>NW_026947506.1:4462500-5062500 GCF_034190915.1 Cavia porcellus
CAGGGCACACAGAGGGTGGATCTTATAAGAAGCTCCTAAAACCACCCCTAGAAGGCAGGGAAGATACACACCCAGGCCAAAGTGCATCACAGATGGGGGAAGACCCTGTGGCAAGTTCACACCGGAGCCCAGGGGCTCACCCCGACCCCCAGTCTGTTCCCATACTTTCTCCAGAAGGGAACTAGCACTTTTCAAAACATAGGTAACAATCAGAAAGGGAGCATTATATGGGCAAAACTTCCTCCAAAACTGGAAGGGTGAGGGACAAGCTGGGCTGAGGAACATTAGAAGACATCAGCTCCATCACAGAAATTGTCTTTTAGAGACAGAGAGAGAAAAACAAAGATTCGGAGCTCAGACAAATATTTTCCCCAGCCTCACGGAAGTTACAGATAATGGTCTCTCCACGGAACAGCAAATCTAAGAGATACCTGAGTTCAAAGAGGAGATCACAAAACAGATGGAGGTGAACAGCTACCCACAGGGCTCAGGAAAGACAGCGGGCCCTGGGAGCGTGTTCAGGGGTCACAGCAGGAGGCCAGGGCAGGGTGCAGGATAGCAGCTGAGTCCTGAGGCCAGGGTAGGGTGTCGGGGCTCCAGCACGGGTGGCAGTGGTCTAGGTGAGCCCCCAAGTTGGGTTCCGGAAGCTGGGCCGAGGCTGAAGTTCTGTTCCCAGACCACCAACCACAGAGCGAGGGTCCCTGACCTCTTCTTCCATGGGCCTGGCCCCACTGCTCCCCAACCACCAGCACCAGTGGAAAGCTGTCCAGACATGAAGGCGCCCACTCAGCCCCTGAGCTGCAGAGTGGTGCTGTCCCTGTCTCCAGAGGTGCCACAGAGCTCAAGTCCTCAGATACATCTTATACTGGTATTTCCACCAGTGGAGGGAGCCCTAGCGGGGGGCCTTTCAATATCTAAGGATGATTTCTCCTCCAGCTGTATTTTCTAAGCAGCTATCAGATGCAGGAAGCCAGAACCCTTTCGCATAGCGATGACTGGTCCTGGGGCAGGGTGCAAGGTTGGTTACTTGGCCTTCAGCTGGTGAGGAGAGTTCTGAAGGCCTCAGGACAGGGGGTCTCTCTGCTCTTCTAGCCATGCCACCTACACAAAGTGACAGACATGGTTCTGTCACAGGACTGAGACAGCTCGGAGCCAAAAGGCAGGCTCTGGGGTGAAGTCTGTCACCCCTGGAGCCCCAAAAGAAAGAGAACAATGATCCC
This sequence comes from Cavia porcellus, assembly GCF_034190915.1. Lineage (NCBI taxonomy): Eukaryota > Metazoa > Chordata > Mammalia > Rodentia > Caviidae > Cavia > Cavia porcellus. Next base: position 4,463,721 of record NW_026947506.1, read on the forward strand.
CAAAGTTCTGCAGGGAGAGGGTGTTGAGGATCCTGGGTCTGAGTTCTCCTTCCATGAAACTATCCCAGCCAGGTGCCATGGTGATGCACACCTACAATACATGCACTCAGGAGGCCAAGGCAGGAGGATCACAGCGAGGCTGGGGCTACACAGTGAGTTCAAGGCCAGCTTGAACTACGAAGAACAGGGTACGAGGAAGTTGCCCAAGCTGAGTTTGTATTGCAATCCTCCTGCCTCAGCCTCGCAGAGTGCTAGGATTACAGGTGTGCTGGGATGACACACAGTCTTTCCTGGTCTTTCCTGGTCTGTGAATGCCACAGAGCAGGGCTTGGATAGTACCGGGTGGAACAGAGAACAATGAGGAGGAAGACAAAGACTCCCATGCGAATGGACTCCGGGAGAAATGGCAGACACCACAGAAATGAAACCGATCTTCTGCATCCAATTGCCAGCATGCTAGTGTGCGCTGTGAATCCCCGGGAGGCAGCCACCTCCCACCCCATCGCTCCCCAGGGCCCCTCCTCCGGGAAGCATCTGCACAGCCCAGTGGAAGGCAGCTTTAGAAAAGCCAAATTAATCTCGCTCCATCAGAACAGGTGTTTTGGGGGAATGTTTTCCCCCAAATGAAGGCTGCAGATCTCCCCTGCTGGGGACGCTTGCTTAGCCCCCGCCCAGCCTGCCACCATGACTTAAATATCAACTTTGGCACCTATCATTTTAGCCCCTTAAGAGGATCAGCAGCCTAATCATCGATGTGATTTATAACATCACAGCGAGAAAACAGGCAGAGCTATCTCCATGCCCAAACCCGAATCTCTGTGCCTAGAGGAAAACGTGTGCCTGGCAGGGAACGTTTCCGGGTTCAGGCTCACCACAGAGGCAGTGAGGCGTCCATCAACCCGTCTCTCATCGCATCCCAGATGACAGCGGCCTCATCACACCACCAACATCTGATGAAAGGGGTGTCCCAGGAAGAAAGTGATTCTCACCAGAGGATGCTCGCTAGCCGTCCAGCTGGGCCAGATCGCCAGCACGAGTGTCCAAAGGCCAGATGGGCTGAATGACGCCCAGGTTTTGACGCACTCTGCTCCCACCAAAACGCACGTCGAGATCTGATCCCCCGGCACAGCAGTGCTGTGGGCCAGAAGAAGGACCGCTTCTCTCCCAGGACCGAGTTCTCATTCTCAGGGTGGTTATGAGACTGGCTTGTGAACGAGCAATGCTGGAAACGGGGGAGATGGATGTTTTGCAAAAGGGAAAGGGCAAAGCCCAGAAACAGCGGTGGGCAAAGCAGGAGAGGAAGGACAGTAGGAAGAATCAAGAGGTGTCACGCGCAGGCGTCTGCTCCCTCTCGGTGAACACCATCACTGTGCACTGCAAATGCAGACGAACACGGAATGCAGTCCTGGCGCCTCCCTCGGTCTGTCTCTGTTTTACACGCCTTCCTGCATCCCGTGCTTCTGTCTACTGCCCTCTGACACGTATGTTCCTGCCAAGCGCTGTCACTCAAATCCAAGCAGGTAGTGGTGCTACACTCAAACTTCCCAGCTTCCAAAGCATGAGCAGAATAAACCTCTTTTCTCATACGGTATCTGGCCTGAGGGAATTTGTTACAGCAACATCAAACGATAAGATAAAAGGCTTTCAGGTCATCTGTAAAAAGTACTGTTTCTCCCAGCTTTGCTTGGGATGGGGTTAAATAGTGCCGAGTTCAAAGTCTGGCTTCTAAATCAAAGCCAGGGTGGAGCGAGTTCTCACTATGGTGCCACCAGGGCCAGAACCTGGGAAAGGAAGCAGACCAGACACAAGAGTCTGCTCTGTCTGCTGTGATCAGCGAGAAAACACACACAGACCCCTGGGGTCGGTCAAGCCGGAGTGCTTCCGAGTGATTGCTCTTCTGGTCCAAGTAGAGAGCACACTGGCTGTGGGATGTTTACCAACCTCGCATACTGTTTACAGAGATCTCTGGTTCAGGGAGGAAATAGCTCATTTCTTTCCCAACGTCTAGCTGAAATGTTTATAGAGACACCTAATTGATTAAACGATGAAAGACAGAACACAGTAGTAATCATTCTGTCACAAATGCTAGAAAAATGTCTCGGCACCAAAAACTTTTATCCTCAGACCAACCATGCCTTCCTCCAAAAGGCAGGCCAGCCGGACACTCCGGAACACAGGGCATGGTGCCCACGCCACTCCTCCCCTCTTTGACTGGTCTTCTGAGGCCCAGGATGTACGCAAAACTGAACAGTACACATCAATTATCCTACTGCGCATTTCCTATTTCTGGGGAAGCCAGATAATTACCTGCTTCCCCCCAGATCTATGATGGCAAAAAATCCCAAATTTGTCCCGCAGAATACCAGATGCATAAAATGCATGTCAGATATCACCTGCCTCCATCCCTGGGAGCTGCAGAGCCCTCTGTGGAGAATCCTGGTATGGTTTTGTTTCAATTCGATGTGTCTTAAATGCATATGAATACATTGCACATTTATTTTTCACTTAACACCTAAACACACCGTGAAAAACTAGTGCTCCCTGAAACATATTTTCAGAAAATGCTCTGAAGCTACACAAGAAAAGCAATTTCCAGGGAGCTATAGGGCAGCCAGTAGACCAGAAAGGAGACAAGGTTGCTGAATCCTGGGAAATGTAGTCCCTGCTCGCTGACAGCATTCAGCTGAAACAGATTTAGGACAAATCTCAGCGTCTCAGACACGGATTTCAGTTGGTTATGGAGTAATCCGGTGAAAGTGATCGCAGTTAAAACAACACCCTGCAGCACCCAGCAGCTTCAAACTGACTCAGGGTCCCTGTTTTCTACGAAACTGTCACAACGAACTTAAGGAAGAAACCAGGGAAGGATGCAAAGCCACAGGGAAAGAGGGGAAAGTAAGCTGAGCTTGGAAGAGGAGAGGGTTGGTTAAGGAAGGAAGGGTTGCAAAGGAAGCCAGCATTCAAGTCCACCTTGGACTAAACCAAGAGAAGACAGACTCTTTCACGAGAAGCCGCCTGCCCTGGACCTCGTCAAGGAAACAGAGACAGCAACGGTCAGGGCTCAGGAGGGAGATGAGGAGACGACAGGGAAGTGGAATCCAAGCCAGCAGCACTGAGATCCAGCAAATAAAGGCCCAACCCAGACACGCTCCAAAGCTAACAGAACCCAGGACCCCAAAATAGATTTCTAATTTATAAGAACCAATTGTGGGTCAAAGGCATTTCTAATGCTCTAAACACAGCTATTTAAAACAAATCTAGAAGACTGGAAGAGCAGTTAGATTTGTTACCTAAGCCAAATTTTACTGAACAAAGAATTCATACCGTAACACTTTCTTGTAGAGAAAACAAAACAATATTGACTAAAACTCAGGCCGGTTTCAGACTTTTCCCCTTTTATACTAAAAACAAAAAGGGGAAATGTCCCCAGTTTATGTAAAAACACCAGAAATACTTTCTAGCTCAAGAAAGACACTGCAAGATTAATAACAGGCAGAAATGCACAAAAACTACTCACTTGGATAAACAGCATGAGTACATAAAAAATTACAAGAATTAAATCAAGATGGTAAATCACAGTAGGAAAGGGATGGCTCTGCGCAGTGAAGTAATCTAAGCACATGTCAGTAAGTGTTCATTCAGATGTTTGGACTTCTGATAATGACTTTCTGCCTGAAAGTAGATGGGATATTGTGAGAGCTGCTAATGACCTAGCCCGGAGTGGACACAGGAAGACAGTGGACAGGACAGCCATGGACACACCCCAGACCCCAAGAGGAAGACAGAGCTGGGAATGAAGGGCACTGTCACGTGGACCAGGGCCTGAGGCAGGACAGAGAGGTGGACAAAGGAAACCGGAGATAAATTTGCCAAGACTCAAAGAAAAGAAGCGGTCTTGGGTGAAATTCGGGGGAATGAGAAAGTGTAAGCAGTGATGAGATATTGTCATGAAATCAAAGACTGTCCACAACAAAGGAAAACAATCTCACCGTTTCTAGTGCCCAATGGCAAATTACCTTTCGGAACACTCTGACATTAGACTTATCAAAAGCAACATTAGGTTCAATAAGACAATATTGCAGTAATATTTTAAGGCATTTTAAGCGAAGGCACGTTGCACCTGGAATTTTATATCCAGCAAATCGCCCTGCCAAGGTCATGAAGATATTCTGAGACACACGGCCATCACTAGGCTTCTCATAGACACTGACCTCACGGGGCCTTACTGGGAAAGTGTCCGAAAGAGGAAGAAACAGCCTTAGCAGAACTGCAGAGCACGCATCAGGTGGGAGTTGTGTGGCATCTGGAAAGTGTGCTTTGCTCTTCTCAAAGGCTGAACGCATCCCCAAAGAAGAAAGTTACAGTCATAAAAAGCAAAGAGAAAACAGCACAGAAAACCAAGACCACATGGGGAGGAGGGAGACCAATGCCACTGAAGCTGCTGAATGTCTTATCAGTTCACAAAGGGGAAATAAAAGAATAATTATTTTTGGTATCAAGAATCACACTCAGTACCTTGTGCTTGCCAAGCAGGTGCTGTGCCACTGAGCTATATCCTCAGCCACCCCCCGAATGACTTAAAAGGCAGACAATTCTGAATAACTTAAACCAAAACTTAACGTTCAAATCTAATTATCGTAAGGAATATTATTGTGAGTTTAAAGACAATGTTGGGGGGAAATAGTTACTACTATGTAATTTACAAAGTATGCTTAAGGAGGCAAGATGATAGAAAGTAAGAAGAGAAGAAAAGATACGCCAAGAAACACTAAGAAAAAGATAAACAGCCACAATAGACACAATCAGACAGACATTAACAAAAAAAGCAAAAAGGGAAAAACAGACTGCTTCCCCCCTTTATACTGTATGCTGGCTCCGCCCCTGGGCGGGTTCAGGATTCAGATCACCAATCCCAGCGCTAAGCAACGGACCAATCAAAAACGCTAGAGGCAGCTGACCCCGTGACTGCATGAGGCTTTGAGGGAACAGCCAGACACAAACCATGCCAATAATCAAGCAAACTAGATAATTAACAATGATATAGAAGATACGAATGAACAATACAATTAATGAACATACAATAATGTAGGAGATAATTTAAAAATATGCATTCTTCTCAGAATGTACACTTCATTTTCCAAAACTCCTTGCACACTAAATGAAAAAGAAACTGCATTTCTTATCAAATAACAAGTATTTCTGTTCATGGGGAAAACGTGAAGTACTTCTAAACAACTTAGACATCCTAGAAAATGTATCACAAATGTTTTAAAATCAACTAGCAAATGGTAATTACCCTAATTAAACCAGTACATGTTCTGTGCACTGAAATATTATGCTGCATATTATTACATTAATTCAAAAAATTTGAAAATAGACTGCAACAGTAATAGTAACCATATAGCAACATGCATAGAATGTAGCAATAATTACAATTTGAGGAATTAAGTGGTTTCTGATTCTTGTATAAAAGAAAAAAGACCTAAGAACCTAGAAACAGAATAACAATAATGCCCAAAAATATGTTGGAAAGGAGGTAAAGATAAATTTAAAAATTTGTTTACTTACTAAAAAAAGTATTTTATCTATTGAACAATTTTTATATCTCACTGTTTGTACTAGATACATACGCACTTCATAATTATTAACCCTCCTAATCATCTTAACCTATGAGGAGGGGATAATTACTACTTTACTTTGTAAAATGTCCATTTTACAAAGATAAAAACTGAGCAACAGGGAGTTTAATTTAGATTAAACAACACAGCCAGTAATTGCTGTAGCCAGAATTTGGCAGCAAACTATGGACTATTTGCTAGAATGGAGACACTTAGAGACAAAAGTTAATTTTTAAGAAAGAATAAAATTATAGACCTCTGGGATTAGTGGTCTAGAGATACAGAGCAAAAGAACCAGACAGACAAATAGTGTAAATGAAAAACTAACATCATAACCAGTATGACAGAAATTAAATATATGAGATATTGGTCATTCTTTTATACTAGTGGCTTTCTAGAACCTAGCAAAAAGCATATGTTTAAGACTAATATAAAGATGATTTAAGAATAAACATGATGGTTTTTATAATTTTTAAAAAAAGTTAAAAGCAGTAAGTAAAAATTTTCTCATACGAAGATTCTTGGCAGTTTTACAGTTTCTACTAAATTTACAAAGCATGTATCCTGTTAGGAATTATAAAGAATCAGACCCTAACTCATCTGATAAATCCACTACAGCTTTGATTGCAAAAGAAACAATAAATTATGCAAGAAGGAATCTTTACAGGTCCATTCTTCAATAAAATACATAAATAAAATTGAAGTAAAATTCAAAGCAACAAAATAAAACAGCATATAAATTAAACAAACTTATGGAGAAAACTCCATCAGAAAGACACATTTACATACTTCATCTATTTATAATAAAATCATAATATTGAGCGGAGGAGGAAAGTTTTTTTTACTGTGATAAAAGGCATCTACAATAAACACTTAGTAAACATAATCCAAAATGTGGAAACATTAAAGCAATTACTTTAAAATCATGAAGATAAAGGAAGACTCAGTATGGGCAAATCTGCTAAACATTATACTAGATGTTCTAGAACAATACAGAAAAAGGATCTAAAAGATTATAAAGAAATGAATCATTATTTTCAGATTACATGTTTATATATAAAACAAATAGAGATAATCCTGAAAAATTTATTAGCTATACAAGTTAAATTTAATTGGAGGAATGAACATAAAATCTATATGCGAAAATCAATTGTATTTGAAGCAGCAAACAATTAGGGAAAATATCTTTAAAGGACACAATTTACAATGCAAATAAATGTAACCAAATATGTATGCGATCTGTATGGAGAAAACTATAAAAATGACTGAAAGTCCATTGGAGAAAAGAACAGTTCAGGCCCGTTCAAAGAAAAAAAGATATCTTAAGGCAAGGCTACCAATTCTCCTAACACTGATTTATCTTGGCCAAGACAAGCTAACCAAAAAAGCAACACTTACAAGGACATTTAAAGAATAAAAAGCTAAAAACAGCTAAGGCATTTCTGAAGAAGTACTGGCCCAACTTAGCAGAGAAGATCATTTATATTACGCATTGTTCGGCTACCGCAATTAAGATACTACAATATTGTAGTATCTTATGACAGGTTGTGTGGTCAACAGAACAAAGAATTCAGAAGCAGGGACACACAGAGACACAGCCATGCAGACACATACAAACACACCAGAAAATCTGCCTATGGGGAAAGAAGAGACACGGTAAATGATTAGGCATGGAGCACCTAACAAATGGAACTTGGGATAAAATGCTTATCTATACCTTTTAAAAACTAAAATTATGCCTAAACTCATCTTATGCACAAAAGTTACCTCCAGATATATTCGAGCCTTACAATTGAAAGGAAAAATTAATTTTCTTAGGAAGAATTCTTAACCTTAGCCATTGGTTGGACACTAGTCTTCCCATCAGAAATAACTAAAAAGCTGGGCTGGATAGATACAAGCAACTGTTGTCAAACATTAGACAAGAGACAGAGCAGGATGGTGGCCTGTAAGAGAGGACAGACTGGTTAGGAGATCCCCGCAGGGTCACCAGAATATCACCCAGCGCACTCACAAAACCCACACAGCGCACAGTGCACACACTGCAAATGCACACTAAAATCAAACTGCTAAAAAGAAAACAATCTTAAAAATCAAACAGAGAAATATGCCATTTAGAAAAGTAAAAATACATAATTACTCAGACTTCCTTCCAATTATAATTTAAACCAAAAGATAATGAAAGAAAATAGAAAAAGATATTGTCCAAGTAAAACTATACTCAACAAAACTCAAATCCCTCAAAACGGCAAACAGAATGAGGTGTTTCCAGATAAATCCCAAGCAAAAAAAAAAAAAAAAAAAAAAAAAAAAAAAACATAAAAATCAAGAAGCAAATAATTAAAAAACAGTAACAAAAGCAAAATGACAATGACAATAACAAAAACAACGGCGATACAGGACTTTGGAAAGACGACAGGGAACTGGAAATGGTCATTACGCTGCTTACTGTCACCCTCAAAGAAATTATCGTGTTCCTAGACACAGGCACACAAGACTGACCAAAAGATGTAATTTCCCTCTGAGCAGTTTCTTTCCCTTTTACTATATCTATTATAATTTTGGATCTTATCTACTTTTTGAGTTTCTTACACTAGTGAGATAATACAGTGTTTCCACATGCAAGTCTGATTTATTTCATTGAAGAGTATGGTTTTTAGTTGCATCTATTTACCTATAAAAGTCTCTAGTTTATCATTCTTTATGGCCGGGCAGAATTCCGCTATATAAATATCACATCTTTTGTTATCCATTCTTCAGTTGATGGGCATTTGGGTTGTTTCCAAGATTTAGCTATTACAAATTGTGCTGTTATAAACACGGGTGCACATGTACTGCTGTAGTGTAATGTTTTCAGTTGTTCTGGGAAGATACCAGAAGGGGAACAGTTGGGTCAAATGGAACCTCTAATCCTAGTTTTTTGAGGAATCGCCTTATTTATTTCCACAGTGGTTGTACCAGCCGATGCACCCATCAACAATGCAGAAAGGTTCCTTTTTCCCCACGGCTCCTCCAGCATTTGCTATTGGTTGATTTTTTGGTATTAGCCATTCTTTCTGGGGTGAGGTGGTATCTCACTGTTGTTTTAATTTGCATTTCTCAGATGACCAATGATGGTGAACATTTTCATATATTTATTTGCCATTTGTATTTCTCCAATCTGAGAACTGTGTATTCATCTCAGATGCCCATTTCTGAATTGGGTCTTTAAATTTGGGGGGCTCTGATTGTTTTCAACTCTTTATACATTCTAGATAAAAGTCCTTTGTCTCAGAGACAGTTGGCAAAAATCTTTTCCCAATCTATGGGTTATCTTTTCACTCTGTTGGTGATTTCTTTCAATGTGGAAAAAACTTTTTAATATGACAAGATCGCAGTTGCTGATTCTTTGAAATGCTTCCCATGCAGTTTGGTTTTCATTCATGAACTCTCAGCCTGTCCCCATGTCCTCGAGATTTTCACCTGCTTTATCTTCCAGCAGATTTAGTGTTTCTGTCTTAATACTTAGATCTTTGATTGATTTTGACTTGAGTTTAGTGCATGGTGATAGGCGCGGTCTATTTAAGTCTTCGGCATGTGGAGAGCCAGTTTTCCCAACACCATGTATCAAAGAGGCGGTCTTTCTTCCAGGGACATCCAAACAAAAATGTTTAAGGGTATCTTTCAGCTGATATAATAATACTGTATTACATGGAAATGCAAATTTAACAAACCAATAAATAGTGAAAAAAGTATATACAGAGTATACTTTTTTACACATTTAAAATTTGATTATGCTAAAATTATTAAAAACAGTAACTTCTAGATTTCAAACATAACTAGAAATAAGATTAATGACAATGATAACAAAGTATGAGATAGTATAAATTGAAAGTACACCGTTATAAAGTTCTTGTGTTACACACGAATTAGATAATACTTCACGTTAGAAGGAAATACATAAATAATGTCTACCATGAACCCTGGAATACACAGACATGGAAGTTTAAAAACCAAAGACATACACACATGCACGCACGCGCGCACACACACACATACACACACACACGCACACGCACACATGCACACACAGGGATTTGTGTAGATGCATATACAAACCAATAATAGAAATGAGGTAGAATACTAAAGGATAATACAGAAGAAGACAGGAAGAATACAGTCAAACAACAAGAAGTAACGATTTTCATAATAAAGTAATAACACATCGAGAAGTCATAAGTTATGTATGTACATCTAATTAAAGAACATTAAATACGTGAGGCAAAAATAGAAAAAACATTCCTATTTTTTCTCAGTAACCGGGATTCTTAAAAAGATCAGACATCATCAGATATATAGAAAATGCAGGCGGGTCCTAATGCATGTGGAATTGCACAACACTCCTTGTGACAGTCCAGGCACATAGGGACCACTCCTCTGTATTAGCAAGCTTTTTCTAAACAAGTCTCAACAAATTTAAAAAGACCAAAATCATACTGAGAGTAACCTGTGGCCAAAACAAAATTAACTCAGAAATTAATAACGAAAATATTTCAAATAAGCTATCAATAACAAAATGCTGACAGTGTTTATATAAATAATGTCAAAAATCACAATGAAAATTAGACAATATTTTGAGCTAAGAGCTAATGAAACTTATCTAAGTTTGTGGAATACAGCTAAACCAATACTTAGTAATAATTATGTTTTCCTAAAAAAGAAAAGTACAAAACCACTAATCCAAGATTTCAATTAAAAGGCTAATAAGAAGAGGAAATTAAATAAAAAGTAGATAGAATTATATACTATTAAAAGGATGAAATCACAAAAATAGGAAAATTCAAAGAAGATATTCTTGAAAATATTATTAAGTTTTCTTTTTTCAAAAAAACTATTTGGACTGATAAACTGGGAAAAGAAAGCACTTTCAGTGAGGTGAAAGAGAAGGCATCACTACAGACTCTACAGAAGAAAAATAAAAAGGAAAAATCATTAAAAATAGCTATAAATACTAATATGTGGATAAGGTTGGAAAATTAAAATTCAAAAGAGCGCTTTTAAATGCACGCCTGTAATCCCAGCACTCTGGAGGCTGAGGCAGGAGGATCATTGAAAGTTCGAGACCAGCCTGGGCTACAGTGAGCCCAAGGGCAGCCTGACCCTGTCTCAAAACACAATCAATCAATCAATAAAACTGAAATTACAGGAATTCAGGAGTCTAAATAGATTCATGGCAATTAAAGACATTGAATTCAGAATTGGAAACTTTCCGCAAAGAAAGGTGTGGTCCCAGATGGCTTCCTAGGATCAACCTCACACAAACAACTTCAAAAAAGTGGGTACTTCATAAAGCATTTCATATGAAGAGTGTTACTCTTCTAACACTAAAGAAAACTGATCCATTATTACCCCATAATGGCAAATTAAACCCACTTCTAGATGAAAGAAGATACAGAATTACGGCTAGAAATACTTATCCTACAAGTACAAGGCTGTTTCCTATTTCAAAAATATCAGTCAGTATACTTAACCACATTAATAGAATAAATAAACAGACTAACAAAACAATCACAATACAGGCAAGAAGAAAGTATTTGAGAAACTGAAAGCCCATTTATGGTAAAATTCTCAACAAAAGAAAAAATTGATAAAGATCATGTTTAGAAAACCATTCCCCCATTGCTCTTCACCGCTGATTGTAAATGTCTGAATATTTCCCCACTAAGACTGGGAACAAAGCAATAGCATCAACTCTCACTGTGTCTTCTCAAGACTATATCCAAGGTGCAAACAGTCTAAAACAAGAAAAGAAAGAAAAACAGGGGAAGAAGGAGAAATCTGAGGGTCCCAGAAATGTTCTGTCTTGTGGCATTAAACGGGGTTCACTGTAGTATTTGTAAATATCTCAGAAAGTTTTAAAAATCACTTGTTTCAGAAGGTCTGAGGAATTATCTTTTATCCAGGTTCAGACAAAAACTATCAGCTCTAGGCAAGGAAACATGAAGAAACGACGTTAGTAAGAAAGCAAGAAATAACTGAGAAGGAAATTAGCAAGAAAAATGAACATTAACTGGAAAAACATGCTAAATTAATCCGCAAAGAGACACTCACTGTTCATAGTGATCAGGGATTCGCAAATCACAATCAAAGTGTTCTACCATTTCTTTGAACAATTTTTGTGTGTGTGTGTGTGTGTGTGTGTGTGTGTGTGTGTTTTTGAGACGAGGTCTCACTATGCAGTTCAGGCCGGCCTTGAGCTCACTGTGTAACCCAGGCTGGTCTCGAACTCGCAATGATCCTCCTGCCTCGGCCTCCCGAGTGCTGGGATTACAGGCATGAACCACCACGCCCGGCTCAAGTTCTACCATTTCTTGTCTGGCAAAAATAATTCTAAGAATAGTAAAGGCTCAGGATGATGTAAGAAACTGCATATATCACTGGGGTATAACTAACGTAATAATTTTGGAAAACAGATATAATAACTTGACTTTACACTGATTATCCACATAACCCACAATTCCCCCTCGGTGTGCAGTCAGAGAGGTTGTGAACATGAACACACACAGGTCAGACAATGTTCAAGCAGTGTTTATAAGAGGAAACAGCACACCAACAGGAAGAAACCAAGTGTCCATGTCCAGGGAAATGGATTTGTGAAATACACAGGAAATTAAATGTTATACGGCTGTGAAAGTAAAACCACTTAGTCATACAAACAGTAAATTTTACTAATATAATAATGTTGAACTTAAAAGTAACTTATCTGAAAGATTAAAACTGGGGGAGGCAGAGAATAGATAGATGAACATGAGGGAGAATCGTAGAAAGGGAATTTCCCCTAGAAAGCTGCTATAAAATCTATTAAAATGTAAGGAAAAATTGTCTTTTGTTCTTAGACACCAACTAATAAAGCTACTTTTGCAGTAATAGAAAAATGCTCCTCTATGTTCACCCTGATGTCTTTTCCTGAGATCATTTTCCAGGAAAGTCAAGTACCAGCATGAAACCGAGGTCCCCACAAGTGGCAGGAACAGAGATTAGAGTTGGGGGTGACGTGCTATGAAAATCCGTGAAATATACTAAAGGAGAGGAGGAGCTGATGTAAAAGTTGCCCTCAAGATGATGGACAGCTCCGTGGTCTCCATCCCCAGGAGCCCGGGAGGACAGGCCTGCTCTGCAGATGCAGAGGCCAGACCGGCTGTTCCGGGGGCGTGCATCAAAGGTCAGGCCAGTTGCAAAGACCTGGTGGATTTTGTAACACACAGTGGGACCCGAAGGGCAGACGCTTCCCTGGAAAGATGTCCACAGAGCAGGGGAAGCCACAAAAACAGTCAGCATAAGAATTTCTTGGTCTTGTCTACGGCCATACCACCCTGAACGCGCCCGATCTCGTCTGATCTCGGAAGCTAAGCAGGGTCGGGCCTGGTTAGTACTTGGATGGGAAGAATTTCTTGGTCTTTATAGGATCAGGGTGTTCATTATCAATTTCAGTATCAATAAAGATAAAACATGTGGAAGGCTCTGCAAACCGCAATGCTCAAAATAAAATTTAAGAAGTTACCAAAAATATCAAAGGAAGGAACAGTAATAAAATTAAAACTTTAAGGGGCTGGGGATTTAGCTCAGCGGCCTAAGTGCCTGCCTTGTAAGTAGGCAGTCGTGAGTTTGATTCCTGGTACCGATAAAAAGGAAAAAAAGCAAAAAAAAAAAAAAAAAAAAGTAAAACTTTAGAAGACAAAGCTACTAAAGCTAAAGAATAAAACACTCTTGTAAGTTAAGTGTGTATCATGTCTATGTGTTACAAAAACATGCGCATCATGTTACAGAAACACATGTGTGTGCCGTGTCTACGTAACAGGAACATGAGGAATAACCTGAGCGAGAAAAGTGGACAAATTTCACCAGATAACATGCAGCTATAAAAAACAATTTTAGGTACACTCAAGACATACGAAGTAAAATAATGCAAAATTAAATATTCAACCCACTGGACACACAGGAAATGAGGTTAGGTAACTCAAAAATGTGTTTATGTCCCACACTCAACTGAGGAAGACAGGAAAACTTGGGGCCAAATTGGATTATAAAATTCATGGTTCCTGTTTAATACAGCTCACCTAACTATGGGAGAGAAAATATTAAATTAAAAAAGCACTGGCTAAGAATTCCCCAGATCTGTTGAAACACATCGTACCTCAACAGATTTAGAATGGGCTTGGTGAAGGAAAGTCACCACCAGACGCACTGCGGTCAGACTTCTGAAAATCAAATGCACAGACAGTGTTGGGTCAGAGGAGCAGGAAGACTCCTTTCAAAAGAGCGATGAGACATTCTTGACTTTTCAAAAAAAATTTAGATAAACAGCAATGAAATCACAGTTCTTAAGTGCTTATTTAAAAAAATAACTGAAGACCTGAAGTTTGCCTGCCAGTGAAATGTTCCCCCAAACTGGGAGTGGCTGCATAGGTCAGGATGGTGTGTAGGGTGCTCGTGGCCGGGATGCGGGCCGCCTGGAAGCCACCTCGCAGGTCGTGAGCTGGAGTCCTTGGTGATCGCTTGTCCTCTTGATTTATTTGAAGACAGACAACTGTCAGGCCAGTTCTGTCTGCTGCCGTCTAATCAGCCTGCCATCGCCAGTGCACCTACTCACTAGAACCGTAATTTCTGGACAAAATGCAGAAAATAGCTGCCTGAGAATTCTAAAGTGTGAAGAAATGCAGTTAAGTTGCAGAAGGAAATCCAAACTAAAAAAGGAAGATGTAGATGTGTGTGTGTGTGAGTGTGTCTGTGTGTGTGCTGTACAGGCCTGAGTCCATGTCTTTCCCGTTCTCTCTCAACTTTCCCCATAAGGAGTTTCTTGTTAGTTAACTTGGTGGTGGAGGCAAATTGATACACAGGGTAGCACATAAAGTCATCTTGTTCCCTGTTGATTCAATTCTTAATACAGAGCAACAGAAATTATCTAGTCCAGAAATAAAGGAGGGAAAAAACAGAATATGGTAGCCAGGCACAGAGGTGCATGCAGGTGATTCTAGCACTTTGGAGGCTCAGCAGATCACAAGTTCAAGCTCTGCTGGGAAAACTCCACATGAGACCCTGTCTCAAAGTCAACTTTAAACAACAAGGAAGTAAAAAGGACTACAGCTATAACTCCAGTGGAGGGCCCTGGGTTACACCCCTAGTATCAGAAGGAAAAAACCCGGACCTCCCAGATGACACCAAAACATTTAACATATGACCCACTGGAGCCCACAGGAAGAGAAAAATGTTTTACTACAAAATATTTAAAGCAGTAAGTTTGGAAAACATCTCAAGTTTAGTAAAAGGTATACATTTTTATGCTCTAGACACTAACTGAACTAAATAAAAGTATAAACGTAAAGAAATCCCAATCTATGGGGGCTGGGGATTTAGCTCAGCTGCATAAGCACCTGCCCTGCAAGCAGGCGGTTATGAGTTCGATCCCCGGTACCGGAAAAAAAGAAAAAAAAAAATCCCAATCTGAATATATCTTATTCAAATTACTGAAAACCTAAGGAAAAGAAAAATTTCTAAAAGCGGCCAGAAAAAGAAACATATTATACTTGTGGGATTTCAACTAAAATTACCCCACATTTCTTGTCAGGTAACGTGGGGGCCCCAGTGAAGCGGCACAGAATCTTCAAAATGTGGAACACAGAGCAGAAAGAGCAACTGTCAATCCAGAATGTTACACCCAGTGAGACGCCCTTCAAGAATGAAGAGGAATTAGGCCCTTCTCGGGGAGCAAAGAGAATCTGTTCGCCAGCAGTAGAAAAATAGGTCAAAAGAATTTTCCATTATAAGAAAGTAACACCTGAAGGGAACTTGGGTCTTCAGAAGTGAAAGAAAATATAGATAGGAAATATTAGATAGGAATAAATATTTAGATAGAAAATATCCAAAAGCTATGTTTTCCATTTTAAGCACCTTTAAATGTGTATGACTGTTGGAATAAAAATATACATTTTCTAGTATAGCTTTCAATGGGTGCAAATAACACCTATCATGGACTATAATACATAATATAATACGGGGAAAGAGGGAATAATTAAAGGAACCCACATGCCACAAGATTTCTAAATTTATGCACAGTCATATGCAACATAAACTCAAACAAGTCTCATAAATGTTGACACAGAGATATATTTAAAAAGAAAACAATAAAACATTAAAAAATATTCAAATAGCCCAAAAGAAAGCAATAAATAGGGTACAGAAGCCCAAAAGAAAGATATAAGCAAAAAAAAAATCAATAATGAAAGTAGACCTTCAACTCGCACTTACTGGACGAAGTGATCATGTCCTGAACACTTGAAAAGCAAACACTAATGGGAAAAGCAGAAGCCTGCAGGATGCTGCTCGCACGAGTTATGATTTGCACTTAAATGTCAACTAAACAGAAAGTAAACAGCTGGATCGCGGTGCAGCTTACAAACCTTGATGGCAGGAAGGCTGAAGCAGGACTTAGAGGCAAAGTGGAAATTAGATGCGTGAATTAAATAAAGACCACAGATAAAAGCTAAGGAGTCCCAGTTTCCATTTTAAGTAACTAGAGAGAGAAGAACAAGTCACACCTAAAACAAAAAGTAGCAGGGCTCTCATAGAGAGAAAATCCTGAACAATTACATGAATGCTACTGGCTCACTAACGTGCTAAATAATAAAGTCTCTGGATACAAACTCAAACAGAACCAAGAGGAGAAATCACTGAATGTGAAAACAGAAATTATAGAAGAAAATCAGTGAAACCAAAAACTGGTTCTTTGGGGGTAAAATCAATAATGATGATAAACCTCTACACACAGTGACCAGTAAGTACATAGAAATGACACAAACGACCAGTATCTGAAATAAAATAAGCACAGTACCTCAGACTCGCCAACGATGGGAAAGAAAACCTAAGATTGTGCTCCTACACAACTTGAGTAAGAGAAAATGACTAAAGAAACACACTGTCATTACTCAACCAAAGCCAGAAAAACAGAATGTCTTTCCTATTCGTGAAGAATGTTCGGCATGTCATCGAACATCTGTCAACAAGTCTCACACTTTCTCCTAGAAAATAAATAGAAAAAGACAACTTCCCTGCTCCTCTTGGGAGGCCAGCATTACATTAACACCAAAGCCAAATAGACACCGCAAGAAAAGCAGAGACCAAGAGGCCCTATAGGCATCGGTACAAAATCTTCAACAAAGTATTAGCACGTTTGATGAAGCCGTTTATAAGGAAGATGATGATCCTGGAAGACTCAATTCATCTCAGAGACACAAGGTTGCTTTAACACACAGAGCGCTGTGGTGGGGATTCACCAAGAGGGGAGACCAGAAACCTGGGAGGCAAAGGGCTGGGCTTGCTGAGACGTTTGCATCACCTCACCAGGAAAGCACTCACAAGCTAGGAACAGAAGGGGCTTGTTGGATCTCAGCAAGACTTCTGGAAAACACCCCTACCGTGACTGCCTACTTACCTGTAAAAGAATGAACACAGTCTTCCTAGGAGAGTAACAAGGAAGGAATCCCTGTCTCATAATTCCCAATCGTCACCCTACTGAGATGCCTGGGTAACATAACAAGAAAAATTAACAACAGAAATACAGATCAGAAAGAAAGAAAGCAAGAGAACTATCTCTACGCACAGATGAAAAGCTCTTCTACAGAGGAAATCCTAAAGAATTACATAAAATGCTTCACTAATAGGTTAAGAACAAGGTCTCTGGATACAAACTCAAATGGAACCACAAAATTAATTGTAAAACTTTACAACTTCCAGAGTAAACTGGAGAAAGTCCTCATCATCCTGGGTTTGCAGAGATTTTAAATGTGGCATAAACACATGATCTAAAGAAAGGAAAATTCATAATAAACGTAATATGTATCAAAATTCAAATAATTTTTCTCTGCTAAAAAACTAATAAAATGAAAAAGCAAGTTATAAATGGGGAGAGATACTTTTTAAAAACATGTCCACTTAAACGTCAAAAATAATAAAGCCTAATAACAGCATTTTAATAATGGACAAAAGAACTAAATGACCATATCACCAAAAATGACACACAGCAAATAATCATACAAAATGACAGTATTGTTAGTCGTGGGTAAAATGCAAATTCCCACTCCAGTGAGGTACCATGAAGTGCTAATGTGTCTTTTAGAAAGATTAATTTAATAATAACAAATTGAAAGTAGCAAATGCTGAGAAAGGTGTGTGTCTACATGAACATCAATTGCTTGCTGGTAGAAATGCAAAATTGTGCAGCTTCTTAGACAGCGAGTTTGGCAGTTTTTATGAAAATGAATACACGCTTACCATGTGGCCCATGAAGCCAACTTCAAGGTATTTACCCAAATGAACTGAAACGATTTTCACAAAAAAAACTTACATAGATGTTGACAGTACATTTAATTAGAATTGCAAAAACTTGAAATATCCAAAATATCCTCCTGTAGAACTATTAAGCAAACAAAGGAATAAGCATTACATTGCAGAACCACGTGCGTGAATTTTAAATGGATTTTGCTAAATGAAGAGACAAACTTCAAAGGGTACATATCATCTGCCCCATTTTGATAAAATTCTGGAAAAGCCCAAACCAGAAGGACAAAAATAATTGATTAGGAATTTGCAAGGAGAGAAGTCAAATAGCAAAGGTCTGTACAGGATAATTTTAGGGTGACAGAACTGTTCTGTGGGTGATCGTGTTGCAGACACCTCATGCTAAGCATTTGTCAAGACCACAAAAAGTAAACTCTACTGTAGACATTTTCAAAAACTGTGAAGCCAGAATGTCAGCAGGTCCCCAGACGGAACTCAAGAGCGGGAAAACATGAGTCTAGCCGTATTACAGATGTAAGACACAGCCTCGCGGAAGATGGTGAGGGAAGAGAATTGACCTAAGCAGCTCTGGGAAACGGTGTTTGACTTGGATGCTGTGAGGCTAAATATCAAAAGAACTGCGGTTAAACACCGCACACACCCATGATCACATGGGCTAGTGCACAGGCATCCAATACTCTCCCTGTGCTCCGAGAGGTCTTAGAAGTGTGGATATCCCTGCAACAACAGACACACCCATCACCAGGTTTTAGTTTCTAAATACCATTCCCAAACAAGATACGCCTGAGACCCTCGGAGCAAGGGCTAATTCTAGGTCCAAGACAGAGAACATAGAAGATACGCCCAGAGCACCCTACACGTTGGAAAATAAATTTATGAAAAAGGGGGAGGAAGGGACGTGTCCAAAGGGAACAGAGGCAATTTTAAACTGCTCCCAGAAACCCAAGCTGAAGCAGCACTGTGACAGTGTTTGATTACAACCCACAAAATAACATCGATAGCCAAGAGTCCATACTAATATAACCGTATTCCAACAAACAGATAGATGGAGATACAGGTAGAGATACAGACATAGTCATATATACAGATACAGATTAGATGGTGGGGAGGAGAAGAGAAGGGATAAATACCCTTACAAAAGAATTCAAACTCATACAGGAGGAATAGGGGAAATTAAAAACTCACCCCGCAAACACCAATAATAACTGCTGCAGGCAGGGTCAGCAGATAGGTGACACAATTAGTGAGAAAACCTGGAGACCTGGGCACTTGCGTGGTTTCAGTGCGGCATCCCACAGGTGTTTATTATCGGGATGACTTTAGCTTGTGTCTCTCTACGTGATTAGCACTTTTCATGCCAGACTGAGGGATCTTAAATCCTGTCCCTTCGAGTACAGTCTGGATTCAGTGACTTGGGCCTAATGAATGGGAAAAACCTTGCTCCATTTTGCATTGGAGAAGTATCACAGACATGGCTTTAAATTAGGGATCGAGGCCAACATCCCAGTAACACGGGGTCCCTGGGCCCCAGCCCCTGGGGCAAGGCCTCCATGGGAAGGGAGCTCTACCTGGCGGGGATCTTCCCCCAGGCCCAGCACCCATGTGATGGTTGATGGACTGTGTCAACGCGAGTTCAGAGAAGCCTAACTGCACCGGCTCAGCAATTCCATACCCTGGGGATGGAAGACCACTCCGGGTGGCCTGTCACCTGGATGGTATCAGGGAGGATGAGGAGGGACGGATCTGCCTCCTTTACTTTGGAGGAGGCACTCCAGTCTTCGCCTTCACCTTCGCCTTGGACATCGTCTCCTGGCTTCCAACGCAGACCCTGCAGCTCAGTGGCTCGGACCTCCCTGCCTTCGGTCACAGGCGGCCTCCTGAGGCTCAGTCCCCTGGATGCTGCAGGAGCTCCGGACCTTCTGCTGTATCCCCAGGTCTCCTATGTGCACATGTCCTCAGTGCAGGTCCACATCCGACGCTGCGGGCGGCCACTGCGAGCCAATCCTGGGAGCTCTCAGTGTTTGTGTATCTTGTGTTACAGCTGCTTCTCCAGTAAACACTGAGGAACACACCATCTAATCCCGGGACACCTCTGATCAACTCAACCTGAGGCACTTTCACAAAACACCTGACTGCTATCCTTCAAAGGTGTCGCGGTCTAGGAAGAGGAGGGAAAGCTGAGAATCTGTGACAGACTGGCAGAAGATAAGGAAAAAAACACAATAAGCAAATGCCACAAGGCTTTCTAGATAAGGCTTTTTGGAAATGGAAATGCACATTAATGCAAAACACAGTCCAGAGATCGGTTCCCAGTACTTTTCCAAGGTTAATTTCTTAGTTCTGATACAGATCTAATTGTTACATAAAATGTTAACATGAGGAAATGTAAGAATTTTTACAATTTTACTATTTTTATAACTTTGGAAAATCTGAAATTAAACCACTATGAGATACCCCAGACATCAATTAAAACGGCTAAAACTTTTAAAATCTGTCTCTACAAGGTGTAGGCAAGATGTGGGAAATCTGGAATTCTAATACACTGCTGCGGGAAATTAAAATTGAACTAACCAGTCTGGAAAGCAGGTTAGAAGTTTCTTTAAAAATTAAATGTCAAACTGTCATATGACTCTGCCATTCTCTCTCTTTGATATTTATGCAAAAGAAATAAAAATATATGTCTGCATAAAGACTTATAAAAATATCTTTGCCAGCTTTATTGAAAATAGTCAAAATCTAGAAACAACTGAAATGTCTATCAACAGATGAGTTCATAAATAAATTGTGCCTTTTCCATATAATGAAATTACTCAATAATAAAAAGACCTCATAAACAAGCAGCACAGAGGAGCCCCAAATTTTTATCATAGGAGAAAGATAAATAAAAAAGGAGTATAGTATAGGATTTTATTCACTTGTACATAAAATTCTGGAAAACACCAAATAAATTCAAACCAGGAAGCAGATCAGTGGTTGAAGCAACCCCGTTAGAAGGAAGTGTGACTTCCAAAGATGATAAGCAATTTTAGGGTGATTCAAATACGCATAATCTTGCACATACTGAAATTTTCTCACTTTCATGTGTATGTTTTTGTCTATGTGCTTATGTAAAACTGATTGAAACTATGTTTTACATATTTCCAATTTATTGTACTTCAATTATGTCTCAACAGAGTTGCTAAAATTTATTAAAGGATGCACTTGAAGTAAGTACATTACATAATGTCATGAAAAGATGTCAATATATTGGAATAGCAAACATGAAAATATGAATAATTTCAGATATAATGAAAAGCTAATTAAATATATTTAAACAAACTTAAAATGGGTAGAAAATAAATAATATACAATTCCTCAAACCACAAGGAAAGGAGAAAAAGCTATTAAATGCAGCTCATGACCAAACTCTTTTATGTGTAGCTGTAGTTGCAGTGGGAGGAGAGAGAATGGAACAAAGGTAATATCAGAGCAGACAGAGCAGCCAACTTCCCAAACTGCTAATATCCTTGAATCCAAAGAAGTAATTTCGTGAGTCATTTTGTGAATTTCCAACTGGAGAAATGAAAATTAAAGCTTGGTACAGTAAGACTACTTCCAAACTTACAGAACAGCCAGAGGGGGAAAACAGGTCACTTTACCTTCAAATGAGAAATAATAAGATTGACAGTATAGAAATATTGGAATCAGAAAGACAATGAAACGATACCTTTAAAGCGCTGAAAGAAAAATTACTACCAGCTTAGAATGCCATACAAAGCGCAAACCACCTTCGTAGACGAGCACGAACTGACAATATTTTCACAAGAATGAAGTCAAAGAACCCCCTGGTCACCAGCCCACTCACAGGGCGCCAAACTGCAGGCAGGACAGGAGCCTGCAGGACCAGGGGGAGGACCGGTGAGAGCCACTTCCAAGGTGGATCGACTGGACATGCTGAACTAGTAACGGGATGATGTTCAAGAGCTAAGAGAACCGAGCTTACGGCATCTGCATAACCACCTGCATGACAGCAGCAAGTTTATAAAGAGGTGAGTAGAAGAAGTTAACGTGGCAGGGTTCTAGCACAGGTCAGAAGGAGCAAAAGAAACTACCCCGGGCTGTAATGAACGCACGTTTTCATTCAAGTAACTCACTAAGAGAAAAGTCCGTCCAAGTCTAGGTGAACAAGGCACTGAGAGGGAGGGAAAGAGCTAATTTAAACAGAACGATTAATCCAAAAGATGTGGAGAGAAATACGACACAGAACTGTCATGGCTGGGATCCCACACGGCCCCACAAGGCTCCCAGGATTCTGGTCTTGGCTGGCAGTGGATGCAGCTGACGGCTGAGTAGGAGGTGGCCCCAGACTGAATGAGGCAGACGACAGCCACAGCTGTGACTGCGAAGTGTACATTTTGTCCCTGGTCCTTTCCTTGCTGACTTTCTCTGATTCTGTGCCTCTCGCTGCCGTGGCATTCTGCTTTGCTTCACGACCAAAGCAAGAGGCAACCAACCATGCGTGGCCTGACTTTGAACCAAAGCAAACCTTCCTTCTTCTAAGCCGTGTAGGTCAGGTATTTTGTCACAGCAATGGAAAGCTGATGAACACAAAACGCAACCTGGAAAGGAAACAGACTTGCAAGAAGAGGAAAATATCTGGACAGAAAACTACGTGTATCACCCAGAGCACAGTGACTGAATGTTACTTGTACACATCAAACACAGAAGTCCCCTCCCATCCAGGGGCACTATGTCCCATGACCCCAGTGGATCTCTGAAATCACAAATACTACCAACCTCTAAATACATCCTATTTCTCCCTATCCATACACACTATAATAAACTTTCCCACTTGCACTTCAAGAAGCCCTTTATGACTTCAATTTGGTGTCCAAACACCCAGCACCTCTGTCCCTGCACTCTGGGTTCCTCAGAGTGTAAAATCAGAATTAATCTGAATACAAGCACTGTAATATGAGAGTGGTAACCAGACAGTGACACTGAATGCTCGGCTTGGACAGGGGGGTGATCCACAGCCGAGGGAGGGGGCCAGCGAGGGATGAGGCTTCGTTCTGCTGCACCGAGTAACAAAGGATTAAAAACACAAGGTGTTAGTTTCCAGAACTGTTCATTCACTATCTTCAGATTTGGGGTGTGGCTGACCACCAACACTGAAATGCTGGGAAAAGAAACCACAGATAAGTGTGGCCGACTGTACTGATGAGCTGTTTAATTTAAATATACATACATGGAGCTGTTTCAAGGGAAAAAGATAAATGATTTTTAAAACAGGGCAAGAAAAGACAATAGAAAGCGAATAGAAGACATATAGGAAAAATGATAATTATGAACCCAAATAGATCTTTCACTGCTTTACTACAAGCAAGTCAAAAACACTCCAAAGCAAGTCTCAAATTGTCAGTGGTTTTTAAAAGTTAACAATGTTGCTTAAATGGTAGGTACTTTCTTTTGTTTATTTCAATTACAATCACAACATTTATTATTAAAGTTTGTTTGCAAACACTGTCATTTTTTTCTTCTAACAGCACTGTGAAAGTCAGGGTTTTTTTTTTCACTTTTACTTGCATTTATTTCATGCTTAATTTATTCCTGCAGCACAAGTTGTTGTATCTTGGATCTCTTCTGGGGTAGCTTTTTCTTCTGAGTAACTTCCTCCCCTGGCATAAGCTCGGTTTGCCCCTTTTCAGGAAGGATCCTCTCTGTGGCCGGGGAGCTCACGGTGGGTGAATCCAGCCCTGAGCTCCATGTGTATTGCAACAGGAAGAGAGCTGGTTTTATAATATTCCTAGTTTGCTCACAATGAAACTCAGTTTTAGATGCTTTAAGTAGATTCTCCCGGTTCACACTGCAATGTAGGAGGGAACCTGAGACCCGGCATTCTCTAATCTAAGTGTAACCTTGACAGTAACGTGCCACGAGTTGTCTTTTCAGGGAAAGGCGATGGAGGGTGAGTTAAAGGCGAGCTTAATGTACCTCACAGTTTGCTTTGATGGATTCTGGCCAGGGTTCGAGACTCTTCTGAGTTATTTATGGTTTGTTTAGAGGCCAGAGTTCTTCCTTTGAGAAACCTAATCTAACCAGGAACAACAGATCACATTTGGGAAAAATTCTTAAACTAATGGAAACTGATAGACCGTGCAAATATTACCCTTGGTAACTCAAACATGCCAGCTCATTTTTTTTTTTTTTTTTTGTCTTTTTCATTTTTATCGGTACCAGGGATCGAACTCACGACTGCCTGCTTGCAAGGCAGGTGCTTATGCCGCTGAGCTAAATCCCCAGCCCCTGCCAGCTCAATTGTTAATGAAACATGTTTCAGGCAAGCATTACTAGACAGAAGTACATCACCACGGTATCAAAATTCTACTATTTTATGTCTCGAACAACAAGCCTTGAAAACTTCTTGAAAATTGAGGTACAGTGAAAAGAGAAACAAATTCATACTCACAAAAGGACCCCAAAAGACACAATTTAAAATAGTAATTTTTTAATTAAAGACAAAATATACAATGTTTTCAAGGACACATGGAATTTACCCCAAATGACTACACAGTAATCATGAAGTTCTAACAGTGTTCAAAAAGTCAAAATCACTCATGAGGTCTCTCATTATGGTGGAACCAGGTTAAAAACCACTAACACAAAGAGACTAGAAAGTCTTTGCTTAGAAAATAAGCAGCGTGCTTCTTAATATGCCCTAAGTCAATAATAATAATAATAATAAAGTTTGCATTGGCTAGCACTAAAAGTAAAATGTCAAAATATGTGAGAAGCATCTCAAAACTGGTCCTGAGACTGAAATGCATAGTTTTCATTTATAAATGAAATGAAAAACAAAATATAATCCACCACAAAATATAAATAACTACATTATCAAGAATCCAGAAAAATACAAAATCAATTTTTAAAACGTTTTAAAGGACAAAATAATAAAGCCAAAATTTGGTTTTGAAAAAAATAAAGGAGCAAAATACAAATTACAGAAGTCAACAACTAAAGAACAGCATATTTGGAGCCATATTTGACAGTTTACGTAAAGTGAATAGATTCCTTTAAAAGTCACAAGGAAATGAAACTAACTTAGATTCTACAAAATTTAAATATGCATACTAAACTGTGTGGGTATGTCACAAGTAAAGCAAACTCAGGTCTCTGTGTATAAATACATACCTTAAATATGATTTTGCTTCACTGGTGAATTTATCCAGATATCTAGGAAGATGTGCCCACTTATCACAGTCTTAAGGAGAAAACTAAAAACAGAAGCCTTCTCCTTTTGAGAACTCGAGCCCACCACAGCCTTAATATTGAAACCTGCCAAGCACTTTGTCAAGCAGGAAACCAAGCAGCTCTCCAGGAACATAAATTATGTGCAAGTGAAAAGTATTAGCAAGTCAAAAGTTTCAATCTACAATAGGGCTAAAAAATTATAATTAAAAAAAAAAAAGAAATTATGGGGCTGGGGATTTAGCTCAGCAGCATAAGTGCCTGCCTTGCAAGCAGGCAGTCGTGAGTTTGATCCCCGGTACCGATAAAAAGGAAAAAGACAAAAAAAAAAAAAAAAAAAAAAAAAAAAAAAAAAAAAAAGAAAGAAAAAAGAAATTATGAGCAAGCATAATTTCAAAAATGAAAAACAACTTCCAAAAATCTATCCCAAAAATGCTGTGAGCATTTAAGCCACTTTTTTCCTGCTCCTTCCACTAGGTAGGACCAAAAAACCTAGAAACAGTGCAGGTCCACCAAAGGAGAACCTGAAGGACACACAGAGGAAGCAGCTGTGAGCCAGCAAACGTGATGGCGGGAACCACACGGGCCCAGTGGACAGAAAGGAAGCAGCTCAGGCCTACAACTGTCTGAACCTCAGCTGGCCCAGGGAGGCTCACTCTCCCCATGAGCTGAGCCCAGCACCCCGACAAGGACTGTCCATCGGAACCTCCCCCTATCCTAGGGCCAGATGCCCTGTCCTGGGCCTCTCTCCTTCCACACCAGCTTGGACCTCCTGGCCCTACCAGGCCTCTGAGCTGCACTGAGTGATCTCCCCAGCACAGTGCACAGCCCGGGAGACCTCTCATCCCTGTGTGTCCAAAACTCCCCAATCCACTGAGAGACCCTGGCATAACTGGACAGACACCGCGGAGATTCCACAGCAAGTGCCAACCCAGGACCCAGGAAACCTCCCAGCCCCGATGACTGGGTCTCTGCTCCGCCACTGAGAATCATCAGCTCCAATGACAAGGAGGGTCCTGCCACCATCAGCACCAAGCAGGGAAGTGATTCTCCTTCCCTGCAGGCATGGTGCGTGGCCACAACAACCTGGGAAGCTCTCTTCATCCGCACTGGCCTGAGACTCCCTTTCTGCAGCTGGAGTCCCAGGTCCCAGCCAGGGGACTCCCTCACCCATCTCAGGGAACACAAAGCAGAGCATTAACAGCACCAGGCAGACCAAAACAGCACCACCAAACAGCACTCGCTCCTAAAATCCAGGAGTCACCGCAAATTCACAGACAAAAGCAGGCCAGACCTGTGTATTAAAGCCAAAGTGTGTGTATTTTAGTACGATACCTTCCTACTAAAATAAAGAATTTAAGAACACTCTCCTACGACAATTCCCACCATGTTCAGGATGTACGTGAAAATGACCCATATACCAAGAACCAAGACCTCACCGTGAGATGGGAAAGATAATCAACTGAGGCCAAGCCCAAGACGAATCCGATGTTTTATCATCGAACAAGAATTTTAAGTAAGTCATCACAAAAGTGCTTCAGCAAGAAATCCTCTTGAAATAAGTGAAAGATGTAGAAAGCTTCAGCACAGAGCAAGGTATGACACAGGACAGAGCGGCACTGACCGAGGGAAACTGACCTCAGAGCCACACTGCCCGGGAGCCCTCTTTTCACCGGGGGTCCACGCTGCCTTCCCGGCAACTGAACAGATAAAGTAACATGCGGTTACAGAAAAAGTGTAAATCCCCAGACAAAATCAATCACAGAGTTCATATGATGGAGGATAGAATTCATCAGATGGAGAACAGATCAATAAAGTTTACCCCGCGTGAGTAATACAGAGAAAATAAACTAGAAAGGAACTGAACAGAGCCTCGGGGACCTGTAGGACAATAACAGAAGATCCAGGATCTAATGATCATTTCACTGGAACACCAGCAAGAGAAGAAAAAGAGACAAAATACTATCCAAATAAATAACAGTGCGAAATTTATCAAACACAGGAAAGATGTAAAATGTACAGATCCCACAAGATATGAATACAAATACATAAGCAAAATTTAATTCTGTGGTACCTCAGGATTGGTTCCAGGAACTCTTAAAAATTAAAAAAAATGCATAGATACCTAAGTCCTTTAGTATTTGCATAGAACCTACGCACAGCCTTCTTTGTACCTTAAATTACTGCTAGATTACTTATGAAGCCTAATGTGATGGAAATGTAATGGAAATAGTTATTGCATTATACTGCTAAATGTTTTTGACCTGCAGTTGATTAAATCCACAGATACGGAATCCACTGATTCAGAGGGCTGGAGTTTATCTCAGAGGCACCCAAGAGAGAAACTACCCAGAGGAACACAAATTTAAATGACAGTGGCTTCCTAACTTGACACTGGAGATCAGTAGAAAGTGACACAGTTCTTTACAACAGCTGAAAGAAAAGACAGTCACAGATTCTATGTCTGGACAAAGATTCCTTTTAGAATAAAGGGAAAATAAAGTTAGATGAGGGAAAACTGAAATCTGTGACCAGCAGACTCACCTTTCAGGGTCAGATAATGGAAGTTTACTAAACAAAGAGCAAAGGATAGCAAGAAGGATCCTCCCAGCATCGGGAAAAAAGAACGCCAGAAAGCACAGAATAACGAATATACCTCCCTCTTCTCTTTGTGAGTTTTATAAATAATACTTGATGAATCATAAAAAGTAATACTCAAGATAATAACATCTAAAAGCAGTGAATGCAAAGATGACCAAATAGAAGGCAGCGTTCTAGTACCCCGTGATGAATCACTCATGCTCAGGAATGCAAAGAGCAGACAATCAAGGCAGTTAAACATTTTTAACATGCAGGTCAGTCGAGATTGCACCCTCAAAATATGTCAGTAACCGAAAGCAAGCTGCGAACTGAATGGACACACATCATATCATTATGACTTAGCTCTTAAGTGTTAAAACAATAATGATCTTAAATTTTAATCATGTAAATACAGCAATTAAAAAATGCAGAAACTGGCAGGGTGTATTAAAACTTGTTCAACTCTATGCTGCTTGCAAGAAACTCATTTCAAAAGCAATGCCACAGGTGTCTCAAAGTCAAAAAATAGAAACACATGCAAATATTAATTTTAAAGAGCATGATGGGCTACTGTAACATCATATATGAAATCAGCAGAGAGGGTGTCAGCAGGAGCAACCCGCCAGGAAGACATAATGACCCCACACCTCCACGCACCAAGTTAGGGAGCCTCAAAATGCATGAGGCCAAAACAGAGCTGGTAAGAAAAAGATGAATTCATAAATAAACAGAGTTGGAAGTTTCAACTACACTCCTGCTGGAACATCTAGCATCCTGACATCTGCTAGAATTAATAGAAGATCAATAAGGATATTTGACCTGAGAACCACAATCAACAGTAATGTCTAACGGATGTACAACCCCACCTGACACTAGCAGAATACAATGCTTTTCAAGTGATCTTTGAATATTGTTCAGACAGATTGTATTCTGGGCCATAAGAAAACCTCAGTGAATTTAAAATAATTGATTTTTACAGAATATTTTCTCTTATCATAAAGGAATCAGACTAGAATTCAATAGTACAGAAACAAAAGAAAAACCTCTAAATGTGGACATTAAAACACTTGCATAATACCTGAGTCAAACCGCAACTCTCAAAGGAAAATTTTGGAACACACATAGAAATGAATAAAATGAAACAAAACATATTAAATGTGTAGAGTAAATTAAAACAGGTCTAATGAAGGAAAGTGTATAGCACTAACAGGTTACATTAGAAAAGAGTAAATGTCTCAAATAGTCTAAGATTCTACCTCAAGAAATCAGAGAAAGAAAGCACAAATAAACCCAAAGCCAATACAAATTTAAAATTAATAAAACAGTAACAAGTTATTACAATTGAAAATAGGGAAGCAATAGAGAAAATGAACAAAACAAAAAGCTAATTTTTCAAAAATATTAAAAATGATAAACTAACACAAATAATAATGAGATATATCAGCAATTGTCAGAAAGACATGGAATTTATTATTACAGACACTGGAGCTACTTCAAAGATATGAAAAATACAAACAGCTTTATGAACTTTTTGTTGATCAGTGTGACAAGTTAGAAGCAAATGGGTAAGTTTCTTAAAGGCACAAATCATTTGTCAGTTCCTGGAAACCCACAAACACTGAAATTCACCAGTGATGCAAGTGATACTCCGAATAATTCAATAACCATGAAAGGAGTTGGATTCTATCAGACAACCTCCTGATGGCAGAAAACCCTGGGCCTTTACTGTTTCACTGGAGAATTTCATCATACACAATAGCTCCCACAAGACGGGACAAAGGAATTCTTTCCAGCATATTTTACAACGTTCTTCCTATCCTGAAGCCAAAATCAGGTAAAACAGCACGGAAAGGAAGACTACAGCCTGTAGAGCTGGGGATTTAGCTCAGCGGCATAAGCGCCTGCCCTGCAAGCAGGCAGTAGTGAGTTCGATCCCCGGTACTGATAAAAAGGAAAAAGACAAAAAAAGACTGCAGCCTGACAGTTTATGAACTTAGATTGGGAAAGTCCTCAGTCAGGCAGTGGCAAGTACTATCCACAGTGAATTAACAGCTGATTAACCAAGGCAGCACGGTCAGCTCGACAGAAGACAGAACCCAGAAATAAACCAAGCGAATGTGCCCAGGTGTTGAGGCCTCAAACAAAAGGTGATGAAATTAGAGGACGTCCACAGGCAAAAGCAAAACAACATGAAAACCCCAACCTCAACTTCACGATTCAAAAAATAATCTGAAGTGGATTTAGGAATTATAATTTTGCAGAAAAAATAGCAAAAAGCCCTTTGGAAGGTAAGGACGGTCAAAGAACTCTTAAGACTTAAAGCCACAAAATCATGAGCCGTAAAACTGCAAATTCTAACTTTGCAAAACATCCTTAACAAAGAATGAAAAATAACCGTAAAGCACAATAAAATTTTGCAAAATGCACACCCACAGAGTAGCATCTAGAATATACAGAAGGTCCTCAAAGCCCAGAAGTGCAAAACAAGCAATCCAATTGGAAAAATAGGCAAAGACCTGCACATTGACCTGGACAGGCTTCCCAGTTGACAGATAAGCACATGAAAGTGCTCAGTATCAGCGGCCGGTAGGCAAGTGAAAATTAAACTCACAGTAAGATGTCTCCCTCTGCACAACTATTGGAAAAATACTGCTCACAACAAAGGCCGCTCAGCATGTGAAAAAAGTACTGTGATGCACTGTATCACTGGAGTGTAAGTGGGGCAACTCTTCAAGAAAACAATTGGGCAGTGGCTTCTTTGTATCACTCTACAGCAATTTCCACACGACCCCCGACTGCACGTTTGACTGTTTATACCAGAAAACCAGCACACTAGCAAATGTACACACAGGCACCCACAGCTGCACAGAATGCAGACGCCCTTTAAAGGTTCCAGGTGTGAAGAGCTGAACAGTGGTACACCTTTTCTCTGAAATACACTCAGCAATAAAAGAGACTACTGTTGCATTCGTGCAACAGCTTGGATGAGTCTCTAGGAGATTATATTAAGTAAAAAGAAACCAATCCCAAAGTTATGACCTTGTGTGAGTCAATTTGTGTGACATTTTGAAAATGACAAGATTTTAGAAATTCTGGAAATAGAAGATAAATGGCAGCCAGTGATTAGGGATGCAGAGGGCAAGGGAACAAACAGAAAGAAAATACAGTTAAAAAAGAGCAACGTGAGAGATGTCTTCATAACAGAACTCTTGGGACCTGACTGTGGCGGTGGGTACAACATCAAACACACAATAAAACGGAAGGAAACACATGCACACGTGCACACAGAGGTGCAAATGAACCTGGGGAAACGTGGGTCTGAGTCAGGCCCGGGGGTGTACTAGAAATAACACCCTTGCTGTGTTACTGCACAGCAGTATCATAAGATTCTGCCCCTGGAGGGAACTGAGAAACGAGAATGTGAATTTATGTTAATCTCAAAATAAAGTTTAATTTAAAAGTAATATCCCCCAAAAGCAAAGGAAGTAGAGAATATTAACCTTAGAAAATATTAGCATATATTATAAAACAAAATAATGTGGTAATAAAAAGAGAAATGAACAGTACCAAAAAAAGAAAAACAAAACAGTAAACATATCACATTATCAGGAAAAAATAAGCATAAAAATTACATCGTAATCTTAATGGGCACAAAAGTAGTCTCTGAATAAATGTAATACCCATAGTTAATAAACTACCAGCAAACTGGGAATTTGAGGAAATTTGCTTATAAAAAAATTAATAACCAAAACTATTTAATAAACATAATATTAAAAGGTGAATTATTGAAAGTTATTCTTTGAAATTAAGAGCAAGAACAGGACGTCCACTATTATCACATCTATTCAACATGATTCAATAACTCTATCAAGGTTAGAAGAATAAAAGTTGTAAGAAAAAATTAAAATCTGATCATTAATCTATCACATGAGTATGCATATAACACAGTATAAACGAATCTACAATGATTAGAATACATTGACAAATTCGGTTAGTATACTAGAAACAAGTTAAGTATACAAAATCAATTCAATTTCTGTGTGCATACAATAAGCAAGTAAAGATCAGTTTGAACACATACCATATAATATACTGACAACGAGCAATACCTAGGAATAAGTCAGGGTTATTAAAATCTCTACAATGAAAAGGTACAATTTTAGAAGATGTGCAGACAAGGGTTGATTAAAAATACAGCGTGCTTCAAATTTTCAAACGTTATCACGGTAGAAGGCACATTGCTGTTAATCTCCCTCAAAAGACTCACTTTAAACACCCTCATGTCATCACACTTGCCACTTTCTGAAGCAGTTCTGAAGGTCCTCTTTGAAAAGTATGACAAAAAAAAAAAATCCAGAGAAGGGCCAGGGATTTAGTTCAGTGGCATAAGCACCTGTCCAGCAAATGCAAGGTCCAGAGTTCGAGCTCCAGTACCAATAATAATAATAATAATAATACTGTGAATGCTGCTGCCAAATGCCAGCCAATGGAAGGGCAGCTCACAAGTGTCACATGTGTCACCACCTGGATTAGTCACTGGATTTGGCACTGGGCAACTTTCAGCTTTTCCCTAAATATTTTGAATCAATTCAGGACATCAAGGCAACCGCAGGAGCGTAACTAAAGACATTCATTGAAGAACAGCTTGAGAAAGTGGGAGAATGATGGGAGAAAAGTGTTTGGAGAAAAATGGAGCATCCCAGGGGCTGGGGATTTAGCTCAGTGGCATAAGCACTGCCTTGCAAGCAGGCAGTCGATTAAAAAAAAAATGGTGCATTCCGAGGGGATTTATGGAAGTGTGGTTTTAGTGTAATTGTTTTAAAGTGCAGACATTCACTGAATTTTTCACTCGCGCCTCATAAATTAGATTGCTGGTGCATGAGAGGCTGATGCTTCCTAAACTGATCTACAGTCAACGCAACCTCAGTCAAAATCACAACATTTCTGGAAAATGAAAATCTAACTTTAAAATGTATACATACCAAGAGCCAAGAACAGACACATCAGTCTTGAAATCTAAGTGCAAATAATTTCCATGTTTCTCTGTGCTCTCTGATAGACTCCAGTACTTCCCAGCACGTCTCTGATGTGATTTTACCCCTTCCCTGGCAACTGTCAGAAACAAGCTATCTTTACAACGGCAGCTGTCTCCTGATTTGCTGGCCTCAGCCTATCAGAATAATAACAAAAGCTTCACTTTAAAAGACAATAAGAACAAATTATTTAAAACTACATAGGAGGGTAATAATGTATCTCACCTACTGCTGAGCAAAAGAAGTCCTTACCAAAGAGTTACAAAAGAGTATCTGATGTGGATATCAAGTGAAGAACAGGAAACCTTGTAGATAAAAATGGTTCCACCAGTGGATGTAGGGACTAGAGGGGGACACTAGTGAGGCCTCTGGGGTGCTGGGAATGTTCTACTTCTGCGTGCGCACTCACAGCAAGACGGGATTCACGTCTGAAAATTCATTGTGATCCGCCTAAGATTCTGGTATATTTTTGTGTGGTGTTACCTTTCAGCTTACAGGACAAAACCCACTCACATTCAGTCACAATTTAGTATAATATGTACAGCATCCTAACGGCAGAGAGAATACAAATAAACTATCCAACACTTCATATAAGAACATCAAGAAAGAGTAATAAAAAATACTAGGCAATAGGTAAGCATGAAAACAAATCAATTAATCAGAATAACAAAAGTGACACAAAATATTAGGCCTACATCTTTTAAAATTTCTATTAAAAATTTTGTCAGCTCTTCTCAAGAAAAAATGTGACACAACACCAATACATAAGAAGAATGAAAAGGGAGATATGTCAACAGATATTTTAAAAATTATTTGCAAACGCTGTAAGTCTTAAGTAATGGATTTGGTAAGATTTTCAGTGAAGAGGATCACTAAAACACTGCATGAAGTGTTAGAATCTAGGAAACCAATTTTTCCAGGACATCAAAGCAATATTTCCAAATTTAGCAACTAGACCAGAGTAGTTCAGAGTCAAATTCTTTCCAATTTTGAAGATTTCTGCCCACTGAATGTCTTAGTTACTTTCCTGATTGCTTAGACAAAATACCCAACACCCGTAGTTAAAAGGTTTATCTTAGCTCAGAGTTTGTAGAGGCTGCAGTCTATACTCAGCGGGCACCAAAGCAGGACAGCACAGTAGAAGAGAGACAGTCCACAGAAGGGCAGGTCGGAGGCAGCCAGCAGCAGCACCGTGGCTCCCTTTCCCTTTTACTGCATGCCAGCTATGAGCTTACTGGTGGGTGCCACCCATGCTCGGAGTGGGCCTCCCATTATCCGTCTCCAGAAGTACACTAACCCAGTCTAATCGCCACCATTCCTTAATCCCAGCATCACATACCCTACATCCTCCTACCTCTGAAAAGTCCTTCCCATAAGTGCATGAAGCTTGAGGGGACAGCTAGATACAAGCCACAACATCAAAGTATAAAACAATAAGTGACCTCTTGTGTGATCACTCACGAAGGGGACACATCCTGAGAAATCCAGGACACAAACTATGCCCCTGTGACCTGCGCATCTCAGTGCAGAACCCCTACTGCAACCTCAGAGAAAGCAAAATGGTTATGAACCGGGATGGAGGCCAGCGCTAGCTCCTGGAAAGCATGTCTTACTCACAAAAAGAAGATGAACAGCAAAGCACAACTGGGTCCCCAGCCGCGATCTTCCTGGGTGTGCCCATTACAACTGGCACCACCACCCTAAAACCCTCAGGAAGATTAAGGCTGTCCCTGAGCCTTTGGTCTCAGCGCTACGCTTTGGAAGTGGCCAAGCCCAACCTGCGCTGGTTCCATTCCAGGCCCCCTTTAATGTGAGACATGTCTTTCCATCATTTAGTCCAGGAGGGGCATTCTGTCACATGCAGACCAGCGCATTGCAGTAAGAGTCCTAAGTGAAGTCAAGTTATGCTGGGAGAAAAAAAGAAGATAAAAAGATTAAGGATTTTCTTTTTAAAAAAATCAGTGAGGAGATGTGCAAATTTTCACGTCGCTTAGAGTAAGACATGAGATTCAGGGCAATGGTAAAGGAAGTTTGACTGTATGTGTGGTGGTGGGAACCGTTTAGTGAAAATGCAGAAGCCAGACCATTGCACCCATCCATCCAAAACCCATCCCAGGCAGATGGCAGATTTTGCTGAAAGAAAATCAAGCCATAAAAATAACTCGAAAAAGCATGAGTAAATAGTATCTACTTAAATAAAAAAAAAAAAACAGGATAGTATCTATTCTGCAAACTGCATATGACTTTCTGAAAAGTACAAACATGAAAAAGTTCTGCAAATAAAAAAAGTCTAAGTATTTAACCACATGCAATTTCAAATGTGTCAATGTGAAGACTTCCATTTCAGAGGCAAACAATTTATTGAGACAAAATATTTGACACAAAAAACTATCAGTTCTCCCCTGAAAGAGTTTCAGGAGCCAACAAGCAAAATTCTACCCTCAGTTCAAATGTGCAGAGAACTCGAGTTCTGGTTTATAAAATACAAGAAGCAAATGATCGATGATTATATTTTTAAATGAAAAATCCTTTAAGATGCAAATTTATCAACATTATTTTGTATATTGTTACTAAGTTAGCCAACATGTTTAAATACATATATAAACCATTATTTTACTATAGGATGCCACATGGACTTCCATACATTATGCATAGATGTAAAAATTAAGTCTTTCTATAATCAACTTGAAAATATGTACCAAATACATCATAACAATTACTATCATTGTGTAGTAAATTTATTTCTTTAAAAATATATCATAAAGAAACAAATATATATGTAATTAAAATTGCGTATTTTTGGATGTTCATGATGGCACCATTCTATAATAATGGGAAATCATGAATATTCTCTGTATAGGACGATTAAATAAATGATAGCACCCTGTGGTAATGTCTTTCCATTAAAAAATTACAGTTGTAAAGAATAGTCAAAGAAACGAGAACATACTCCCAATATGTGTTAAGTGGGAAAGCCACGATATAAAATGTGTGTATAATAAATAGCAATTTGATAAATACACATCACACCATTTCTATATGTGTATGGGGAGGGGGGCAAAAAGAAATGTACCAGGAATGCAAACAGTATTTATTTCTTGGCTCAGAGATTATAGCTGGCTTTTGTCTTCTTCATTTCATTTATCTGTATTTCCTGAACATTCTGCCCTAAATGAGCGTGTATTGATGAAATGTTACTTAAAATGAAATACTAATAGCATCTTTTCCTCTGCCTTTCCTCAGATGAGACGACAGTGTTTGTTTTGGGTCTCAGGTCTGTCAAAAGCAGTTTTGCACTAGGGGTTCCAAGCAGTTGACATTTTACCAAGGAAATACGCTGCAAGAATGTTAATCCGCGAAGAGACTGGAGTTTATTTCTCTCGGGCGACTCTGTGCACAGCCGGGAGCCTCTGTGACAGGCGCTTACAGGAGCCACCGAGCAGAGTCTGGCTGGATGTCCTCAGGCCACCTTGGCCTGCAGCCCCCTCCTCTCTGTGGGAGCCCCTGGCACCAAGGGACTTGGCTGTGTCACAGAGCTGTGTCTCCTAGGTGCCTCCTGAACCCCGAGAATGAGGGACAGTTTGCAGCATGGGCAGCAGACACAGAGGAGAACGTGAAGGGTGCACCCATGTACCCCTAAGCCGGGAGGATGGGGGCTCAGGGCATGGCGATCTGATCACGGCGTGGTGAGCAATTACTAGTCTGAGCCCGAGACCCTCCTGCGGCCCGGCATGGAGGGGGCATCTGATTCCTAAGAAAGCTGGCTTCATGGAGAATCAAACTGACAGAAAAGACCAAAAACGAGGTATCTTAAAACTAGAAAAGAACAAGGAGGCTCTCCCACCCCCTGGGTGTGTTTGCTGGGATGAGGAGACTGCAGCAAGGCCCAGGAGGTAGCAGGCTCCCGCCACAGGAAAAAGGGTGGATGCCTTAACGCTGTCTCTGGGGAGAGGGGGACACGGAGGGAAGGATGGTCCTGGCAGAAACTCAGGGCTTCCAGGTCAGAAGGGTGTCGTGCCACGCTCGCACACACACAGACACACACACACACACATGTGCACACTCACATGCACACACACACACACACACACACGTGCACGCTCACATGCATACAGATGCATACACCCACACCTGCCTTCCAGCCCCAGCAAGGCCACATGCTGCTGGCCCTCCATAATCAGGTCTCTCCAGTCTCCGTGACTCAGTCTCCCAAATAAAACTGTCCAGAAACCCACTGAGATATGCTGCAGACCAGAGTTAACGCAAAGGGAGCTCGGGTTTCCCCGACCCAAGTCCCCGGGGCGACCACAGCCACATATGTGAGCTTGTACAACCTCTTAACACACTCGGGGGCTTGACCGGACCTCCCAGGCTGGAGAGAAGCTTCAATACCACCAAGTACTTCCCCATCCTATCGGGGTCCTAATTCAGTTCGCCCTGCACAAAGGAGCAGAAAATAGCCAAGGGCCCTCTGCCCCACCAGGGACTCCTGAACCCCAGAGGCACATCCAGGGGCCTGCTGCACGTGCCTGCCCTTTCCCCAGCCCTTCCCCTGAGCCTGTGGATACCACCCCTGGGAAATGGCGTTCCAGGAGCTCACAGCAGCTGGCGACTTTCCCAGGGTTTCACTGCACCCGGAAGGAAACAAGTCCCCACACCAGCGCCACAGTGACAGAGAAGGGTGGCTCAGCAATCAGGCCACAGAGAAAGCGTCCTGAGAAAACTGGGGCCCAGGCAGAGCAACCATGCCTTCCTCCTCCCACGGGTCACTCCAACACCAAAACAGCACCCACAATGAAACGTCTCTTGAAGTGGGGCTCCCATGTCCCACTCACCCTGCGTCTTTATGAGGAGCGGGCATCTGCTGCCAGGTGCTCAGGAAGAGCCAGGCACTCCGCAGGCTCACGGGGCTCAGTGGGCCCAGCTGACCTGCTCGGGCTGCCAAGCGGCCCTCCTATGTCCAACCTGTGCTTTGGCACATGGGGTGGTGAGGATGCAGGCTGGTGCACTGCAAGGTTCAGAAAAGAGGGTGGCCGCGAAACCCCAAGAGAAGCAGCACGAAGGGCCCAGAGTCAAGGAGCCGACACCCGCAGAACGGGGAGCCCACCGGGGCTATTGTTGTCATACTCCAGATAGCTTCCCACATACCTCCCCACAGGAAAGGTGACTTCCAACAGATCTGCCCCAGTCCGTGCCATCAGTTAGGAGCACTTGCATGGACAACATCCTGGGATCCTCCTCTGACCATTCCTATCTGAGCAAAGAGGAACACAGCCAAGGAGAAATTTGTGGAGCTGAATTTGTTTCCAAGGTCTGCAGCTGAAAAGACAGGACTCCACTGAAGGTCTTCTGATGTGCAGAGCCCTTCCAACGGATGTGGGCCAGCCCCCCCCCCCGGGGGGGGGGAGTGACTTCCCAGAAAACATCGCCCCAAGTGGCAAACCCAGGCACCAGCAGCTCAAGTCCAACACGGAGAGGCGCATCTTTCTCCCGGAGTTACACAGCAAGCCGGTGACACAGACCTTTGATTTCACCGCCCAGCATTCCCTCAATCAGAACACACCTCCTGGATGAGATCATTTCATTAGTGCTGTCCAGTGCCTTGCAGCGGAAGGCGCCCACACCCTCCTGCCCTCCTAGGCAGGCCCGAGTGATCCGCAGTCCCTTGGTGCCACTTAATGGAAAACGCATCTGGGTGACTCACCCTCCATGTGATTCCCTAGGGTACTTAGTTTAAGAAAGATCTCCATTTGCTCTAATGTAAACGATGCCTCTGGGTTTCAATCTTCCACAAATGGCTGGCTTTGCGTGCAGTTTTGTTTGCTGTGGTTGTTTTATGTTACAGGGACCCCTGGACCCTGTCCAAAACAAGGACATCCAGTAATCTCTCCGGCTGGTCCCTGGCAACTCCGTATGTATGGGGCATGAGCGGCGGAGGGGAGACCTTATCTTGCCCCCCTCCTGGGTGGTCAGGATCCCAGCCCTTCCCTCAAATCTGCTGCCAACCCCCATTTCCTCCGTTTATTTCAACATGTGCCTTCCCAGCACCTTCCTCTGGCAGCCCCAGGTCAGGCCTGCCTTCAGAAGCTGCCCTTGCCTGGGATGAGGGCCTAATCCTGGCCCCCTGCTTCATCCTCAAACCACCACCCCCACACCCCAAAGTACACTGGGCCCCGATAACAAACATTTGCCAGGGTAAATCCCATTCCCTGCCTTCTAGGTAACTTCTCCCTACCAGAGATAAGCTGCAAGGCAGACAGATAACAACTGGGATATGCAGTTATTAAGGGCCGATTTTAAAATGACAAAAGGATACATTTTAAAATAAAGCCCACTTGAAAATCAGCTTCCCTTCCAACTCAATTACATTCTGGCCTCCTGCTCTGAAGCTCCTCAGACTGATTCCAGATTGGCTTCGGGGTTTTGAGGAGCGTTGCCTTGGCAACACAGAAGACCCAGGCACCTGAAACGCAAGTAGAGGACACAGAGCCTCCCTCCTGCTCTGGGACACCTGGAGTGGCCAGCAGGGCTTCTGGCCTGGGGTGGGAGTGTCCACTGCTGAGGGGAATCAGGGCCCCCGCTGTCCACATCCTGCTGAGTGTGGGGACCCTGGTGTTAGAACAGAACCGAAAGGTGGCGGCAGCCAGGGCCTCAGAGGAACCTCAGGGTCAAAGGCGGGGACACCGTGCTGTGGCTGCTAAGAAGGGTCATTCCAGCTGGTGCCACACTCTGCCAGCTCCGTCCCACCACAGTGACTGCATGCATCTCCTTAGCAGGTGGGGGTCCCCACACAGGCCCGTTCTCTGTGTGGTCATGACCCAGTCCGCCACTGACCCGTGTCAGGCATCCCTGACAGCCATACCTTGGGTCACACTGTGGCCCCCCAAGGTGTTCCAGGGTAGTCAACAACCCCTCGATGGCACCACAAGTCAACCTCAAGGAACCAAGATGTCAGGAGACCTGGGGATGGGCCACTGCATCACAGCTGACAGATCTTCTAGAAGTTGTGTGACCCATCTGCAACTCTTAACTTCCATTACGAACCCATCATCCGGGGACCCCGGGCCATCGTAGCCTCTTGCGGGTGCCAGTCCTGCTTCCCTACCCGTGTCATCCAGGATCTCTCTCTGCTCGTCACTCTGCTCCTACAATCGTGTGCCGTTCTACTCTGGCTGTCCAGCGACAAAATCAACAAAGTCTCCTACCACCCCTCAGATTCACAGTAATCCTAAACCCACCGTCCATTCTCCGCTGCCCCGGCCAGTACTGCAGGCAT
Source organism: Cavia porcellus (assembly GCF_034190915.1). NCBI lineage: Eukaryota > Metazoa > Chordata > Mammalia > Rodentia > Caviidae > Cavia > Cavia porcellus. The sequence continues at coordinate 4,503,788 of NW_026947506.1, forward strand.
GGCTAGAAGAATCTTTATCCAACCTTTGTGAGGACTTCCCTTCACTTCCGGAGCACTCCCACTAGTGGACACATCCTCCTCTTGAGTGTCTGCACACGTGTGTGTCCGAGCATGCACGTTACTGCACAGGCCTGTGCTCGAGTACATGCAATCGGCAAAGGCTTGTATTCTTCGTCAAGAAGCCCGAGCCCTGTGGCCACACCGCACCACACACATCCCCTTCTCTGGCCTGACAAGCACCTGAGCCCTCTCTGGGAATGCGGCCAAGCCAGCAGGGGTGGCCAGGTGTCTCCCTCACCTGCCCGGCCATCATTGGCTCTGCATTGCTCAGTGACTATGGCTGAGGTCTCCCGCTTGGACAATTATTGCAAGCTGTTCCTTGCCATATTGACATCTTGATTCCAAACCCTATCAGACTCTTGGCCCCACAGGTCTCCCCTTAACGTCGGGGGTCTCCATGCTGGACAAAAGGCCAGATGGCTGACACGTGGCTTTATGGTACTTTGACTTCCCTGCTCTCCTTCACCCTGAGAAACCACCCTCCACCCCGCTAAGGGGGGAAGAAGAGCCAACAGGTCAGTGGACAGATGCCCCAGCCCATCCACGTTCCACGTGCGCCAAGACCGAGCCAAACCAAGCCTTACCCAGGTCGCTCTGCTCATCTGCCCGCATTTCCCTCTCCGCTGGGCTTCGCCACGCCCCCACCCTCTCCTTGTGGCTCATTTTTCTCTTCATGCCCTTGTCTCACTTCCGGATCTGGAGGACACGCTCTGCCCCCAGCCTCAGCTACAGGTCGGTCACGCTTGTCCCCACAGAGGGGCTGACTTCACCTCTCTGGGAATCACACGCCCCTTCCGGCCTCCGAGTGGTGCCCCAGCTGTCCAAGGAGCACTGCACACCAGAAGGTTCCCAGGGCCTCTCCTGGACCCAGTGGCACACATTTCCTGTCTGGAGACCTCTCTGTGCCCCTTGTCCAGCATGTCCCCTAAACACCAGCCTGAAGGGCAGCAGCGGCGGCAGCAGAGAGAGAGAGAGGGTGCAGGAGATGGGCTGTCTACCCTGGTAAACCCTCACTAGGAGCCCAGAGTTCCGCAGCTGGGCTGTCTGCAGCGGCACCGCTCACCAGGCAGCACCCTGAGGCCTCTGAGACTCACCTTGCGCATGTCTTTACCAAAGGTCTCGCTGTAGGTCGTGCCGAGGATTTCGAACTGGATGTAGGGATTCGAGCTGTCCTCCCGAAACTCCATCACCCCCGTGAGGCCGGTGATGTGGCCCTGCAGGAGAGGAGGAGAGGTTTTGGAGAGTGGGGGAAAGGTGGCTGTGGCAGGGGACGCAGTCACCAAGAAGGTAAAGGTCACCAAGAAGGGAGCAATGTGGGTCATGAGGAGGCCATGGATAGCCTGCAACAAGGACTCTGTGGCTGGCAGCTGGTCTCAGAGTGAGATCAGGTGTCCCCAGGCCACCAGCTGAGCAGGGAGCCCCTGAGACATGCACTTGACCTCCCGCAGCCAGCATGGTCACGGCCCTGCTCTGTGCCAGGCGCCATGTGAACAATGGGGTTGAAGACTGACAGCCCGACCCTCCCTCCGCACACCCCATCTCACCTCGAAGCCTGCTCCAGGGGCTTCTCTGAGCCCACCCACGACAGAGGTCACCAGTCTTCAGGAGCCATGGCTAACACACGGCTGTAGCTTGCAGAGCGACAGATATAATAAGCCCTGCTGGCCACCACAGGCAAACTAGTGCCGATCTCCCAGCTTCAGCCTAAAGGGAATCGGATCCACAGCCCAGGGCCCCAGGATCAAAGGAGCCAGGTACACAGGGCAGAGTGACCTGAAGGATTAGCTGCCAGCCAGATACCCTCCCCAGGGATTCAGGGAGTTCCATGGAGCAGCGGGAAGCAGGGGCCGAAGGGGCTGTGGTGAGTCCCTGCCACCCTGCTCTCTTCCAACCTGGGGTGAAGATGGCCCCCAATGATAGGTCCCAGGGAGAGCCCCAGAGACTAAGCTGGCCCACCAGGGGCCCCACTCTGCTCTGATGTGCAGCAAATTTAATCCAACATCAGAACAGGCACCCTGCTATTGAAACCAGGCACAGTTTATTGTGACACTGAGATTTCCCTAAACACTCTTTTAAAGCCTCTAAAATCCTATTCACTCTAACATGTCTTGCATGAATTACACACTTTACTCGCAATCCAGCCTCCTAAGCGTGGCACACTTCGGACACACAGCGTGTGCACACACATGTGCAGAGGTCCTAGCCAATCAGCATGTGGCCATGCCCATGGAGACCCATCTCACTGCACGGAGGGATATCTGGCACACAGTGTAGGCAGCTATCGCCACATTTTGCTTGCTGGTGACCTTGGGCAAGATATTTAAACTCTCTGAAGTGTGGTCTCCTTATATTAAAGTGGAGATCATGATAATGACACGCCCTTGAACCACAGCTCCCCCAGCTTTCAAATGCAGGCACAGGAAGTGACAGGGAAAAGTGCACAGAGTGGACAGTGGATACCCCTACAAAGATCCCACTTCAAGCCAGCGGCTGAATGGGCAGAGAGTCAAGGGACTAAGAGAATCTGCACCCAGCTGTGATTCGCCCAGCGGGTGTGTTTCTTACACACACACACACACACACCTTTTTGATCGTGTCCAGCATGGACCTCCCTCCATTCCATGGCTTGGTGGACTTCCGTATGCAGTTAAGACTCGCCATACTGTGCCACTTCCTGTCCTCCAGCTTCCTGTGGAAGGCGTTGGCCAGCATCAGAACACTGTCGTACAGGTAGAGGTTGGAGATCTGCAAAGACCAAGGCAAGTCTCCGTGGTGGGTTTGCATAGACAGAGGGCAGGGTGACACAGGATGCAGCACGGAGGTGGGGAGCCCCAGATTCTACCGTGAGCCTCTGCTGACAGCCCTGCAGGTGCGGGAGCTCCGTCGGGGTGGCTGCAGGAGGGAGGTCCATGTGTCAGCAAGGAGAACCAGTGTGACCAGCAGCAGGAGACTGACTGGCTCAGGCAGCAAAGGGCGGCGGGAAGGAGGGCAGCAGCTCAGGGATAAAGGGAGGGAAGGACATGTGCGAAGGCATGAAGGAGCAGGCCCAGGGGAGGTGGGCTCTCCCGGGTTTCTATAAGGGACTGGACAGAGAAGATTCTAGGCTTGAGGGCCGTCCAGACTCTGCAACTGCTCCATCTTGCTGTCATCACCTGAGGGCAGCCACAGGACATACAGCAAGGGACGGGTGCCACCTTACACTGATGGAACGAGACTCCCCAACACGGAAATGTGTTGGATTTGTGCCATTTCCGGAGTTGGCCGATTGCTGAGTTAGAGGACAAAGCAGTTTAGTGGACAGCATGGATGGCAGTCAGGATGGGGTGGGGCAGCAGAAGCAGGAATAGAGCCATGCAGAGCCTCATGGGACACGCTAAGCAGCAACAGCACAAAGGACCTCAAGAAGGGTGCAGCAGGGGTCTGATGACTGGACCTGGGTGTCAGGAAGACCACCCTCGTCACCGCTGCCATGGGGAGAGTGGTGGCCCGTGTGACCCCGTGGCAGTGAAGAAGTAGCAGAGACTCCAGCCCCTGCTGCACAGGAGGCACTGCCACCCACGGAATGCACTTGGGATCTGCAAATCAGGTAGCTGTCTGCAGAGATGCAGAGGTGACAGCTCCAACCCGGAGCCCTGAGAGTAAAGCCCTGTGTAAGAGAGGTGACAGCAGGAAGGGCAGCCGCGTGGCGGGGTGGGGACAAACCAGCCTGCGGGACGCAGCAGGTGGGACTCCGATGACCAGAAAGGCCAGCAGAGCCCTCAGGGGGCCGAGGGCAACCCTCTTCTCAGATGTCCCCTTGCGGACCCCTGGCCTCGAAGGGCGCGCTGAAGCGCAGGGGTAGAGGAGGAGCAGGAAGGAAAGGTGACCTCCAGCCTCGGTCAGGCTGGGGCTCCTCACTGTGACGGCTGCACAAATAACGGCCAGCCAAAGTGGGTCAAGAGGACCAGTCACCGCACCCCCAGTCAGCAAGGATCCCGCTAAAAATATACCACCACAACACACGGCATAGAAAAGGAGACTGTGTGGGCCTTGGAGGACTCCTGGGAAGATCAAACAGGCCCTGTGGGCTGTAGGACCGGCCGCTGCAACTCCCGACCCCAGCGGCAGCCTCCCCTGCGGGGCCCTGTGTCCATGTTTCGCTCCCTGCCCACTTTGGTCTTCATCTGTCTGAGTCAGGGCGCCCCAGATAAGAGCCCGGGTGGTAGGAAGTGTGCCCCAAAGCAAAGCAGAAGTCAGAGATGGGCCATGGGGAGGAGGCATCAGAAATGTCCACTGCACTGAGAGGCTCCTGCCAGCTCTCACAGGTCACTTTCACCGTGACACATCCAAGAAGAGCCGCCTGCTTGTCCACCCCTGCAAGTGGCCCCTGTCCTGTCCATCCTTGTCCTGTGTCCTCGCAGTGCGCCATGGGCTCCGTTCATGCCTCCCCATAGCAGAGATGTGAGAGACAAGAGGAGGACAGGCAGATGTTGCAGAAGCAGCAGGAGGGTGCCTGGACAGTGACCACTGCTGACCAAAACCTGGACCATGGTCCATAGTAAAGGAGCAAATCAGTTCAAGCTGATGTTCAAGAGCAGCGCTGGCCGCTCCAACACGCACAGGAAGCCTGACTCCACACCGACAGAGGACGCTGTGACAGAACTGTGTCCCTGGCCAGGGGGAGCATTCACACAACGACAAGACCAGCAACCTCCCTGTTCCTGCCAGCTCCAGGGTCCCCCTGTCCGCACCACTGCAAAACCGTTCCCACACCTCTGGGCTGCAGACTCAGAACAGGGAAGCTGCTGGAGAGAGTAACAGCCCCTCAGAAGGCTGCTTAGGTCTTTAGGCTTTATTTTATTTTTGTCCAAAAGGATAACTTGAAGCCGAGAGTACTTGACGATCTGAAGATTTCCTTTCCCCACACAAGCATGGAACTCCCAGTGCCCCCTCAGAGCGGGTGCTACGGAGGCAGGGGGACCTGTGACCCATGGCCTCACCTACCTCACACCGGAACATCAGGGTAGAGCCCACAGCACTGCCCCCGCTCTGGCCCACAATGTCCCCTTTCCCTGCAGTGCTTCTGTTCACAACGATTTAAGATACTCAACCACCAATGGAAGCAGAGTGGCCTGCGGCAGGCAGGAAAGCAGAAAAGCCAAGGAAAGCATCAGTGCTCCCACAAGTGCGTCTGCTTCGGAGGGGACGGGGTATGCATTCTAGTTCAAAGAAATAAGCTTGAGCCTCCAGGCATGGGGAGCCTTCCACAGCTCCCAAAGCACGCTGGCTGCACCACACTGTCAGTCCATGAATGTGATTACATCACTGACCTCTGAGGTTCCTAAGTGCTTATTTCTATCATCCATCACCAACAAAGGCACATGGGTGGGGCTTAATCCATGTCTGGTGGACGAAGGCATAGTGGACACACCTATGCATGAACAGAAACATGGCTGGACAGACGGGTGGGTGGTAGTGGGTTTGGTGGACTGTGGGTGTGTGGGTGGATTTATGATTGTATGAAGAGTGGGATGGGTAGATGGAATAATGGTAAAATGGATGGAAGGATGGATGGATGGGTAGATAAGTTGATGACTGCATGGATGGATGGATGGATGGATGGATGGATGGATGGATGGATAGATAAGTTCATTACTGAATGGATGGATGGATGGATGGATGGGTGGATGGATGGATGGATGGATGGATGGATGGATGGATGGATGGATGGATAAGTTGATGACTGGGTGGATGGATGGACGGATGGTTCGATAAGTTGATGACTAGATGGATGGATGGATGGATGGATAGATAAGTTCATGACTGGATGGATAGATGGATGGATGGGTAGATAAGTTCATGACTGAATGGATGGATGAATGGATGGATACATAAGTTGATGACTGGATGGATGGATGGATGGATGGATGGATGGATAGATAAGTTGATGACTGGATGATGGATGGATGGATGGATAGATAAGTTGATGACTGGATGATGGATGGATGGATGGATAGATAAGTTGATGACTGGATGGATGGATGGATGGATGGATGGACAGATGGGTAGATAAATTCATGACTGGATGTATGGTTGGATGGGTAGATAAGTTGATGACTGGATGGATGGACAGATGGGTAGATAAGTTGATGACTGGATGGATGGATAGATGGATGGATGGATGGATGGATAGATAGATAAGTTGATGACTAGATTGATAGATGGATGGATGGGTGGATGGGTAGATACGTTCATGACTGGATGGATGGATGGATGGATGGATGGATGGATGGATGGATGGGCAGATAGATAAGTTGATGACTGGATAGTAGATGGATGGATGGATGGATGGATGGATGGATGGTTGGATCTTATACTAGGAAGGAACATACTAATTATGTTTCACAACAAAATAAAATATAAACACAGCAAGGAAAAGAGATTTCACCTCCCGACTTTGACCTGGGACACAGCCTCCTTCATTTGTTCTTTTTCACACTCTCCTCCAAACATCCTGTTGATCCTCGATGCCACCTTCTCTGCTTCTCCCTCCCCGCTTCCGGTAGGAAGCTGCTCTCCTGCGAGCCTGGGGTCGCTGCTGTACTCGAGGAGACACCTGGAGGGGCCTGCTTCACAGCCCCCTGGAGACCTCTGCCTTATTCCTCACTCGCTCCTTCCCACGAGACTCCCATGCGGCCACATGCACAGCTCAGGCTGGAGGCCCCGGCAGGACGCTGGGTAGCTGTGGACTCATGCCAGCCTGGGCCAGATCTGCCTACTGCCAAACCCGAGTGCTTTCAGTGGGGTATGAAGACAGCATGCAATCGATAAATGTCCGCGGAGTGGGCAAAATTAAACCTCCACTCACACCCAACTCCTGAGCGCCACTGACAGGACCATGTCACCATCTTGGATTTTACCTTGATGGCAATAAAAGCAGTGATCCGGGCCCTGGGTGAGGTGCACAGAAGCAGCCCTGGCTGATTCCCTGCAACATGCAGGTGGCAACAGCTCCATGTGCCAAGCCTGTTCTGAGCTCTCGGCGTGCAGTATTACTTTCAGAACAATGGAAGGGACCAATGAAGGACCTGAGGGGCTCCCGACTTCAAGGTGGGTGAGCCCTGGGCTTCCACTGGGCTATCCCGAGTGGCTGGTGCCTGGCAAGGTTGTGAACCAGAGCGCTGCTAGGAAAACCAACTTGTGTCTGCCAACACCTCCCATCCTCGTCTCCTCGGTCTCTGGAAGGAACACAGGGGACCTGTGTGGCTTCCACAGCTTGGGGGTCAGCAGTCTGAGCAAAGCTCGGCCCTAACTCCCAGCTCCCAACTCCACCTGCAGTCTGCTGGCCAGGAAGCTGGTATCCAGCTTGTGCAGCACAGTCACTGCTAACACAGGGCTCTAAGCCTGACACAGGCCTTCCGGGCTGTCCCTTGAGGGAAAGGCCACTTCTCTGTGCCTGGGATGCTCCACAGAACGTGTGACTGGAGGTGGGGGCCTCCCTGGCACTCTGACCCAGGTTCCTGAACCGAACAGCATGGTCCACTGTGGTCCAAGGCCAGACCCTTGTGCTGCAAGGCTGGCCCAGCCCTGGGAGCCTCTGGCTCTGCAGCTCCCTCAAAGAGGCCCCCAGGACTTCAGGGGGTTCGGAAGGCAAGGGGTTCGGAAGACAGGGATGGTGCATGGGTCACTGCAGCCAGCATGATGAGAGCCACGGTGCTCTGTACTCTGCCACTTGTACCCAGCACCTGCCTGGGCAGGTCCCTCCCTTCCAAGAAGTGGTCACCTAACACCACTCCTGCACAGCCTGAGCAGCCTCACCTCTCCCTCGAGCCCTTCCCTTACATCTTGCCCAGTAACCTTCTCAGATGCATGTCCTGCCACACAGCATCTCTAAGAGCACTGCCCTGGTGGCACCCTCTTCTCCCAACACTGCATACACTCAGCCTTTGACACAGACCTCCAGATCTTTGCACATGCTGTCTTCTCTAACTGAACAAAATGCTACGAAATGAAATGAAAACATTCCCAGTTTAAAAGCATTTGTGGGATGAAGACAGACAGCATTTGTGGGATGAAGACAGCGTTTGTGAGCCATCTAATATAAGCACCGCCACGAAGGAAGCCCTGACATCCATGTTTCTGGAATGAGTTAAGCTGAGTGGCTAGCTTGAAGTCACATTTTAGATGTGAACGCTAAGTTAGAGTGATGCCAAGTTCACTGAAGAGAGGCTGCCTCCCACAAGAAAGTCCTGGTGGACAGAAGCCATGCTGCGGGAGGTTCAGGACCTCTGCACAGATGTACAACACATGAACCTGTGCATCTCCATGCGGTGGGAGATCCCGGCAAGGCAGACACGTCTACCTTATCCTAGCTATGAAGGTGGGAGCTGGGTCCTCGGAAGGAACCAGGAAGAGGAGGACATGGGCCAGGAGGCAGGAGGCACACCCAGCTCTGAGCCCTTGGTAGGGGCTGGCGTCTGTTGAAAAGCCCAGGTAGAAGCCCTTGGTTGCTTGAGAATTGGAGACAATTCTGTGAGGTGTCTGGAGTCCCAAGGAGGGAAGAATAGACCCTAGGGAGGTAAACCTGACCATGGCAGACCAGAGACAGCAGTTACTCACAGAGGTGCTGAGCCACCCTCCCGGTGCTGGGCAGGCTGGGAGTGGTGGGGGAGACTGACCAGGGGACACAGCGGGAGGGACGCAGTGAAGAGGAGAAATCCAGGAATTTCTGGACAGCTGGAAAGAGAAGCCAGCCGCAGCCCCACCCAGCTCCGCTTACAGCACAGGCTTGGAGAGAGAAAAGACAAAGTACTCCAGGGGAAGAAGCTGGTCGGGCGGGCACTGCTCAGCACCCAACTCGGGCACCACCAGCCTCGGTACCAGCTGTGCTGAGCAGCACTTCCGCTGGCACCTGGCCCAGAGTCAGAGATGCTTGTCCACAAGCACCTCCCAGGAGCTGTGCATGGCAGGGTCAGGGAGACAGAGAGGTGCAAAGAGTGGGGTCAGCGTGGCTGGAAACGCTGAGCACGGAAGCAAAGGGAGATGGACTCAATGCTGCCGCCTCGGGCTGGTGATCAGGCACCGCCTGGCACCAGCAGGGCAGGGCCGGCAACCCGGAGGGAGGGGAGCTGCAGGCCAGGCGTTAGCTGGGGCTGTGTCTGTCAGGGCACAGATGCCACTGTAAGCATGGCGGAGGGCGGGCGGCTGGGGGCTGGTGAGGGACAGAGAGGGCAGGGACAGCCACAGAGAGCAAGGCAGGAGGGGGGCTGGGAGGCCGAGGCTGAGAGCCCCTAGGGGAGCCCTCAGCGCCCTGCCAGCCAGAGCCCTGAGAAAGCAAGGCGCTCCGGAGTGGAGCACGGTGCCCTGAAGACAGCAATGCTGCCAGCTGCCCTGGGACAACGGTGCTAAGGGCACGCGGGGCCACCCTTCCTGTCCTGTCCTTCCACGTCTCTGCCAGCACTGGGTCCGTCCCATCAGGATTTGTCTTTTTTTCATATATATATACCACTAGGATTAATGTAAATGTCATTGAAGTTTAATTTTTCTAGGCTGTTGTATTTTATTACATGCCTGTTCCCAAAATAGCATTCATGTCTTAAACCTAGTCCTTAATCAACCAATATTATACACGGTTCATGTCTCAATTGGTAACGTTACTGGAAATCTCTCCTATTCCAATGTTACAGGGCTGGACCTAGCGTTCGGGTGCACGAGGGGGACGCTCTCCTAGAGACATAGCTGCCACCCCAGGCACATCACGAAGACAAAGCCCGCCACAAAAAGACCCCACACAACAGTGCAAGAGAGTATTCCTATCTGGCCTGCAAACCTCTGTGAAGAATCACAGCTGGACAGGAAAACGAGGCATGGAGACACCTCCAAAAACTTCTGAGCTCCCCAAAAGCTGATCCCACTGATCCTGAAATGAGTAAAACCCCAAAGAATTCAAAACACTGCCAGTGCTTTGAAGAGACAAATGAGCAACTGAATGAATCTATTATTAAGATGACCAGTGAATTTAAGTAATATATAACTAAGCAGCTAAGTGAATTAAAGGACACAATGCAGGGCCTCAAAGACCACTGCAACAATCACAGCAGTAATTTAAAAAGAAGAACAAAGCAGAAATCCGAGAGATAAAGACGTCAACCAGTCAAATAAAAACCCCACTGAAAGTCTCAGCAGTAGACCAGGTGAGTCAGAAAGGGTTACCAGGTCTTGAAGACAAGGTGAGGATCCAGAACATTCAGTCAATAATAATGAAAAATGCATAAGAAATGAGGAAAAGGTTAGACAAGATTCCTGGACAGCTAGAAAAGAACAAACGTAAGAATCATCCATCTTACGGAGGTGTCAAAGGACTGACCAAAGACATAAAAATTCCGTCCACGGAACTCATTGTAGGCAATTTCCCAAATCCGTGAAATGAGACGTTACCCAGGTAAAGGAGGCATCTAGAACCATAGAAGACACGACCAGAAAATAAGCCCTCCACAGCACGTCACAGTCAAGAGGCCAGAAACTCAGAAAAAAGACAGGAAATTAAAAGCTGCTAGACTGAAATGCCAAATAACTTATGAGGACAAATCCCATCCAAAACAACAGCAGATTTCTCAGCAGAAGTCTTAGACACAGCTTGGGATGATGTGTTTCAACCCCTGAAAAAAAAACAGTCACCAACCTAGGTTACCATATCCTGCAAGGCTGTCCCTCAAGATCAAAGGAGAACCACCGAGCTCCCACGGTAAGGATAAAGCAGACCACCAAGCTGCTGACGATACTTAAGGGAATCCTTAACACACACGATGAGAACAAAAACCACCATAAGGCCAAGGGAAAGTGAATGTCATTGCAAGAGTAAACAAACCAGGAAGGAAAGTTAATTAAACACTGGAAAAACAACACAATAACAGGAATTAATATACATAATAACACAATACAAATGGTTTTAGCTCTCTTGTTAAAAGCCACAGATGAGAAGACTGGATCAAAACTAAAAAGCATTATTTGTTGTCTACAAGAGACACACCTCATCTGAAAATACACACATACCCTAAAAGTGAGAGGGAACTGGAACTGGAGCCCCAAAGCAAGCAGGAGCAGCTACACCTGCATCTAACAAAGTTTGCTTTAACTAAAGCTGCTCAAAAGAGAAGAACAAGGCCACTACATATTAATAAAGGGAAAATTCACCAACAAGAGGTGACTTTAAATATATGCACTAAACATCAGCTCACCTGGTTTCATAAAACAAACACTGCTTGACATAAAAGGACAGACAGACGCCAGTACAATGTTGGGGGGCGCTGCTTCAATGCTCCCCTCTCACAGAGTGACAGGTCAGTCAGACAAAACAAAGCAAAGCAAAATTCAGCAAGCAAGCAACAGCCTTAAAATGTACTACAGATTACAAGGGTTTAACAGATATGTATAGAGGGTTTCTCCCAAAAATGATACAATATATATTCTTTTAAACAGCCCATAAAATTTTTTACAAAATAGATGATATTTTAGGTCAAAAAGCAAATCTCAATAAATACAAAACTGAAATAATCTCATGCTCCTTACAGATCACAATGAAATGAAAATAGAAATCAGCAGCAAAAGAAACCACAGAAATTACACAAACATACAGAGATTGAATGATTTTGGTCTGTCATAGAGAAACTGGGTGAAAATTTAAATTCTAGACTCAAACGATGATGGAAACAACATATCACAATCTGTGGGGATGCTGAACCCGGTTCTAAAGGGAAGTTCACAGCTGTGAGTGCCACATTAGAAACGCAGAGGTACTCCCAGTGAATAACCTGGTGACACAGCTCAAGATCCCGGAAAAACAAGACAAGGCACACCTCAAACCAGCAGTAAAAAAGAAGCCACAAAGACAAAAATTAATGAAATTGAGACTAAAAACAGCATAAAAGATTAATAAGCCAAAGAGTTGGCTAATTGAAATGATAAAAAGATTGATAAAGTCTTAGTCAAAATCACCCAAAAAAGGAGAAAGTCTCCATTAATAAAATTTGAAATAGAAAAGGTGAAATCACAATATACACCATTGAAATCCAGACATTAGAAATTATTTTGACAACTTTTATGTAGAATCTAGAATACATTAATTTCTAGACACAACCTACCAAAATTGAACCAAAAAGATACCATATATATAGATCAATAACGAACAATGAAACTGATGGAGTAATAAAACCTCTCCCAACCTAAAAAACCCACGACCTGAAAGATTTACAGTTGAATTTTACCTAAGAGCAGTGCTTCTCACACTTCTCCATGTAATGGAAACGAAAGGAATGCTCTGAATTCAGTCTATGATGCTAGCATTATCCTAATAACAAAATAGGATGAAGACTCAAAAGCTACAGAAAATTCTTGAACATAGATACAAAAGTCCTCTGAGATCCTTGCCAACCGAATCCAATAACCCATTTTAAAAAATCATAAACCACGACCAAGTTGATTTCATCCCAGGGATGCCAGGATGTTTGACCTATGTCAGTTAGTAATAGGATACACCACGTAAGTACAACCAAGCATAAAATCACATAGCAATCTCCATACTTACACGGTATATTTTCAATAAAATCCAGTATCCAGTATGATAGAAAACTCTGATAAAAACACGTACAGAAGCATCTTACCTCAAACTCAGAAGCCCTCTATAACAAACGTGCAGCCAATGTCATACTGAATGGATGAAACTGAAAACATTTCCTCTAAAATCAAGAACGAAACAATGGTGCCCTGCTCACTACTCCTCTTCGATGCAGTACGCCAAACATTAGCCAGAGGAATTAGGCAAGAGAAGAAAAGAAATGCGTATGAATAAAAAGAAGAATCAAATTGTCGCTTTCTGCAGACGCCATGATCCTTTATGGAGAAATCTCAAAAACTCCGCCAGAAAATTTTCAGACCTGATAAATTCAGTGCAGCGTATAAAATCAACACACAAAAATTACTGGCATTCCTGTTCAACAATAATGAGCATCCTGAGAAAGACATCAGGAGATTCATCTCATTCACAAAAGTTTCCAAAAACTTAAAATGCCTGGAAATCAACCTAATCGGAGGCAAAGCCTCTGCAACGAAAGTTATAAAATACTGAAGACAGACACTAAGAAGACGTTTTGTTTGAGGGCCGTCAGAACCAATGTTAAAATAGTCAGGTCACCAAAAGTGACCTACACATTCAACACTACTCCAATTAAAACTCCAGCAACATTCCTTACAAACATTAAAAAATACACAAAATGTACATGGAATCAGAAAAAGCCTGCAGTATCCAGAGCAGTCCTGAGTCCAAAGGGCAGTGCTGAGACTAGCACAGGACGAGATCTGAAGTTACACTACAAAGCCATAGTAACAAAAACAGGGTGGCATGGGCACGAAATCAAGCATGCCGGCTGATGAGCTGATGTGATCCAACAAAAGATGCAGCAACAAAGCCGGCTCCCAGAGACAGCTGACACCTGACAGAGCAGCCCAAAGCACGCTGGAGGAAAGTCAGCCCCTTTCATAAGTGACACTGACCGTCCACGTGCAGAAGACTGACACGAGGTCCCCACCTTGCCTGTCACAAAACAAAATCTAAGGGGTTAAAGGCTGCGACATAAAACAGAAACCTCACAACTGCTGGAGGACGAGGGCATCACACAGAGCTGTAGGCACGGGAGAGGACTTCTCAGGAGGACGCCAACAGAACAGGAAATAACGGGAAGAACCGATGGGAGGCGCTGCCTTAGCTCCAGGATGAGACCAGGTCGGGTGGAAGCAGCCCTGTTAGAGCTCCATCCCCAGGCCCTGCTCCCCTACCGAAGGACTGATGAGGGCCCCCAATGCGCTGAGCCCCTCCGGATAGCTGGAGGCTGCCAGGCCTGTTGGAGATGGAGGCCGAGGCCTCTGCCCATGCCCATCAGCCTGGAAGGGCCAGGACACAGCAGGTCAGAGGATGCCCCTGCTGCATGCCCCACAGTCTGCCTGTCTCCCTGGCACTCCTCCCTGGGGCGCTCTGACCTTGCTGCTGCCATGCTCAGGGCACCCGGGGGGCCTCGTGCACCATGTCAGTCAGGACCATCCCCGAAGACACAGGCAGGTGCAGGGAGGGCCAGGGACAGGGCACATAGGCCAGCTGTATCTCAGGCTTGGTCACTAGCCTCGCAATACCAAAGCCAGAAATGCGGGGACATTTTCATGAGAAAGGCTTATTTCCTGGGGGCTCCTGAAGAGCCCAGACGCCCTCCCCTGCCTCGTTAGTCGAGTAAAGCAGACCGTCCTGGAGATATTACAGAGGCAGACAACAGGCACTGGCAACATTGTTAGAACAGCAATGTCAGAGAAACAGCGGACAGAAGGTCCAGCCAGGAGGACAGGCTGACGTCCAGATGCCACAAATGGAGGAATTTGTGCTGCGAAATGTCACGGTGCCAACTGCTGCCAGTTCACGCGTCCTGAGAGAGGGCACTGCGGCCAGGCCAGAGGATGCAGCAGATGGCGGCAGAGGGTGAAGAGGATGCAGGGGGCTCTGCTGAACCGAGGGCAGGTGGGACAGAGGAGAGGACGTCTGTCCATCCCTGAGGCTTGATGGCCTCCAAACCCCTGCACAGCCTCCAGAGACCTCCAGGTACTGGTTTGCAGCACAGGACTCTGCTCTCCCCATCAGGCTTCTGTGTCTGGGCCTTCGGGATGTCAGGAGCTTGGGAAAGTCTCCGGAGCAAAGGCTTGTCCTAAGAGGTTGATGACCTTGCCACCAGGGAAGAGGCCAGGCAGCTCCAAAGAAACAGGTGTGCCAGGGCGAGATGCTTTACTAGGCTGAGCCCAGGAGGAGGAGCGAGCTCAGTCAGCCTCCTAGCAATCTTCAGATGCACCAAGAAGGGGGATTCCCAGCTAAGGGGGCACTCAAGGACAATTCCACGGGCGCCTCCCAGCCTCATCCCTGGAGCAGGCTCCTCGGGGACCAGACAACACAGTTTACATCATTGTCTGCCCCCTTTACAAATACGTGTGACTGTAAATCAGGTGGCAAGGTGATAATTCACCCCTTATTTCAGTTACAGGCCTGAAGTCACCAGGTCATGCAGCAGGCAGAGTCTCCTCAGAGCTAGGCTGCCGTGAAAGCTTAGCAAAGCCTCGGGGACCGAGGGTCAGTGATCACTTTTTTACTAGCTGAGCCAGGCAAGCCCTAAACTAAACTGTCAAGAAAACAAGACTGAGCAACACCCAAATCAGACCGCACTTTGTAAGGAAAGATAAAGGGGGCCGCTGCACGCTGGCAGGTACAATGCTTTCGGACAACTAGGACTCACTCATTTAGGGATTTTTCTTCCAGGGACTTTTGACCAAACAGCAACCCAATTGATTTGCTCTAAGAGTGCCTGGCTGGCTTTGGAACACAGGAAGCTCGGGCCACAGGCCTAATAGAGGAAGACGGAGCTCTGAGGCCAGCTGGACAGAGAAGCCGGAAGAGGACCTGCTGCAGAAATGCCCCTTTCCTGATGGTCCTCACGGGGATCCCTACGCCAGAATTATCAGCCCAACTGCAGCTGTCTGGGGACGCAATGGAGACAGACTAGACAGCTCCATTTCCAAGAGGATTTTCATTAATTTCATCAAGACAAAGTTAATAACCCATGACATCAATGTTTTTCTTTTCCTTGAGTTGGTTGTTGGAAGCATGTTTGTGTCTTCTCCATAAATCTCACAGCTAGAGGCTAGGAGAAATTAGTTTGCCTTCCACGCCATCATTAGGCGAGAGAGAAGTGGTAATGGTTTCTAAGAATCTGGAAGGGAACGCTTGCGAATGAGATGAATCTACAGGCTGCCCAAGTGGCTGCTGGGCAGGAGTAAATAAATCCACATTTCCTCCCCATCACAGCCCCGCACAAGGAAGCGGAGGCGTAAAAATGGAGACGGAAATTTCTCTAATGAAGTGCTTTGCTTTATATAGACAAAGAGGTTCCTAGAGGAGACTTAAGTTGTGTTGAGACCTGCGTTTCCAACAGATTCACCCTGCGAGTCCTCACCAGGTTGGGTCTTGTAGGAAGAGCCAAATGGGTGTGAAAGACACAGCCGGTCCCCTCCCACCCAGGCATCTGCGACTGAGCACCTGCCCCAGTGGCACAGACAAGAAAACGGGCAGGAAGAGGATAGAGAGTGGGGGGACACGTCTACCCGGGGTGCCGCTTCAAAATAAAACAAAAAGCAGGTTCAGAAAGGCAGGTGGACACTAGTGTGTGCGTGCGTGTGTGTGTGTGTGTGTGTGTGTGTGTGTGTGTGTGTGCGCACACACACCTGGCCACCTCCTCAGTAATAAGGACACTGTTAACAGCTCAGCTCTGCTCCCACTGAGCCTTCCGTTGACTTTAGGGCGCAAGTAATAGTCTAGTTTCCAGATGACAGATCAGGAAGCCGAGACACAGAATGACAAGCGAGTGAAATAATTAACTAACCAGGAAGCAGAGTCAGTGGGATTTGTACGCAGGCAGTCTGGCTCCTGTCCTGCTGCTGTGAGGTGCTGCGGGGGAGCCCGTGGGTTCACCTCCTCCTAGGAGGCCAGGTCTCAGCAGGAGCAGAGGGAGGAGGGTGTCTGAGGCTCCCTTGGTCCCACAACTCATGTGCTCTGTCCAGCAATGGTCAGCTGCACGTCTCGGTGCTGCACCTCCGCCTGCCATCTTACTGGTAGTACTCGGATGGCCGCAGCTGGGCTCCTGTCCCTTGGTGTCCCTGCTTGCTCATCACTGTCCAGGGGACAGGTCCTCTGCACCTCATGTGTCTGTTAAAGCAGACTGAGTCCCCTCCTCTTTGCACACTCTGGGCCACAGCACAGACTGAGAGAAGTACTGTCCTCTCTCCCTCACCCCTGCGAGAGCAGCCCATGCTCAGGAGATGAAGAATGGCCTCTGCGTGCCTGTTGGCGGGCTGAGTTTGAGTTAGCAGGAAATAGAGTGGAACAGAGGGACGTGAGGCAGGGCTGCAGCATGCGTCTGGAGAGGGGGAAACACGTGGGGAGATGAGGGAGGCCCTCGGGGCTCAGGCCCCACACACGGCAGAGGGCATAGCTACTGCTCCTCCTGCATGGGGCTGGGGGCACAGACACTGCCTGTCCCCTGTCCACCTCATCTCTGTGCACATGGACTGACCCACACAGGCCCCATGAGAAGCACTTTCAGGGTTATCGTCTTCCAGGCTCCAGAAGAAGGAAGGAAACACACACAGCAGCCTCCAAAAAGGTACAACTGCACCACGGACCTTGCTGAGCCATGAACCCAACCCTGTCTAGTCTCCATGCCGTGCAGGGGCCATTGGTCCTCTTGAGCAACCCCTTTCCACCTCGGAAAGTCCCCACACACCCCATCCAGTCCAGCCAGCTGGCGGGGTCCCTGTGCGTCCAGCCAGCTGATTGATGGATTCCCTGTGCAGTGGGCACCAGTGTCCGCAGGTTCCCAGCCACTGAGAATGTACACTGGTCTCTGGGTTCGTGAACCTAAATTCTTCCACAGTGCATGATGTTGAGTTCGAAAACAGACGTGAACTTCTGCAAAATGCTTCTGTCTGCAAACCAAGTTGTTCTCGAACAAAAATGTGAACCAAAGAATGATTGTATTTCTCCTGTTTGTCATCTATTGAGACATGTTTTCTTTTTCCTCCCCAAATATAAGATTATAGAGTAAATTCAATGCTTTGGCAAATTATGATGTCTACAGCCCACTCAAGATTCCAGCAACCGCCCCCCCCCCCCGGCCCAAGATGTGGGGCCCCTGTTATGACGATTGCAAAGGTCCTGGGGTGGGGCAGCTACAGCCCCCTCTGGCCAGAAGCCCTGGTGTCCATGCCTCACCCTGTCTGCATGAAGATACTAAGGCTTCCAAACACTAAGTGGTGAGGGTGTCAGGCATGCAAACTTCTAGGCCAGCTTTCATAAACCCAACTGGAAATGCCCCTCTGTCACGTGGCCTCCAGAAAACAGCAGTAACAGTTCTCTGGGCATGACATGCCTAATGGGAAAGCAGATTCGGGATGACCAGCGGGCAGTCTCCACTCTTCTTCCTGTTGTTCCTCAATCTCCAGGCAGAAATCCACTCGATGCAGCCAGCCTGAGTCTCCCCATCCCATCCCACGGCCACAGGACAAGCCAGTGCCTGTGCTCACGTGCTGGGCAGCAAAGGACCGACCGACTGCAGCCCCTTGATACTGCTTGCTTTGGAAGGAGCTGGGGGTCGTGTCCTAGGCCTGCTCTCTGGCCTCTCTCTGCTCACCTGGGAACCCAGCAGAGTCCTGGCTGACTCTGACCTCAGCTCTCAGCAGGTGGGCCAGGCCAACTCCCAGTCTGTAGATGCCCTGTTTCCACTGGTGACTTCTAACATGGAAGAGCCCCCTGCCAGACACTCAGGAAGCAGTTTTCAAGGCCTAAGAGGCCCCCAGTCTCCTTTCCACCTAGCGTGTAACCGGTAAATCACAGGGGCACCTGGAGAGCCAACAGACCCTGTGTACTGACAACAGGCGTAATCGCCTGCTAAAGCTACACAGGAACACGGTCCAGTCAGTCAACAAGCTTCAATTGCAGCACACGGCAGTCTGAGTAATTAAAGTCTGAGGACGACAGCACTCAGCTGGCACCCAGAAAGCCGGGCCAGTCTCCTGCACAGGTCAAGGGTGTAATCCCGGGTCCCCGGAGGTGGGGAGAGCGTACTGACCTGCAGCATCTGAAGGTAGCCTTCCTGGGGGTCGCAGAGCAGGGAGGAGATGCGGTGATTGTTCCTCATGCACTTCTGATTGTCCTTCGCGGAAGGGAATATCTGCCGGACCACGGTCATCCTGCCCAGGGCACTGTGGACCAGATCCAGGATCTCAGGGTCACTGATCTCCTGGAGAAATAACCAGACCCATGCTTACCATCAGCTCAGGACCTGTCCTTGCGAAAAGCCCACCCAGAGCATCTATGACGACAGCCCCAAGAGCCAGTGCCCAAGACGTCCAAGAATGGGGTCCCCATCATGTCACCGACACCACTTACACCCCACACGGGATTCTTCACCCTTCTCCATGAAGGCCAGAAAAGCGTGTCAGAGGCTAAATCACCTCACCTAGGTCTCCACATGGCCACTCCCCAAGGACCCAACACTGTCAGGAATCAGGGGCGGCATCAGCCCCGTGCAAAGGCTGAGCCTCCACTTGGCAGTCATCTTCCTGATGCAGGCATCGAACCCTGGGCTTCCTGCAACACTGAGACTGCTTGTATGACAATATCTGCATGCAAACTTTGCAACACCATTCATTCATTCATTCATTCATTCATTCATTCCACAAAAATCCACCCAACATCTGCTCTGCACTGTGCTCCATACCAGGCACCAGGACACGGCCGTGCAGAGTCAGACTTAACCCCATCCCGTGACCCTCTTCCTTATCAAAGTAGGAAGGAATCACCAACCATCACCATTGCGAGAGCCTTCGGAGTTGTGTGAGACAGATCCAGTCATTTTCCCACTTTACCCTGGAGCACGGGAATTGAAAAGGGGCAGCAGACAGGGAGTTCTGTCCAGGAGGAAGCCTGAACTGAATGTGTGACACTTGGGGCAAGGAGGGGGGTCCATGCCTCTGAGAAGCTGGGGTGCAGCTGAGCATGGGTGAGCAGACTGACTGTTCTTTGCAGCAGCACTGGGGTGGGTGGAAGGCCATGATCTTCACCGAGCTGGGGAGGTCATCGGGGCTGGGGAGCGCTCTGCAGGGGAGCCTGAGAGGGCCCAGAAGGTGGACAGCAAGAGCAAGAGAGCACCGGTGCTCAGGGTCAGACGGGGCCCTCGGTCAGCGCACCCTATAAAGCACCCTCACTAAGAAGGCTGACGAGCCCCGGAAGGAGACCAGGCATCAATGAGCTACAATCAGACTGACGTTTCTGAAGACCTCTGAGGGCTGTGTGGAGAGGATTAAAGAGGAGCAAGTGGGAGCAGGAGAGGGCAGGAAGGGGCTCCAGGTGGCACAGCTGGACTGCACAGGGCTGCGGAGGCCTAAGCCAGATGTGCGTCAAGCAGCCCAGCAGCCCAGCAGTGGGAAACAGGATGGTCAGGCTGCGAAAAGCTCCAGTTCATTGTTTCCAACATGACACCAAAACCTTGGGTGTTTGCAAGTTGACTATAACTGTGAATGCGTTTCAAAATCAGCTCTAACGTGCCTTGCAAGTACACGGTCATGAGTTTGATTCCCGATACCAAAAAAATAAAAAACAAAAAATTGGCTCGAAGGCCTCCTCCTTGCCGATGACCCACTTGAGGCGCGGAGATGGTGAGAGCAGAACTCATGGGGTTAGATAGCAGCAATCAGGGCTGCAAAATCATTTACAGCAGCACCACAGGATCAAGGTAAACTGGTGAACCAAGCATTTAGGGTCTGGCTGGAAGCTGCTGTGGGGGTGAAGCCTGGGCAGTTGAAACCACATGCCGAGCCGAGAGAGAATAAAACAGCAAGAGTTGTGTCCTTTCAGGATGGTCAATAGCTCCTAAGTACAGTAAGCTGCAAGGATCTTGGGGAAATGAACACGCCATTTTACAGTGGACTGGGCTTAACACACTACAGATTGTATTCAAACAAAAGAGTCTTTGGGAGAAGATGGTTTTGCCAGATTGGGACCAAGAGATCATCAAAAGTAAGGAAACTGCTCTGCAGGAACAGGTCGGGCACACAGCGGGTTCCGGGGCACCAGTGTACACACGCCCAGCTTAGCGCTCTCTGCCGTGGGGACGAGGCCTGGCCTGAGCATCAGATCCCATCTCAGGGGAAGGAGGAATCTTAGATGGAGCAACAAGCAGACCAGGTGACTCTCCCTGGAGAAGGACTGCAGAGGACAGAGGAGGCAATTCTTTATCTCAAAGACGCATGAGACAGTGAGGCATGTGATCTGAATGATGGTAGTGGGGTGACTCGGGACCTGCACCCCTCTGAGAGGAAAAGCGGTCTCACTGCTTTTGACTTCCCACAATCTCTGGAGGGCAGAGGCCACTGTAGAGGCAGCAGCAATCTCCCCAACACTCTGTTTCCTCACCTTCTTGGAGAGCACTGAGCTCTCCCCAGCACACCTGGAGCAGAGCCTGCAAACCTGTTAGGGAGCTGACTTAGCAGGTGGCAGGGGACCTTTCTGCAAGTGCACCTGGCAGGAGTGGCTAAGGAACTCAGGTGCAGCTGTGCTGTAACTGGTGTGAGTGGGCAGCCCCGCCCCTGGCCACCCTCATCTGCAGCCCGTACCTCTAGTGCTCTGCCTGCCCAGCACTCCTGGAGGACCTGGCACAGCTCTCCGCCAGCCCATTAGCTGCCAATTGCCTTCCTCGTGGTGAGGCTCTGCCAGGGCCTTGCAGACCTCCCTCTGTGCCCTACACCAGCTCACCTCCACTGGCTCTGGGTCACAGCATAGTCCCTGCAAGCCGATGACCCCCACCCTGCTCCCTGCTCTCCACAACTGTCCCTATCTGGTCCAGGAAACCTGCAATCCACAAAAGCAACTTCCCTAATTCCTCAGAGGTGATAAAAAGGGGCAAAGTCTCCCTTTGTCCCAGCTGAATGAACACTTCCAGGTAGGGCTACTAATGAGCAGAAGAAGCAAGACAGTGTAAACACCACTACTGGAAATCAGTAAGTCGGCAGGGAAAACCCCAGACCACAGGCTTGCAGATGCTCACTGGAGGACACAGCCTCAATGTAAAGATTTCTTACTTTATTAACTCAAACTTGTATGGTGAAACATGTTTTATGCTTGTATATAATACACATACTAAGTACGAATGATCTCCAAGCTCAGGAATGAACAAATGCCCGTTCCCATCAGTTGGTTGGATGCCCACTCCCAAATGCCCCCCTCAGAGCAGATTCTGTCAGGACACCTGGGGGCAATCCACACAGGACATGCAGCCTGTTCTGCGTGTTCTGCTCTGTTTTGTGTAAGCTGAAGAGCAGGCAGGCCTCCTGCAACTGAGTGTTAACACAGTGGCTCTCAAGTTTGATCATGCACAGAATCACAATTTGATAAAATTACAGAGAATTAGCCCTGCCCCACACCAACAAGCAAAATCTGCGCGCTCTCCCCAGACTCCTTTCATAACCCCAATATTCACTCATGTTTGCAAATGATGGGTAGAGTGTAAAACTTGACGAGGTGATGGGAGCAGCTCCAGGGAAATCACTTTCAGGCTGGACAGTGTGGCTCTGTCGACCTGACTGCTGGTCACCATTGGGATGTCTGGTTTCTTTACTCTCACCAACAAAGTCGCTGGGTACATTTTTTCCTGTGTGCAGCCTTGATACCCTTGTATAATTTCTCGAGAGTGTTTTATGGGTTGCACCTGAAATGTCTCTCCAAAGTCTCACGTGTCTGATGGTGATTGGATGACTGTCAGACTGAGGGACTGGTCAGCTGATAGGTGTCTAGCTGGTGTGCAGTTAGGAGTTAAGGACTGGTTGGACAAGGCGGGTCATCAGGGCTAAGTCAAGTGTCTTTCATATACATCCCTTTACAGCTGCTTTATTCTAATAATTTTTATGACTTACAGTCCATTGCATCTGATATTTACATAACTATACCAGTTTTATTTTGGTTAGTTATCTGTCTGCTCTTTTTCTACCTCTTTGCTGTCAGTCTTTCTCTTATATTTTAGTTGGGATTTCTAAAAACAAACTATAGCGGAAGTTTTTATATCCACATTTAAGTTCTTAGTGAAAAATGTGAACCCATTTATGTTAATTAAGATTATTTACATACTTGAATTTATTTTACAGTATTATTTATATACTTTGCTGTTTCTTTTTAAACCTTGTTTTATATTTTCACACCAGAATAGTATTTTTCCTGTTTTTATTTGTTTACCCTCTTTTTGGTGTTATGTTTTCTGTATTAGTCTTTTACTGGTTATCCTATGTATCTTATTATGTATACTTGAAAATGTGAAATTAACCAGCATTTTCGTGCTCTTTGTCAACGTCAACCTCCAGTGAAGAGCAGCCTAGCTAATGTGTAAATATCATTCTGTACTTAAATGCTGACTTATGTCTTTATGCCTTTCTATTCCACCTTATTTTGATTACTTTAGAAAGTCAGTGCTTGTCTATGTAACCAATGTTGATTAATTTTTTAATTTAAAAGGGAATAAAACAACACAATAAAACAGAACCAAGCAAAGCAGTAAGAACAATACTGGATTTCAAAAATCAGAGAGAAGAGAGCCCCCCATAGCTGCTATATAGCATATCGTTATCCTCCAAGTAGATGCTCAGACTGCTGGATTTTCAGCCAGCAAAGTCAATCAAACAATACAGGCATTAAGTTGTGTTTGACTTCAGTAGCGATGATCTCAGCCTGTGTTCCTCCAAATCAGCTGATTACTTACAGGGGTGGGGGACAGCTCTTCACCTCTCCTAGCCCGAGCGCCAGCTGGCTCACAGGAGGGGGGTGGCTCCTCCCAGCCACGACTGCCCTGATTAATATTTTTGTCAGATATCTTTTCTGAACCTCAAGGCTTACCTCAGAGAGCATTCTCCTCAAGCATACCACTGAACAAACACATCCTTTAACGTGGGTTTTTTGGTGATAGATCCAGCTTGCACTTGTTTGGTTCTCTTGCTAGAAAATGGATTTTGACCTTGTCATGGAAAATATTCTAAGTTGCCTTCTCTTTTCTCTTAGCCTGTGCAGAGGAACTGGACGCTGTCTCCTGGCTTCCATTACGGTGGGTCAGTTTTCTACAGCTGTAATAATAAGCTGTCACAAACCTGGACATTTAGAGTAACATTTTTCAGAAGCAGCAAGTTCAAAATCAGTCCTCCTGGGCTGAAAGGAAGGGGCTGGCAAGCTGTTCTTCTGGAGGCTTCTAGGGGAGACTCTTCACTAGAGCTCCTGATGGCTGCCATCAGTGCTGGGTTTGTAGCCACATCACTCCAGAGACTCCTCTGGGAAGGATGCTAGTGCCTGCCCTCAGGACCCACCCAGAACACCAGGCAAGCTCGCCATCTCCCATCTGCAAAGTCTCTTTTGCCACACGTGGTGACACTTGTCAGCTCCAGGAGAAGGCCAGCGTCCAGCCCCTGAATCCAGACATTAGAAATCACGTATAGATGACTTTTCTCGCTAGCTGCACTCCGGGTGTTTAACTGCCCGTGTTGCTCTATGATGTCATGCTCTCGTGTGCCTGCATGTGCCTCCCCATTTTTTTTGTTTCTGATCCTCGGGATTCCTGGATCTGGAGTTTGCTCTTAATAATTCTAGAAAATTTCCAACCACAGCATCTTTTAATGTTCTTTATTCCCCATTTTCTTCTTCTAGAAACCCAATCGAAAGTATGTTAAATCTTGTTATTCGGTCTGCCCTGTATCTCAGCCTGCATTTCACAGTTTGCACACCTTTGCTTCTCTGAGATACATTCTGAACAGTCTCTTCACGGTCTTGAGGCCATGAGGTCTTTCTCCACATACATCCACTTCCATGCTGAACCCCTCCTCTAAGAACTCTAACTTCAAATATGAGGTTTTGTAATTTCTTGATGCTCTGTTCATTTGTTTCTCAGTTTTGATTCTTTTGTCGTAAGGTCTTTTATTAAGGAATAAAAATATTTTCCTTTATTTCTATTTTTTCCTCGTCATTTCTGTTCTCTGCTTCATTTTTGCCTTGTATTTTACATTTCTCTGTTTTTGAAGCATACATAGTTATACTCACTTAATATTCTATGACAGACAATTCTTATATTTTAAGTCATTTGAGGTCTGATTAAACTTCCCTTTTTTCTGAGCTAAATCGTGTCCCTGTCTTTTCTCTCTCCTGCTCCCTCCTCCCGTCTTCCTCTCCCTCACAGCTTCCTCAGGAGCGCTCCCATCTGACTGGCATTCCCTGTCCTACCGAGGTTATTTGTGGTCCCTTCCACTGCCTGTCCAGGAGAGCCACCAGCCCGTAACCACTGCGAGCTAAACTCTCCTTTGAGCTTTGTCAAATGGTAAAAACTTACGTCCACTGTCCTTTTTTAGGAACGTGCTGATATTCCATGCAACTCCAAAGACAAAGAAGGAAGCTTTTCTTGATGTCCTTTCTGCCCAGCGCATTTGCCTCTCATTAATTCTTACACTGAGGACACATTTCCAGCTTTAGTGGAAATAAATCCCTCATTAGCTCCACACGGTTTGGTCCTTAGGCTTGATCTCGTATGTCCTATTACCCACACAGCCACAAGAACAGAGGTTCCAGGTTTTTTCAATTTGATCAGAACATTCAGGGAAGAAATTAAGTCTGAAGTTCACTCGTCGCCGCAAGTCCCCATGTTCATTTTTATTTTAGCCTTTTTGGCTATTACACGTGACAGCTTCTATTGCAAAACATTTTTAAAAGTTAGTTACTTTCATGTTTTTTCAGTCTTTTTCCTTTTAGGAGTGTCAATCTGGCTAATTTGTCATCCTAAAAAACATCCTACTAAACATGTTGTATGAAATTTAAATTCTTTAGTTCATGACCTGATTCTTTTTCCTGAGACACACACCTGTTTCCCAAATTGCTCCCCATCTGTCCTGGCTGTGTGGCCGGCTACACAGCGGTTGCTATGCTCCATTCTGCCTGTGTCACTGACTTCCTGTCCCTAGTTCACAGTCAGTAGGATTAGAGGACAGCCATGTCCGAGGGACCCAAGAGACGCCTCCCTTCCACCAGGTCCTAACTGTGGTCTTCCATCATCTCACTACTGTGGATGCACAAAGGTAAGCATCCCACTGCATCCCACTTGTAGCGCCAAAAATATCCCCATGAATTTCTGCAACCTTCAACTCCCACCATCTGATAGATTCCGCTCCTAAGTCTGTTCTTCCTTCTTCTCTTGTTCTTTTTTGGTATTGAGAGTCAAACTCACAACCTAGCACTTGCAGGGCAGGTGCCGTGCTGCTGAGCTACATCCCTGGTTCATAAATCCTCTCTCATCAGTGCTGCTCATTCAAGAAACTGGCCCTGAGAAGAACAATGCTGACCTGGATGAATGGATCAGCTTTTGAAAGAGTTAAACTTATCAGGGGCGCCCATACCTATAATAGAATTGGAACGGCAAGATGGCCAAGACCGGCGGACCTAACTCTGTTTTCAAGGAGAGAAGGATATATTTATGATCTGATAACAAAACTAATGTAATATAGTCACTAAAATGAGTAAAATAGAAATGCAGGATGGGGTCTCCAGCCAACATCACACCCTCCACAGCAGCCATCAGAAAAAGAAAAGAGAACACTTTTGTGCCTTCCAGGGTGGGAGACAAGTCTAGTGATTCTCTTTGAATCCAAACAATTACTGTGACTTTGATTATGTGGAGACTCATTTCCTTATACTGTTAGGTAAAAAGCTGGCTGGGTATTTCCTTCTTTCTTCAATTTGCTCTAAGCATTGCAAATAAGGCTAGCTGAGGTGCTGGTATGTAATTTCTAAAGTCAACAGAGAGTCCTGTTTCCTCCATACAGTACAGATATGTACAGGATATGAGCATGCCAGAGGTCACAGCAAATAGCTCCAGGAATGTCAACTGGGTATGAGCCTCAAGATCAGAGACTATGACTCCCCAGGGCACAAGAGTTTACATATCAAAAACCAAAGCCATAGCCCCCCAAAACAATTCCACTGCTACCCTTAATTGGATTATGTAAATTGATCCTTCTGAATATCTTTAACTCTTGCACCTGGCCAGCCAGCTCAAGTTACTCACATAATTCCTGCCATCCTCACAGCCACTCATCCCTGAGCCATCCTCCTTCTTCACAAGATAATAAATGCTGGGGGAGGCCTAGGATCAGGGCCTTTGTCTGCATGTCCTCACGGGATTAGATTTAGGACTCCTTGGCTGCCCTTAACTTGGAATATGTCTTGGTGTTTTTACTCTTGCTATGGGTTGCATTGGTGGTGGTAGACTGGAATTAACTTGCTAGGATTCCAATGACATCTCAGTGGGATTACAAATACAACCTTTTGGATTGTGAGGAAAACTAAAAAGATGATTCTAAACTCATTACTTGGGTTTACAATATCCCAGAACACTTACAGGGAGATGCTTGTGAGCATAACAAGACGGGAGAAACTGTCCCGTGGATTGGATAATAAAACGCTGTCTGCAACTCTATACTAAGAATATGCATTTTTTGGTCAAATTATTCAGAAACCTCTACAAATCTCGATTCCACTTGCAAAGGGTTAAGACCAAAGAAAAGTTAGAAGAATTCTAAAGAAAAGCCAAGCCTCACATTCTGCCAGGAGGCACATACTTAATTCACTGATTGAAAGCAAAATTGTCCTTCTCAGAGATCACACGAAGGCAGAGAATGAGATCTGATTGCCTGCGTTCTGAGGAAATGTGTCTCCAGCCAGGGTCTGGGGCTGGCTTCGCGGGGGTTCATCACAGACAAGTTCGGGCACATCTTCCCGGGGAGGAAGCACATCAGCTGCACTCCATTTCCAAAAAGCCTTGAGCTCAAAGAAAGAAAATGCGGTGCAGGATTGACAGGGAGGCCAGCAATAGTTGTCAACGTATCCCTTGTTGCTAACTGAGAAGAATAAAAATGATTAATAACTTCAACAGGATAATTTGGAGATAAAAAAGTCTCCCTATCTGTCATGCTCAGAGGCTTCTCCCTTTCTTCCGTTCAGGCTTCCAAAGTAATCAACAACAAGGAGAGTCAGAAAAGCGGTGGAATTTAATGATGGCCCATGACACGGCTACAAAAACGACTTCATAAACCTATAGTGAGACATCATTACTGTACAATGTAGAAAATAGAGTCGGGAATGTAGAAAGGACAGAAAGAAAACGAAAAACGAGTTGCATAACGGGATTTAAAATCAGGTGCATTTACAGTAAAGGTACATATGAAAACACCACCAGACGGGTTTCAGACGTCAGGCACACACCGCCTCCAGGAGAGTGGTCGCCCCTGGAGCACACGGGAAGTGAGGACAGGCGTCCTGCAGACCCACTGCCTCGCACCTCCTGCTCCAGGCTGTCCTCCCAGCCCTGGGGCTCACAGAGCGGGGGACTGGCCCCGTACCAAGCCACAGCTGCATTTTGCTTGGTCTCATCCAGCTCCTGTGGCCCAACCCATTTTAGGGATGTCAGAAGGATTACATCTCAGTCTCTGATGGCTGAGGTGGGTAGAGAACTTCCCGAGTGGTTTCTGAGCTGGTGTCCACGATCCGAGGAGGACTCAGAAGAGGCGGCACTGTTCTGCCTTGGGACCTTGAGCCACGGGTGGATTCCAGCTGAGGACGGCTGACAGCAAGCCCCAGGGTCCTGGGGGCACTGTCGGGCCTCTGAATCACCCTGCCGAGAGGCCTCGTGAACCACCCCGAGCCTTGCCTACAGTAAGAGGAAAACTTCTCAGACCGCTCACAAAACCCAGGCTTAGGCTTTTCTGCTGCTAACACTAAAAACAACCCACGTGATACAGACTCCAGTGGGGCGTAAAGTAGGAGACGGACCCATTTCCACAGCATCTGAAGTGGTCATCCGTTCACATTTGAGGTCTCAGATATAGAAAAATCTGAATGACAAAAACGTGGGTGGTTTTTATACCACTCTCTTTACCTTATAAGCTTCTTCAAAGTATTTTATTGAAAACAGAGAAAAATCACTGCAGAGGTCTCACTCTATGCCAGGATGTGGACCAAAAGGATAAATTTTTATGAGGAAGACTATTCAAAATGGCCATTCAAATGGTAACGAGCTCTTTTTTCCCAAGTATATATTTTGCAAAGTGGATGCCCAACTCATGCAAAAATACTTTTGTGTCTGATCTTTGACTTCAGTAAAAATCTCTGAACCTTCTGATACTGGGGAAAATATTATTAAATATTCATGTAGATCTCTAAACTTATATGGGGTTATGCAAGCACATTATTAGCCATTTCTTCCTTCAAAGACCAAGACCAACCAAACATCTGTGCGATCCGAGCACTACTGTGTCTCTGGAGAAATAAGAAACCTGACTTCCCCCTTCCTGACGCGGTGTCAGTGTCAGGAAGCTAATGACAGCAGAGAAACTCCAAAGACAAGACTGGCTTGGAAAAGGGGGGAAAGAAGGTAGAGGATTCAGTAACAGGTGACCAAGAAGAACCCCACCAAAGCAATCGGGATCTCCAGGATGTCCCGGGCATCTAGGTCAGGGTGGGTGGAGCTCCCCGAGGTAGGGCCACCCTGTGAGCGAGAGAGCACAGGGGAAGCGGGGTGCTGGTCACATCCCCTGCAGAGGACAGAAGGAGAAACAGCATGTCACAGGGCTGTCCCAACCAGACAGAAGCTGACTCCTCTGCTGTCCCCTAAAACTCATGGGGTGAACCCGTGTCTCCCTATTATGTGCAGGGTAAGTCATTTCTCCAGAGGTAGAAGAAGGCTAGTTTCACAGATATATCCACTTGACCCCTCCCCTCCCCTCCCCCCCTCCCCCTCTCCCTCTCCTCCACTTCCCCCTCTCCCTCTCTCTCCCTTTCTCATTTCCTTTGCCCTTCTTGTGCTCCATCCTCTACAGGCTTCCCAGGTCTACCAGCCCAGCAGGTGTGAATTCCCACAGCCCCACCTTGCCCATCCCTGCTGGTGGTCTCCTCCATCCCAGTGGACTGGGGGTGTCAAACATCAGTCAACAGCATCCCCAAATGTGGTTTAGCAGCCGCAAGCCCTGCCCTCCTGGTTCAGATGTGAGAGTCCTGAAATAGGCTCTAAGGTGCATCTGAAATGTAAACTTCTGCAGGTGGAGATCTGGGTTTTTAAAGCACTAAAATAACTGTGGGGACAGGCTAAAAATAGTTCCCCTGGCATTTGGAGGGCAGGGCAAAGCCAGAGATTCTGAGGCAGGGCTGAACAGGAAGTCCTCCAGGTAGCAGGGCTGGCTGGTCTGGGCTAGGGAAGTGGCTTTTCCTGCTGCCCTCTGGCCTCACTACAGCCCCCGTGGAAATCAGCTCAGAAAAAGGGTCTCTGGAGCTGCGCAAGGGAACTCCAGGGACTCGGCTGGAAAATCCATCAAGTGTGCTCTGGGCCTTTGCAATGTACTCCATGGCTGTGATTTTCTGATGCTGTAAGAGGTTCATGAATTCTTAGTGCCACAGAGACAGACAGACAGGCAGATAGAGAAAAATGAGAGAGGAGGAGGGGAGGAGAGAGGAGAGGAGGAGGGGAGGGGTGAGAAGGAGGGGAGGGGTGAGGAGGGGAGGGGGAGGGGAGGGGAGGGGAGAGGAGAGGAGGAGAAGAAGGGGGAGGAGAGGAGGGGGAACTGCAGGCCTAATCCACCACTCTGCTTAACCAGAGTAACTGCCCAAGGGCAGGGCATATGTCTTGCGTGCTGGCTCCCTGGTGTCTTGCTGGCTCCCTTGCCAGGCCTGGCAAGTCCATATGAGGGAAGGGGGGAAGCAGGAAGGGGGAAGGGGCAGA
Organism: Cavia porcellus; assembly: GCF_034190915.1. Classification (NCBI taxonomy): domain Eukaryota; kingdom Metazoa; phylum Chordata; class Mammalia; order Rodentia; family Caviidae; genus Cavia; species Cavia porcellus. The sequence continues at coordinate 4,534,249 of NW_026947506.1, forward strand.
AGGGAGGAGGGAGGACGGGAGAAAACGATGAAGGAAGAATTCTGCACCCGCAGATTAAATCTCAACTGTGTTAATATTTAAAGCTGGGACCTCAACTGCTACCTCCTTAACACTACGCCAGCGCTGTTGTGCTCTGCTTACATTTTTAAGAGCTTGGCGGGCCCCTCATCTGCAGCTCACTCCGCAGGGCAGATACTCCAACAGGAAAATGAGTATGACAGGGGTTGAGCCTTCCCAGCACTCATCTGCTTGCTTGTCACCAACCATTTTAATTATTTTGCTTGCATACCTACTTGTTGTCTCCCAGGAATATTTAAATCTGCTTTTGTTTTGTACAAGTGTCCCGACCGCCAGGAAAATGAGACCTTATGCTTTGCATTAACACCTCATGCTTCTTTTCCCCAGGAGCTGGTAGAAAGGTATAAATTTTAATTGCATTTATAATTTAAAACCCTGAAATTTTATCCCAATTTTTTTTTCTCTAAAGATGACTTGGAAACAATATTTCATGGTCCAGCACCCTGGGGTGGCCAGGTTCTGAGGTTCCTGACTGTGGATGACATACCAAGCTGCTTGCAGACACAAGTAAAAACTCTGAAAGTATGAATTTGGAAGGGTACCCAGTGGGGTGAGGAGAGTGCAACAGCTGGCCCTGCTGGACCTGCATGGACGGAATTTACTGGCACTTCAGGGAACTAAAAACAAAACGGCTAAGACAGTTCTCAGCCAATGAGGAGCAGGCAGAGCCAGTGACACCCGAAGGAGAGCAGCACAGGCGCGACCAGAGGGGCTCATGGCTCCGAGAGCCCTGCCAAGCTGCAGCACAGAAAGGGGAAACCAAGGCAAAAGCCTGAAGGTCGCCAGGAGAGTCAGGGATCTTAGGAATCACAGGAAGTTAGATTCACGAAGCAAAGCCACGCACGCTGGTGCATGCGTGTGACCCCCGCGCTCCAGGAGCCTGAGCAGGAGGATCACGCGTCAGCTTAGCCAGGTGAATCAGCCAGACCCTGGCTCAAAGTAAAAACCAGAAAGGGCTGGGATACAGCTGGGTACAAATGCCAAGGATTCCATTCCTAGTACTGAAAAAGAAAAACCATAACGCAAAACTCCAGAGAACAGAGAAATACACAGACATCTGCAGAGATACTTTATGAATCATTAGCAGAGTAGTGATTGGCACACGCATGTGAAGAAGCCACCTGAGCCTGGGAAGGACCACCCCAGGCCAGCCCTGCTCTTGGGCGCGCGCGGCCATCCTCAGTGCTGGGTGAAGACAGCAGTGCCCTGAAGGATCTGCCTAGCAAGGCTGCAGCGCACGCCTGGAGAACTCAGAGCGTTCCAAAGCGACTCCGCCGTGTGTCCAGGGGGAGAGGCATTTACAGGAATAAAAATGAACAAAGCACACAGTCGTGAAAATTACAATGCCTGGCATCGAATCCAAAATTACCAGGCATGCAAAGAAGCGGAAAACTGTAACTAATAACAAGGAGAAAAGCAATCAATAGAAACAAGCTCAGAAATAACACTGATGGTCGGATTAATAGAATGGGACGTTAAATAGATATTATAAACACAAATACATGGCATGTACTCAGGAAGAAAGAGTAAAATACGGCCATCATAGGAAAACAATGAAGACACAAACTGAATTTCTACAAATAAATATGTAGGTCTGAGATGAAAACTTCAGTGGATGAAATTAATAGCATGTTAGATGCCGTTAGCGAATAAAATCAATGAACTTGAAAGCATGGCAACAGAAATTATAATCACAGAGACGCAGAAACAAGACTGGGGGAATCAGCAAAGCGTCAGTGGGAGTAGGATTACTTCACTCAGCTGACACACACGCCACAGAAGTCCATGCAGGAGAGGGAGGGGAAGGGACAGGGACACGTACTTAAAGAAATAATGGACACGATTTTTCCAGACTGGATGAAAACCACACAAAAGCACATGATCAAAGACCACCTTCAAAGCAACCAAAGGGAAAAGACTCAACATCCAGAGAGACATAAAACTGAGAATGATCGCCAACTTTTCATAAAAAACGAGGCAAGTCAGGTATGCAAAGGGAAAAAAAGTTTTTCCAGATATGTATACATGGCAAAAACAGACCAAAGGAAAACTTTTTCTTTAAAAACAAAAATAGGTAGAAAATTTATGGCTAGCACACCAGACCTCCAAGAAACCTAGATGAAATGGACAGCTTCCGTGAAATATACAAAGGACTAAACTCCACTCAGCCAGAAATATGTAACACACATAGTTCTCTGTTAGCTCAATTCTTCAATTGTCCAGAATACATCGTGATCCAATGAAGCTCACCTTGGGACTATGAGGTTGGCTTTATGCTAAAAGAAAGAATCAAGTTCACTCTCCTTAGTGATAGAATAAGAAAGAGATGATCATCCCAGTAGATGTGTATCAAGAGTGACTCAATACAACACCCAACTGTGTTAAATGTTCTCAGCTAATGAAGAATAAAAATCAGAGGCCTGATAAAAAGGCACCTACGAGCTACCTACATCTAACTTGATAATTCACAATCACAAGTTGTATGGTTTGCACCAAGTAATAGGAAAAATGCAGACATATTCGCTCCTCTTGCTGACCAGATTGAAAGAAAAGGCACAGCTGTCCTTATGCATAGAGAGCATGACGGTCTACAGGGAAAATCTCAGGAAGTTCACAAAAGGAAACTACTTTGACAGCTGAGTTAAGTAAGACTGAAGAGACATAGGTAAACATTCAGAAATCAACCGTGTCTCTGCATGCTAGCAACAAATAACTGCAAATTTAAATTGAAAAAAGCAGTACCATTTACAAGCATAGCAAGAATATTAAGAATTTTTAGATGAATTTAACAGGAAGATGCTTACACTTAACACTGCCAAACACTGTTAAAAATGATTAAGGAAGACCTAAACAAATGGAAAGATATTCCTCCCTCAAGGATCAGCATGGTTAAGATGTCAGGCCTCCTCCCCAGGTTATCTCTAGTTTCAACGCAATTGAAATTAAAACCCTAACAGACTTTTTCTAGAAACTGGCAAGTTAACCCTAATTTATACAGCCATGCAGGTCAAGGATGGGTTGAGATACTAACAGAAACTTAAATTTCTCTTAAAATTTTGTACACTGGATGCTGTATATTTTTCACCCTAATCTCAAACCTGCGATTTTATGAAGGACATAGAGGAATAAAAATAAATTTGAAAAATACAAAGGTGGGCAACTTATTCGACTTGTTTGTCAAACTAGCAACAATGGTGCAATCATTAAGAAGCCGTTAGTGGGCGACAGACACGAGGTCAGCAGAGCCAAGTACAAGACAGGAATAGACCCACACAGTGAAGGTCAACTGATTCATGGTGAAGGGCTCCAAGAGGAAGGGTGGTCATTAAATTATCAGCTGCAAAAAAATAAAATAACAATTACCCTTAACCCTTACCTCACACCGCACACGATTTAAGCATCAATATACACAGCACTGCGAACGAATCTCAAACCCATCGTGCTGACGGAAATAAGCTAGATGGAAAAGTACACTTGGCTGTATTCCATTCATTTGAAATTCTACAAACTGCGAGGTAGTTTGTAGCAACTGAAAGCAGACGAGGGGCTGTCTCGGGGTCGGGTGGAGGCAGGAACTGGTGACACGGGGAAACTTGTGAGGGATACTCACATTCATTTCTATGACGACAGAAAGAGATTCACAAGAGCATGGGTCAGAACTCCAGAGTCCTCATCTGATTGCGCGGAACTTTAAAGGATGATTACGTTTCGGAAACTTTATAAAACAGTGAGCAGAGGCACCACATAAGACTAACTCAGATCTGCAAGCCTCGGTCTCCCCTGCCCCACTCCCACGGGCTCTGTGCTGGCTTCTGCCCCGATCCATCCTCCCGCACGTCAGCCCGGCCAGCTGTCAGCCCTGGCTCCTGAGCCTCAGAAGCCGAGTCCAGCTCACCACACCTGCTCTGACCAGCGTGGACGGCACCGCCATCAGTCTGCGGAAGGCCCTAACCTTTGCACCTTCGTCTTTGTTCTGTCCTTTGCTATCTTTTTTTCTTGCCCTTTCTTCTCAAGGCAGATAGCAGGTTGGTCTGTCACTCAACACTCTCCAGCAGCTCCTCAGCTCAGTCTAACTAAAAGCCCCCGTCCATAAAGTAACAAATGCCGTAAGGTCTCTTCCTATCCTTCTTCACATATAACCATAGACTGCAAGCCTTTGCCCAACTTTAAATATCTTAACAATATAATTCCCCAGCTGACACCACCTTTCCCCATTCAAGTGGCTTCCAGCCATGAAAGCTTCTCATGTGGGGTACACATCTGCCTTGGTCCACTTGCCGTGACTACAGAATGACTGACACTGAGTGAGTTTCAAAGAACAAGGGCTCTGAAGGTTGTGAAGTCCAAGATGGCGCCCATCAGCATCTGCTTGGCTTTGGCCAGATCCTTATGCTGCCTTGACTTGTGGTAGAAAGAGGAAGAATGAATGGGTATGCATGAAAGAGACAAAACACGAGGGTGTCCCTCCTTTCTATCTGGTGTGCTAAGGACTCTAGTTCCATGAGGAAGGTAGTAATCCCACTGATGATCTAACCGCCTGTTAAAGGCCGTACACCTCTCCACAGGGTGCCCCGGGGGCCATATTTCAACATGAGCTTTGGTGGGGAAAAAGCACCTTCAGACCACAGTGGCACTCCTCCAGGGCTGTGTGGTGTGAGCTAGGAACACAAGACCATGGAAATTAAGCCTTTCTCTCTGAAGCCAACGCTCCAGGAAGATGAAATGGCATTGAACATTACACCTAGCCACTGCACTAACTGCAAAATTCCCTTTGAGGCAGCGGGCGGTAATGACATGAAATGCTACAAGAGGGCCTGGTCCAAAGAACACTGTGCAAGGAAAATGAGAGGTTCCACTTCTGCACTCCGAAAGTTCTGACTCACTGGATCGTAAAAATCCAGAAGAGTCAAAGGTACAGGAAAGAGGATTTTGTAAGGACCACGTTCTGGGAGAGGGTGGATGTGCTCCTGCTCCTGTGCAGGGGGAGAGGGCACCTTCCCCGGGGAGGAGAAAGACCTTCACCTTGGAGGAGCCCCCCACACAACACAGGAGCGCCCTGCAAGATTCCGTGGGCTTAACCCTGTGACCCACTTTGCTTGTCTGTCATCAGTCTTTGAACTGGCTCCTCTATTCCTTTCCACTGGATGGAAACTTGGGCAAATTTCATGAATCCTCTCTTTATTCTTAGGTAACAGAAAGTTGAATGTTACTGCCAAGGAAAACTTTTGATCCAGAAGTCAAAATGATCTCCTCCAATATATGATAATCAAAAGATTTACTTAAAGATAATATCAAGAGATCTAAGTAGAGGGATATTGAATGCAGGATTATTTACAAGAGCATTAACTCACCTAAGTTTCCCACAGTGGTGAAGATTTACATACATTACGATGTCTTCAAATGAAAGAATACACAAGGCCATTAAATAGTACCTCAAATTCTATTTACTGACATGATAAATGTTGATGGTACATTATTAATTGAAAACAGCAGGATACCAAATTGAACCTAACAGTTTAAAAAAATCCTAATTTGGCAAAAATTTCATACACATGAAATACGGCCACCTGAAAAGATAAACCTCTGTACTTTGCTTTACTGCTCTGGAGCAGGAGCAGAAAGCACTGGTGCTCTCCTCCTCCACTTCCCCCCTCTGTCCTTCCTCTGTCCTGACACACACTCCTCACAGAAATAAACAACACTTTTTTTTTGTTTTGGAAATAGCTCCAATTTTCTTCATAAAATTATTGATCGAAATTGCAAAAATAGATTGACAAAGCCAGATATCAATAATAAAACAGGAAGGCGATAAAACATTCCAGAGACATATCTCACCCCCCCCCCCAGTAGTGGGGATTGAACTCATGATCTCATGCTTGCCAGGCAGGCACTTTGCCTCTGAGCTAAATCCCCAGCCCTCCAGAGACGTCTTGCAAAGCTCAGAGGAGCACAGGCTGCAGACTTCCCCGTTAAACCCGGTTGCAGGTTGACTCCCTCTTTTCCAGCTCATGGACACCTGGCTTTGCACTCCAGAATGTCCGTTCTGCTTTGGTCCGTCTTAACCTGGTGACAGCGCCACCTGGACAGACGTGCTGCACCTGCGCGATGTAGACGATGCATCTGTTTCTCTCCACCCGAACCACCTTGCCCAGCTGCCGACCTCTGCAGCGTCCTGGCACCACCTGGACCTCATCGTCCCTGCACGTGGGCATGGATCGGATGCTGTGGTTCTGTGGCAGCTCCTTGGAAAGAGCGGAAGACACAATCTTCCGCCACACGTGCCAGGGGGCACTGAAGCAGCATCTGCGTTTTTTGTGGCAGTCCGAGGTCACCAAGGGGTTGGACTTCATGGTTGCAGTTTACCAGGCGCCAGACAGTTCTGGCTCAGTAAACAACACCTTTTGCTTTAGGAAGTCTGCACTCTTCTGTCTCCCAAGATATTTTCTTCCAAAAACTAGCTGAACTGGCAGTGCTGGTGGCTGGCAGTCTCCCTGGCCTAGGGAATGGGAGTGATCCAGGAGGCTGAGCTAGGACACTTCCAGCAGAGACAGGAGGGAGGCAGCGGGGAAGCCCTCAGCTCGGCCCAGCCCCAGGGAGACCATCAGCGGGCAGTGGCCGCACAGCAAGGCCGGGCCCCAGGCACGGGGTGTCTCAACCTCAGGAAAAATCACCAAGCCCAGGCCTGAGGTCCAAAGTGGGCTGGAACACGCTGAGTGTCCACAGAGCCACGTCCTGCACTGCATTATCAGTATTACAGTTCTCACGGAACCGACAGGGGAAAGTGGATGTACCCACGCACACCAGCTGAGGTTTGCAAACACGAGCGCACTGTGGAACGGCTGAGTCAAGCTGATTCATATCTGCTTCTTCACGGGCTTACTGCTTTTTGGCCATGAGAACACTCATCCTCCTGTCTGATCATTTTCAAGGACCCAACCCACTGCTGTTAACTATACCCACCAGGCTGCCCACTCGCTCTCCTGAATGTTGATCCCGTCTGACTGGCACTGGTGCCCTTTCGCCAGCATCTCTCAACCCGACACCCACCCCCAGCCCCTGATACCCGAAATTCTACGCCTTCTTCATTGAGCTTCATTGAGTGTTGTGGATTCCACAGTAGACATCATGAAAAATCCTCTTTCTGTGCCTGGCTTATTTCACCCAGCACAGGGTCCTCCAGGGTCACCCTTGCAGTCACAAACGGCAAGACTTGCTTCTCTTACAAGGCTGAGTAGTAATCCACATACATATACACCACGTTTCTCGCCCCACTCATCCACGGATGGGCACTGAGGCTGATTCCACACTGCAGCAGTCTTGAATCACACTGTGCTAACCGTGGGGGTGCAGGAGTCTCTGAGACACAGGGTTATCCCTTCCTGGGAAACACACCCAGCAGACTACAGAGGGCTTTCTGTGACTGGTCTTGTTAGGATGACAAGGGTGTCTAAAGATCTTCATGAAGACAGAGAGAAAACACTCCTGTTACAACAGGGATCAAACATCTTGCTACCGCTTGATTGAGTTCACAGGCAGATTTAATTTATTTTGAAATAATGTCTGTGAAGTAGCCAAGGCAGTGTCTAAACCACCCCCAGGGAGTAGGCAGAGGCCAAGGGCAGGGAGGCCCCTCTGCAGTTCCGGAGCATGAGGGTGGCAGCCTGCGGCTTCCCCAGCCCCGACAAGGCTCGGCCACTCTCCCGTAACCAGCTGGGCTCGGGGCTGCAGGAGGCTGCATCTTACTGCTGATCTGGCGAGTTTCCTGGCTCCACTTGAGGAAACTGCGGGAGAGTCACCTGGGATCCTTCCAGCAGCTCTCGGTGACAGGCTGTTCCCTGCACACACGACCACCTGGCGTGAAGCAGCAGGAGAGACCCCAGGCTGTGACTCTGTCCCCAAGCACCTGCAGACATCCTTCAGGGCGCTCACACCGTGACTGTGACGCTCTGGTGGTTTGAACTGCCTCCTGCCTCTGTTGCTGCTTGTGCTCTGGCTTTGAAAGGGCCTCCCTGGGGAGCCTCAGCGGGGCTCTGTGATCCCACGCTGTGTGCACGTGTGCACATGAGTGTGCAGGTGCGTGTCCCGTGCAAGCAGCATGCTTGCTTCTTTCTCCCTCTCAGTGTGGTGCGTGACGATTACACGTCCTGGCAGGGGAGGGGTGATGGCAGGGTAGATGGCACAGGTAACGGGCCCTCTGGCACGAGTGTTAAGTTCACTGGGGCCCCCGAAATCCAACTGTGGGGAGAAAGCTGGGGCGGAAAGCAGGAAGCGAGAGACGCTAACCTTTAGTTTTCAGATACATCTGCGGCACGTGGCAAGTAGAGCTATTTTTAAAACTCCCCAAGTGTCACCGCTCCCTTTCCCAAGCATTGTTCTGTCAAAACTCTGCAAATGCCAATGCGGTTGTTGGGAACAGCTGACTGGTGTCTAAAAACACGCGGTGGGATCCCACAGCAGTGGGACGTTGTCTGTCAACAGCGGGCTTGAGCTGGAGTCACGAGCACCAGGAGAGGCCCACGGCCCTGGGCTGGCTGCCTGTGAAGGGCAAGGGCGCCTGCTTCTCCCTACGACGTCACCCGCTCTGTGAGGGTGGGGAAGAGCCCCTGGGCCTCGCAGCTACTCAGAATGTGTGACAGATGAGTCTGCCTGGAGCCATCCTGACCAGGAGGCGGCTCCTGGAGGGCAAAGCCAAGGACCGCTGCGGATCCCCACTGAGTCCTCTGGGATGCGGCAGAAGGGAAGGCAGGAGAGACTTCAGCAGGTGCTGCTGAGCGGAGGTGCGGATACCCGAGCTATGTCCGGGAGGGCAATCTGTGTTTGAAAGGCAGCGGGCATGAGGGTGCCCGAGAGCCGGCACTTAGCCGTGAACTCTGCCTTTCTGATTCCTCTAAGCCAGGAGTCCAGCCATGCACCCAACCCTGCAGTCATCAGGGTCTGTTCCCGAGACGGTGCCCTTTTCTGCATGGAAGCCTGAAGACTAACCCTCCCGAGGGACGTTCGTCCCCTACTGATGAGAAGGGCAGCCCTTCAAGGGCACTGGCACCCCTGCCCTGTCTTCTCTGGCCACTTCCTCTCTTGACTCGGCTCATATTAGATCTCTCCCAAAGAAGGGCAAGTGCACACCCTGGAGCAGGTGAAGGAAATGAGGCCCAAGGAAGCAAAACGGAAAAGCTCACGAAGTCAAAGAAACGCGAGAACCAGGGCCAGTCACGACCCACAACCCCAGCGGGCAGCTGCCAATGCCTCGCCGTGGAGCGGCACCAGGCTGACGGCTATGATAGGACAGTGCACATGACTGCCACCATCACCGGTCCCCTCTGAGCCGAGAAAGGGAAACAGATGGATTCTGATTTCTTCTGGAAAAGCAGTTGTCCCCTTCAGCTGCTGTTCACCTGACAGGCATTAGCCTGTTGGCACAGTTTTTGCAAGGCTCTTTCACCTTTTTTATTAGTGATTCTTAAAAACGAGGTGTTAATGCACAAGACAGCAGCACAGAGCTCTGTTAAGAGACAAAAGTTTCACTGTAACACTTTCCTTAATAAGAGCCATGTCACTGCTTCCAAATTATGAACAGGAAAACAAATATTGTGGGGTTCAGCCACTGATCCCGCATCTAATTAGTACTGATGGGGGAGGGCAGATTAAGGGGGCCAGGCGTGGCAGGGGGAAAAGTGTGCTGAAGCTGGAGTCCCACAGACCTAAGTTCAAGTCCTGATTCTACCGCTTACTGATGACCGGGATCCTGTGTTTCCTATCTTCACAGTGAAATTCTACGGTCCTTCATCCTGTCCTGGCAGTTCCCCTGTAGGTCGCTGCGTCCTCTGGGTGGCAGCACCCCACACCCTGTTCTTCCAGGGCTCCTCCTCAGTTTCCTCTGCAGCTTTCTCCTCCTTCCTCTGTGATGAGGGTTCAGGATCCTTCAACTCTGTGATCTCCAGTCTCTGTGATCTCCACTCAAGGAATGGCAAACATCCCTGGTAGATAGATGTGGCTCCCAGCACCCCCACACACCCCCCACACACACCACAATCCTATAACCTCACGTCTACTCAGGGTCTCCACGTGATGGTCCCAAAAGCATCTTGAGGGAAAATGTTCAAACCAAGTCTCTGGCATGCCCCTCAAACAGGCACCACGGCAGTGCTCTGGTCTCAAGGAATATCATCTCTTTCCAGTTCCTCAAGGTCAGAAACAAACATGAACAACACATCTAGAAGCATCCTTGGCATTTCTCTTTATCTCAAAACCCAGGTTTTATCCAGCTGCAGATCTTACCTGCTCCATCTCCCAAATACATCCAGGACCAACCAACGCTTACCACCTGGATTCCAGCCCTGGGGCAAACCACCAACCTGGCTCCCCAGAGTATCACACTACCCTGCTAAAGGTTTGGTTTCCTGCTTTCCCCTTACCCTCCTGACCTTTTTAACACTTCCCTGGCAGCTGCCAGAGTATATGTTTAAAAATAAACCACATCTTGTCAATCTTTGCCCAAACTCTTTACCTGCTTCCTATTTTACCCAGAATAAAAGTCACACACATCTCACACCAGCCCCCAGAGTCCTACATGACCTGACTTCCTGCCAAGCCTCTGACCTTCTGTCCACCCAGCCTCCACCCCCACCCTCCTCACCCTCCGCAGCCCCCTCCTGTGCTTCCCTCCCAGGGCCTCACACCCTTCCCGCCCCTCCTCCGCCTGCACACACAGCCTCCTCTCTCCCTTGCTTCAAGCCTCCATTCTGATCTCATCAAAGAGCCATTCTCGGTCACTCAGTATAAACCAGAACCCATTCTGGCTCGGGTTTTCTCCTTACGCAGTTCCATCATGGCACACAGAGCCCACAAGGTCCATCAGAGTTCTGATTTAATCAGTACCTGGTCATCCCTCAGGTGCCATTAAAATATATTCAGCTGGGCACCATGGGATGTCCCAGCTTCTTAGGAAACTGAGGCTGGGGATCACTTGATTTCAGGGATTCAGGGACATACTGGGCAAGACCATGAGACCCTGTATCCTAAATAAAATGAAGAGGGGTTTTGTGGGTCAAAGGAGATAATAAAGGTGACTTGTGCAGTTGCCGAAGGGGAGGGACAGGGACAGGGTGAACCCTTCTGTCTAATAACCAGAAGATAGATAAGACCGGCAGACACCAGCAGTGAAAGGCTGTGATCCTTCAAGGCAGAGGCAAAGCGAGCCCGGGGCTGAGCTGTGCTGTGCACCGTCCTGAGGGAGATTCCACATCTGCGAAGGGAAGACCCGGGCAAGCCCAGCTCCACCTCGAGGTGGTGCGGGTCTCAGACACTGGACCAAGCTCACTGTAGCTCACAGGACAGAAGGTCTAAGAGGAGAGAACAGCTAAGAAAAAAGTGAGCCAAATTCAAACCCAGAACCTCTTGTTGTGAGGCCCACAGTATTGACCTCTTACTCTGCCGAGTACTGACCAGGACAGAAGGAAACAACCCGATACGGGGAAAGGACCAGCGAAAATGTCATCAGGACTAGGGCTGGAGCTGCGCCTCTTCTCAGCACTCGGGCTGGAACATCTTAGACTTCGTACGCACTAGATTCAACACTCCAAAGGTGAGCTTCGTGGAGAGGGGTGATCAGCCCTACACTGGGGCCTCCCTGAGAAATACCTAGTACATCATACAAGCCAGAGAATCGACTTGTTTTCAAGTAACTACATCTCTAAAAGATTCCAATAACATTTGCAAACCTATAAAAAATATCCAGCACCCAACAAGGTAAAATTCACAAATTAAAAGATTATTAGGCCTCTAAGAAATAGGGAAACATAAGCAATATGAGGAGAGGAGAAAATAATCAGCTCATCAAAACTGATGCAGAACCAAAAGAGGTTAGGACTGGCGGACAGCCATCTCAAGCAGTCACTGGAACTGTGTTTCATATGTTCACAAATGTAATGTACATTTTGGATCTTATTTACTCTTTCAGTTTTTTACACTAGGATATTTACACATGCAAATATGATTTATTTTACTCCTGAGTATGATCTTTAGGTGTCTATCCACTTATGTATAAAAGCCTCAAGCTCATCATTTTTTATAGCTGAGCAGTTCTCCATTGTATAAAAGTACCACGTCTTTTTTATCCATCCCTCAGTTGATGGGCATTTGGGCTGTTTCCAAGATTTAGCTATTAAAAATTGTGCTGCTATAAATGTGGGTGCACATATATCATGGTGGCATGATGTTTTCAGTTCTTTGGGGGAAATGTCCAAAAGGGTAACAGCTGGAATGAACGGGACTTCTGATCTCAGTTTTTTAAGGAACCTCCACACTGTGTTAATCTTCCATTATTTTGTTTTGAAATTCTGTATCACTGTTCTTAAAATAAAATTCAAAATGTAAATAGACACATTGAAGATTTGAAGAAAAGTCTAAACTCAAATTTTTAGGGTTCAAAACTATAATTATGAGATGAGAAACACATTGGATGTAATTATTGGCAGATTAGACGTCATAGAAGAAAAGGTAAGTGAACCTGACCAGAAAGCACTAAAAACTACACAAAATGAAACAGAGGAGAAAAAAACAATAAAAATAAAGAAAATATCCATGGTATGTGGGGCCACTTCAAAAAGACTGATAACACATGTGACTGGATTTCCCAAAAGAGGACGGGAGGCATAGAAAATATTTGAGGAAGTACTAAATGAAAATGCTTTCATATTTGAGGAAATACTTTATGAAGTGTTTGAAGAAAATTATAAACATACAAGTTAAAGCAGGCAAAAACATTGCAAGCACAACAGAAAAAGACAGACATACAGACAAGCGCCCAGGGCATAGCTTAACAAAAGTGATCAAAGTCAGACATAAAGGGAAGCCTAAAAGTCAGCAGATACGAGCCATGATATCTACAGAAAAGCAAGAAAAAAGATAACACCAGCTATGCGATCAGTAATAATACACCTGAAAACTGCTGACTGCAAATTCTGTACCCAGCAAAAATATCTTTCAAAAGGTGAAATAAACTCATCTTCAGATGTAAAAATAAACGGTGGGAGGCGTGCAGAGCTGAGAGCTTCCTACGGAGGCAGACCTGCGCTGTAGGAGTGATGCCCTCCAGATGGGAGGGAAAGGGCGCCAGATGGAAGTGGGGCTCTGCCCAAGGAGACGCAGCACCTGCAATGACAACTACAAAATAAAGCGTTTGATTTTCTGTACTGTTCCAATCTCTTTAAAATATAATCGGCTGCATAAATAAATATAGTAGCAATGCACTGTGGTGTAGATAATGTATATAAAGGTAATATTTATGACGATTAGCACACAGGCCAAAAGAGCAAGTGGGAGTGTCAGGCTTTCAGACCCTTATACTGTACGTGAAGTGCGTGAAGCCACTTGAAAGTGTGCAGCGATGAGGTGGGGGTTTTATCTCAGCAGCACAGATATCTGCCTGGTAAGCGCAAGGTCATGCATTCGATCCCTGGTTACAACCCTCCCCAAATAGTATGCAATGGTGCATTAAGGATGATGAGCTAAAGACAGCTGCCCCTCTGCATTCACAGGATTTGCATCTGCAGATTCGGCCAACCACACTCAGGCTTCGTGTAAAGATGCCGCGCGGCTGCCAAGGGGCCTACAAGGCCTGCACCCAGGCTGCAGAGACAGCTCTCTCTCATCTCGTCATGCACAGTGCTTACACGGTGCAGGCTGCTGTGCTCCGCTTTGCCGTGCTCCTCAGAGAGCACGATGCCTGTTCACAGCAGGTGTGTGGCGCCCCTGCACAGAGCGAGTCCCTCTGTGTGTGCCCTGAAGGTGTCTGAGTCGCACTGTGGCAACTCTCACAATATTTCAAACCTGTTCACCATCACCACGGCTGTCACAGTGATCTCCGACGAGGGATCTCTAATACTGGCACTGTAATCATTAGGGGTCATCAAGAACTTCGTCCCTATGACGGCAAACTCAACAAATGTCTGCTCACCGGCCAGCCACCTCCGTGGCTGCTCAGGCTTTCAGGGACCAAGACACAGCAACGCAGAACTCAGGCCAGGCGGCACAGAGCAGCGGGTTCTGTTTAAGTATAAGAAGAGCCACATCTGTCATGTCGAGTCAGAGCTATTAAGGACGAAGCTTCCCCAGGAAGATTCGCAGGAAGGCGAACCAGAAGTCATCCCGTCCGGAGGTGCTCCAGGCTCCACAGTAGACCCTCCGATGTCAGTGTTGGTGGCACCCAGGGGAGCACAGGGAGCCCCTTTATCCCTCACCCCAACCCTCCCCAGCCACTGGTGCTCACCACTCCAAACTCAGACTGAGGTCTTCCAGCTTCCAAGTATGAGAGCAAACACGGGGCACCTTATTTCACAGGCCACAATGTGCTCCTCCCATCCATTTTGCTGTAAACGACAGAATTTTAGCCTGTTTAATAGGCGGTAATAGATACCTGTTGCCTTCTCCTCCTTTGGCTGTCAATGGCACGGAGGGTAATTCACACCTTAGCTGTTCTAAACAAGGAAGCCACAGCCTTGGGCAGGCACACATCCTCCTGGCATGGAGATTTCATTCTTTAAATACAGATGCAGAAGTGGGACAGCTGGATCGTAAAGTGGGCTTTTTTTTTTTTTCATTTTTAGTTTTTACTTAATACTTAGATCTCCTGCTCAGAAAAAAAGAGTCCTTTCAAAATATTACTGTTCATCCAAACGCACCTGGTCACCCTGTGCTCTGGGGGAGACGCACAGAGAGACCGATGTCGTGTGAAGTCCACGGGCAGAGGAGTAATTTCAGCTGCCACGTCTTGCTGAATAGCTTCACTAATATCAGATAAAACGCATCTCTGAGGGAAGACAGTTCCCAGGGATAAAGAAGGGCATCTCGTAATGACAGAGGGTCAGTTCATCAAGAAGGTATAAAAATGCCTAACTATGTAAGGCTCTTTGTAAAAGAAGCTTTCAACAGATACTAAGCAACAATTTACAGAACTACAAAGGAGGAGTGAGCACACTCATGATTAAAGGTGAGAACTTTTAATATCTCTCTCTCAATAAATGAAAAGACATACATCGAAAAAAATCAAGGATACTAGAGACAAACAAAACCGTCAACTAAACAGACATTTACAGGATGTTCCACATAACAGATCACAAATCTTTCATGCTCAGAAAGACAATATATGAGATTTTCAAATGAGTCTCAAGAAATTTGAGCAGATTCAAGTAAGAGAAAAGGGAAGACAAACAACAGAATAGATTGCCACCAACATAATTGGTTTTGAGTGATACTAAATTAAATTTAAAGACAGCAAACGGCACAGGGATTTAATATTCAAACAGAATTAGCATCTTTGAAATGAAAGGAACAAAAAACATTAAACCTTCGCTTCCTTCGCTCTGCATCACAAATAGAGATTTCTTAAACCTGGGTGATTCGGCAATCGTGTTATCTTTTGTGTGTGCGTTTTCTCCGCTTAGAGCTTTGGCTTCTCCCCGTGCATCAGCTGTGGGAGTCTAATCTTATTATGATGTGTCTGAACGCAGCATGTGTCCTGGGGTAGGGGAGTTCTGAAGGCCCAGAGCGGTGCGCTCTGGGTGCTGGCAGAGCAGCTCTGTCCTCCCAGGGAGCCACATGGAGGGTCAGTGGCTGAAACTCAGAGGATGCAGCTGAACAGTGGCCGGGGTCAGGGGCGGGGCCTCAGAGCCTTCTGGGAGGAGGGAGCTGGGGAGGCTGCACCCTGGCCTGACCTGGCCTGGGCCGCTGGGGGTTAGGGTTAGGGTGGCAGAGTGGCGCGCGCCGCCTGCTCCTTGGAGCGGCACAGCGTGCGCCAGAGCTCGAAGCTGCCTCCGGGACACACGTGTTCCTCCCTGCTTAATGCTGCACTAGTGGTCTTCTTTGATCACAGACGCCTTTACCCACAAAGCAGCTCAGACTGGCAGGGTACGTTTTCCCCAGTGTACAGCCGGGGGACGTCTGCAGGAAGCCTGACCGGGCTGCCCCACCCTCCTCCCTGGCTGCTCCGCTGCCTGCTACAAGTCCGGTGCAAGGCAAAGGGAGCGCGTGGGCCTCCAGGGAAGAGCCGGTGCCCCGTGTGACTGTGACACAGGTGCGGTGGAATGGGGGCACTGACCACTGTAGCTCGAAAGGCAGGGCTGCGCCAGGAAGCCTGCAGTGGCTTCTTCCTCCGCGTGCAGGTGTGCTGCAGAGCCAAAAGGCGGCCACCGCGGCAGGAGGCGTGAGCAGCAGGTCCCTCTGTGTGGGACTTCAGGGAAACCGATGGAAAGTGGACCCAGGTCCTCCCTCCCAGGGAGACAGGCAAAAAACGCCAGAGCCAGGAAATGAAACGGGACAGCATGAGATAACTGGAGAAATCCTGAGGCCCTCCGGGCAGAGGCAACGGGTAGTGGATCCCTGCAGGAAAGGTAGGTGCTGGAGGATCAGAGATTCAGGAAGGGCGTGGCAGGTGGAAAGGAAAGTCCTAGCAAAAGCTGGGCACCAGAATGTTAAAATAACCACAGGTCCCGCACCCAACTGCAGGGAGGAGCCACGAGACGGCCTGAGGAATGGTAAGGAGTCCCTAGGGCCACGAAGATGGGGCAGGGTGAGCCAGGAGCCGGCTGGAGAGGTGGGATTTTCTCTAGGAGCTGAGGTCACCAGAAGGGTAAGGACCGCGGTCTCTGAGATCAGGACCCGATGGGGCGCAGGACAGAGAGTGTGGAGAGAGGAGCTCTGAGCTGGAGTGGGGACAGACGGGGCTTCCAGGGGGATCTCTGGTTCCGGAGCTCGGGGACAAGGCTGGCAGTGGACACAGGAAGTGCCGTCCCTCACAGAGGCTGGCAGTGGACACAGGAGGTGCCGTCCCTCACAGAGGCTGGCAGTGGACACAGGAGGTGCCGTCCCTCACAGAGGCTGGCAGTGGACACAGGAGGTGCCGTCCCTCACAGAGGCTGGCAGTGGACACAGGAGGTGCCGTCCCTCACAGAGGCTGGCAGTGGACACAGGAGGTGCCGTCCCTCACAGAGGCTGGCAGTGGACACAGGAGGTGCCGTCCCTCACAGAGGCTGGCAGTGGACACAGGAGGTGCCGTCCCTCACAGAGGCTGGCAGTGGACACAGGAGGTGCCGTCCCTCACAGAGGCTGGCAGTGGACACAGGAAGTGCCGTCCCTGACGCAGGCTGGCAGTGGACACAGGAGGTGCCGTCCCTCACAGAGGCTGGCAGTGGACACAGGAAGTGCCGTCCCTGATGCAGGTTGGCAGTGGACACAAGAGGTGCCATCCCTGGCACAGGCTGGCAGCGTGGGAGGAACTGAGGGTGCCACTGTGCCCCTTCCCTCCTGCGGAAGCTGCCTGCTGAGCCTGGAAGGTGCGCCTGGCTCCTTCTGTTGCTTATTAAGTTTACCGGGCCAGTTTAGAAATTCATGCTAATCACGCTCATCCCCAGGAATCGGCGCCCATGCAATGCAAGAGTCCTGGTGCGGTTTGATTTTCTCCCACCCCCTCCCTCCCCTCTGCCCGCCTCCCTTCCTATTCACAAAGCTTTGTTGCCATCTTATCTTTCTTTTATCATTTCGTTTCTCGTTTCCCTTCCTTCCTTTTCCCCTTCCCCTGCCTCAGTTCCCTTTTCTTTTGAACAGTGTCATCCTATTTCACACCTATTACACGCATTGGTCCTTATTGACTCTTTTGGTCTCTCACACCAAAGAAACTGAATAGTTACACACGTGTATAATTTATTTCACTTAAAAGTATGATGTCAAAATGCATCCATTTACCCTAGGAATGTCTCAAGTTTATCCTTCTCTGTGGCTGCACAGTACTGCATAGTACAAAAAACCCTTTTTATCCATTCCCGCAGCTGATGAGCATTTGGGTTGTTGGCAAGGTTTAGCTATTACAGACTGTGATACTATAAACACATGTACCATAAATCACTGTGGTATGACCTTTTTAATTCTTCTAGGAAGATACCCAGAAGAGGTCTAGCTGGGTCAAACGTAACCTCTAATCCTAGCTTTTGAGGGATCCTCACAATGATTTTCACAGTGGTTGCACCAGGCTACACTCCCAGCAGTGGAGAAGAGTTCCTTTTCCCCACAGCCTCTCCAGCATTGTTTACTGGCTGACTTCTTGGTCCCAGCCATCTTCCCGGAGGGAGATGGAGTCTCAGCATTGCTTTAACTTGCGCTTCTCCAATGACTGGTGATGTTGCTCACACTTTCAGGTATTTATTGGCCACTTACATTTCTTCCTCTGAGAAGTGTCTATTCATCGCAGATGCCCATGTTTAGACTAGGTCTTTAAATATGGTAGTTCTATTTTTTTAAATTTTTATGTGTTCTAGACATTAGTCTTTTGTCTGATGGACAAATGGCTAAAATTTTTTCCCCATTCTGTGGGTTATCTTTCACTCTATTAGTAACATTGCCCAAAACTATAATGCAGATTTAATGCAATCCCAATCAAAATACCACTGGCATACCTCACACAGCTAGAGAAAATATTCCTAAAATTCATTTGGAACCAGAGAGACCTAGAATAGCAAAAGCAATCCTAGGCAATAAAGGCAAAGTGGGGACATCACGCATCCTAATTCAAATTATAATGCAAAGCTACAGTGATAAAAACAGTACAGTCCTGCCCCCCCAAAAAATCAAAACAATAAAAATACCAGACCTGAGGATCAGTAGAACGGATTAGAGGATGTGGGAACAGTTCCAAATACATTCAGCCACCTTATCTTTGACCAAGAGTGCAAGCACGTTCACAGGAATAAAGACAGCCTATTTAATAAATGGTGCCAGAAAAACTGGTTTTTTTTACACTCCAGATACTAAAATTAGACCCATGTCTCTCACCATGCACTAAACTAAAGTAGAAATGGATCGAAGATCCAAATGTTAAAACAGAAGCATTAAATCTTCTGGAAGAGAGCACAGGTAGAGCTCTTGAGGAAGGGGGTGGAGGTAGAGACTTCATGAACAAAATCCCGATCACACAGGAAACACCACTAAGAATCAGCACCTGGGATCTCGCCTTACTAACAAGCTCTCCCTGCACAGCCTGAGCTTCTGCACTGCGTGGTAGCATCCTAAACAATTTTCCATAAAGTGCGCTGTAGCTTCCCATCTGGAAGGGTTCATTTAAAAACGGAGCCGCCACCAGAGCAGCTCCAGTGCACACAGCTGCTCCTGGATAGCCCAAGGTAAAAACACTGTAGACTCCACAACGGCCCTCCTGCAGGACGCCCTCAAGGGGCCGGACTCGGGCGCCTGTGTCTCCTGCCTGCTGGCAGAGCTCGGAGGGAAGCCCTTGTCACTTTGCTGAGAATCCAGCCAGCGTGATGAGTCCCCACAAGGCATTAGAGAAGTCAGGGTGATTGGGATCCGCTGCAGACCACATGCAGAGAAAGCGCCTTGGCCAGCCGATGGAAGGTTCTAGAAGCTGCCTTCCTCATTTGAGTCAATGGGCCTCAAAGGGGCAGCTTCTGATGGATGACCCAGTGTGGTTCCCTCCGTCCAGGAAGCTCGGCTCTTAATTGCTGTTTTTGTCTTTTCTCAGAGGCAAACTAGGAAGTGCAAGTGCGCATTGATGCAATTTCCTACACGCCACGCACATCGACCAGCTTCAGCCCGCCCTGTTAAGAATCTATCATTTGCCCGGCATTGACGATTCAGCAACGCGCTACAGCTGCTCATGCTCCCCAGAGACGCCCAGTCTAGTGACCACCGTGATGAATGGCTCACTTTATTTTCCAAAAGTTCTTCCGAGTCCCCAAACCCTCGTCCGATGTAACTTACAACTTCATCAGTCAATGACAATACAGCTTCGATCCTAATAAACATCTGCTCGCCAGTGTCCCCACAGCGGAGCACAAAGACCGCAGGAACTGCCAGGGAGGCTCACGGACTCTGCAGGCTTCCGCTGGGTCCAGGGATCTCCTCCCCGGACAGAGCAGCTCAGATTGGAGGAGATGCACACACTGAGGAAAACCAGGGCTCGGGGACACGAACAAAAACAGGTGCCCCGAGGGCTTCTCCTGCATCCAGGAGAACACACCGACCAAGCAGAATGGAGAAAAAGGACAAGAGGACAGAGATCGCAAAGGACAGGGGAGCAGGGCATCCTGAGAGGGGCAGGCCGGCATCCCAAAAGACAAGCATGGCAGACGGGGGAGGCACAGACCTGAGCTCCTCCGAGGGGCCGGACCTCCACCAGGGACGGGGGAGCATTTTCACCAAGTGAGAAGATGGGGATCCCGCAAGGCGGCCGAATGCAGAAGGCGATGAGGAAAGGCGGCCCACCATTCAATCCTGTCCCTTGCTTTCTCCCCCATGACCACAGGGTCAACTGACCACATGTGGTCTCCCCATGACCACAGGGTCAACTGACCACAGGGGCAACTGACAGTGACAGGTCTGCAGCTCTGTGTTTGGACAGCTTTAAAATTCTGCAGAGCTTAAAGTGATGTAGCCTCACAAAGAAAGTCAGGGCTTTTGTCTTCCACGAGGCCTCGCCAGCAGAGGAAGCTGTCCTTCAGGATGCGGCCGGCTCCCAGGTGTATACCTACAGGGTTCAGAGACCGCCTCGGCCACCCACCAGAGGTTGTGGGCCTGGGTCAAAGCTGTAAAGAGTCTCTGCCTTCACATCACAGACTTCAAACACCCCTGCACTGGCACCGAAGGCCAGCTGAGGTGTCCGCACCACAGCACACACCCAAGCTCTGCTCCCTGGCTCTGCAAAATCGGACACTGACCACAGCCACAAGATCTCTGCCCAACCACATGAGTGGTGGTGCCACAGTTTTCACGCAGAGCAGCACAAGCACTACTGAAAACCTGCATGTCCTCCGGGGCCTTGGTCTTTCCACCTGTAAAATGGGGATGATGGTAACAGCCCTCCAAAGGATTGCTGAGGACTCAGGAAGATCATAATACACAGGCACTGACAAGTGTGTGGTGTGCCACAGCTGGTAAAGAAGCATTAGGGGTCATCATTTACCACTCAAGGGAAAGAGTGCCCTGTGGAGAGAAAAGCCATGAAAGGAGACTGGCAGAGGTCTCCGGCGACACTCCAGGGTCCTTGCAGCCTGGCTGGCCCAGGATGCACTGCTGACCTGTTGTGACCCAGCCAGGCCCCCCTGGGCGTGGCTGCTCTGGGGTGGCTGACAGAGGCCCCCCACCTGTCTCCTCGGAGACCCTGAGCCCTAACTTCCAGCTGCCCCAGAAATTCCAGGATGCTTGAGTACAGGGTGTCATGGGAGGGACTCACAGGTGGCGTCCGGACTAACCCCGCCCAGGAAGGACAGCAAGAAGTGAGAGGCAGAGACCCCAGGTGAAGGGGCCAGGGTGGCAGGACTCGGGAGGGAAGGAAACCCGTCAGAAATGTGGAGATGAAGCTCAGTTTTGAAGACGAGTAGAGAAACACTGGCTATTCACTGTGGAGGAGTCATCAAATGTGAAGCCGGCACTGGACACTGGATTTCCGAGGCCCCGGAATGCAGCTTTGCTCTGGAACAAAGGATGGCGGGCTTTAAAGGCCCTGCAGCAAAGCCGGCAGAGCACAGAGAATCCAGACGTCGGGGATCAAGGAGGCCTGGCGCAAGCTCTGAAGAGTGGGGTGGGGCGGTCACATCCCTTCATCTGTGACCAGCACCACATCTGCACCCCGGGGACGGGGTGGCCGTAGTGCATGTCTCCGCCCAGCCCAGGCCAACTCAGAGCTGACGAGATGGGAATCTGATGCATCAGCATCAGCGCTGAGACTGTGGCCAGGATGCTACCCTGAGCTCAGGAAGGGCTGGCACCGCATGTGAGGAAATCGCCCAGGGCGTGATAAGCCCTGTGCCCTCCTGCAGGAAGCCGGAAAGCAGCAGTGCTGGGGCCACAGCCCAGGGAAGCACGTTCTCCTCCTGGCTGCCACAGGAAATGGCCTTGGGGCCACAGGCTGCCTGGGCTCCCTCCCAAGAGGACACAAAAACCGGGGCATGTGGGGACAGGCCACTTCCGGGCAGGGTTGGCGCTGCGGGGAGCCCAGGGCCAGAAAGAAGATCCACAAGAGAACAGACCAGGCCAATGACACCGAGAGGTCCCAGAGGCCTGGGACCGCGCCAGACAGACAGCCAGATACAGACACGCTTCCCAGCCATCCCACGAATGGGTGCAGGGACCCCACTCATGACGGCTGGCACACTTACACACTCACACACATGCACACTCACACACATGTGCACACATGCAAATGCACACTCATACACATGCATACTCATATATGTACATTCACATGCGCATGCATACACACGCATGCAGGACACACATGTGTACACATACACACGCATACATGTCATGCACATTCATGTGCACACGCACACTCATGCTCGTATACATGCACATGCAGACACACATGCACACATACAGGCACAATCACGCACTCATGGGCACACTCGTGCATGCACTCACATATATACACCTGCATACACACATATATGCACACTTATACACATACATACACAATCATGCACAATCACACATGCACTTACACATTCACACATACATGCACACATGACATTCTCAGACATGCAACTCACATGTGCATACGCACATGTAATACAATTGATGCATGTGCACCCAAATACATGTACATGCTCATATATGCATATAGCATTCTCGCAGATACATACAACTCACAAACATGCACACCCATACATATATCTGTACACTCACATGCACACAAATACATGCATACACACATGTGCGCTCACACTCACATACTGGCTTGCATACTGTGTGCACTCAGACGTATGCACATGTGCTCATACATAGACAAATGCAGTTCACACACATGCACACTTGCACAAATACCTGTATATGCCCATACAGCCAACACCACCATGCATATACAGCCACACACATACCTTCACACAGGCACGCTCAAACACACACATGTATGCACCTACAGCTCATTCACACAGCAACAACTCACACACGTAACACATCCATTTACATATACATACAATCATACACAGTGCATAACCACACACTCACAAGTGTACACTTTACACTTACAAATTCGTGCCCCACACCACACTCATGTACAACTTATACACACACATAAACGTTTTCAGACATGTGCCCATCACATATGCCATCCACATGGGCTCATCTATGCACAAACACACATGTACTCCTGCTTGGACTCACACACACTCACACATCTCCCACACACCGTTAACAGCCTGCAGGAAATGCGGCTTCCACCCCACCCACACACACTTGCCAGCCTGCCCCAGCCCCAGACTGGCTGCCCCACCTCACTCCACTCCTCCCTGCCCCACACGTTCCCCAAACTCAGGTCTGGATTCTCCCCTGCTGCCCACCTGCTCCGAGCCAGCATCTTGGAAGGTCAAGCCCAGCCCTCCAGCCTGTCACCTGGCAGTCGGAGCCCCAGGTCAAACCGGACAGCAGAGGAACTGCTCTGAGCTTCCCGGGGGGCCAGGGCTCGATTCCGCACTGGCCAAGCCCTCCCTGTTCCAGGGCTCTTACCTCGTTCACAAAGACCCAGTGGCTGTCCTTGGAAGCCAGGTTGGTCTCCACGGCCTGCAGAGAGAAAAAAGCTCAGGTGAATAGAGGCAGGCTGGAGCCGGCAGGCACCTGGGGAGGCAGTAAGACGGGCAGTAAACACTGCTCTTCAACCCACGGTCCCCCCAGGCCCTTTGCAGCTGCCTCAGCCTCAGCCTCTGCCTCAGCCTCTGCCTCGGGCGGCATGAATTGGACGCAGAGATCTGATCCCCCAGTTCGTGTCACTCTCCCACACCAACCTGGTGTGAGGTCAGGGGAGCAGCTCCCATAGAGGTCTCGGGGCCACAGCGCAGGCGGCCGGCCTTCCCCGCAAACACCTTCCTGCAGGAGCCTCCATGCTCCCTCATCAGCCCGAGGCAGGCTGCAGCATCAGGAAACTAGACGCTGGATTCGAGGCAGCTCATCCGGCTGTGCAGAGTGAACAGGGGCTCTGCGCTGGGCCTTGGAGCCACCTCCCTCTGGGGTCTCCCAGCGCCCTGAAGCTGCCCACCCACCCTCTCTGACTGTGCCCTGTTCCATTTGTTACAGAGCCCCGCCGGGCTCGGATGGTTACAGCTCACTGGTTACTCATTTGTCTTGGCAGAAGGCAAGGTCCCCTCTCCTAGGTCACAGCTGGGTCCCCGAACTTCACATTATCACCAGCACATAGTGGGTGTACAATCAACACTGCCGAACGCACAAACGAGGCAGGAGCCCGAGGCAGGCGCACCCCGTCCCTCACTTTGATTCCTGTGTGTTTTATGAGTGCTTTTCCCTCCCTGGAGCACCAGGCACCGTAAGAGGACACTATAGCGTCCTCTTACGCTGCAGCGTAGGTCCAGTCGTTTCACGTTGCCCATCCGTGATTTCCGCCTTACAGCAGCAGGATGAGGTGATGCATTGCGGAGGCCCAACACTGGAGGCTGCCAGCAGCTGGGCCTGGGGACAGCGAGGGCAGCCAGCAGCTGCAGAGCGACGGAGGATGATGGGAAGCTGCCCGTGCTGGCTGCTGACACTAGGAGCTGAGGCCGCTGGTCCTCAGGCTGAGGGCCACTAACAGAGGTTGTCGGGATGAGAGCTGCTGGTGTGCGAAGCTCAGCGCAGCCGACACGGAGAGAGCTGCCCTCTTCTAGCCCCATTCCTGGCCCCTCCTTCCCTCATGCCTCCTGGCCACCACGCAGTGGACAGCTCTCCTCTGCCCTGCTGCTCTCCCGTGCTGTTTCTGCCATGGAGCCAGTGGGCCATGGACTGGATCCATCAAAACCGTGAGCTGAACCTCTCCTCTTTTAAGTTGTGGGTGTCGAGTATTATTTTGTCCCAGTGATGGGAAAACGACTCACAGGGGACTGGCGTCACCCTTATTTTACAGATGAAGAAGTCAAGCATGGAGAGGCCAAGCAGCTTGCCAAGGCCTCACAGAGAACAAGCGTCCCCAGGCTCACCCTGCCTGCCATGCCAGCCAGGCATGGTGCGAGAGTGTTCCAGGAAGCCCACGTCCATGGGTCACCCTTCGGGTTCCGGTCTGTCCTTCCACATGAGTTGGGGTTCCACGGGGAGACAGAACCATGTCAGTTACTTGGACGGGGAGGATTTCACATCAAGAATTGTCCACAGGCTTAGAAATGTAACTGAAAGGGCACAGAAGGAACTCCAGAGCGGCCCAGAGGCAGGAAGCAGCGGGAGGAACAAGAGAGCAGGACAGCTAGAACCTCCAGTCTGGAGCAGAGCTCCACGGAGCAGGAGCTGAGGCCGCTGGACGTGCTGGCCAGGGCTCGGGTCTCTCCACTGGACAGGGGTGGAGGGATGAGAAAAATGTCAAGGCAGAAGAAGGACTTGCCTCTGCAAGGGTGCAGAAGGTCGCTGGATTGAGGCTCATAGCAACTGGAAGGCCACATATGCACAGGGAGTAAATCCTGCTCCCCCCAGCCTCGCATCCCCCTCCGCACCCCTGCTGGTAGGTAGGTCTTGACAGGGCACAGGCAGGGCAGGCCGCAGTGGGCTTGGTACCGTCCTGGCCTCGAGCTGAGGTAGAAGGGGAACTTGGAGCTGCAGGACGTCACTTAATGACCGCATCTTCCCGTGGCCCAGAGGAGGCCTCATGTCCTGTACTTCGCTCCGATCCTTACAGATTTCCTCTGCTTGATTCCCTGGAACTGTGTTTCAGACTCCTGAGCGGCCACTGCTCCTCCTCCACGGGGTGCAGGAGGCCAGGGTCCCTCTCCCTGAGCTCCATTGAGGAAGCAATGGACGCACGTCACATGCTCTGCACCCATGCCGGAGACTCGGCGTGTCCTGTCCCCAGCCTGCAAGCCCCGTTCCAGGAGTCCTTCCTAGAGAGACCCTTGGCCGGCAGGCAGGGAGGAAGCCCAGGGTCTACTTTCCTTCCGACCCTTCTGGCCCTGCCTATCTCCGCTGTCGATGATGCTCACCTGAGCGCAGCGCTGACACCCAGGAAGTCTGACCTTTCGGGAAGGGAGTGATTTGATTCCTCAGGCAGGGACTGACCCGAGGCTGGCGTGTGCAGTGTCAAAGCAGCACAGCCCTTAGATGCCTGACTGACGGCTCTCTCGGGGCTTCCCTATTCCAAAAGCTCACAGTGAAAGTAACTCCAGAGTTACTGGACTGAGAAATGTACAATTGCTGTCTTGTTGGTGTCTCGGTAACATCCATGGAGTGAGTTTCATGGGCACGGCCAGCTGCGAGATGGACTAACGCAGCACAGCCTATTGCTTGTCTTCCCTAGGCCCCAGTTCTGACTGTGAACCTCAGTGGCATTTTGGGTCCTCTGGGCCACCATCAGCTTAGAGTCAATGCCCAGCAGTCCCTGAGCAGCCTGGGCAGTCAGCTGCCTCCTCCATGTACCATCAGCCTGACGTTCAGGTCCTGCTGAGCAGAGAGGCAGCCGACAGTCCATCCCGTGGTAGCGACTTGGGTTCTTTTTCTGCAAGAGCTGGCGGTTTCATGTCTGTGAAGAAGAGGGACACTGGGAATTCAAGGAGAGGCCAGGACCCTGCGGGCTGCTGCTTCCTGAGATCTAATCCCTAATCTTTGTTTTGTTTTATTTATTGGCTTTTGGATCAAATCAATTAAGGCTTTGCTATTCTGCCAGTCTGTTTCAGACCTTGGGATCCCAAGAGTATTTGGCCACCGAGAAATATCCTCATGGGTCACAGCATTTGGATGAGGTCAGTTAACTCTGCTGCCCGCTGTAGTAACCACAGTCCCTGCATCCCTGGGTGGGTGCCTCTGCTTCGAGTATTTCTTTGAGTGTGCTGTGCTCTCCAGTTCTGGGTCCTAAGCTCGCCACATCAGAATTATCCAACACAGCCAACTGAGGTAGAAATATAGGTGGTCAGATGGGGCTGGACCCCAAGGGAGGCAGTGCAGAGGATCAGAACACACTGTAAGGATGGCTGGAGGGGCATTCAGGAAGGCCAGGCCTCAGGAAAAAGGTGGGGTGACCAGGCCTGCCTGCCTCCCCAGGGGTTAAGCAATGTACTGTAACTGCTGTCACCTGGTGCAGTGAAGCCTCGGTAGACTTCGGCCATCCTGGTGGTGCCCGGGACCTCCTACACAGCTCTTCCAAGGAAGGTCCTTGTTCTTTCCACATGCACTTGCCAAGTGACCTGTCTCCCCGCTGGATCCACATTGCCCAGGTGGCTATGCCGTAATCCTATTGGATGGTCATAGTTCTGTCCCACGCTGTGCCATCTTGTGATTTGATATCTACCTCTTGACTTTGTACCCACCTCAGGATTCTGCTCTCTAAAACTTCATTTGAGAAGTGGGCTCATTGAGAGCCAATTTTCAGGTCCGGTCCTGATTCTCAGGACCTGTCTCTCTCAATAAATATTTCCGGCTGTTAATCTCTGTTGTTCTTTCGAAGTTGTCCTTCAGTTTTGGGGAACAGGAGCTCAGCATATCTAACATCTGACAGGTTAGGAGTTAAGCAATATTTCCCCATGTGTCATGTGGAGGTCTTTGATCAGTACCACCTAGGAACTTGCTAGAAATGCGGATTCCCAGGCCTCCACCCAGGCTTACTGAATCAGAGACTCCTGGCAGAGGGAGGTGGTTTTTAGCAACCAGCTCTCCAGGGGACTCTGATGCCCACCAGGTCTGAGAAAGACCACCTCATCCCACCTCCCCACCACAGTTGAAGAACCCATGTCATGCAGTGTGACCCTAGCCAGTCACGGAGAGATCACAGAACTTTGGTTGTGATGCTGGTGCTCCTGATGATGTACTTCTCCATTGCCCTGTGTCTCTTGGGGGACACAGATGGGAGTAGATCTCACTGACAATGTTCCCATCTCCCCAGTCTTCCTCTAAGGAAGTTAAACCAAGGCGGTCTCGGGGCCTCCATCTGATTTGAGACAGACCATCGCTGAGTCCTCAGGGCCTCCCTTAGGTGTCCCGTTTAAAGCCCTAGGTCAGAGTACGCATCATATGCCTAAAGTGATTTGGGTCACAGTGATTTTTCTTTCTCGTCAACCTGATTCCCTTGATTAGGATCCCTTTCTAAATAATCCCTAGGTATTTGCTGATATAAGCTAGCAAAATACTATAATTCAGGGTGTTGTCGCCTTTTTCTGTGTCATATCTCATCCCAGCTAGTGCTGGGACCTGATGGATCCTAGTTAGGGATCTTGAAGCAACACAGAGTGGTGGGAGCTGGGTCTTGAGAACAAAGCTCTGCTTACAGTTATAATCCCCTTGCCCCAGAAAAGTTCCTGATAGGGTCCCCAAACCAGGCAGAGTGACTCCTATTAAATCGACAGGGCCACTTCTATTGCAAAGGATGCTGCAGAAGGATTTGGAGTTCAAGATATTCAGATGCATCGCCTGTCAGTTGTTGCTCTGACTTTCTTGAGACAGTGCTCAGGCTTTGAGCCAGGAAATTCAGGAAACAATTGTTTATTTCACAAGTTCCCCACCTTCGGAGAGGTGAAACAGAAAGATATTTGCAAGACTGAAGACAGTAGACATCATGATGACAAGAACAGCCACAAATAATACGTGATACGATAAAGCTAAAGAATATATATAGCGGTTATGCCAACGGTGGAAAAATAGCCTTTCTTAAAATGTACTAGCACACTCTGGGCACTGTGGAAGGGACAGTTACAGCCCCAGACTTACCTACCCCCTAATCCCCTGAACCTACCAGCAGGTCCTTTACTTGGCCAAGGAGCGTTGCGGATGCAGCTAATAACTTGTGGGGCAGAGTCATCCTCCACCACCCGGCTGGCTGGAGCCCACGGCCCTTAGGAGCTAAGGGGAGCCAATCTTTCCTGGCTACTGAGCACCAGGGCCAGCAGTGGGGGAAAGAGCTGGCCTGCCACTGCGAGACTGGCCTCTGAAAGCTGGACGTGGCAAGGCAGCAGATTGTCCCTGAAAGTCCAGGAGGAACAAAGGCTGGCTTCACCTGGATTTTTGTCCAGTTGTGACGCATTTTGAACTTCTGCCCACCAGTGCTTTAAGAAGTAAGTTTGTGTTCCTGAAGCCGCCACGTCTGTGAGACTTTAGTATGTGAACAATAGAAAATTAACACAGTAATGGGACAGAGAAGCCAACAGAAAATTGGGGACAGATTCTTCACAGAATTAACCAGCTAACCTTTGAAGAGATGCTGGACCTCACTAGTGAGAAAGAACACAATGAGGTATTACTGTGCCCTGACAGAGCTGTTCAAAAGACAAGACAAACTGTGAAGGGCGTGGGGGGAGGAAGAAAGAGAAAAAGGAAAAAAATATAAGACATCAAGATAATATACAGTTAGTTACCTTGAGTTCATTGAGAAGAAAGGTTCGTGCCAGCATTGTTTGGACGAGATATCATGCCTGGATCTTGTACTCTGCATAACTAATATGAAGAGAACAATATGCTACGTATCAATTATTGTGACTCTTACTAACCTGCTTTGAAACTCTTTTTTATTGCTATTTTTATTTTTTTCTCCTTAAAAAACATTGAAAACAGCTCCCCACGACAGTGAGGAATAGCATTCTTAAACGTTACTGGTGGGAGTGTGAATTTTTACAGGTTTGGGAAAGCGGTAAGTGCTAACTAATTAGGATAAATAACACGAAAATCCTGTGACTTGGCAAATGCAATTTTGGCTATTTTTCTTACAGATATAATAGAACTTTTTTTACTGTAAGTATACAAGGAAATTTATTGTGATGTCAAAAAGCTAGAACTCAACTGAAGATGTATCTTAGGAATGGATTAATGAATGATGACCTATCCACAATGTGAAATATTAGGCCTAAGGTGAAATTAACTAGACGTCTGCAGAGGTCTGGGCAGCTGCCCACTGGATGCTGTGGCCGAAAAGGTAAACGAAAGACACTGAGGCACAGTATGAATTCATCCAGATTGGAAATAATGCGCTAGAGCAGGAAACGATGTTTTCATACACCTGCTTATACGCACCTGTGCAGAGAGAAAGCGTGGAAAGAGACACACAGTGCAGTCACCTGGACGCTCCCCGGGCGTGGCACTGGGTGGAGGGGTTGGGGGGACAGAAAGAGAGGGTGCCTTTTTGGCACAGCTCGACGCTTCCGTGTTTCCACTGAATGCAGAACACTACTGTGTGATTAAACAGACCTAACGCAGTATTAAGCAGGGGAGGACAGCTTCCATCCCTGCACAAGCCCATTTGCTGGAGCGCTGAGGCCCGGCCCGGGGCCCGCGGTCTGAGTTGGGCCACAGGGTACTTTCTCACGGTGAGCACCTTTACACGCCTGTTTAAATATTGGTGCCACTTTGTTCCTCTTTTATAAAGCTGAAGGGATAATGAGAAAACAAGAGCGTAGAGAAATGTAGACTTCGTAAATTTAAAACAGATGAGTCAAAGATGGAGAACTGTCGGATGCTTGGAAAGCCACAAATCTCTCACCCGAATCTGAGGCTCACTGGGCTCCTGCCAGTTGGCTCTTGTTATAAAAAAAAAAAAAAAAAAAAAAGAACAAAATTACAAAACTGAGGTAAAAAATTGTGTCTGCTGAGAGAGTAACCGTGGTTATCTTTCCTCCCTAAGATGGAATTGACCCAAAAACATTTAAGACTTGCAGTCCTGCATTAGTCAGTGTTTACTAGAGAAACAGATGTACATTCTCATGTATTTGATGTCTTTTATAATGAGTCAGATAAGGAAGTGTGCAGAGGGTGTGTCATGCTCACTTTCTCTCACTGTTGAGACAAAATACCCGATGCCCAAAGTGAAGCAAGGAAAGGGTTATTTATCTTACAGGGTTTTTCTTTTTTGGAGGTTTCAGGCCATACTCAGCTGGCTCCCAGGCAGGGTGGTGTGACAGGGGCAGCCATTCGTGGCGGCTACCAGCAAGAGCAAAAGGGCAAGAGAGGAAAAGCACCTTCTTCCCGTCCTTACACTGTGTGCTGGGTCCCCGCCCCTGGGCAGGTGCAGCACTCACACCACCAATCTCAGCGCTGGACGAGGAACCAATCACAAACGCTAGACTCAGCCACCTGCATGACTGTGTGAGGTTTGGGGACCACCTAGACACAAACCATAACAGAGTATCTGCACACTGGAGACTGAAGGATCCAGCTGAAGGTCTGGAGCTCACTGCAGTGTCCCGGGTGAGCCCATATCAGGAGGCTGATGGTCTGCAACGGAAGGCTGAAGAGTCTGCACTGGAAGCCAGAGATGATGTCCAAAGTGAAGGCCAAGACTGTAGCTCCTTCAAATAAACAGAAGAAGGTTCATCCTTCATTTCCCCCGCAGACCATCCAGGTGACAGGCCGCCCTAGGGTGGGTCCTCTACACCCTGGAGTGTGGAACTGCTGAGCTGATTTCCGTGAGCTTCTCTTACTCAAGCAGACAGAATCAGCCATCACAATCCAGCCCTTGTCAGCCTGACAATGGCATATGATTCTTTAAGCCAGTCTCCAGATACAAGTTTTCTTTGGGTGATGCTTGCTCTTAACCGTTCATAACTCAAGTATTACAACACAGGTTTAACAATCCTTAAGAACCAGGTCTATCACCTTTATATTATGTTAGAATCATATGAGGACAGGAATAGTGCATTTGCAAACCTCCTTTCTGTGGCTGATCACAGGGTCATCCTTGGGATTTAGAACCTCCTTCTTCTCCTACCCATTCTGTGTTCCTTGGCCTTCACAAGCCCCTCGGCAGGTCATGGTTCTTTCCCTGGCAGGGTGACCCGTTCCTTCATTCCTGAAGGCATTGCACCATCTGTCATGCTGCCTGCACTAGGGTGGTGTAGTTTCCTGGTAACTTTAACAACAGGGCACCCCAATACTAGAAGGGGCCGTATGGGATCTACTGCACTCCACGTGTGTTCTGCCTTTCCTCCACCATGGAGTAATAGCCCAATCTCCTCTTGACCGTCTGGATCAGTCACCTCTGACAACACTGTGACTCCCGTGGCCACTTGTCAGAGGCACAAGTAAACCCCAATGGCCAGGGGAAAATCCTAGCTTTCAGTTCAGTAGTATGTGCTTCCTGGTACCAGCCTTCCCCCACCTCTGGAACTAAGACTTCCAAGCCATGAGAACATAAGGTCAGGAGAGCAAGAAGCAAAAATTTTGCTAGTAGAGCACTGTGGGTAATAATGGGCAGCACCAGTCCCACTCCCACCCCTTGATTCCTGGACCCGTGTGTCCTGGTCATATCCTGGTTGCTGATCCGAAGCATATACAGCCTTTTGAAGAATAGTGCCCCAGACCTGCAAGCTTCTGCCATCTGTCTGGTGCCATCCGTGTGTCTTCAAAAGATTATTTCCCTTTCTATCAATCCAGCTGCTTCTGGATAATGAGGGACATAGTAGGACCGGTGAATACTGTATGAGTCCACTGCCTCCCTTCTTTGGGTGTGAATGCATTCCTTAGTCAGAGGAAATGCCGTGTGGAATTCCATGACAGCAGATAAAGTATTCTGTGCATCCACAGATGGCAGTTTTGGCAGAACCATTATATGAAGGGAAGGCAAATCCATACCCAGAATAAGTGTCTATGCTGCTAAGCACAAAGTCCCTTCGGTGATAGGAGTCACCCAATACAGTCAGCCTATCACCAGAGTGATCACCCTGCGCGATGGTGCCATACTGGGGACTCAGTGTTGGTCTCTGCTGTTGGCATATGGGGACTCAGCTGTGGCTGTAGCCAGATCAGCATCGGTGAGTGGGAGTCCATGTTGCTGAGCCCTCCATCCCTCCGCCATGGCCACTCTGTTCATGGGCCCATTGGACAGGGTCAGGGGTGGCTGAAGAAGGAGGTTGACCATTACATACAGAATGTCTCCTCCTGTCCACTTGATTATTAAAGTCCTCTTCTGCTGATGTCACTTTTTAGCGAGCATTTACATGAGAAACATATTTTCACATCCTTCACCCAATGACTAGGTCTATCCACATTCCTCTTCCCCAAATATCCTTGTCACCAATTTTCTACTTATGTTCCTTCTGAGTTCCTGAAGATCCATCCAGACCACTGGCTAT
Organism: Cavia porcellus; assembly: GCF_034190915.1. Classification (NCBI taxonomy): domain Eukaryota; kingdom Metazoa; phylum Chordata; class Mammalia; order Rodentia; family Caviidae; genus Cavia; species Cavia porcellus. The sequence continues at coordinate 4,567,335 of NW_026947506.1, forward strand.
GACCCATGAGTCAGTATGCAGTCCCACGTCTGACCATTTATCCTTCAAGAAAGTGTACTAGCAAGTACACTACCTGGATTTCTTCCCACTGGGGTGATTTTCCTTTCCACTGGCCTTCCGAGATGTCCTGGAAAAGGGCTATCATGCTGTGGCTGTCCACTTGCAGATGGTGCATAAACCAGGCCCTCGCCTTCTCTTCCTCTGACAGGTGATCGTATTGTAGGCATTACAAGGCCACAGGTGCATGCTGGGAAGCAGAAGGAAACACGGCAGAAGTAGAAACCATGGCCATCTGGGCAGCTTCTTCATGTAATTTACCTGTGCCCTCCGGACCTGCTTGGGCTCCATCACATAGTGTGACACCTTGTGGGAGAGAAACGCAATCAAGATCCCTGTGAATCAGGTTGTGACACAGAGCTGGAGAGTTAATATAGCCCTGAGGAAGGACAGGGAAGCTGTATTACTGACCTGGCCAGCTGAAAGCAAATTGTTTCTGTTGGTTCTCATGGACAGGTGTGGAGAAGAAGGCATTTGCCAAGTCAGTAGCTGGACCGGGAGATGTGTCCATCTGCTTAAGCAAGAAAACCACATCTGGCGCACAGCGGCTGCACCCAGAATCACACTTGCTAAGTTTACAGTGCTCTACCATCATTCTCCAAGATCACCTGTCTCCTGCACGGGCCAGTGGGAGGATTAATGGGGGTGTGGTGGGGACCACCACCCTCATCCTTCCAGGCCTTGACGGCAGTGCTAATCTGTGTGATCCCTCCAGGAATGTGGTCCTGTTCTGGGTTTACCATTGTACCAGGCAAAGGTAACTCTCCTGGCTTCCATTTGGCCTTTCCAACCATTAGAGCTCTCATTGTACAGGTCAGTGAACCAATGTGAGGATTCTGCCAGTACCAGGTATGTGGGTCCCAATCACCCATTCTGGAACGGGGGAAATGACTGTAGGATGGACTCGGGGACCTTCTGGACCCACTGTGACTCAGACCTTCACTAAAACTCCGTGGATGACCTGACCTCCATAGGCCCCTGCTCTTGCTGCAGGGTCACAATGGCATTTTGCATCCCCTGGAGTCAGTGTTAGTTCATAACCAGTGTCCAGTAGTCCCTGAAATGTCTGATCATTTCCCTTCCCCAGTGGACAGTCCCTCAGGCGAAAGGCCTTAGTTCCTCTGGAGAAGGACGGGAGAAAGACCGACTGTATACATTTTTGGCACATCAGGATCCTTCTCCAAGGGGACCTTGCCTCCCTTTCATTCAAGGGATCCTGGATCTATAAACTGGCTCACATCTGGGAAGTGGTTGGGTGGCCATGATTACCTCTTACTCCAATTTGAAATAGGTTTCTGCCCATTTTCTCTTACATTTTTTAAATTACGTAAATTTTAAGTTCTGGAGGTGCCCCACCTGTTTCACTTTGAGGGACTGTAGGTGGTCAGCCAACACCATAGCTCTACTCATGCCAGACCCCTCTGGACATGGTTCTGCTTCTGCTGTCCCTGTGGTAAGGGGGTGCACCCTGCCGTGGGTGTTAAGTGCTCCACTTGACCTCTGCACTCCAGGATCCAGTCAAGCCCATTGCCCTTAAACTCCTGCACGAGTCCCTGGGTGCGTTGTGAGTGACAGACGAATCAGTCAAACCACTGCAGAAACTGAGGTCCACTTGTTGTGCGTGGGTCCTGGGAGGACCAGGATGTGGGGTGGAGAGTATGTGGAGTCCTGGGAGGACCAGGATGTGGGGTGGGAGGATGTGAGGTCCTGGGAGGACCAGGATGTGGGGTGGAGAGGATGTGGGTTCCTGGGAGGACCAGGATGTGGTGTGGAGAGGATGTGGGGTCCTGGGAGGACCAGGATGTGGGGTGGAGAGGATGTGGGGTCCTGGGAGGACCAGGATGTGGGGTGGAGAGGATGTGGGGTCCTGGGAGGACCAGGATGTGGGGTGGAGAGGATGTGGGGTCCTGGGAGGACCAGGATGTGGGGTGGAGAGGATGTGAGGTCCTAAAAGGACCAGGATGTGGGGTGGAGAGGATGTGGGGTCCTGGGAGGACCAGGATGTGGACGAAGGCACAGAATGAGGTCTGCCGTGGACCTGGGGCAGCTCCCCACAGATGCGAGGTTCTGGCTGAGGAGGTGGCGAGAGTGCCATTTCTGGGGTCACGATGGTGTTGTCCACTCTGGCCTGGATGAGAGTGGCCTCTGACTCCACTTGGTGCTTCTTTCCCGAGTCCTCCCAGGTGTCTCCCATTCCCGAGCCTCACACTGTTTCCGCACACATGCACGCACTGGCCCAAGCTCCTCCAGTGCTGTAGGGGTCCTCTGCTCATCTGGGGCTCTCTGCTGCGGAGTTCTGTCCTCTCTGTGTCCACCTCCTTGCTCCTTCATCTGGGTTTCGGTTGTTTTAAGTGAGAGGAATAGATGTTACTGCATCTTCTCCAGAAGTAGGAGTGTTGGAATTTGAGCAAAGCTACCTGGGTGTTTGCCTCATCCTTACCATGCTGCAAAGCACAGGGAGCACCCAAATCTCAGGCCACTCCTGGCCCCTGGTGTTTATTTTGGTCTCCTGAGCTCTGCCTCAGAGTTTTGTGTGATCTGTGTGACCCTGTGGGCTCTGGTCAGCGTCTCTGCAGCCTGAGAGTCTGGCTCAGCACCTCGCCTCACGCTCAGCACTCTGTAAGCATGGCCCAGGGGAAGAGTGAGCCACAGCTCCTCTCTCAGCTGAGGCTTTCATAGACTGGGCAGGGGAGAATGAGCTGTTTAAACTCTGGCCGAGTTACCCTGAAGAAACTGCTTCAGAGTCCACAGTCTCGGGTTCTTGACCCTGGCTGTGCAGGACTTGTGCCTGCCGTTTCTTTGTTGGTGTGGCCATAAGATGGGTGTTACTTGGCTTTGGGATTCCTATCTGCTCACTCACTGCTTCCTCTCTGCCACTGCCCTGCAGCTCTGCTTCCCGGCTGCCATGAGCTAAGCAGCCCCGTGCCGCCAGGCCCTTCCGATGTGACATTTCCGCCTTGCAGCCAGCAGACCATGGGCCAAATCCCCCTAAACCATGAGCCAAATTAAAACTCCTTTAAACCTCGGGTGTCAAACGCTGTCTCTAGCAGAGGGAAAGCTGACCCATACAGCGTGCATTCGAAGGGGAAAGGTGCTGTCCCGTGAGCTCAGAGTTGTGGTTCATAGCAACCGTCTGCCACCAAGGCCATCTTCTCTGCCGGAGCCCAAAGGGGGAGCAGGACTGCAGGATGAGCAGTGTGATTGCCAGTGTCTGGGAAAGTGCTGGAAAATACATTGTCGATGGTGACACAGCGGGTCTGCGGGCAGAAGGGTCTCTGCAGAGCGATGGGCTGGAAGAAAACAAAGGAGATGTTAGGTCCCTTCCAGGAGCAGTGAAATCCTGTGTCTGTGGCACAGAAAAAATGTGCAGCTTTTCTGTCAGACCCAGCAGCTTGTAAGTTTTTTAGCACAGAGATGAATCGCTTCCGCTTAGAGTCTCCAGTTGGCCATCCTTTGAAAGGGCTGTTACAACAAAGGAGATGATTTGGGGAGAGTCCCAGCTGAGCTCACTGAGGGTTCCTTTCCTCGCCTCCCTTATCCCCTCCCATCCTTTACTTCAGAACAGGAAGGAGCAGCATAGAGTTTGTTTCGGATTTCTTGAGGAAATGGTGACAGCTTTCCCCTGGACTCAGGGTGTGACAACTGCCGACTTCCCCTTGTAACTGGCTGACGGAGGGGCTCCGCCCAGAGCGCTGTAAGCAGCAGCACCTCTGCTGCTCCCCGGCCAGCTCTTTTACTCCTGCCCCGTTGAGTCTCTTTCTCATGCACAGCAGCATCTGGGAATGATTTGGTACTTTTCAGTCTCTCTTGGATAATAAAATTAAATTCAAATTTATACCTTCAGTCTCAACCTTGGCTCACATCCCATCTGTTTAGACGATAGGAGATGTGTGCATCGGAGGTCTTTCTCATTCATTCTCAGGCAACTGGAAGAACTTCACTGATAATTTATTTCCCACCTCGTAAAGGAGGGCTGGGAAGGCCTCTGTATTAGCCTGTTTTCTGTTGCTATAACAAAATACCCAAGCCTGGACAACTTACAAAGAAAAGAGGATTCTTTGGCTCACAGTTCTGGAGATCTATGAAGGTGATGTTGGTGTCTGTCCAGCTTTGGTGAGGGCCTCACAGTAATGGCAGGGCCGTGTTGGAAGATGGATTCAGTGGAGGTGCCAGGCTCCCTATAACAAACTATTCTCACCTGAACTAACCCAGTCTCATGAGACCTGCTGAATCCCTTTGGGAGCTTAACCTGCCTTCATTGCCTTTTGCTGGCTAATGAAGGTTCTGCCACCTCCTGACACCCCCACATTGGGGATCAGGCTTCCAGCACTTGGACCTCGAGGGATACAGAATCAGGTCTGACCGTAGCAGGCTCCCCTCTGGCAGCTGGAGGGACTGTAACTCTCTTGCATCCTTTGGTCTCTAGTGATTATGCAGGAGTAAGGAACAGGTTGTGCTGGGGGTGGTTGTGAGCAGGGAGGAGCTGTTTTTATTCTTAAATTCTTGTCCCCAGACATGTGCTCTCTGTCTGGGGGCTTGGGGACTTTGTTGGTCAGCTTTTCTGTTGCTGGGAGAAAATACCCAACTCATAAACTTAACTGGGGAGGGAAAGTTTATTTGGCTCATGGTTTCAGAACGTTCAGTCCATGGTAGGCTGGCTGCAATGCAGGAACATCACGGCAGAAGGGCACAGCGGAGCACAGCTGCCAGAAGTCACTGCAGGGTGGCACAAGGTCCTGGCAGCTATGTGCGGCTCGGGCTGAGAGTGGGAGGGACGCGGCTGAGTCTCAGAAGGCCGGCAGTGCAGGAACGATGGCCCTGTGTGCACCCTGTGGCGCCATGTGAGGAGCATCAGCTGGGAGCTGCCCCGCATGTGGACGCTCAGCCATGCTGTCTGCGAGGGTGGGGACCGAGGCCAGAGGTCTCCAGCTGACCCAGGGACGGAGGTGCCTTCCATGGCCCCTTCTCCCTGCATGCTTCTGACACCAGCCCTCAGCATTTGCTCTTCATTAGCCAGAATTAGTAGTCTTTTTGGAGGTGAAAGTTTTATTTGGGGGGGGGTGGACACACAGAAATGATTTCCCTCCTGCTGGCTTCTTCTTCCTATTCCTCCTCCTCCTCCTCCTCCTCCTCTTCCTCCTCCTCCTCCTCCTCCTCCTCCTCCTCCTCCTCCTCCTCCTCCTCCTCCTCCTCCTCCTCCTTCTTCTTCTTCTTCTTCTTCTTCTTCTTCTTCTTCTTCTTCTGCACAGCTCATACAATCTCTTTTACCCAAACCCAACCATAAAACCTAAACCCCCCACCCCCCTTCTGTGTAGGCCCTGGCCATAAAGAAAATCTTGGCTTATTTTGGTGGTAGACCCTAAGATCTTTGTTTGAGGAACAATGCTGCCCAAAATCAGGAAGGAAAGAGTGCTGCATTGGGGCTGAGAGGGATCTGAGAGAACGGGCAGGCATTGCTGGCCAGCCTCCACGTCGGTAGCCGCTGGCTCAGGGATTTCCTGTCCACACAGTTGCACACGGCTGCCCTTGATTCACGGCGCCTGAGCGTGAGCGTTTGCCCGCTTTTTCTTGAACACTGGTCTTTGAGCCTTCAATCCAAAGGCTCCCACGTCTCACAAAACTGTAACTGGATAAACCTCTTTTGCCTTTTTCTCTTGGGAATCTGTTGATTGCCGACTTATTTCATCAGACTTGAATATGAAACCCCAAAGCAGAAGTGTGGACTTCCTGCAGGGGAGTCCATGAGTCCTGCTACACCTGCTGTGTCCCCAGTCTCCTGGCCCCCATTGCTGGACACTGAGAAGCACTCTTCTTCCAAAACTTCAAGCCCCACATACGTGAGCTCCTACCTGGTGCTCTCTTGGTCGCGCTCAACGTAACCCTCTCAGTCCCTAGAGAGAGACCCAGGTAATGTCCAAGCTATGCCTCGTGCCACGCTCGGGTCCTGCTGGGGACCCCTGGCAGGGGTTGCTCCAGTGTCCCCTCCTGTGTCCTCCACACTCACTTCCTCCTCCAGGGCACTGAACTCTATGCTGCAGCCTCTGGGCTCTGGTTCCTGATCACCTGAGTCAAATACATCCTTTGAAATTCGAAGGAAACTGTTTCCTTTGAGCTCTAGCTCCGGAATTGAGCTCAGAGGTAAGCATTTGTCTTTATTCTGCCCTGACTATTACCCTCCTCCTCCCTGCAGAGGGTGTTGGGGAAGCACAGGCTCCCGGAGAGGTGGAGAAAGGGTCACAGGCCGGAGAGGCCTGGCAACAGCAGGCTTTTAATATCTAAAGACATTACACCTCTACATTTTACTTAAGGTACACTTATTAATTTTCTCTGAAGGGGGCTTATTAAATTTTGAAGGTTGTGGTATAAAATTATTAAAGATGACTTTATAGATGGCAACACATTTTACAGTTCAGATATTAAATTCAACAAAATGATGCTGAATTCCGTGAGGCTCTGGACTTGCACGAAGTCAGCTCATGGCCTCGTGTAGCCAGCATGGAGGAGCCCACGTCTCTGTGCTGCGGGAAGCTGGGTTCTGATGCATTGGACAGCAGCCCGCTCTTCCTTGGTGCTTGATTCTTTGTGCTCTGCATAAAAGAATTCAGTCAAGACGCACAGGCTGTGTGGAAGTCTAGGCAGAATTTAGTGTAAAGTAGATACAGAGTTACACCTCCAGTAAGAAAGTGGGCTGTGCCACAAAGGCATCTGTGCTGAGTGCAAATTTGGGTACATTGTTATGCACCCAAGAGTTACTCTTGGGGTCCAGGGAACTGGGGTAATTATGTTGCCCACCATCATTTTACTTAGAAGTCAGGAATTGCAAATATCTCTGTGTCCTTTTTAGATGGATACTGTGATGGTTTGTGTCTGGATGTCCCCCCAAAGCCTCCTACAGTCACAGGGTGGGGGGCACTTTTCAGAGGTGGTTTGGCTGAATCTAGAGTTTGTGATCGATTCATTGTCTAGTGCTGGAATTACGGGTGTGAGTGCTACACCCGCCCTAGCATGGGTAGTCTACATACAATTTAAGAGTCTTCTTTCTCTTCTCTCCTTTTGTCTTCTGTCACCTTGAACTGTTGCCCCTCTGCCAGGCCACCCTGCTTTCAAGCCAGCTGATTATGGACAGAAACCTCCACAAGCTGTGAGCTAAATAAACCTTTCCTTCCTTCATTTTAGGCATCAGATATTTTGTCTTGGCAATGAAAGAAACGTAACTAAGACAGGTGCTGTTTCCTCTGGGGTGTTAATAATATAAAAGATTTACAAAAGACAAATTTATTTAAACCAGGTTCCAACCCAAAGCAGGGGATTCTTTAAAGAACGTTTTCCTTCCTGATGTCATTGGGCTGTAGGCCATGCAAGCTGGGCGTGCTGGTGCCTTGCTCTGCAGTTGGGGTGGGCGTCACTGTGGTCTGTGGAGTCACTTTGGGTCTGAGCCCTAACAAATGTCTATGGAGATGTGCTACCCTAAGGCTCTAGTAACATGTGCTACCTGGGCCTCCTCTGTGTCTCAGCCTTGCTAACGCCTGCCCTTCTGTCCAGCACCTACCCACCCGCCATGTCCCTTCCCTGCAGTCTCCAAACTGGGCACTTGCTGGCTGCTGCTGTCCTGCTCCCTGAGGTCCCGCATATCCCCTTCCCCGGAAAGCCTCTCGGATGCCCAGGGACTTGGGGATTGTTTCCTGCGCCTGCCTCCAGTTTTTTTCCAGCCCAAAGAGCAGAGGTCCTGAAAAACTTGCAGAGGAGGTGATACAGAAAAATACAAGTCCCAGACTGTCAGCTGTCACCTGTGCTGAGTCTGTGGTCTCACGGCATTGAAGAATGAAGTTGCCAACCAAAGGAGGAAGTTAGGAGAGATTGATTGGTAAGAAGGCGAAGAGGAATATTCCTAGATTTTCAGGAAGGGCCCCAAGTGGGTGGCCTGTGTTGGGAATAATCCATACAGCAAAGTCACAACATGGTACGGTGTGGTCAGATGACAATCAACCTGTATGATTATAAGTACAGTCACTGAGCTATTATTGATCTGATAGGAAAGGAGTCGGGTGGCAAAGGTGTGTGGGAAGACCAAAGGCAGTCTTGGGAAGGGGAGAGAGCATGCGGCCAGGCACTCTGTCATACACCTATGGGTGCAGAGAGAGCCCATCCGGGCCCAGGGGACCAGGTGGTGCTGTTACAGTGTAATCTCAAGCTGCTGTTTGTCATGCAGTTCACGCTATTGCGTCTCCTCCAGCTACAGTTCTGTCTTTATTTATCTGGTGCTGACTTCCTCGAGGGCCCAGTCCCTCCCTGATGGCACGTTAATTTCTATCTATTTAGCTGTCTACCACAGGCAGGGCGGGGGGATCTTGGAGCTGGGTCAGGGTGGGCATCGTGGGCAGCACTGGGGCTGGAACAGGGGCGAGCTCTGACCTGGGCTGGGAGGACGGGCTTCGGTGTGTGCAGGCTGGTGTGAATGGGTCCCGCTTCTGCTGTCCTGTCTGCTCAGCAGCAGGTGCCTGTGGACATGAGGCTCAGGGGTCTAAGCTTTCCAGGACCAGGACACCCATCAGTGGGCAGAGGGGGGATCAGATGCAGGGGCGTTCTGTCCTCCCGGCTCTGAGGATGGAGGGATTGGGGAAACTCCTCCCTGGGACCTGGGGAGCTCAGCGCCTCTCTCTCTGTGGCCTGTTATGGGTGGTTGTGGTGTTTAAGCATGGCACCACTGAAGGGAGGCAACAGTTCCCAGGCTGGTACCTCCAGACTTGCTACCCTCAGGGTGCTGTGCTGGCTGGGGCACAGGGCCCCAGGGAGCAGGGCTGATGAAGCTGGTCCCCTGGCTGTGCAGGGACTCAACAGCCGTACCCACTGGGGCTTCAGCTGCCAAAGTGACCAAGGCCTCTCCTCCCACTGGAAGCCACGAAGACCTGGAGGACAGGTGCACACCTGACCCCGCCCTCTATAGTGCAGGGGCTGCCGTCCTGGGCACCTGGGCCAGGAGCAGAGGGTGAGGGTACCCTGCGTGCTGAGCATTCACTCCGAGATTTAACCTGTAAAGGTGCCTTACACTCAGAATGCACTGTGTGCAGGTGGGGCCTCTGAGCAGGAAGAGGATTTCGGGTGAGGAGAGAGCTGGAAAATATGAACCCTCTTTTGTTTCCAACAGGAGCTGCAGGGTGCAGGGGAGACTGTTGTAAATCAAGGTCAGGGGCGGGTCAGGGCTGCTCAGGCTGGAGCTGCAGGGCTGAGGAAAGGGGCCCTCCCGGACACACTGTGAGCACCCTGTCTCTCCCCGTGGTGCCTTTGTTTGCCTGTCTTTCTTGGGGTACTGGGACTGAATCCAGGGCCTTCTCACTGAATCACATCCCTGCCCATTTCTAAATTTAAATTGTTTTGAAACAGAATGTTGCTAACTCCCGCCCTGGACTCAAACTCACGATCCTCCCGCCTCAGCCTCCCAGAGTGCTGCGATTGTATGTGTGTGCCACCACATAGGATGTCAGCTATTGGTCTCTCAACAGTCCAGGTTTCCCCAGTAAGAGATCCAATTGCCTGCCTCCAGTGTGTAAGCTTTGAGGAGCGCGGAGGAGGTAAATCCCACAGCTCACAGCCCTGTCTGCTCTGCTGGACTGGTCATGTGTCACAGCAGAGATTAGCATGTTCTGCCATCATCCTGTGTGAGCCGGCCCATGAGCCTGGGCCAGGGTTTTGCTATCCATGCATGAGTCACGGGGCTCATCTGAGCATGAGGTACGGGTCAATGGGACTGAGTCCTGTTGTGTTGAGCCTACAGTGCTGGACACTTTCCCCAGCCTCCAGAGCGAGGCTGCAGACACAGCTTCTCCATGACGCCCAGGGCACCAAGGGCTGGGCTAGAATGTGGCTCTGCTGCTCGGGATTTGTGGTCTGGGGTAGACAGCAAGGGTCACTGGGCCTCAGTGTTCCAATCTGTACAAAAGGTTCAAGGCTATTCTTCTCAAACCACCACTATGACGACCTCTTCCACGGGTTCCTCAGTAGCTGACTGTTTTTAAATTTTAAATTTTGTGATGGTACCTGGTGTTTGCAGTCATCTTAGGGATCAGATACACGTACTTAACACAGCCTGATTCTGTTTACCCTTCCCTGGCCCATTCCTCCCCCTCATTTTGTGGCTTGACCTTCACACTTGCTAAAGCTCTCCCTCTTTGCTAGTGTCTATGATTTGTTTTAAAGGTTTGGGTTTCTTGGATAAGAGAAGTTATGTGTATTTAAGTTCGTGCATCTGATTTACTGTGATTCACTTTATGGCCTCAAGGTGCATCCATTTCCCTGCAGTGGCTCAAGCTGATGGCGGACGAGCTCCTCATGCGGTGTAAAAACACCTTTCTGTACCCGTTCATCTGCAGTTGGCTAGGTTGGCAGCTTCCAGATGTTGGCTCTCAGGATTTGTGCTGCTGTACACACGGGTGTGTGTGGATCAGTACAGCATGATGTCACCCCTTTGGGAAGATACCAAGGGGATTAGCTGGGACCTGGTGCAACCACTGTGAAAATCAGTGTGGACAGTCCTCCAACAACCAAAACCAGCTGATGCTCTTTGCTCCCCTCTCCTGGCTTCCTGGAACTTGGGAGAAGCTACCAGCCCAGGTGGAGAAGGTGTCCGAAGACCTTTGAGATTTAGCATAGGAAAGAACAGCTTCTTCTTGCTACCTGAGGCTACCTGAGCCTCTCCTCAGGTAGGAGAGGAGAGTGAGGTTTCCTGAATGTCTTACAGCTCTAACTCCTTACTGATACTAGGGAGGTTTGCATAAGCATTTCGATTTCGTGGTTCATGAGCATGTTGGGTTTTGGCCCCTCAACCCTCCGGCTGGGTGGGTGTGAGCACGGCCCTTGGAGTTAGCTGTGCTGATGCCATCCCCGTCCTGAATGGAGAGTGGCAGAGGATCCTGCAGCTCAGATTCAGGCCGCAGGATGCAAACGGAGAAGGTACCCAGGGTCCGCTGGGCTCCAGCTGCCGGCAAGGAAGCCCGAGGAACCCGAACATGGCGGCTGCACTGAGCCCCCACAGATGCCCCAGCCCGGAGGGACTTTCTGTCCTGCCCCGCCTGCTGTCTGAAATGTCAGACCCCCAGAAAGCAGCTTTACTGCACCAGAAATGATTTATTCTCTGAAGCTAATGATCTAGAACAATAGATTGGCATTGGCCAAAAATCAATTTTTATTATTTGAAGAAAGGGCTGGTATAAAGTCTCCTTTTCATTATCAGGCCCGCAGACGACAGCCCTAAATTTCGAGCGTTCAAGGACAAAGCTTCACTTGGGCTGTGGTTTGAGAACATTTGCAGCTTTTTCTTTCATTAGTTCTTAAGGCTTAAATCCATACGTGGTGATGACTTGTGTAACTCTCCCTGGAAATAAATCAGGTGGATTTGGTTTCCGCCTCGGTAAGTAGCAGGACCCCTGTGGATGGAGTCCAGGGTGGATGGTGACAAAGCGGATGTTCCCTGGATGCACTGACTTGGCGCTGGGTGTTCACAGTGAGAAGCCACCCTAGCACACACACAGCTGGGGTCCCAGGGCAGCCTGGCCGCAGTCCAGGGGACTTCTGCATCCGGAAGCTGAGGGGGGAGCCTGCTGGCTTTTGCTGAATAGGAGACGACGAGATGCAAATCCAGAGGGTGGTGGAGCCTGCAAAGTGGAGCCCAAAGCCGTCCCTGTTCCTGACGCTCTGCAGTCCAGCCGTCCCTTCTGCACACCCCTCTCTGTGAGCAGCACCCTGCATGCTTCTGCCCAGAGCCAGGAGTCCCCTGTCATTCTGAACACCACCCACCTCCTCAGGACTCGGGACCCTTGTGCTCTTCTCCTGTCTCTGCCTCTGACCCTGCCTGACCTTCCGTGAGCAGACTTTCCCCTGCTCAGCATCTTCCCCTTCCCGCTGCCCCCCTGACTGTTTCCACCGCGGGCTTTCCTCTTGGGGCACCACCTCCTTGGGCAGGCCTCCCGTCTCCCTCCTTCCTGGACAGTTTGAAAGGTCTCATCCGGTGCCCCACTGCTCTGAACAGAGACTCGCACCTCGAGACTACCCCAAGGTCATGGCTGTGTCCCCTTCAGGGCTCTGAGCTTCCTGAGAGGTGATCTGACTTTTCTGTGTGTCTCCAGGGTGCAGATTGATGCCTGACACGCTCCTGGGAGGTGATCCATAAATACTCGGGGCAAGAACAAATGCATCTTTTCTGAGACGCCTCCCTGGAGCGCTCAGCACACACTGACCTTGACCTTTTCTGAATTTCAGATTTCTTATTGCCCACACTACTCATTCAGCCTTAAATTGCAGGCAGCTGCGTGTGGTGCTAGCTGGTCGCCCTGCTCAAATATAAGCCATCTTTCCTGCAGGGCCACACTTGGTGCCCGCTATGCTCCTGCTCCTGCTGAATCTCCCCAGTGAGCTGTCTCTTCCTTATTGGTGTGTGATCTGAATGCTCTCTGGAAACATCGTCACACACTTACAGTGAGGCAGCTCGGTGTTAATAATCCGCACGTTGGCGGCTGATCGCTCCCACAGCAGAGGCAGCATCTCGGCTTCCCATTGCAGCCAAGGGACCTGGGGACATGACCTGTGCACTCAGCTGGCCTGCCGAGAGCTCTGCCCTCATCTCCGCACTGAATCCTTTCTGGCTGCTGCTTGAGAGCGGCTCTTATACTCTCTCTCTGCCCTTCTCTACGGCCCCCTTTCCATGCTGGCTGTGGCTTCCCTGAGCTCTCCAAATGGCAACAGTCCCCAAGGGGCTCTGCTCCGTGACATCTGCTTTGGTATTCAGAATCAGAGCAGGACGCCAGGGAGAAATGGGGCCTGCACTCCTGGCCTCCTTGAGGTCTGTTCCTCTGGCTGCTCAGCCCTGAGTAGACCCTCCCAGGGCACTCATGGAAGCAGTCATCAGCTTTGACTTGCAGCCATTTCCTCCTTGTGAAAAGTCACCCATTAGGCTGGCTGTATTCCTTAGCTGTTGCTAGGGCACAATACAGAACACCCACAACTTGGAGGAGGAGAGGAAATTTTGGCTCATGGTTTCAGGGGGCTCAGTCCACGACTGGCTGACTCTAAGGCAGAAGCATCATGGCGGAGGGTACAGCAAAGCAAAGATGTTTGGTTCAGTGGAAGCAGAGCAGAGGATCAGTGTCGGAGAAAAAGGGACCACGACCACGTATGGTACAAGGTCCACCTCCACACTCCACCTAGATGTACCACGCAGACACAATTAAATTCAACCATCACACACACCTTCATTCCCTGACCCCATCCTGTCTTCCCTAGAAACTCACGGACTGAGTCACACAGATGAGCCCCAGGGCCTGGGAGGGGCATCAGCTGGCGGAGAAGGAAGTCGGCTGGACCTCATAGTCCAGCTTGCCAGTTTGGGTGTGGCAAAGGACCGTGGCCCTTTCTGAGTGGTAAAAGCCTATAGTTTGATCCTTAGAAGCTGATCCCACACATCCTGTTGATCTGTTTAAGTCATTTTTCCCATGCCTGTGTTCCATGCAGATTATTGAACACAAATGGGTTATGTTAGGGGAAAGTGCCAGTTGAAGTCCACAGGTGACGCAGGGAAGGAGGTCCAGGACGGTCACTCTGCTAGCAGAGCAGGAGGGCGTGGAAGAGCGGAAGTGTGCGGGGTCAGTGCTGAGAGCCAGAGGTGAGGAGAGGGCAGGCTGACGGCGAGCTAGCCTTCCCCCTGGGCTCCCTGCCAGGGTGGCCACGGTGACCTGCCTTGTGGGTCCACTGTGATTTCCTGGAGTGCCCACACAGCAGTGCTGAGTAGCTTTCTTTTCCTGTCACTTTGTCCCTGTGAATCCAGCTCCCTTTTCTGTGGGAGGAGGAGTCCTGCACCCTTTCCCAGCGTCTGTGCCTCTCCTCTCTGTGTAACTGTGGCAGCCCCGTGAGGGAGGTTACCTTCTCTCCACAGAACAGAGCTGGAAAGAGACAGAGTGACAACCCAGGCCAGCTCGGCAGCCAGGATCCCCCGGGGCTCTCTTGCAGTCATGGTGCTTCTGGTGTGGGGTATATCTACCGGAAGAAGAGTCCTATGGGTCACTCAGCAGCAGCTTCCTTTTATGAGGTCAGACAGAGAAGCCTCTGCAGCAGGGGTTGGGTTGAGGGTGACAGGAGCTGCTAAACACCCTAATGCCCATCAGCCACAGGACGAAAAAAAGAAGAGCTATTTTTATTTTTACTTATTTATTTTTTGATACTGGTCATTAAACTCATGACTTCACGCTTGCCAAGCAGGCACTTGTACCACTGAGCTAAAGCCCCAGCCCCAAGATGTAGCATTTATATACAATGGAATATTACTCAGCTATAAAGAAGAATAAACTTGAGGCTTTTATAGGTAGACGAATGCAGCTTGAGATCATACTCCTAAGTGAAATAACTGCGACTCATTGTTTAAATATTGTACTGTCTCCCTAGGGTAAAAAAAAAAACTGAAAGAGAAAATAACTAAAACGATAGTAGATATTATGAAAATGAAAGGCAAAGAAAGTGATCGAAATGAAAGAAAAACTGGGATGGGGAAAGGAAAAAAGGAGGAACAGAAAAGATATTACACGTGTATATGTGTACAAAAATATGTGTGTATGTATATACGTGTACAAGGTAGACAACTATGCTACTAATCTGTTATTTCATCAAAAGAACAGTTTGCATTTTCATTGTCTGATTGTTTGATTTTTGTGCCTAAGTCTTGTTATCTGAACAATTACTTTCAAAATAACAATACGTAATATGTTAACTAATGTTAACTTCCTATTTTGTTTTGAAATTATGTATCATTTTAATCCTTTTTTGTTTCTAAAATAAAAAAGAAAGGATGTTTTGGTTAGACAATAGGAAATTGAAGACTGGTTTTAAGCAGCTCTGTGGAGTGAGCCCGCCTAGACTTTGCATGGCAGCTCCAGGCCCTGCTGTGTTGCTTGTCACTGTCACTTGCTGAGGGTCTGCCACGGCCCAGCGCTCAGTGACTTAGTTCCTCTGAGATGCTTTTGTCCCTGGGGCAGGTGACGCAGGTGGCCCAGCCTGCAGGGGGAGGCCTTGGTTCCTCCCTGGTGTCCACTGGGCATGTCAGGGGACATGCATAGTCCTCATGGAGATGCCCGGTGACCTTGGTGCCTTGGCCCTGCTCCCCACAGGTCCTGGCCGGGTGCAGCGAGGAACCAGAGAGGCTGGAGCATACAACATATGGACCGAGTTTCCGTGGGTCCCCCAAACCCCTTAGGAGGTGGCTACCTGCAGGGCCCCATCTGAGGTTAGGGTGACAGCTTTCAGCAGGAGCCGTCACAGAGCTGGTCTCGAAGGTGCAGCCCCCACCCAGGCCTCCAATTCTCTTCCCTCTCCTTGCTGGTCAAGCACAGCTGGCATGCGCTGCTTCAGGACCGACCTTGTATCCCTGTTCCCAATGTTCTGTCCCCCTTGAAGGTGCTGAAGGGCAAGAAAAACTTCAGGTCCTAAAAACTCCCCGCTGCTTTGGCGTGGGAAAGAAACGATGTCATAAAAGCCAGAATGATGAGAGTGTCTGGGACATACTAAGTACTCAATAAACTTTCAGCCGAGGCGGAAGGGAGAGTGGTGTCATCAGAGGACACAGAAGGGGCTGGCAGTTTGCAGCGGGGCTTCGCACATGGGGGCTGGAAGCTGGGCAGTGTCAGTGACAAAGCGGTCACCTTCACCAGGCCAGCAGCGCCTCCACCTCCGGCCCTCTTGGGGGCCAGGCCATGTTTCACTTCGGCACTGAGCATCCAGGCTGTGGAATGGCGTTGGGGTGCAAGTGAGAAAAGGTTCAAGGGGAAAGGGAGGAGATTTCTGCAGAAACCAAAATTGGAGTCAGAGAGGCAAGAGAGCAGGACTTCTGCAAAAATGAAAGGACACTTCCTAGCCAGGGAGGAAGGACATTTGTGTTTTGATTTCTTCGGAGTCTCTGGGATGTGTCGGAGGAAATCCACAGCGACCATGTTGTGTGCTCGTCTGCGTGCAGACAGGCTTCTTGTCCTGGCTGCCACGGAGACGGCTTTGGGTCAGAAAGCCAGAGGACAGGGGATTGCAAGGTTTTGCAGAGTAGCAATGGGCTTCTCCCGGTGCCCTCCCCGGGCTGCATATCTGTCCTGTTCCTGAGACTTACCTGAGACGCCGGTCTGGTGGGGACTGGCGGGAGCCCGGCACACGGTTCCTGAATTTGCAGCCGCTTCTGGAAGGCATTGGTACTAAGTTGTGCCCTTGGGAGCTTGGCTGCACCTTCTCCCTGTTCTCTGTTATGGGGCCATGAATCTGCAGCTGCACTGAGCCCTGAAAGTCTGGAGCAGGTCTACAATCTGAGCAAGATCATTTAAGGGGAAAACTTTCCTAGCCCTGAAATGGAGCCACTGAGCTTGGCAGACAACGTGAAGGAGAATGGCTCCAGGGCGGCATCTACAGGAGAGGGGGTGGGGAGAGGGCAGGGCGGGGCCATCCCCGGGCAGTGTTAGCTTGGCCTTCGCCGGTGGCTGTGGTGGCATTGGGTGGATGTTGCTGCCACCTCCCACAGGCCCCTGCGGCAGTGACAGCTCCCCACCCCACCCTCAGGGAGCCCCTTCAGGGTGATTCCACAGTGCTGGTGACCTGACTATCTTCTGAGCTGGGCCGGGGCCAAGGTGGCCACTAGTGACCAGCTCTCTGTCCCCTTTACGTGCAGATGGGGCTCCAAGTGTCCTGCCTTTCCCGAGCTCCTTGGCACTTGGCTGCGGTGGGTGGTTTTAGGGCCTGGAAGCCAGTGCGGTCCCGTTCTAAGCTCCTACCTGCTTAGCTGATCCATAGAGCAGGCACCTGCAGAAACAGTGCTGGCACAGCCCTGCCCCCTTCAGCTTTGCCGCGTGGACTTAGCCAACGCCAGGACTTTTACAAATGCTTTACATAACTTAGGGACTTTGGGTTGCCAGTAACAGAAATTCAGCTGCACTGGTAAGCAAGATAAAGGAAGGATTATCTTCTTTCCACGTCAAGGGAGGCAAAGGGGTAGCCAGAGCTGGGCCTGGGACAGAACAGAGCCGGGGCAGCGCCAAGGCCAGGCAGTCCCGCACTGGCGGCCTCTGTGTTGTTTGTCTAGGTGATGACTTTCTGCCCCGCCCCTCCTCCTCTTCTCCTTCTCCTCCTGTCTTTCTCTCTCCCTCCTCTTTCTTCTAGGTCTGCTCCCCCATCCTCCCCCTCTCCCTCCTCCTCCTCTCTCGCTCTCCCTCTCTCTCCCACACAGCTCCTCCATATCCTAGCTGGCCTGGCAAGCTCTGTCTCCTGTTCCACGGATCAGTGCTCCTGGGAGATGGAATTCGCCGTCACTACCAAATTCCGGGACGGACATTCTGGCCTGCTCAGGTGAGCAGCTCCTGGAGGGCTGGGTCTGCAGAGGAGCTGGGACATTTCGTGTTTTTGCAGTAGGGAAGAATAAATAATGCACTTTGGGGCAGACTTTCATGAGAAGCTGAGATCCAGGACACACCACCTCTGGTCCTCTCCCCTGCCCTCTACAGTCATCTCTAGGTCATGGCTCCTTTTCTGTAGACCCCCTGGCCCGGTTCACCCAAGGGAGGGACTCACATGCCCTCCACTCTGCAGCCAGGGTTGCTCAGCCTCTTGTGTCCCGCAGAAGCCCTGAGGCCCTCGGCTTCGGTGTCCACTCTCTTGTGCAGCCCGGTGGTGCTGAGCAGAAGGCCGCCTTTCTCCGGTCTCACCACTGCTCATCTTTTGAGAACCCAGCTCAGGGGCAGCTGCTGCCCCCTGCCTGCTGCCCCGCTGGGCATCATGCCGATTGCTCTGTGGGTCCAGCAGGTGGCCACCTTCTGTCCTGCAGGAGAACTTGTCCTGTGGGTGGACGCTGTCCCCCATGGAAAGCCCTGCCCTATTAAGTGTCTGTGACAGGAGAAGCCAGTGGCCATGGCAGAAGCTGCTGTGTCACCTGAAGTCCTGAAGGACAGCAGTGGGCACAGAGGGAAGGGCAGAGGGAGGGAGGGGACGGTCTTGCTGTCACCATCCTCTGAGGGCGTGTGCGCAACACCACACCACCATGGGAGCTTTCTGTCCCTAACCCCCAGGGATGAATTCGGTCACCTCATGACTTGTGTTAGGGCCGCAGTCCCTCGGGAGGCTGCAGTATGGAGCCTGTGGGAGAGGAGAATGGGAAGGAGGGGTATTCAGGGGGAGCGAGCGTGGGAACTGGAGGGCAGAGACGCCAACCTGGGGAGCAGTGTTTTCCAGGGTCGGTGCAGCCAGGTGGGGTCAACACGGCCGTTTCTCTCTGATGAGCACGGGAAGGGGCTGCACCGAGGTTCCGGCCCGCCGTCAGGGTTCACTACTTGGCTCCTCTGTTGCATCACACCATGCAGGTCTGTGGTGGAAAACTGGATCGTGGACACGCCAAAAGAAGGAAGAAGAAATGCCACCCGTCAGCCCATCAGCCGGAAATGACCACCGTTAACATTTATTGACTTTCCATGGCTTATTGTCTATGAATTTTCACATTATTGGTCCCACTGAGAGAACACAAAATCCTGTCCTTTATCATCATCATAGTTTTGCATACCAGCGTTTCTTTGCGTGGCTGTAAAACATGACTTTCAGGGGGCATAACACCCTATTTCTGAACAGGCTGCACTGTTCCCCAGGTGGCCAGAATGGGCGCTGGGGCCGGGTGGGTGCTCAGGGTGCGCCTGGGCCCGCAGTCTCGGGGCGACCCAGGTTGAGGCACAGCAGAAGTGCACAGTGCCGGGTGCAGTTGCGTCCTGCAGTCACTTTCCTGATGGAGACTTTGGACACTTACCCAAGCCAGCCGGGCTCCAGCTTCCTCATTGAAAGATGGAGCAACTGACTGAAGAACTGCAGTGAAGCATAAAGTATACAGCAGGCCGCACGAGCTGCGTAACACGTAGTGCTTAAATATGGACGCAAACATATACGAGGTGTGATAAAAACTCAGCATTTGTATTAAAAATTTATTTTTAGACATGCTGCCATTGATCACAATCCTGCCCTGCCTGGAACACACCCGTCCCACGATCCTTGCCGCTTTCTGAACTGCTCTGGGGTCCTCTTCTGGGAGGGCCTTTCGTTGTTGTGTGGTGGCTGCCTCGAAGCCCTGCACAGGTTAAAGATGGTGTCCACACGTGGCCCTTCCGGCTTCGGGGAAGTCGTGCGGTGAGTACACGGCTGGGCCGCCTTCCTGCCGGGCGGCACTCGGAGCTGCTGTGGTTTTGATGAGATCTCGGGAAGACATGAAGGGTGACTTCCTTCCGGAGCAGCTTCAGACAGCGGCAAGAATGACGGATCAGTGGTCTGTGAGGCAGTGGCATTTGGGGGGCATTCATGGCAATGTATCCTTTACTGTATGAAATCCTTTAAACAGTCACTGCATGTTTTGACCTTCACTTCTATGAAGTCTGTCACATGCACTGTATGATGCAGTTTTATCCTGAACTGGGCAGAACGTGGACAATACAGGAAACAGATATGGGAAACAGACACACTTTGAGAGGTAAGTAGAAAGGTCTCAGAACAGCACCAGAAGCCCGTCCTGACGGCTGTGAGAGCCAGAGTGTCCCAGTGGACTTAGCCCATGGATGCAGAGTCAAGCCTGGCCAGAGTTACCACTGTGTGGTGACGGAGGAGGAAGGGTGGGATGAGCCGGGTCAGGGAACTGATGCTTCTGGACGATTCTGTGAGAGCTGAACAAGTTCCCAGTGCTCTGCTCGCCCAGGGAGGGGATCTGATGGTCCTTCCCAGCTTCCTCCAGCCCTTGACTTCCTGGTTAGTGTCCAAGAGCCCCTTCTGCGGGCTGACACCCTGACTTTGTGTTTTATCATGGACGTTCTGGTTTGCAGGAAAGCTTTGGAATGAGCATTAGCTTCTCCCGGAGAGAGGAGGTATGGGGCTGCCCCAGCACATTCAGGGGGTCATTGAAGCTTTCTCAGCAGAATGCGGGTATATTTAGGGGTCACTGAGACTCCACCTGACAGGAGACACTGGGAAGTCCTGGATTTCTAGGCTGCTGTCCACGCTCTCAGCTCGCGGTGGGGACTGGTTAGCAGTGTGGTCTGAATTTCAGCTTCGGCCCCCTTGTGGGTTTGTCCTTAGTGAGTCCCTTGCCCTTTGGACATGTCAGGCAAACCCCTCAGCTTGCTCACAGGTTCCTGGGCAGGGAAAGGCTCCCAGGTGGCTCCCTGGAGGCTCTGGCCCATGCTGGTTGGGAGTGACAGAGCTCCAGTCCTCAAGATGTCAGTGTTGTCTGGCTACAGATTAAATGGCCAGGCCCCTTCACCCACTCTCGGCCTTCTCCAGAACAGACAGGTTAGAGGATGCTGTGGATGGCAGCGGAGGAACAGGCACTGGGGAAGGGTGGGGCTCTGCGGGGGAGGACCAGCTGGGATGCCTATAAGTGCTCCCAGCCTCTCTGCAGGAGCTGGGTGTGCAAAGTGGGATCAGACACAGGAAGACGGCTTGTCATCCAGCAGTGAGGAGTCAGACAGGATCCCTGAATAGGGGGTTGGGCCAAGCAGACTTCAGAGGAGTGTGTGTGGCTGTGTACAGCCTTCTGCTCTGGCTTCTAATCTGGCAGTCAACAAGAGGGGCGGGGGGCGGGGGCTGAGTTAGGTCACTGCTGGTCAGGGCATAAGACCAAGAGGCACCTTGTTTGGTGTATGGTGTGGGGCAACCAGGGATCCACCGTCCTCATCCTGGGAATGCCGGCACAGCCGGGCAGCCTGCTTCCTGGGGTGGACAGCAGAGCTCCCCGGTTTTACCGCTAGCATGGAGCACCTGAGGGCAGAGAGTCAGAGGGCACCCCGCGGCCTGATTTGGAAATGCAGGTGGCCTAGTGCTTCTTGAAATTCTGAATTCTCAGACTTCCCTTTGTTCCCAGATGGGGGATCTGCGTTAGCTGAGAGGCGCCAGGGGGTCCACTCCATCTATTGTGTGGCCAGCGATTAGAAAGCAGTTTCACGATGTTTCTTCTCACATGAACTAAGATATAAATATTTTAGTGGCCCAAACCAACCAAAGTGCGCTTGTTAGTGTTCTCCTATTCATCTGTTAGTAGGCAAAATTAGGATTACACTAAAAATGACTTTTTATGTTGAATGAAAAAAAAAATACAACAGTCCAGTCAATCTGTTAATTTTCTTTGCATTTGTTCTCAGCAAAACCACTGCAGCCCTGGAGGCAACCCATGGACCCTTTTGATTCCATTCTACATCCTCACGGGGTGTTCTCCAGAAATCCAGCACCTCTGATTTTCACACATAACCCTGTGTTTTGGTGCAGACACTCTTGGGAGCACCATCTTCATAATAAAACCCAAGACAATTGTGCTATTTAATATCTTCTAAAGACATCAAGGATGACTTATTGGGTTTTTAAAAATTAAAGTTAAGAGCAGAAAGAAACTCACGCCATTGTTTGTAATTTGCCAGATGCAGGATCCGCCAAAGCAAGAGCCTCATTTGAAAATGTAGAAAAAATATTTTAGTGCAAAACCAATGAGATAGTAAAGAAAAGATGAACAATGATGCAAAATCGCTTTCCTCTTTAAAGCATCAAAAGCGTCACAAATTTTACTCGCCCATGAGGTCAAGCTTGGGGCTGGGGACAGTCAGGACAGGGGGACGGAGGGAAGGAAGGCATTTGCAGGTACCTACTGCAGCAGGCACTGTGTGAGACACTCAGGGTTCACAGTGGTTTGCAGTCTGCCTCAGGTGTGAACGTGCGGACTCCTCTCCACAGCTGTGGTGAGCCCAGTACTGTGTCATCTAGGTTCCCACTGTGTGTGCACCCCAGCTGAGCCGGGGAAGAGGTGAGCCAGAGAGTTTGGCGTGAACCTGGAATACAGACCCCAGGATCACAGTACTAATTGCATCTCATTTCCTTTCCTTGTGCCAGAGACTCTTCTAACAACTCTAGTTACTTTAATTTAATTGATTCGTACACCGACTGATAAGGACAGATTTATGCACTATGGTTGTGTTTTAGGGAGGATCCACTGTGCTCGGAGAAGCTAAATAAGTTGCTCAGTGTTGCGTAGCTTGTGAGAACAGCAGGCAGAAGAACCGGGATTTGAACCAAGGATGTAGCTTCAGAGGCTGTGTCCTTGACCACTCTGCTGTATGATCTGGATGATCTGATTCTGTGGATCTGCTGTTGGGAGTATGTGCTTAGATTCTGAGGAGCCAACACTTCCAGAAGGGCAGCGGAAGCTTTTATGCTTCATCTGTGTCTGTAATGGAGCTGGGTCCGCCCTTCCTCAGGCAAAGACCCTGGTGTCTGCCTAAGATTTTGCACAAACCTGGCCTCTTTTTCCTTTGTTTTTGTTGATTTCTAGTTGAGCTCACAAAAGCCGGGAGGAAAGCTGGATCCACGTGTGTTCACCGGTGTTGGGGTGTGCACTGGTCTCTTCCATCGCTGGGACAAACACCCAGCAGCCACAACTGGCAGGAGGAGAGATCAGTTTGGTTTATGGTTCCGCAGGGTTCAGTCCAGGATAGGCTGGCTCTGAGACTGGTGCCTCATGGCAGAAGGGCCCGGGGGAGCACAGTTCATGTGGTGGCCAGAGTGCAGAGCAGGGACTGGACCGTGGAGGAAGGGGCCAGGGGCCACACTGTACTCAAAATCGGGCCTCCACGACCCACCCCAGACGCACAGTTAGACTGTTGCGGACTGTGCTGACATTTAGTGGAGATTAAAGCGATGAACAAGAAACACTTGGGGGGAGAATAGGCGGGGATACAGGTGGGGTTAGAGGATGAGATGGGGAAGGACACTTTATACCATCAAACGAGGGACATACGGCAGAGTGGGGAGAAAATGAAACAGTTGCGTGTTAGTGTTTCAGTGTCAGAGATAATACCTAAAAAAATACAGTGAGCACATGTCAGAGATTGACCTAACACACCAAAGAAGGACCCAGTACAGTGGCACAACTGACTCAGAGGTGAACAGGGAGCCTGCAGCACCTATCAGTGAGTGAGGGACTGCTGAAAAGGGATTTTATTAGATACCGAGCTGCTGTCTAACGGTGAAACTGCAACGTTTGGTTATCTCTTCTACTGCACAGAATTCATTCTGCCAAAATAAAAACCACCCGCAACTTATCAGTATTCTAAAGTTAACATTTACCGTGACAGAGTCCTTGTTTTAATCAATAGTAAACAGTAAATTACAAAAACATTTTCCCCTAAAATGTCAAACATCATTAGGTGGGCTTGCCGGACAGTGTAAGTGTGTGATGCTGAATGAAGGTGGGGGTCTTTCTGGCTTACTCGCAAGCTTGACTTGTACTTTTCTAAATGCCAGGAGGCCAGGGCCAGAGAGAGGTGGGAGAGGAGGCCAGTGGAGTAGGCAGGACTGATGTGGTGGCTTTTGACTTATGACAAGGCGTGTGGACTGCATTCTAGGGTAGGTGTCTGGTTTTGATCTAGGAAGTGACCTGATGTCTCTTCCCATCCATTCATCCACCCATCCAACTATCCATCCATCCATCCATCCACTTATCTATCCATCCATCATCCATCCATCCACCTATCCATCCATCCATCCACCCACCCACCTATTCATCCATCCATCCATCCATCCATCCATCCATCCATCCACCCACCCACCTATCCATCCATTCATCCATCCATTCATCCATCCATCTACCTATGCATCCATCCATCCATCCATCCATCTACCTATCCATCCATCCATCCATCCATCCATCCATCCATCCACCTATCCATCCATCCATCCATCCATCCATCCATCCATCTACCTATCCATCCATCCATCCATCCATCCATCCATCCATCCATCCACCTATCCAGCCATCCATCCATTCATCCATCCATCCATCCATCCACCCCCCTATACATCCATTCATCCATCCATCCATCCATCTATCCATACATCTACCTATCCATCCATCCATCCATCCATCCATCCACCCATCCACCTATCCATCCATCCATCCACCCACCCACCTATCCATCCATCCATCCATCCATCCATCCATCCATCCATCCATCCACCTATCCATCCATACATCTATCCACCTATCTATCCATCCATCCATCCATTCACCTATCCATCCATCCATTCATCCATACATCCATCCACCTATCCATCCATACATTCATCCATCCATCCACCCACCCACCTATCCATCCATCCATCCACCCAACCACCTATCCAACCATCCATCCATCCATCCATCTATCCATCTATCCACCCATCCATCTATCCATTAATCCATCCACCCATCCATCCATCCACCCATCCACTTATCCATCCATCCACCCATCCATCCACCTATCCATCCATTCATCCATCCATCTATCCATCCACCCAACCATCCCTTGAACTATCCATCTAAAAAATGGTTAATATGTGTGCTGTGTCCCAGCCTCTAGGTTGGGAACAGAGTGGTGAAAAGACAAGACAGACATGTTTCTGCTCTTGTGCAGCTTACATCTAGTGGAGGGAGGAATACGCTGAATGTCTCAACTCTCTGGGCATGGCCAGCTGGTCACCAAAGGCCTCCAGATAGGAATGGTAGTGGACAGAAGGGCCATCATCCTCCCCGGATCTGAAGAATCGGATTCCAGCAGGGAAAGTAACAAGGGCAAGCCTGGACTGAACTTCGTGGGTCTCATAAGCAGAAAGATGACTGGAGAGGTCTGAGCATGGACGCTGTGCTGGTCAGCGTGAGGGTCCATGGAGCCACCCTGGGGCCGTGACTTGTGCCTTAATCCTTCTCTACGAGTGATGGCGCTGAAGCTGGGAAGGGGGGGGGCACCTGCAGGCCACCCCAAGGCTTAGTTACCATGAATTGTGCTGCTATAAACATGGCTGTGCGTGTCCCTGTAAAACGAGGTCTTTAACTCTTTTGGGGGATACCTAGACGGTGAATAGCCGGGTCAGATGGAGTTTCTAATTTTAGTTTTTTGAGGAATCTCTGCACTGATTTCCACAGTGGCTGACTAGTCCACGTTCCCACCGCCGCTGGAGAGGGGTGCCTTTATCCCAGGATTTGATATTGCTGGATTTCTTCATGACAGCCATTCTTTCAGGAGTAGGGTGGATCTCAATGTTGTTTTAACTTGCATTTCTTTGTTGTACTAATAAAATACATAAACATTAGAAACATGACCTTATTTTTGATTCTTAATGGATCCTTCTGGCTGCCATCTGGAACACGGATTATGGAACCCAGGAAAGGAAGCACGGAGATGAGGCTGGGGGTGCAGCGGGGAGACAGCTGCATCCTTGCTGGCCGGGAGGATGGGGTTGGCGCCACAGTGTCAGCGCAGCTGGGTCCTATGTTTGACGGGTCATCCTGGCAGCTGAGGGGAGGGCCTGGAGAGGAGGTGGCTGGATCTAAGGAATTTTCTGGTAGCTTCTGGGGAGAACCAGTGAGTTGGTAAGAATGGGGAAAAATGAGTAAGTTGACTTGAGCTTTGAGACTTAAAACAATCCAGAAGCTGCTCCTAAGAAAGATGTCTTTGTTAGAGGGAGGCTTTGTTTCTGTGCACAGTATCACCTGAAGGGACCAAGCTCTGGCCCCAGGCTGCAGGGAGCCATTGGAGCTGGAGATTGATCATATGTTTGGGGCTAAAGCAAGCCCACCCAGAAAACACAAAAAGCCCAAAACAAGCCAGGTGAACAAGCCGTTCCAGCTCCAAGAAGGCAAGGGGCCCAGGCCAGCCCGGCAAGTGAGTTGCCAGGCAGCAGGGCTGAAAGCAAGTCTTTCCCTTGAGGGTACAAATAAAGGTGCCGCAGTTTCCTCCTCCCATCGGAGGGCAAGGGCTGCTCCTGACCCCAGCTTTGTCTCTTATTTTCTCCTCCTCTTGCCGTCCTTCACCCCGGAACCTCAGGCACCAGACTGTCTTCTTATTCCACCACCCAGGCTGCCTATCCTTCCACACAAAGCCAAAGGCAGCACAGAAAGGACACCGTGCAGGCTGGGTTGGCTCTCTGTGAAGGGGCCGGCTCTCTGCTGTCCAGGTCTCTCCTGCATTGAGCAAAGATCCATCTCACTTTGGGACAACTCTTCTTGCAAAGGTCTTATTGGTGCCTCGGTGCAGGGGCAGCTGAGTGTGTTGGATACATTATGGATCCCAAAGCCAATGCGCATGGGGCAGCTTTTCTCCGATGGCTCTGTCCCCCAAGCCCACGCTGCTCCACCACTCTAAACCCTTGGGAGGCTGCTTTCAACTCGGCTTTCTGTAAAGTGTGTCTCGAAGGCCTGGGGTGGAAGGCAAAATGGGAGGGGCTCATTCAACCATTTCTGGTCAACTCTCTGCTTCCGGGGTTTCTTCTGACTGGAGTCTTTCCACGCCATTCTTATGTCTGGGGATGGTGTTTTCCTGTTCCGGAATAAGATGGGAGGCAATGGTGAGCTTCGGTGGCTTTTTATTTATGCAGGAATGAAAATACCAGGACGTGCAGGAAGACAGGAGAACCAGGTGAGGTCTCATTTGTTCTAATGTGTAACACGGAAAATGTGATTGCATTTCCGAGTTCCGTTCTCTCTGGGTAATTACATGCAGTGTTGTATTTTCTGAGATCAAAGGGTGATTCTTCACATTTGTGTTGCAAATGAGTGCCTGCACTTTGCTAGGGAACTCACTGCTGCTACCTGGGCTGCTGGGAGATAGGGCAGGTGTGCTGGGAGCAGGAGCCCTGGCCTCGGAAGGACGAAGGAACAAACCCAGTGAGGTGGGAGGCACTGAGTGGGTGGGGGGGGAAGAAGGGCTCAACCCCTGAATGTGGAAATTCCAGGAAGACTTGCAGGAAAATTCAGCCTGGAGCTGATCTTACACCAGTAGGGAGCGTCCACAGCACCAGGATGAAGCTTCCTTCATCCTCACACAGCAGCGGGAGAAGAAGGTGTGTTCTGTCACACATATTTGCAGGGTAGTCTGGAAGGAAGTATTGTTCCTGAAGTCCCCGTAATTGTGTGCATCTGCCACCAACAAATGGCAAAAGGAAATAGCTCAAGAAATAGGCTGACACTTGCTGAAGTCCGTGCTCTCAAGGCTGAGCATGAAGCAATTTTAGATGTGGAGTAGGAAGACTCTGCAATGAGAAGACAATTCAGGATCTCTCAAGGAGAAGTGTGTGTGTGTGTGTGTGTGTGTGGTCAAAGCCTGCCAGATGTGTTACAAATACAGGCATCATTATGTGCATGTGACCAGTACAGACTCTGATGCCCGGAGAAGTTTGCCAACTTCCGGCTGTACAGGATGGAACCCACCTCTTCAGGATTCATAGCCGGAGCTAGGGACAGTGCTGAGGTGGGCTGAGAATGCCAGGACGGACAATGAAAGATGACACTGGAAACATGGCCAGAGAAGACATATTCCTGGGCTTCTCTCTGGCTCACGTATACCATTGTAGAGATCAGAAAAGATCAGCATCTCTCTGTAATCTTTGTTGCCGAGGCTCTAGGACTCTGTCAGATGTTAAGAATGTCCTGCAGAAGGCTTCTGGACTCCAAGTAATTTGGGTTAAAAAATGATCCTTTAGCTGGAGGATTTTCATGACTCTTATTACGTGGTTATGCATGGGGAAGAGATGGAGTATGTTCTGTTCCCTAAATCTATTTGATCTTGCTACCCGTATGTTTAGTGCATGGTCTCTCTGTTGACAGTTACACCTGTGTATCAGTCTCCTTCATTTAGTGAATTATGTATGCTTTGTATCCAACAGAAAGAATTTAGATTTTTTTCTTTTCTTAAAAATATCCTGCACTGAAAGAGCTTCTACATGTTTGGAGATTAAGAAATTTGTGGGTGGTGGGGGCAAAATGGAACAGGACAGGAAAGGAGAAGGGCCTGCCCGGGGTCAGCAGTTTTAGCTGTATGCAAAGAGGATCCACAGCCCAGGAAAGACGGTGCCATCTGGAGGAAATGGGTCGGGGTAACAACCCAGACAAGGGGTGCTGCGAATTCAGGGAAGCACAGAGGAGAGGAGCAGCACAGAGAAAGGCAGAGGCGGGAGCCAGCACGCTCCGCTCCCTCACAAGGGGACTACGCCTGAACTGCAGAGCACCCAGAAAAAGGGCAGATGGGCTGGGGCTTTGCAGCCAGGCAGATCTGCATTCAAATCCCGCAGCTCCTGGTCTGTGACTTTGAGTGCATTCCTCAGCCGTCATCTCCTGCCTGCTCAGAATGGTTGAGAGGGTTTGATGAGGTCATGCATCTGAGGATAACTGCTTCCTCTGGCAGGGGACAGACCAGGGCTCTCTGGTCTCTGTCGCACTCTTTGTGAGTGAGGGCTGTGAGTCTCTGCCTCACTTGCTTCCTTCCATCCACCCATCTGGCCTCATCTCCTTCTCCAGGGTCCTGCTTTCTCTCTGTTGAGCTCAGGGATGTTCAGATGCTTTGCTGATAACCAGGGCTCGGCTGCTCTGAGGAGGAATTGGTGCTCACCGGGGGCTGATATTGGGACCCGGAAGGTAGGAGGAGTCTCACACAGCAGGACAGTCTCTCGGAGGCCTTCTCAGAAGGAAGGGGGGCAGTCTAGAGTCCTTCTGGGGACTGGGGGCTGCCTGTCCTGATAGATCTGTTTTCCTTTGCCAATCAGATTTAAGGAAAAGTTTTACCTCGAATTCAACAGACCTATGTGCAATGTGATATTGGGGAATTTATCTTTTTGCTGCTTGAATCTGTCTGTTACACATTCTGCTTCAAAACGTGAATTAAACCCTCTACTGTGTCCCTTTTTATGCTGTTATACATAATGCCGACTGCTACGTCTGAGCGCCAAACAAGCTGAAGGTCTGAATGGCTGTCAGCTTCGGAATTCTGGACGGATGTCTTCTATTTCTGTGAATGAACAATGGATTATTTAGAAATGCTGCTAAGAGGTTAACCTTGGAGAACGTTGTGTTTTTAAATATTGAATGAGTAAATTTTGAAGATTTATTATTTCCCCTCTGATTTATACATGTAATGCCTGCTCACTGTAAAAACTAGGGATGCAGATAAGAACTACCATTAAAATTAAATTATAACACATTGTCTGAGTCAATCTGTCTGATTGTCACTTTCTTACAAACCAACACTAAGTGCACTAAGTACGTGGGTTCAGATGCCCACCTAATATCGAATTTCGAAGAATTTCTTACTTCATTAAAATAATCCTCCTACCTTACCGTAGCTTTACCCCGCAGATATGCACCGGGTTATCTAATCTGTCTCTCACAGCTCCAGGCCTCTGTCGCTGGTGTTCAGATGGCTGCTGAGTCTCTGCATTGAGGACATCACTGTGATGAGCACCACCGTACAAACATCACCGCGCAGCTCTCTCAGCACTGAGACGTGCACTGGGTGGGCCGAGGGTCCCCAAGCCTTTCCAGCGGGAAAGGCAGCACCAGTCGCACCCTTCTCAGGGGACGGTGGCCTTCCTTGTGCCCCACTGACCTGCACCCGGGAGGAGAGAAAACATGCAAATCAGCCTGGCGGCCTGACGCGCGAACCGTGTCAGCTCATTACTGTGTTGTGTTCCATTTCTCTGACTTTGCATGACTGTTGTATGCAGTGTTTACGTCCCCTGATTTCCTAACGTGATGAACTGGCTCGTTCACGGCATCACCCTGCGGCCAGCTGGAGAGTTCACGGCAAGGAGCAGCTTGCTTTCTCTCACGTGTGAAATATGCTAGCCTTTCTGTTGATTTTAGTTTCCCACATTTTTCTCATTTTTCTGTACTCTTAATTTTGTCCCGGTTACTTTTAGGTCTCCGAAGTTTAAAAATCCTCTGTGGGAAAACCAGACTTTTCCATTTCTTCTTCTTTTATTTGTTATATGACTTCAAAGACTGTCTCTAAATTCAGAGAGCACTTCAGTTCCTTTGTTCTCCTCAATGGTTTCTTTAGTTTCTTAGATTTAGCTTGTTAATTGTCTGGACTTGATTTCAGTATGTGGTGTGCAGTAAGGGTCCGGTTTGCTATTTAAAAAGTCTAACGCATTATGTATCTCAGTACGACTCGTGAAAGAACATCCTTCTATTGCCCCGATTTCCGGTGCCTCCCTTTCATAGGAGTAGTGTTTATAAACACATGTAGTATTTCTGAGTTTGTCAGTTTTTCATCTCTTGATATCTTTTAATTCTTCATCGGTGTAACATTTATGTGACTGTGGCTGGAAATACACTTCTTAATGGTACTTTCCTTAAAAAAGAGAGTTTCATCCTTTATTCTGATTATATATATACATATATATATATATATATATATATATATATGTATATATATATATATATCTTTGTGAGCGCCTCAAAAACTTTAATGTAGTTTAAATTATAATTTTATTAAAGTTCAAAATAGGGATGCAGGGTAGTTTGGTGGAAAAGTCCTTTCCCAGGACACAAGAAACTTTGGGTTCCATCTCTAACATTGCAGAAAAGAGCAAACTAATTTTGTCCTATTTTTGCACTTAATTTCCCATGTATATTTATGATATAACTGTCTGTTGTTTTTACAGAAAAATTTAATACTTTTCTTCACATAGTTTGATTAATGGAACACTACATTGTTTATATTATAAATGATATTTTCCCCTACATTACATTATCATATTTGTTTTCTGGTACATAAATACCTAACAGCTTATGCATATTTAATCATGTAATTATCCAATGTACTGGCTTTTTTACTGGTTGTATAGTTTTTTGGCTGTTGTTGACGTTTAAAATTAATGAGTTTTGTGTGTACAATATTTAGCTATGATACTTTATTTTCCCATTTAAATTTTTTTCCTATTGTGTTGATTAGGAATTATCAGCAGTGGCAAACTAATGACAGTTTGGGCTGCATTTTTCCTGTTCCTGAGTTTAACAGAAATGCCTCCAAACAGTGTCATGAAGTGTATAATTTCTGTCACATCAAAGAAGTATGATTTAATTTCAAGAGGGGTTTTCTCCCCCTACCATGAATAGGATATTGATTAAATCAGATTCTTTTTCTGCTTCTGCGCAGGTAATAATATAATTTTCCTTTCTGTAGCTTACTGAGGTACCATTGCATTTTAATAGATTTATTGATATTAAACATTCTGAGAATTCCTGGGCTGTTCTTTATATAGTCATGTTGCTTATTTATTCGAATACATTGTGTATTCAGTTTTGCAAATAATTACATTTATAATTGGTTTATGGATTTCTTTTATTTTGTACTCCATTCTCAGCTATTTAGAAGGTAAACATTAATTTTAAAGAGATTTGAAAGAACTCCCCTGGAAAATTACCCATGTCCATGATTTTGTTTGGACTTGGTTCTTAAGACGCATTTAAAAAATTTTTTCGCCTGTGAAGCTATTGAAAACTTTTATATTTAGTTTTGGGTTGGTTTTGATATTTTTTATTTGTTTTCTTAAAGTTTCTCATATCTTTAAGATTTCTAAAGTTACGTGAACTTTTGAGAAATAAAATTATTAAACATTTTCTGCCTTTTCCTCTGTTCTTTTCTATTTGTGACTTTATGCACGGGTGCTTCCCTTCTCTTTTTTAGTCCATATTTTATACGTCTATTTCCTGTAGAAATTTCCCAGCAGAATTGCTGACAGCACCTCGTCCTGCTCTTACTGGCTTTCAGCGTGGTGTGCTGCATCACAGTCCACCTGTTCCTGGGTCGGGAACTGAAAGACAGTTTTCCAGTTTTAACAAGAGTAATTCCCCTCTTGTGAAACAAAGACTCTTGCAAAATAAACCTCGACTGAAGATGATCTAACCATGCAGACACAGGAGCAGCAAAAAACCCGAAACCAAACCAAACCCAGAACCGGGAGCTGGCACTCCACTTGCTGCCAGCACCAGCCCTTGTCCGTGTCAGCGAGGGTAACAGCAGTGACTGTGGAAAGACACATCGCAGACGCGTGCTCAGGTGCAGACACACCTGGCAGTGCCAGCTCCAGGTCAGCGAAGCCCTGAGAGCCGACCACCCCTCATCTGAAGACCTGAAGAGTTGGTAATTTTTTCAGCAACGTTTAAGTTGTGTCATAAAATATATACCTTTATTGAGGTTCTTTTATTTGTAATAAACAACAGCAAAGCACACATCATAGGGAATGCTCTAATTTTCGTGGTAAAAAAGTCACAACATTTTATCCAGAAAACCTCATCATAACAAACTAAAAGAGCATTCTTTTGTCAGCAAAAAGTATTTGAAGATAGTTAAAAACCTTTGTGTGTATCTACTTGAGAATCAAATTGTAGAACCAACTCTTCAGTGTGGAACTGTGGTTGCTGGATTAACTGATGGGCAGCATCATGTAACAGCCAGCGGAGCTGGGTGAGCGCGGTGCTGGCGTGGAAGGAAGGGCACCTGAGGATCGCTGCCCACAGCACAGGCGGAGAGCTGGAGGGGAAGTCTGCTGTGGATTCTCCTGGAGGAGCTCGGCACGCTGGTTCCCTGATATGAACTCAGCTGTTCCCATCATCAAAGGAGCTCAGGTCCTCGCTGTCACTGAGGATGGTTGTGTCCTCGCTGTCACTGAGGATGGCTGCGGCTCTCTTTGGGGGAGCTCTGGTCCCTACCTAGAACGTCACTTCCTGGCTCCACTGCAGACCCCTCACCTGCTGGCACAGCTCCTTCACCCTGCTGGGGCAGACTTTCTAGCTCCCGCCGCTGTCCTTTGGGCCTTCCCAGTGCAGGTCCTTGGTACAGACTTTCATGAGACAGTGTCGTGGGCTCTAGGCCTCCAGCTGGACTCCCAGAGGACTCTGCCATGGGCTCCAGGTCTTTGGCTGGACTTGTGCAGGACATTGCCACAGGATCCAATCCAGTCCCTCAGCTGGATTTTTTGGATCCCTAGTGTATGAGATCTCTTGCACACTTTTGCATTTGGCTCTTTGAGTGAATATTATAAAATAATCCTATCGATCATGTGTTCTATATTAAATGTCTTCCTTTGTAAAACCTGACTACCACAGTTATATTGTACATACTTGGGTATTTGCACAAATGCTTCTAAGATGTTTCAATTTAGAGTTTTCACTAGGTGATCTTTCAGTAATTCATGGGCAGGCACACGCACGCGCACACACACACACACACACACACACACACACACACACACACACACACCCGTGTGTATCTGTGTGTAGCCATTCGGATATGTTTTCTAAATGTGTTAGAGAAGAGGCTTTTGAACATACATGACTTATTTACCAACAGTTCTGTTATTATTCTGTCTCTGATAACGACTGTCAAAGCCCCTGTTTTACGGAGGAAGAGGGCTCAGGACTGCTCTCTGGTGCTGCAGCTGGAACAGCTGTGCCTTCTGTAACAGCGCGGCCCGGGTGTGACATCCACCCCTGGGCTCCGGCTCCTTAAGGAAGTGCACCAGCCCCGCTGTGGCCAGAAGGGCACCGAAGGAGTCTCTGCGAAGTGGTGGGTTCTTTCTAAGACACTGCAGAGGAGAGCGAGGATGGCTCTGTCAGCACCCACAGGGAGAGATGGCTCCGGAAAATTCTTCAAATACTCATCACTAATCCACATGGAAGACTGTTTCTTTTTCTTTCAAGCAGACAGGTTTGAAGAGACAAACACATTTAATCTGTCCCTTCAAGGTAAAAGTATGGTTAACAACCAGCAAGAAGCTGGTTTTTGACAGAAACTTGTGCTAAGGAAAAGAACATTTTGAAAACAGCAGTCGGGAATGTTTCATTCTCACGGGATTTTGCTCCCCAAAACAATATGTGGCGTTTCCAGTACCCCACAAATACATGCACAAAACTCTCAGAATAAAAGAGGCTAACATTTAAAAACTGGTAAAAGAATTTTGTTGTTTTGAGCTTATTTGGTTAAAGAAATCAAAATACATTACCTTTCAATTATTTGGCATGAATAACTAACTGACAGCTGAGGATGGGCAAAATTTAATAGAATGGAATTTCAGCAAAAAAGGAAAAATCTTTGCAAAATGGAGTTAGAGAGTATAGCCCACAGTGCGATGCTTCTGTGTGGATCTTCAGGCTTTCATAAGTTGATTTTTGACTATGGAGTCAATTAAAACTATAAATACCACCATGCACTGAATTTAGAAACCAACTCTTTGGAAAAAATATCAACAAACTTCTAAAATCTTGTGTAAACTCAGTGTATCCAGTGTATTTAATCATATTGTCTTTTCAGGGTGATTTTCTTCCGGTGTAAGATCATGCAGAGAATTGATAGACAGGATGGATGGTCTAACTCTAAACCGTCTTCTCTGTATCTTTTTTTATTTTAAAGAGGAAAAAACCTCAATGAAAACAATAATACAGAATTTCTTAGCAACACAATAGGAAATTAACAATGATGAATACATTGTGTATTGTTATCTTCAAAGTAGTTGCTCAGATTACAAGATTTTGGATCTTATTTACTCTTTCAGTTTCTTATACTAGGGAGAAAATATGATGTTTATACATGCAAGTCTGATTTATTTCACTTATGAGTATGGTCTCAACTTGCATCCATTTACCTATGAAAGCCTCAAGTTTATCCTTTTTTACAGCTCTGTAGTACTCTATTGTATAAAAATACATTTCTTTTCTATTCCTTGGATGATGGACGTATTTGTATTGTATCCAAGATTTAGCGATTACAAATTGTGCTGCTATAAACAAGGGTGCACACATATTGCTGTGGCATGATGTTTTCAGTTCTCTAAGAAAATACCCAGAAGGAGGATAACTGGGCTGAACTCTAATCCTAGCTTTCTGAAGAACCTCCACACTGATCTCCACAGTGGTTGCACCAGTCTACACTCCCACCAACAGGGGAGAAGTCCCACCATTTGTTACTGGTTAATTTCTTGATGAGAGCCATTCTTTTTGGGGTGAGATTGAATCTCAGGGTTGCCTAAATTTGCATCTCTCAAATGACCAATGATGTTGAACATTTTTCCATATATGTATTTGCTTTTTGTACTTCTTTGTCAAAGAAGTGTGTATTCATCTCAGATGTTTATTTCTGCATTGGGTCTGTGAGTTTTGGAGGCTTGATTTTTTCAATTCTTTATATTTTCTATATAGAAGTCCTGTTTTTTTGTTGTTGTTGTCATTTTTGTTTTTGTACTAGGAATCAAATAAGACCACGTACTTGCTAGGCAGGTGTTCACACTGCTGAGCTATATTCCTGGCTACATAGAAGCCCTTTGTCTGAGGGACAGTTGGCTAAAATTTCTTGCCATTATGAAGGTTTTATTTTTACTCTATTGGTGATTTCCTTCAGAGTGTCATAACATTTCAATAAGATAAGATCCCACTTGTTGACTCTTTGGAGTATTTCCTGGGCAGCAGTTTGGTTTTTGTTCATGAACTCTGCCTACACGATGACTTTGAGATTTCTATCTCCTTCTATTCCAGTAGATTGTTTCTGTTTTCTTTGATCCATTTTGACTTTAGTTCACGATGACAAAATTAGGTTTAGTTTAAGTCTTTGGCACACGGAGAGTTAGGTTTTCCAGCCCCATTTATTAAAGAGCCTATCTTCCTTCCACTGAACAGATTTGGCCCCCTCCATCAAACACAAGGAGGCTGAGTTTGTTTGTAGTTGTGTCTGCATCTTCTAATATGTTCCACTGATCCTCAGTTCTGTTTTTTTCCAATGCCATGCTGATTTTATCACATAGTTTTGTAGTATAATTTCAAGTCAGGGGTTGTGATACTTCCTGCCTTGCCTTTGTTGCCCAGAATTGCTTTTACTATTCTAGGTGTCTTCTGTTTCCAAATGAACTTTAGGAGTGTATTGTCTAGGTCCTGGAGGTACGCTGATGGTATTTTGATTGGGACTGCATTAAATCCATATAACAAATTCGGGAGTAGGGCCATTTTCACAATGTTATTCTTCCTATCCATGAACAAAGGATATCTTTCCATTTTCTGACATGCTTTTCAAACTCTTTTTGCAGAGTACTGTAACTTTAAATGTATTTATTTTGTATTTCTTTTTATATTGATCCCTAAATATTTCATTTTTTTTTTTTTGAATGCTCCTGTAAAGTGTGTGGTTTCCCTAATTTCCCGCTCGGTGAGTTAGGTGTTTGTGTAGAGGAATGTTATTGATTTTGAGTGCTGCCTTTGTACTATATATTCAGTATAGATATGCAATATACATATATATATATATATATATATATATATATATAGAATATATATATTTGTATATATATTCAGTTATGCTACTGAATTTGGTTATTGAATCTAGAAGTCTTTATGTGGAGTTTTGGGGTCTTCTCTGTAGAGCGTCGTGTCACCTGCAAATAATGACAATCCAACTTCTCCTTTTCCTGCCCTTAACCCTTTAACTGCTGCTCACTCCTGGCCAGGTGCTCTGGCTGGTGTTTCCAGAACTGTGCTGAATGGGAGTGGTGCTATGGCCATCCTTGCCTTGTTCCTGGTTTTAGAGTGAAAGCCTTCAGTGTTTGTCCATTGAGCATGATGGTGACTGCTGGCTTTTTATAGATATATTCCGGTTTTCTGTAGGCTTTATCATGAATGTTGAAACTTACCAAAAGCTTTTCTTGCATCTATTGAGATGATCATGTAATTTTTGTCTCTGGCTCCTTTGATATGGTGTATACACTTAATGATTTGCTTATGTTGAACCATTCCTGCATTTCTGGGATGAATCCTGCTTGGTCATGGTGTATAATTTTCTTGATGATTTGCTGCATTGTTTGCTAGTATCTTACTGAGGGGTTTTATATCTATGTTGACAAGGAAAATTGGCCTGTCAGTCCCTTTTTTGGCTGGTTCTTTCTCTGGTTTTAGTATAAGGGTAATACTTACCTCCAGAAATGAGTTAGGGAGAATGCCTTCCCCTTCAATTTCATTAAAGAGTTTGAGACGCACTGGTGTTAAATCTTCTCTAAATTTCTTATAGAATTT
Organism: Cavia porcellus; assembly: GCF_034190915.1. NCBI lineage: Eukaryota > Metazoa > Chordata > Mammalia > Rodentia > Caviidae > Cavia > Cavia porcellus. The sequence continues at coordinate 4,604,269 of NW_026947506.1, forward strand.
AGCTTTGAATTCATCAGAACCTAGGGTTTTCTTTGTTGGTAAGTTTTTAATTACATTTTGAATCTTGAAACTATATAGCGACATTCAAAAATTTTTCTATCTTCTTAACTCAGCTTTTATAATTCATTTGTTTCTAGGAATCTCCCCATTTCTTTTGTTTTCTGTCCTGTGAGAGTAAAGATTTTCCAAGTAGGTACCGACGATCTGACTTTCGACAGGCTGTGTAGTGATTTCACCCTTTACATTCCTTACGGCGTGAATTTGAGTTTTCTCCCTCTTTTTGGTAAGGTTGGCTAGTGATTTATCAATTTTGTTTATTCTTTGAAAGAATCAACTCTTTGAGTCACTTGTTCTTTGCATTTTGTCTTAGTCTGACTTGCATTAATTTCTGCTCTGCTCTTTATGATTTTCCCCCTTGTATGAGCTTTGGGTTTGACTTGTTCTTTTGCCAGAAGTTTGCAGTGCAGTGATAGGTTGTTTATTCACGCTTGTTTATGGCCTTAATTGTCTTGTTTGCTGTCATTTAAAGGGGATAAGCGGTATAGAGCCACAGTATAATATGGCGGCTGTTCTTAGATTTTGCTTGGTTTCCTCTTATCACGAGGCTGTCATTAGGGGCTGTGTCTTCACCGAAGGTGAAACAGTCGCCTTTGCTCAGCTTAGCAATTTCTGTAGGTTGAGACTTTATATTGATTGGAATTTTTGTTGGTTTGCATGTTTTGATGATGGAGAATTTAGGTTGGCCGTAGAAACGCTGTGTTGCAGTGAATGTCCTGCCTCTGATGTTGTTGAGTTTTACTTTGTCTGGTATTTTATTTTAACCTGTAAATGTGACACTTTGTTGTAGATTCTTGGAAACAGCTGGTGGCAGTGCTTTCTTTGGGCCTAAGCCAGCCATCATTAGTTTCTAATTTAACTGATTATACTTACTGTCAGCTGCGTTTCTGATCTTTTTTTTTATCTTATTTTTATGCCTTGTCTAAAACCCCACCCGTTCCCACTTCTTTGCTGTCTGTAATGTTTTAATTTGATTATTTTCTTTCCCCTGTAGTTATTTACAAGTTCTGCAGTGTTTTCTTGATGTCTATAAATCTATTTAATTAAAAATATCTCATTATACTGCCTCAAAAATACTATCCCTTAAATTTCACATTCTTAAAAAGATTTCAATTAAGATAATACTGTTAGTCTTGTTAATATTTCTTTGCAGGTATGATATAAATTTTGGCATTTCTTTGAATGATATTTACAATAAAACTCAAATGTGTATTATTCACAGAATGTCTTTGCTAACTACCAATTTTTTTTATATCTTAGTTTCTCTGGTTTTGAATTTTGTAGTTTCATTTCTGCTTAGATCTTCTCCAGTGCGTTTAAAACAAGCCTTCCACCGAGGGTGGACCACTCAGGTGTGCCTGAAAGGAGAGCCTGACTTCGTATTTTATTCTGTTTTAATGCCAGTAGTTTTTCTGTGCCTTTATGTTCACAGAATTCTTTCTTTCTTCCTGTCATTTTGAAGTTACCTGACTATAATTATGTGGCTTTCCTTTGCATTAACTCGGAGATCTCAGAAGTGATTGCTTCCGACCGAGAATATTTTCTTCTTTATATCTCTGATCAATGTGCATTTTCAGTACGTCATGGTTCCTCTGGGGTGAACTGCTGGTGTCTACGCAGGTCTTCATTCTGTAAATTTCATCTTGTTTTTCGTTTGATTTCTTCTGCATTAGGAGAAGGCGTTCTGAGCCCCTCCTCCTCTTTTTTTTGGCTTTTCCTTCTGAAATCTTGAGACAGTATTAAATTCAAATATAATTCATTAATGCTTTCACAGTCATCCCTTAGCAAGGTCAAGGTTCTCTTGTTTAGTGCACAGATTTCATACTTAGTTTAAATGAAAACCCTCAAATATGTACTGTACAAAGTATTTTTCTAAACCACTATTTTTTTTCCTTTCTGAATTTCAGGGGCAGTGTCCCCTTTTGGTGTGTGTAACTGTCGTTAGGACTGGCCTTTCTCTGTGGGAGCACAGGGGCCTTGGCGCCCCTCCATCCTCTGCTCTGGGGGCCATGACTGGGTTCTCTGATGCTCCTTCTCGGGGAGCTGAGGAGGTAGACATAATCCACTTTCAGAGGCAGGGAAACAGCTGTGGCATCCACGGATGGTGACAGTTTTCAGTAGGGGTGGCGAAGATGGTCATTTGTCGTTTGCTTCACCGCTGAGTTCCGTTGGTGTAGACCGAAACGCCACCCAGAGGGCTCAGGTGTCCCGAGTGGGCTGTTGGGAGCTGTCTGGCTCATGCGTGCACCTTGTGCATCAGTAGATTTGCCCACTGCTGAGCTCCACGCTGACTGCGGGCTTGGCAGGTGGGCCTGGTTGGAAGAGGTGTGCACGGCGGTGGGTGGGCACATGTGGCAGGTATGTCTCCCTCTCCAGCTCTTCCCTTCTCTCTCTGCTTCCCGTCTGGCTTGAGCTGAGCAGCTTTACTCTGCTGAACCCTTCTGCTGTGCTGTTTTGGCCTTGGAGCCAGCCAACCAGTCCCTGAGCCATGAGCCTAATTAAACCTTTCTTTCTTTAATTTGGAGGTGTCAGGTATTTTGTCACAGTGATAGGAGTGTCCAACATACCAGTTTGGACTTGTTGGAGGAGCTGAGTTAATCTCTCACAATTGAAAATTCAGATACAATATCTCAGGCCTCACAGAAATCCAGGGCCTGGCCATTGCAATGAATTTACAGGACCTTTAGAATGAATGCTAGTGATCCTGAGACCTGGGGTGGCTGGGCATTCACTGGCCGTACTGGTGACATCCCGGAGAGCCCACAGGGGAAGGAGGATGGCATTGGGATAGCTTCTGGGTGCTGGTCACTCGGTGCTGGGGCGGTGCTTCTCACCCCAGTCCTCAGCCCCTGTGGCAGCGATGACATCCCCAGCCCCGTCCTCTGCACGGGGTTCACCTGCCAGCACTGGCCTCTCTTCTCCTTCACCCCAGCCGTTTCCTGAGCCCGGCTCTCCAATCTTCCTGCCAGTTCTGCAGCTCCAAAATATGCAGTCAGGAAATTTATTTTCACTTAAATCAGCCAGAAGCAATTTGTCTAGCATTTAAGTCAGAGCCTGCCTGGTGCTCCTTGCATCCTGCTCTCGAGTCTCTAAATTTGCTGGCTTCTGCTTCTTCCCAGCCCTTATCTCCTAGCAGCCTGTTAAATCTAAGTTCCGGGTTTTGCTGAAGATAATCACAATTGCTTTCCATTTAATGCAACCAAGGTCCCTGACCGATGACATACGTTTTTGTACGAATGCTGATGTTTTCCATGTTTACTTAGAAGGTGGAGGGTCTATTCAGTCCCAGTGTTTACCTCTTAGCTGATGGGTCTCTTGCTTTAATTCTCATTTATTTTGCTATTAGAATTTCATCTGCACTAAAGCTAGGGGATGACTGGCATACACATCCCCCAACCACGCTTGCTGGGGCTTACAGAGTATGTATTTAGTGTACATCTGTCGTTCTAAAAATAATTTTTTGGTTCCATTTCTTTGTTATTTGCTGCAAAGAAGAATTTCTCCCTTGGCTAGTATAAACGAGAGGAGAGCTGTTGTCTAGAAAACAGTTACAAACAGCTCAGACTCCCCTTTTCCCCTCTTTACGCCAATTCCATGTCATGTTTGTCTTGTCCAGTGAAAAATTTAATTTTTTTTGGTATTGGGATTGAACACAGGTGTTTGCCCTGACATACATCCTAGGCCCCTTTTATTTATTTAGTAAATTACCTAACTTTGTTGACTTCTAGAGCAAAACAACCCCATATGAAATATATTTAAATGTGCATCATTATTTTTAGAGACTTGGTTTCATCTTTTGTGTCACAGCAACTAGATGGTTCATCATTTAAGTTCGGTTCTTATCAATGCTTAATGGTCACGACGGCTAGAAAAAGAGCCTCAGTGGACTTTCCACACGGACAAAAGGAGAGGTCTTCCTCACCTGCATTCACTAAGCTCTAACACCGTTTTAAAATTCTGTTCTCCACTTCAAGAGAGGCTATTGTTGAAGTTTAGCAAATGTTTCTATCATTTGTTAGGCCAGAAAAAATGTTTCTTGCAAATCAATGAGAAAGAATTGCACATACATATATATATATAATAAAAAGGTAAAACAGACTTTCATAACAAGGTGATAGAATAACAATAGCTAATACATTGCATATTGCTATCTTTAAAGTAGCCCCTCAGAGTGCAAAATACGGGCAAAAAAGTTCTTCAATCAATATGAGTGTAAACTTTCCTTTTCTATGAACTGAGAGACATTTATTTTTTTATTTAAGAGAAAAAAGAGAGACACTTATAATAGTATAACTAACTCTTTCCCCTTTCCCTGTCCTGATTCCTTTTTTTAAAACAATTTCTTAATATTTCACGATACATATTTTACCTTATTACTGTTTACGTTCTCACATCAGAGACAATACGATGCTTACACATGTGAGTACGACTTATTTCACTGATGAGCACGGTCTTAGTTTGCATCTATTTATCTATAAAAGTCTCAAGTTTATCCCTTTAAGGCTGAGTAGGACTCCATTGTATAAAGATACCACATCATTTTTATGCATTCCTTGATTGATGAGTGACTATGTTTGTTTCTAGGATTTAGCTATTACAAATTGTGCTGCTGTTAACATGGATATACACATATCACTCAGGGATGATGATCTTAGTTCTGGGAAGATATCCAGAAGAGGAATAGCTGGATTGAATGCCACTGCCAGTTCTAGCTTTCTGAGGAATCTTGGTACTGAGTTCCACAGTGGTTGCACCAGTTTGCACTCCTGTCAGTAGTGGAGAAGTATTCCTTCACCCCCATAACCCTGCCAATACTCGATATTGGTCGATTTCTTGATGATAGCCATTCTTTCTGGAGTGAGACTGGATCTCAGTTTTGTTTTAATTTGTATGCCTTGAATGACCAATGATGGTGAAATTTTTTTCATACATTTATTTACCATTTCTATTTCTTCATCTGAGAAGTGTGTATTTATCTCAGATGCCCATTTTTGGATTGGGTCTTTGAATTTGAGGTGTCTGATTTGTTTTTAATCCTTTATATGTTCTAAATAGAAGTCCTTTGTTTGAGGGACAGTTGGCTAATTTTTTTCCCAATATGTTGGTTGACTTTTCTCTCTGTTGATTTCTTTTGATGTGTAAAATTCTTTTTAATAAGATAAGATCCCAGTTGTTGATTCTTTGAAGTATTTCCTGGGCAGCAGTTTGGTTTTTGTTCATGAACACTCAGCCTACACCTGTGTCTTTGAGATTTCTATCTACTTTATCTTCCAATATGTTGAATGCTACAACTTTAATAATCAATCTTCGATTCATTTTGACTTTAGTGCAGGGTGACAAATATAGGTCTAGTTTAAGTCTTTGGCACATGAATAATTAGTTTTTTATAGCATCATTTATTAAAGAGGCTGACTTCCTTCCACTGAACAGATTTAGACCCTTTGTCAAATACAAGGTGGCTGAGTTTGTTTGTAGTTGTGTCTGCATTTTTTAATCTGTTCAACTGATCCTCAGGTCTGTTTTTTTAGTTTTTGCCAGTGCCATGCTGATTTTATCACAGTAGCTTTGTAGTATAATTTCAAGTCAGGGGTTGTGATACCTCCTGCCTTGCCTTTGTTGCCCAGAGTTGCTTTTGCTATTCTAGGTCTCTTCTGTTTCTAAATGGATTTTAGGAATGTTTTCTTTGATCCTGAGGTATACTGGTAGTATTTTTATTGGGATTGCATTAAATCTGTAAAACAATTTTGGGAGTAGGGCCATTTCACTGTATTAGTTCTTTCTTTCTATGAGCAAAGGATATCTTTCCATTTTCTGATATCCTCTTCAACCTCCTTTTTCAGAGTACCATAATTTTCAATGTATAGAATTTTAAATTCCTTTGTTATATTGATTCGTAAGTCTTGCTTTTTTTGATGCTATTGTGAAGTATGTGGTTTTCCTAATTTCTCTCTCAGTGAGTTAGTGGTCTGTGAAACAGGAATGCTATTGGTTTTGGAGTATTAATTCTGTACCCAGCTACACTACTGCATTTGGCTATTCTAGGTCTTTATATGGAGTTTTGGGGTCTTCTATGTAGAGCATCATGCCACCTGCAAATAATAACACTTTAATGTCCTCCTTTCCTGTCCTTATTCCTTTTACTGTTCACTCCTGGGGAGTTGCTCTGGCTGATGTTTCCAGAACTGTACTGAATGGAAGTGGTGTTACTGCACATCCTAGCCTTATTCCTGATTTTAGAGTGAAAGCTTTCAGTGCTTGTCCATTGAGCATGATGGTGACTGCTGGCTTTTTATAGATAGCTTTTATCACACTGAGATAAGGACATCTATCCTGATGTTATGTAGCATTTTAAAATCATGAATGAGCATTTGAACTTTATCAAAAACATTTTTTTGCATTTATTGAGATGATCATTTGATTTTTGTCTTGGGCTCTATTGATGCGGTGCATCACATTTGTTGATTTGTGTATATTGAACCATTCCTGCATTCTTGAATGAATCCCACTTGGTCATGTTGTATAATTTTCTCAGCGATTTGCTCATTCTGTTTGCTGGTATCTTATTAAGAGTTTTTGCATCTATGTTCATTTGGGAGATTGGGCTATAATTCTCTTTCTTGGTTGGGTCTTCCTCTGGTTTTGGCATCAGAGTAATACTTGCCTCTAGAAATGAGTTAGGGAGAGGTGCTTCTCACTCAATTTCATTAAAGAGTCTGAGGAGTGTCAGTGTTAAATGTTCTCTAAATTTCTTGTAGAATTCAGCAATAAATCCATCATGACCTGGGTTTTTCTTTGTTGGTAAAATTTAAGTACATTTTGAGTCTCATTAACTGATATTGGGTTATGCAGATTTTTTATACCTTCTTACTTCAGCTTTGGTAATTCATAGGTATCTCTAGGATCTGTCCATTTCTTCTGTATTTTCCGTCCTATGAGAGTAAAGACGTTCTGACTAGGTATTGATAATCTTCTGGATTTCCATAGGATCTATAGTGATTTCACTCTTTGCTGCTCAATGCATGAATTTGATTCTTTTCTCTTCAATAAGTTTGGCTAAGGATTTAAAAATTTTATTTTTTCTTTCAAAGAACCAGTTTGATTAATTAATTTTTTAAAAAATTTTATTTAAAGAAAGACTAAACAAAACAGAAAATGAGTAGAAATAATACAAATGTTTAGAGACAAAATAAACAGTAAGAAATCACTAGTTGATGTTTACATACTGTCTTTTTAGAAATAGTTGTTCAAGGCTCCAGCCTTGCTGACTGTCTTCTCTCACCTGGAGGGTATGCCACAGCTGCCCCGCCTGGAGGAGGGAGCTGGGGTTAGCCACGGGAACCTGCTCCGGCCTTTTCCAGTGACCTTCTTTCATCTGGGAAAGCACCAGCATTACTGCACCACCAGGAGGAGGGAGCAGCCCTGCTGAGGAGGTTTGAGGACTACCTAGGCCATAGGGGTGACCTTCTATCAGCCTGGGGAGCTTTGCCATACAAGGAGGTGGATGGTTACACAACATCCAATCCCCGGGAGAGCATGAGATCCTTGCTGTAGGGGATTGGGGGCCTGCTGGGCTTGTGGCCACACTAGATTGGGCTTAGTGGGATTTGGGCCTGCCTGGACCAAGCTGGGTGACATTCTTTCCATCAGGGGAGCTTTGCTGCCAGAGGGGGGGCTGTGCAGCTTGAGGAGGCTTTAGGCCTTCCTGAGAGGAACCTGGCAACCTTCTTTTAATCTGAGGGCCTCACTGCCCAAGGAGGGAGCTATGCTACCAGAGGAGTCCCAGGAGCCCAGGACATAGGAGACAATTTCCAACGTGCCCAGGAGAAGCTTTGGAACAACACTTGAAATGTGGAAATGTAGGAAAATGACAAAATGAAAGACCAAAATGCAATCTCAAACATCCAGCCCATCCCAAGAAAGCCAAGGAGCTATGTACATAGAAGAAAATACATGCCATATGCCTGAAATAATAGTAACCAAAATAAAGAAGCAACTCCAGGAAGCTTTAAAGGAATTCAAACTAGAAACAATCTCCCAGGTAAAAGAAGAAATGATAAAAGAAATGAAGGAGATGCTAAACATATCTAAAGAAGACACAGTTAAAAAATTGGAGGAACTAAACAAAAAGATAGAATCCCTGGATGAACAATATAAGAAACAAACAGAATACACAAAGCAGATGCAAAAAGATATACAGGAAATCAAAAATTCCATTGGAAGTTGTAAAAACCAACTCAATGAAAGTGAAGATAGAATTTCAGACCTCAAAGACAAGATTGCAGCCAGTGAACAGGAAAGGAAAGATCTTTTAAAAATAACAAGAAATCAGGAAATAACAATTCAACAACTGCAAGATGACACAAAGAAAAACAACATAAGATTGATAAGGATAAATGAAAAAGAAGGGGACAACATCAAGGATGTCAAGAGGATATTTAGAGAAGTAATAGCTGAAAATTTCCGAAACATGAGATTGGAAACTGATATCAGGATCAGTGAAGCATATAGAACTCCAAATAGCCATAACCAAAATAAATCTACACCTAGACATACAATAATCATCATCCCAGAAATCCAACAAAAGAATAGAATATTAAAACCTGTCAGAGAGAAAAGACAGATTGCCTATAAAGAAAAACTTATCAGAATCAGAGCAGACTTCTCAGCACAAACAACAAAGTCAAGAAGAGCATGGAGTGAAGTATTTCAGATCCTAAAGGAAAATGATTTCCAACCTAGACTGATGTACCCTGAAAAACTGTCCTTCAAAATCAATGGAGAAATAAGATACTTCCATGACAAAGAATAGCTAAAGAACTTCATGATCACCAAGCCAACCCTGTAAAGAATACTGAAAGATAGTTTAGGTACACTTAGGAAAAAACAACTAAGCAAAGCAGACAATTAGACAGAATGGAAAGATAAAGATTCAACAGCAGAAAGACAACATCAACAATAAACCAACATATAATAGTTATAACCATTAATGTAACCAATGTAATTAATGTAACCATTAATATAACCATTAATGTAAATGGTCTCAATGCACCAATTAAAAGAAACAGACTGACAGAATGGATCAAGAAACCATATTCATATTCTTGCTGTCTACAAGAAACCCATCTAACCCAAAAGGATACTCACAGACTGAAAGTCAAAGGATGGAAAACAATACTTCATGCAACAGGACTCCCCCCCCCAAAAAAGCGGGGGTAACTATTCTGTTTGCAGACAATGTGAACTTCAAACCAATAATGATCAGAAAAGATAAAGAAGGTCACTACATGCTGGTTAGGGGAAAACTTCAAAAGGAAGAGATAACTATCTTAAATATATATGCACCAAATTCCAGAGCACCCAGTTATATAAAACAAATATTAACAGAAATGCAAAACCAAATTAGCAGTAACACAATTCTAACAGGAGATCTTAACACACCATTGACACCAAGGGACAGATCAACCAGACAGAAAATCAGCAAAGAAATAGCAGAACTGAATCACACCTGTGAACAAATGGACTTAATAGACATATATAGAGTGTTCCATCCAAACAACAACAGAATGCACATTCTTCTCAGAAGTACCTGGGTCATTCTCTAAAATAAACCACAGAACATATTTAAATAAATTTAACTTACAGAACATGTTTAAATAAATGCAAAAGAGTTAAAATTATCCCTTGCATGCTATTGGATCATGTGGTTCTTTTTGTTATATTAATTTTTTAAAATTTAGTGTATCAAGGCCATCTATATTAGAGATTATAACCAACTTTTCTGCCTCATTTCTGTTATGCCCCTTTTTTTTTTTTTTTTGCCATCGGTTGTCTGCTTATCTTCTTCATTCTGTTTTCTGCTCCATTCATTGAAGCCTCTCTGCCACTGTTCCTGGAATCTTAGTGCTTTTCTCTCTCTCTAAAATGCCCTGCAGTATTCTCTGTAGAGTTGGATTAGTGGCTGTGAATTTTCCAAGTTCCTCTTTGTCTTGGAAGCATCTTGTTTCTCCATTAATTTCTAGAGACAGTTTAGCAGGGTATATCAATCTGGGCTGGAGATTATTTTCTTCCAGGGCTTGGAATATTTCATTCCAGTCTCTTCTTGAATTGATGTATTGAGAAGTCTGCCATTATTCTGATGGGCCTTCCTCTATAGGTTATCTGCTTCTTGTCTCTAACAGCTTTTAATATTCTGTTCTTATACTGAATTTCTGGAATTTTGATTATTATATGCCTGGATGTGGCTCTGTTTTGGTTGTAAGTGGCTGGAGTTCTGTATGCCTCATACATCTGAATATCATTTCCTTTTCCAATATTTGGGAAGTTTTCCTTAATTATTTCTGTGAATAGCCTTTGCAGTTCCTTTGTTTGTACCCCTGCTTCTTCATTCACATTCTTTATTCTCAAGTTATAGATCCTCTTGTCGTCTTCTAGCCTTTGTATTGTTACTGCTTGTTTCCTTGTTATTTAAAAAAATTTTTTTCCTTTCATAATCCCACATTGCAAAACTGTCCTCCAGCTTGGATAATCTATCCTTAAGTTTAAGCTGATTTGCCATCTTTCCATAGAGTTTTTAATTTCCTGGTGATCTCTTTGAATCTGCTTCATGTATTCTATATATACTTTTTATATTCTTCACCAAATGGTTCTCTCCTGTGTTTGAATTCCTCCCTTCTTCCATCTGTGTCTGCTTGAGGGATACCTAGTATCTCTTTTATTAATCTTATATCTTACTTTATTTGGCTAAATATTTCACTTTGGACTAGTCTATGAGGTCCCAAAGATATCTCTTTATGTCCATTGGTGCCGTGTCTGATATTGCATGTTTGCTGTTCTCATTCTCCTTTGTATTTACCTGTCCTGGGTCAATGTTCTCAGGGTTGGGACTTGGGGTCTTCTTGTTGTTGCTTCCTCTTCCCACCTTTTTTGTTTCTTCCAGGAGGCCCCAGTTTCTTTCTTTGTTGGTTACAATTCTTCTGAAGCATGCTGGCTAGGTGACCCTTCCCACTGCAGTGTGCTAGTGAGTTGCAAACAGGGGCAGCATATGCTGGCCCCTCCTTGCTGGATCAGTCAAGCTGCTGAAGCCTTCACTGTGTTAGTGTGGCTAGTGTGCACCGCCACATAGGGAATTGATTCAGATAACCTATTGGGTCTCAGCCAAGTCATGTGACCCAGGCCTACCTCACCACCAATCCCGTTCAGGAAGGGAACAACTGACTGAAGTCACTGCTGCCCCTTGTACTTGCTAGTCCTGCCCAGTCCCAGAATGTCATCTGCTGGAGCCCCCCTTTCTGTGGAATGGCTCCACTCCCGTCATTCACCACAGGTCAATACAGGCTCCCCACCAGCTCAGCTCTCCATTTGGCTGGCCGACCCCAGAATTTAGTGTGACTCTTCCTCCAGTGAGTCGAAGCGGCAGGATCTCGGAGGATTTAAGTCACCCGCTATTAGCAGAAGCATGGAACCTTTAGCTGTTCCAATAGTAGCACCAGGGCTGTATGTTTGATTGATTCTTCTCACTTTAGTTTCTTCTTGGGATGAGAGAATTCATCTCCCTCTGTTTGGGGTTCCCCATGCTGTATTATGTTGAATTCTAAGATGACTATCTCAGGGAGCCTCTGTAGCCAGCTGTTATCTATCAAATCCTTGGGGATTCTGTTGATGACACTTTCATCTTCTGGTCAGCTGTGAGGTGTCCCTAAGTGGTGTGTCACCCTGGGACCTGGCATCATGCACTGGGGGCTCCAGCCACTGTGTCAGCTGCCTGATTAATTTTTATATTGTTTTCTTAATGTCATTTGCATTAATTTCCACTCTGATCTTTATAATTTCACAATTTTAACCTTTTCAGTGTTTCATAAATCCTTTTATAGTGTGTAGTTTTAGGAGTAGTTAATTAAAAAGTGGAACAGAGCGTCAACTGCAGGATATGTCAAGCTTTTGAACTGGCACAATCTGTTTAATGGTGTTGATAGATATTTAAAGCATTTTTAGAACCAAGTGCTTTTAACTCTCCAAAAGAGCATATACAGTGATACCTTGGTGGTCCCACTGCTTCAAGCTTGAATCTCTACTATTTGAACAGCAAAGTTTGAAAATATCTGCTTAGTGTTCATAATTTTGCTCAATAGTTGAACCAGAAATTTGACTTGGAAAAACCTGTCCAGGCTGAGAGTGAGTCCCGCGTGGAGTCTCCCCCAGATGCAAAGTGGTAAAGCTTCAGTCTAAGCACTGCTCTTATTCTGACAAATTTTTAGTGAAAAAACATGAAAAAAGACCAAGAGAAAAGGCCCTAGTTTCAGCAGTTATGGGAGGAGACTTTCCTTCCAAAAATAACATTTCTTCTCCTCCTGTGAATCTCTACAGCTCCCAGTATGCTAGGAAGTGTCCACAGTGAGATAAAGCACTGTACAAAAGTTTTTAAAGATTTCATTTACTGTTGCTTTGATATTTAATGTACTGTATTTCTTATGTTTTGATGTGTTATAGGATATTTCTACAATCTAAGGGTGTTGACTTTGTGTTAATGTCCTGGAAAAACAAATTTGTAAGTGTAACTTTGGGGCCTCAGAACCAATTATTTGGTTTTCCATGACAGTATTTCTTATGGGAGAACATCATTCCATTCTTGAACTTTTTGTGTTTAAACATGAATTTGGAATGAATTAAGTTTGACAGCCACTGTAGCAGTGCCATGTGGTAGAGTTTGAAAGTTCTTACATCCAGGCATTGACTTGGGTAAAAAAAAGTAAACTTAGATCTTTACCTAATTATATCTAAATAAGTATTTCAGAGACACTGGATACTAAAATTTAAAAATGGAGGCATAAGGAAAGAATGGAAGGCAGAAAAAGGGAATCTTATAACCTTAAAATATGAAAATCCACTGAAACGGTTTCATAGCATTCAGAAGTCTTAACAGAAAAGACAGATAAATACTTTGTAAAAGTGGGATGATCCTCGTGGTAAACATTTCATAATTACAGTCAGAAGACAAACACAAAAGCCAAAAAAAAAATTTGCAATACATAGTGAAGAATACATCCTTATGGTGTATAAAGAGTATTTATAAATCAGATAGAAGTGTGATTTCCTTAGTAGACAAAAACCATGATAGATCATAAAATGGAAAAGAATCTTTAAATCTACAGGACAGTTTTCAAGTTTCTCATTATAAAATAAATGTAAATGTAGAGAAATGAGCTGTGCACAGGCCTCACCCTGGAGACAAAGCTGCTCAGCTTTTTGAAGGAGATGAGGACAGGCACCGACCCTGAGCAGCAGCTTCCTCTCAGGAGGCTGAGCACTTCCGGCACTGTATGGGGTGAGTTTCTACCAGCAGCTTGCTGTGGCCCGGATGGGCTGTGTGCATGTGGGTTCCTGCGGCTCCCTTTTGTGGCCTTGTATTCACAGTGACCTAAGACCTGCTCAGTGTGCACGGGCCAGGTGCAGGCCACAGACATAACACCCTACACCTGCTTAACTGGGCTCCTTCTGAGGACGCAGGACTGTGAGGTCCTGTGGCTTCTGGGGCTGAGGTTGATACTATCCCCCCATTGTGACACCAGCTGACAGTCAAAGTGCCCCAGCACACTCTCTTATAGCTGAAGTGTTGTTCTCCTACATTTTCTGGGGGGACCTTGGAGGCAGTTTGAGCATAACTACCAAACTTCTAATGCATATCCCCTTTAACTCTGATAAATTATGGGAACTTACTTACAGCTAGACAACCTATAAGGGAGCTTTTATCATCTTTAGTTATGTTAGTAAAATAATGCACATGACCAAAAGTTCACTCATAGGGCCTAAAGAAATAGAACACGTTAGGTCAGTTTGTAAAATTATCTTGCTGTCATTTCAAAATGAGAGGCAAGTCCATATATACAGAGATAGAACATGTTCAGAGCTCTTTTAGGTGGAAGAAGCACAAAACAGAACAGAACACACCCACGTAGACCTCTGTGGGAAAGGGGATGCATAAGCCACAGCACTGTGTTTCAGCATGGCCCGTCTGGGGGCTACTAGCAAGCAGCTCCCGACACCGTTTGTAGTGGGCCAACAGGATCAAGAAAGAGAGTCCCTTATTTTATAACCTTTGTGCTCTGAATGCTCACAAAAAACATACATGTATTAACTATTAAAAAATAGAACCATTCATAGAATGGTTCTATTCAATAGAATGTGGACATGGCAAAAGAGCTGCTGATTTAGGGTTGTTATTGCTGATAAGAAAAAAAATCTCATTTTTTGAATGAAGACATTTCTTAAATTATTTTAAAAATAGAAGTAGGGATCACAAAACTGTTGTCAAGAATGAATAATGTCACTTCCATTGAGTTAAATTATGTGTTAAGTTGATCACCAGAATTACACGATGGGGGGCTGGGGGTTTGGCTCAGCGGCATAAGTACCTGCCTTGCAAGCAGGCGGTCGTGAGTTCGATCCCCGGTACCCATAAAAATGAAAAGGACAAAAAAAATTATCAGAATTACACGATGGAATGGCATGGGTGGACTTTCTGGTGGACTTGCAGACAGTCTATAACGACGTCCTCGGTTCCCCCTAGTCCTTCCTGCGGAGCCCACTGCTCTCCGGTCAGCAGCTTCTGAGCTGCCAAAATAAAGGAGGAGCAGCAGGTTAATCATCACTTTCTATGTGATGTGATTATGCTGATCTCCTGGTTGATTTGGAGGGGGTGTTGTTGGATATAATTTTTGGGCTCTAAGATTACCTATTTCTCTCATGACACTGTTGTAGGATCTCTCACCTCATTAATTCTTTCTCCTCTGCCTGATCCTTTGGTTTTTGCCTTGGAGACTCCTCTGGAATCTTCCCACTAGACTCCAAGGCAACTGCTTTCTCTAAGTTCTGTCGAAGTTCTGTCCCAGCCATTCCTTGCTTACTGTGCTGTCTGCATTCCTGGTTTCCCATGCGTTAGTCCGGGTTCTGCAAGGTCACACCTGCCTGTGTGCGCTGGAACATTCACTGACTCCTTTTGGAGGCTGCTGCTTGTCCCTCAGGGGGCAGGGGAACCTCCTGCTCGCATCCTTCGCGCCCTCTTGGTTTCTCCCAGCGCACACACCTCGTCACTCCAGTCCTCTGGAGAAAGCTACATGTGGGGAGACCCAGCCAGACCTTGCCGTATTAAGATGCAATTCAGTGGAGAGCCCATGGCGTCTTTTGGAGGGGCTGAGGTCAGGGGTGCAGTGACCTCGGGAAACCTCAGGAGCAGTCTGGGTCTCCCCACCTCCCATTCCTGCTCTTCCCCAGCTTGGTTCCTGCTTCTCTTTTCTGCACCTTGCTCTTCTCCAAGGAGAGAAAAATGGGCGTCAGAGATTCCTGAGATTTTTGTCTTAGAACTCAAGCCACTAGAGATGAATCTAAGATCCACATCCCAGGGAAGAGACTCGATGGCCAGGCTTGGCATGGATGGGAAGAATCGGGCAAGATCATATCAGCTGGGAGGGTCAGTTTCCAGGGACAGAGGTGGCCCCCAGGCCCGTGTCATGAAGGTCCATGATTCTAGTGCTCATCCCCAGGCTGGGCTCTCCAGTGCGGTGTGCACCTGCCTGCTCCCACTTGTGCTTCTGTGAAGTCTTCTGAATGACCCTCTTATCCCCAACACACACACACACACACACACACACACACACACACACACACATGCAGAGTGACTATTTACCTTGCAATTTCATGGCTCTGTGTCCTCATTACTGTTGGTATTTACTTAACCCATCTTACAACATTTTTTGTTGCAAATCTGTCTGAACTGATAGATGTGAACCCTTCTGGGTATCTTTCCATCACCTCCAAATCGCATGTTATCATCTCATAGAGTTCGTGGAATGAAGGAGCAGGGAGAAAAGCGGACCCCTTAGCCCTGAGCTTTGTGGCCCCAAGATGGTGTCCTCAGGCCCCTTAGGTCCCCTTGAGGTCTATGTGAGCTTCCTTGATGTGTTGAGGATGCAGGCAGAGAGGTACAGGCTGTCCCTTTGAATGGTTGATATATCCAGGGTCCTGGTCCCAAACCCAGTGTGCTAAAAACTCCCTACAGTCCCAGCTATAGGGACCTGGGGGGAGGGGAGGGGAGGGGAGCATGAGGAAGGGAAGTGAGAGTCTCCTGGGGCGCAGAGCCCAAGGGCCGCCCTCAGGGCCGCTCAGCATGGCTTCCTTTGGGAACTGGTTTCTATTGAAGCCCACCTGGGTCCTGTGAATTAGGCCTTTGAGAGAAGAACTTCCTTCTCATCCGACAAGGGAAAATTTAATGCTAAAAATGCAGTGAGCTTTGCTGCAGCCCGTGTGAAGCCATTCTTCCCTGAGATAGCAGGGTCTTCCCCTGGAGAGCCTTCTCCCTGCTTGGCTCGAGCCATCCGTTCTGGTAGGTGGCACCTGGGTATTGATTTGTCCTTGCTCAGGTGTCCTTTGTCGTGAAAACCATCACACCTCTGAGGCTCAAGGTGATTACTGAACCAGAACCCTGTGCACACACACGTTCTTGTCCTAAGTAGAGGAGCCTGAGGAGGAGCCAAGGCATAGGGTGACATTTGCCTCCAGAAGTGTCCTTTTTCATTCCAGAATGGGATGTGTCCAGAGGAATCTGAGGACCATGCTGTTAGATCATAAAGAGTTTGCTGAACTACACCTGGGAGATTTGGGGGGAGCCTCAGCCAGGAGTGCTGTGGACAGGAAAGTCTTGAGGGATCCCAAGGTGGGACCAGTGCTCCCCCTGTACCCCAGCAGGCTCCTTGCTCTGACTTCTAGTCTGTGTGCTCCCTGGCCTCTGCAGATGTCTTGCCTACTTTTGTCATCTCTGATACAAAATACCTGACTCCCAAAGTTAAAGGAGGAAAGGTTTATTTAGCTTGCAGATTGCGGAGGTTTCAGTCCATACTCAGCTGGCCCCAAGGCAGGGTGGCATGGCTGAGGGGGCATCACAGAGAAGAAACAGCTCATGGTGGGCAGAAGGCAGCAGAGCAAGCAAGAGGCAAACCTCTCTCTCCCCTTATATTGTATCCATGATGCCAGGGTGTCCTGCAGTGTCAGACTGACCAGCGGGCTGATGTAGTGATCCCCCACCCTTAATCCTCGCACCCTGAATTCTGACCTTATACCATGAATCATTTACATACTCTAGATCCAGCCACCTCTGAAAAAGTCCCACCTAGGACTGCATGAGGCTTGGGGGGACATCTAGGCACAGCCATAACAGCAGATGATATGCCTGGGGCATTTCCTTCCTCCTTCCTCCTTCCTCGCAGGCTTGGCCAGAGCAGTGCCCAGTGACAGGCACTCAGGGCATTTCCACAGCAGGTCCCCAGAGTGATCCTGCCACCTCCTTCCCCGTGTTCCTGCCCCAACGAGTGCTAGCCTGTCGCCTGAGGCAGAGTCCCCAGACAAATTCCTCCTCTCTACCAAGCACACAGGGACAGCCACTAAGTTTGCTCACGTCTTGGCAATGAATCCCTTCGCAGCCCCAGTTCAAACTCTCCTCATCTCTCTAGCTGTGCTCTCTCCCAGTCAGCTCACCCTCTTACGTCTGTATACTGCACACGTTTCACCCCTCTTCAGGTCACTTTGGCTGACTTTATGCTGATGAAATGTCAGGGTTGAGGTATCCGTGCAAAGCTGCACACTCACAAATACTACTAGAGGGTCTACATGTTCTCTGGGTTCTAGGAGATGTTGTGTGCTTGTGGTGGCTGGGTTTGGTGTGTGTTTGGGCCTCAAGCTGGGGCTCTACATGTCTGAGGCTGCGTGGGTTCAAGTACATGAATGCTGGTCTTGCATATGCACATCACAACTGCGTAAGTGAGGTCTGTGTGTACTGAGGTGTGTTCACCTGGGTGCTTGTGCATACGTTCTGAGGTGTGTGTATGCATGTGTTGGTGTGTCCCTGTGCAGTCCTGGGTAACCCTGTGTGTTCTTTCTCCTTTGTTGTTTCTGTGAGCCTGTCTCCCTGGCAGGGTGAGTGATTGCTGTCGATGGGGAATGTTCCAGTAAGGAGCAGTGTGAAGGAAATCATTTCACACTCCCCACAGCGTGGACCATGTGCTCTGTTCTTGGCGAGTGTGTGGTTGCTGAGTTACCCCCAGTCAGCTCCTTTCCTCACCTCTGATGATGCATCGACCGGTTGCTGCCTGTTTCTAACACATGCAGGCCTCCGTTCTTTCCTGAGGCCCCTCTAGGACTAGGAGCACAGAGCAGGGCAGGTCCTCATCTCTCAGAGATTTACTCTGTCTGAGCGAGCTTGGGGAAGCCCAGTGGGAGGACAGAATGTACCTGCCCGGGGGAGAGGTGAGATGCAGTAGAGGATTTGGGGCAGGGAGAAACTCTTTGTATCGCTGGCTCTCCTGGCATGAGGGCCATCTGTAACAGAGCAGACAGCTCTGTAGGTCAGTATTTGAAAAGAACTGGCTGAGAGAAAGGGAGGAGTGAACAAGTTCTAGAGCCTCAAGTGTACCCTCAGGGAAATCCAAGGGTCAAGGGCACCAGGAGCGCGTTGGAGCCTGCTTCTCAGGCTGACACTTTCTCCAGAGTCTCACCTCAGATGAGAGGAATAGAGCCTGCTCTCATCCCCTTTACCTCTTCCAAATTCACCATCTTACAGCCTCTGGGCTGCCTTAGTAGCGATTCTGGCAAAAAATAGAAACCCATGAGGAGAGGGTGGCAATTCCTAGGAACAGGGGAGGAGAGCTGGCCAGGGCAGGAGAGCAGGGACAGGAAGGGAAAGAGGTGAGACTTAAAGAAACTGGTGTTAGGCTGACTGGAGGGGAGGAGGAGCTGCTTAGTCTCGTGACTCAGGGACAGCGTGGCAGGCAATGTCCCAGTAGAGTGAGGAGTAACGAGTTTAAAGAACGCGGATACAGAGACAGAGGTGATGAGGACTGAGCACCACCGTGCTTTCGTGCTGGCAGGGAGGCCAGGCCTGCACCAGGAAGGATCTCAGCATGTGGGCCGGGTCACCAGGCTCAGCTCCCGCCGTGGCACCAGGACGGCGAGGACACTGAGCCCTAGCCAGGGAGCGGGTTGCTCTCTGCCTGACACACATCAGCCGCAGAGCAGCGACTGCAGCTCCGGTCCCCTGGCCTCCTATCACACAGGTCGTTTGGGATGACATTTGGGCATCAGATAGCTTTTATTTTATTATCAAACCAGAAAATAGCTACCGCGTATGGGACCATCCAAGTGAAGTAGAAACTGATGTAGCCAGTCAGAAAAAGAGCTTGTGACAGCGCACAGAGGACTTTCATCTGCAAGGAATGCTCTTGCCTTTGAAGGGGAGTCGTCGGATGGTTTGATGTGGGCCAGATGTGGAGAGTTCTGAGCATGAGCGGCACAGCGGCCCGCTAGACAGTCAGTTCAGTTCGGTTCATCCATCGTTTGCTGAAGATCCTGCACAGGCCAGGGCTGGGGAGGCGGCAGACACACACAGAAGGTGAAGACGTGGCCGTGCCTTCGAGGAGCTCAGAGGCTGGCGGGGAGCCAGAAAGCAAGACAGACAGAAAGACAAAGCCCCAGGGAAGGTGGGGTAAGAGCACAGAGGTCTGGGATGGACAAACAGTTCAGGGCTGTCCCAGCATGCACGAGGTCCTGGGTTTGATGCTCAGCTTTGGAAGAAAAACAGCCCTCAGGTGTTGGATGCGAGCAGGTCTAGGGAACATGAAGCACTCTTTCCCCCGGGACTCAGGGGACGCCCAGGTGCAAATACGCTGCACGGGCCACGGGGACTGCGTAGCTTTGGTGCAGGTGGAGGGAAGTATGCAGGAGAGAAGGGAGGGGGCCAGTAGGGGGTTTGCAGAGCCAGATAACCTAGGCCCTTTTGAGGCTATGAAAAAAACCTTGAAATGGGAATCCATAAAAAAATTCTATGCAGGATGGAAACCGAAGGAGATTGGAGTTCAGTGTCTACCCAGGGATCGCGTGCAGGGGAGGCTTCAAAGAAATAAGATCAACAGTAAAAACCCACGAGGAGATGGGGGCAGTTTGTGGGCCACGGAGGAGGAGAGCTGCAACCAGGGCAGCAGGAGGGACAGGAAGGGATGGATCTGGGAGTGTTTAAAAGTGAAAGTTTAAAAAAGGGGTGATAGGTTGGCTGGAGGGGAGAGGAGCTGCTTAGTCTCACGCCTTAGGGGACATGGGGAAAGCAGTGTCACAGGAGGATAAGGGATATGGAGTGTAAAGGATGTGGGGGAGACCGGGGGAGAGAGAGTGAGACAGACAGAGACAGAGACAGAGACAGAGAGACAGAGAGAAAGAGACAGAGAGAGAGAAAGAGACACACACAGAGAAAGACAGAGATGGAGACAGAGCGAGAGAGATAGAGACAGAGACAGGCAGAGACAGAGAGAGGGAGAGAAAGAGACAGAGAGAGAGAGAGACAGAGACAGAGACAGACAGAGATAGAAAGACAGAAACAGAGAGAGACCGAGAGAAAAAGAGAGAGATACAGAGACAGAAAGAGACAGAGAGACAGAGAGAGACAGAGAGAAACAGAGACAGAGAGACAGAGACAGACACAGAAAGAGTCAGAGAAACAGAGCAGAGAGACAGAGACAGAGAGAAACAGAGCAGAGAGACAGAGACAGAGAGAAACAGAGCAGAGAGACAGAGACAGATAGAGACAGAGAGAGTCAAAGACAGAGACAGACAAAGACAGCGACAGAGAGAGACAGAGACAGAGAGAGCCAGAGACAGAGACAGAGAGAGACAGAGACAGAGAGAGCCAGAGACAGAGAGAGACAGCAAGAGACAGAGAGAGACCGAGAGAGAGAGAGACTGAGGACCGATCACTGAGAGCCCTGGGAATGCTCAAGCAAAGATTTCAAAGAAGCACAAAGTTCAAGAGAAAAGACCAACTGAAACAGAGGTTTAGGAACACAGCCCTGTAGGAGGATAAAGTGACCCAGGAGGGTGTGTGTCACAGCAGGGCAGAAGACCCGAAGGAGACGTCTAGGAAGCCCCAGCCTTGAAGGGTCAGATAGAGGAAGAGGTTTTGGTAAACTCAAGACTGAGAACTGGCGGAGAGGAGCCAAGCACTCTTTGGACACTAAAGGAATGGGTACAGGTGGGGTGGGGTGGGGTGGGGTGGAGGCTCCGAGCTGGGGGATAGCGCCCTAACCAGAGGCACAGACGGGTGGGAATAAGGGAAGAGCTGACTTAGACAGGACGGTGGGAAGAGAGCCTGGGTGTGGGAGGAGGAGGCACGGGTGGAGGTCACGGTGCGCGGACGGACGGGGTGAGGCCGAGTTCTCAGAAGTTCTGAAGAGGAGACGGGACAGAGAAGTATCACCAGTGGGGACACAGTGAGAATGGAGGTGCCGCCTGCGGGGTGAGGAAGGAGTCTGCCCCCGAACCCCTATTCCCCTGTCACCCCAGCTGGTAGAGAGGATGCAGACAGGGATGGCTGGTGGAGGACCAGATCACCCAGAAAATAGACGGACACACGGGCTTGGGTCTTGGGCCAGAGGAGGCTGGCTGGGATCTAAATCGTTCTCAGGCTACAGGGCTGGACATGGAGGAAAAGATGCCCGTGGTCTCTGCTTTCTCAATGAAACAGGAGACAGCTGTACACTGGACACATTCAGGGCTTGTGTAAGCAGGGTCAGGATAATTAGGAATTCATGGGTTGGAAATTGGGGTGTGTGAGTATGCTAACCACAGAAAGACCACGAATCCATTGAGAATTCCCCTCTTCCACTGGCAACGATGTTTGAGGGCTCCCACTGCACAGCTGTAGCACAAGGGTCACTATAACCCTGGACCAGGACAGGGGTTTTGACAGGCGGAGGTGGGGGAGGGGCAGTCATAGTCATATCTAGGGTTTATTGTGTATTTTGGACATACAGGTCTAAGCTCTTTGCATATTCTGTTTTGCTTGAAATCAGTAACTATTCTGGGGGTTTGGTGTTAACACTGGGGCAGTTTCCCAGCACCGTCTCCCAGTAAGTGATGTCTGCTCAGTTCCACATGCTGAGTGTGCCCAGTGAGAGGCAGGGTTCAAACAGCAAGCTGTCCCTCCAATTCTGGGGGAAGAAGATTATTTACGGAGTTAATCATGAGATGCTGCTGCACTAGAATACAGAGGGACCAGGAGCTCAGGGTGGACCGAAAGCTCATGGTGGCCATGGCCCAGGCTCGGGCACTTCTGCAGGGGTGGAGGGAGGGCTGGAGGATGGCTGGGCGGGGCAGATCCTGGCTGCTGCGGGAGGGGTGGGGTGGGGGGAGCTCAGGGAACAGCAGTGAGAAGGCCAGGGTGGGTGGTATCAGGACATCTCAAGGCCAGGGGTTTGCAGCAGGCACGGGGAGGGGAGAAGAGGCTGCCTGTGCTTGAGCCTGACTGAGGCTGGGTTTGGGTTTCAGACATGGCCATCCTGCTTCCCTGCTTCCCAGGGACCACCAGTCCCATGTGACCCTGATCTTCCAAGGTCCCCTTTCCCCCCTCACCTTCTCCTGCCCAGGAGCCAGGTTGGAATCCATGCGAGGACCTGCGTGGCCGCTCCCTTCCAAGGAAGGGGTGGTGTCCAGTGAAGGGCAGCACCCCATCTCCATGCTGGCAGTGAGAGAAGCCACAGACACCAAGGAGACAAAGGTGGTACCCCAGTCATCACTGTGTCCCCTTCACTCTTCCGTGCTGGCGGGTGTGGGGATCCACATCCAGGAAAGTGAGTGTGCATGTGTGTGCGTGTGTGCACGTATGTGTGCACGCACGCATGTGTAATTCCTTGGCCACTGCTCTCCTGAAGGCTGACATCTGTGTCCCTGTCTATGGGAATGAGCATGTCCCTTAAATAGGCAAAGTCCGTGGCCCGGTCTGTGGGGACACTGACAAGAGGCCCGGAAATCTGCATCTGTCCCCATTGGGCTGGACAGGACCCAGGGACAGGAGCCACTTGGCGGTAGAGGCCCAGGAGGGGCCGAGCCCCACAGCAGGGAGAAGGCCACCAATCTCCGAGTGGCTATGCAACAGAAATGGCCTGGAAATAGAGGAGGACCAGGCTCGGGTATTCACGGACAGTCCCTGTATCTCTGAGGGAATCTTTCAGATTATTTTATAACTTTTATAGATCTACCACTCCTGTGATTTCTTTTTCCCCAAAGCAGGCTTGTGCTTAAAAGAACACAGCGCATACGGCCCGAAGTAATTTCAAAGCAATTTCCGTGCTTCGCCTGAGGCCCTGCAGACCCGGGAAGGCAGAGTGTGGTCACAGCGATGAGCCTTAAATTGTCCTTTTCTTCTCCCTCTGACTGCCCACCACGCCAGCTGCTCCCAGGCCTTGGTCCTCTGTTCCCTGAATGCGGCCGGCTGGGACTCCCAGCCCAGACCTCACGTCCGCCTCTGCTGGTTTCCTGGCCATCTCCAGCACAAAGCCCGGAGACCACAGGACCTTGGGGCCAGAGACCCTGAGAGGCTGCCGCAGCTGGATTAGAGAGGCTGGGCAGGCACCAAGCTCCGCTAGCGCTGTGGGAGTCCTATGTCTGTCACCCTTGCTTGTGCAGGACTGTGGTCTCCGCAGAGACTCTCGATCCCACAGCAAGGCCCCAGCAGACCTCCATGGCGCCTGCCCTGGGCTCTGCCTTCCACAGGCCGAGTTCACCCAAAGACTTGGCGCCCAGGTAATCCATGCACCGGATGCAGAGGAACAAAACAGATGCTTCTCTGCCACCTGTTTGCTCCTGTGTCTTTTGCTAGCTGCTACCTTGAAGTGTTACCCCTCAGCGACGCCACCCTGCCTAGGAGACAGCTGATTACGGACTGAAACCTCCCCAACAGTGAGCTAAATAAACCTTTACTTCCTTCATTTCGGGTGTTGGGTATTTTGTCCCGGCCATGAGAGAAAAGTAACCAAGACAGCGGAGAAGAAAAAGTTGACAAATTAGAAGGCAGGTGATTACAGAAAGGAGACTGGGTGGCAGAAGGACGTGATTAGGGATACACTTTGTATGCATGAAAATTTTCAATAAAACCCATTATTATAATGAATATGTGCTTCAACTATTTGTTATAAACCTCAGGATCAGGCAACCAAAACTCACTTAATCATGACGTGAAGTCTTTGAATCTCTTCTCCTCTAAGAGCAGAGGGTCTTTGAGAAGAGGGAGGAAGGGAGCCCTGAGAAGGAGCACCTCTAAGCCTTCTGGTTGCCACACCACAGCGGGTGTTGGCCTCTCCTCAATCTCAGCCCTTAGGGGTCCTGCGGCATTCACTCTGGGCCTGCCAGGTGTCAAGCATCCAGCACCTTGGGGACTTGAGTCTGTGGCTCGTCTCCTCCCGCAGAAGGACGAAAAACAGGCTGAACCTTCTACCAGCCCTGGCTGAGGACCAGCTTGTCACTTGTGAGGAGAGCACTCCAAGGCCTCTCCTCCAGCTGTTTCGGCTCTTGTGACGTGCTCTTGCTAACTGTGATCACCTCTCTGTGCAACAGAAAAACAGAACTTGCTGCTCCTGCCGGCTGTGTACGTGCTAGGTGATGTCCCCGAGCTCAGCCTCTTCCCCACCCTCCTGCCCCCTGGTCCCCTCCCTTCTCCCCTCTGCCTCTGTAGGCACAGAGGTTTCCTGTTCTGCTTGTGAATGAAATCATGGAAGCGTGTCTTTCCCCACCTCGTGTGTCGCGCTTAGTATTGTGACCTCTAAGCCCGTGCATGCTGCTGCAGATTCCCTTTGTACCGCTGAGAAGCATTCCCCTGTGTGTCTGCACCACATCGGAAAACTCCGTTTCTCCTTTTGTGACTTTCCAGCCTCCGTTCTCCTCTGTGCTGAGCTGCGGTTTCCTGCAGCGGGTCCATTCCCTCCTCTGTTTCTTGGTCCTGCCTTCGTGCACCCAAAGGGCACGGAGCGCTCCTGGCCTCAGGCTCCACGTGGTTTCTGAATGGTTCTCAGCTCCTCAGTTCCCCCATGTCCCATGCTGAAGTGTGCTTAGATGTCTCTGAGCCATAAAACCTGCTTCCCGATTAGTGCATCTCTCACACTGTGGAGGCAGACTGGGTCCCTGGGTGCCGGATGCAGGGATCCCGTGTAGTCGCTAACCTTTGCCTCTGGGCTCCAGGTTCCTCTCCT
Source organism: Cavia porcellus (assembly GCF_034190915.1). Taxonomy (NCBI): domain Eukaryota; kingdom Metazoa; phylum Chordata; class Mammalia; order Rodentia; family Caviidae; genus Cavia; species Cavia porcellus. The sequence continues at coordinate 4,629,378 of NW_026947506.1, forward strand.
GTCTCCTTTATGATATTGGGCTTGGGCTCACAGGCTTCTGTCCTGTCCTGCCAGGGGCTCTTTTATGCCCGATTATGCCAGCAGAGGGTGCGGGAAGGTGCCAGCGTTTGTGACCCTCCCTGCACCGCACTGTGCCCTGTGGCCTAGAGACCCGGCAGGCTGGGGCTCGCCACCCCGAAGCCCCCGTTCCTGCTCATGCGGCTGCTTCTTTACATTTCCTTGGCCCCAGCGAGCATGGCGGTCCCTGTGGTCCCCCCCTCCGCAGGGTCTGGTGCTCTCACCTTTTCACCTCCCCAGCCAAGGCCTTCCAGTCAGGGCCTCTTTGTGCTAAGTCATCTTTGTGCAGGGAACTGGCCTGGGCTCTGCGCACGGAGGAAGGTGGCACAGACACCTGGGCCGACCGGGCTCGGGCCCTGTCTGTGCACAGCACCTGCAGGACCCATGAGCAACTTTGGCCCCAGGTCGCAGAGGCCCTCCAGCTCCTGTGGAGAAGCAGACTGTTGCTATGGTGATGACTTTCATGCCAGGCCTCGATGGCCCACTCAAACACGACCCATCTCTGGCAGATCCCAGTGCACTCCTGACTTCCTGGGCGCACAGCTGAAGCTTTCACAGAGAGGTGTGGTCATCCCACGCCTTAGTCTTGGGGGGTCAACATCTTTGGTACTAACTCACACCATCGCCAGAGAACACTGAGGCGTGTGTGTGTGTGTGTGTGTGTGTGTGTACATGCACGTGTGTGTATCAGGTATTTAATTTTTTATTTTTTAGAGAATAAAACTAAATGAGACAAAATAGAATAGAGTCAATCAAAACAAAAGGATCAACATGGTACATGACCTAAAAACAAAATACAAGATCAATAATGACTACCATAATGCCTCTTTTTTTTTTTTTTTTTTTTTTTTTTTGTCTTTTTCGTTTTTGTCGGTACCAGGGATTGAACTCAGGACTGCCTGCTTGCAAGGCAGGTCCTTATGCCACTGAGCTAAATCCCCAGCCCCCATAATGCCTCTTGTTATCTTCAAAAGAACTGCCCATATCATCAGGCACAATAAAATCAAACAAAACAGTATAGAACAAAACCAATAAAAACAAAGCATTGCTAACATTATAGGACTTCAAAAGAAGATAATAGTCAAACCAGAATGGGTAGGGTAGTATATCTTACTGTCTTCAAAGTAGTTGCCTATACCCTCAGACTTGAGACTATCAAACAAAACAGAATAGAATAAAATCAGTCAGAACAAAACAGTGAAAACAATACAGGGCTTCAAATCAAACTAACAGGAAATCAAAAATGGTTACCATAGTGTATCCTGCTATCTTTGAACAGCTGTCCATGCCATCAAATCTAATGCAGATAGACAAACTAAAACAGAATAAAACTAAACAGAACAATGAAAACAACTTGGGTTTCAAATCATGATAATAGATCAACAGTGGCCACTGCCTTCCCTCTTTAGACCGTTCCTCCCCTTTCACAGGGTGTATTGTTTTAAAGAACCTGGGTATCTACGGAGTTGGTAATGTAAACACTGGGTGTTTAAAGAGTCGCTCTACTTACTGAGCTCACACTGGGTCACCTCTGCTTACCAGGATGCGATGTGAGGAATCTGAAGAGTTTAAAGTAAGCAGAGGTCTATCTGTCATGCAGCCAGACATCGGGGATGAGAGCCCGAGTATGAGCGCCCGAGGATAAGCGGGGCTCTGGGTGGTGACAGCTGGGTCCTGACCCTTTCTTGTCCATTCTCAGTTTATCACTTTTGTTCTAATCAGTGCCTGCCCCATTTCCAGCCTCTGGCTCATGTCCAGGGCAGGAAGCAAAAGGACCAAACTGTGGGCCAGGGCAGGGCTGTGGACAGGAAAGAGCCCTTTTCCAGGTATCCCCAAAGTCCTTCTCTTGTGTCTAATTGGCACGCGGGCTATCTTAGCTGCCGCGGAGCCCGGGATGGAATCGTCTACCTAGCACGTGGCTGCACATCTCACCCCCACAATGCTGCTAGCAAGACAGAAGTGGGTCATGGATGTTGGATGGGCAAACCGCAGTGTCCATCACACTGCATGGCCCCTGCATGGAGGGCGTTGGTCTCCTAACCCTATCTGCACAGAGACCTCAGGACTTTGGAAGGAGTGCCAGGAGCCCGTCATGGCCAATACTGGGCCGCCTTTGCCTTAAATCTTTTGCGTAACAAGGAGAAAATAGGCTTTGAAGGTACTGAGAGGTTGACCTTCTTAGTCCAGTGTCGTGCACAGCGCCCCCAGCTGGGCTACTTGGCAATACACGCTCTCTGGCCACTGCCTCAGAGTTGGATCCTAGGCCCTCATGATGGTCCACCGGGGCCCTCCTGTGCTCCCCCCACACACCTCATCGGCTCTCTCCCCTTAGAATTTTCCTTCACAGGAGTCTAAGGACCAGTCGTCTCTCTGATGGAGGGCAGCAGGTGGCAAGGCAAGCAGATAGAATGGGCTGCACACTTAGGGAGGGCAATGCCAAGATGCCGACTGCTTAACAGCTGCCAAGGCACCATGCTTGTTTTGCCTGGCAGCCACGGTCAGGTGACAAGAAGGCAGCCACTGAAGAGCCCAAAGAGACCTCTTCCAAGGCGACGACTGCATGGAAAGATGGCAGCCACAGGCTTCGGGGACTGACTTCACCGGGCCTTTGTGAGCCCAGGGGGTGCAGGAGTTGGGCTGCTGGGCTCGCGGTGTGTGGCTGCACCGTGAAGTCAGCTGCAGGGAGGAGCTAGAACAGCCTTCCCGTGGCTGTTTGCAAGACCTGTGTGTGTTCACTCTTTTCTTTCTTCCTACCCTCTGGGGAAAACTCCGCACCCCCTGGCCCATCTTCTCCCACAGCACCCTGCTTTATGCTTTGGGCATTTGCCAACAGAGGCCTGGTGGATGCCTCTAGGCTTCTGTAGGACCTTAATAAGATCTGTAAACACACACTTCCAGCACAATCACAATTGGAAACTTCTTGCTTAAGTAAAATCTAAACAGCGTTTAATTATGTATCACCTCTCAAGGACCATTTAAGAACCAAACCGGTATTTACAAATGGATTTGGAATTTTCTCAGTGAAGGGAATTAATTCTGTCTGTTGCTTCTCAATGCAAACAGAAGAGAAGAAGGCTGATTATTTGTTCAGTGATACAGCAATGGAGCCTCTGGCCCAAATCAGGCAGCCTTAGGATTTTTATCTAGTGAAATTCATTGGTGGAAAAAAGAATTGTTTCAGAGAGCTTGCTGTACCTCTTGAGTAAAAATTACCTGGTACAAGGGATCAAGAAGATAGATGATAGGAGGATAGCTGCCCAGGAGAATGAACAAATAGGATGTGGGGAGAGAGAGAGAGAGAGAGAGAGAGAGAGAGAGAGAGTTCACCCCACTTCCATCTTTCCAATTCACTCTGGCCTCCAGCAGGTTGCACAGCACCCACAGGCACTGAAACACATCTTCCACACTGGTTTCATCATCTCGCAGTCTAATCTCCCCCAGAAACACCTGCGGGGACCCCGGGGCAGCCTGGTTGCTTTACTCCAATGTTAAACCACTTGGTTTCTCTTTTGGTAGAAGAGGGACCAGCTCAGTGCCTGATGAAGCACCGAGGATAACAAATGTAATCACTGAGAATAATAACACTTTCACAGCCTGGTGGACAGTTCTTAATTCAGCTGACACTCAAAGTCAACCATCACGATGTGAGATTTTACCTTTTACCTTTCCGTGCTTAGTCTTTGGAGGCGGTGCCTTACTGTCACAGTGCTTCCCGATTCAGATAAGCCACCTTCTGGGCATGTTCCTGCCTGCCCTGCTGAGCCTCACCGTGGGAAACATCTTTACTCCTGTGGACGCTGACATCTCCAGGACCCCCACAGCCCACTGGAGTCCTGCAGTCATTAATTGTACGCATCTCCTTGATGGAATTGCAGAGTTCCCAGATACTCAGCCAAACGTTTCAGGAGGTGTCTACAAAGATATTTCTAGGGACATTGTCATTTTCAAGTTGATAGGCACAAAATGTGCACAAGAATCACAGATCTGCTGCAGGACAGAACAGAATGAAAGGCTGAGTTGGAAGGAATTCTCTGTCTTGCTGTGAGCCAGGACATGGGATTTTCTGCATCAGACTTGGACTCAGACTGAGGTTGTACCATCAGCTCTTCACACTGGGGATTTTGGACTAGAGGTCGTATCATTGGCCCTCTTGGACCTCTGGCTTGCAAACTACAGCTGTTGGGACTTCTTAGCATCTTCGGTCATTTGAGCCAATGCCTTACAATGCACATGTGTGTCTCGGTAGGACCCAGGAGAGTACCCTTTCCCATAGACAGAGCTTGTGGAGCTGTGATATTGACCAAACCTATATGTGAAGATACCTGATGCCATCTCCATATATACAGGTGTAGCAGGGTCAGCGTTCTGAGCTAGTTGGTTGGGGGCAGATTCAGGGAGAAATGAGCAGGTCACCATGGCATGTAATCTGAGGAACAAGGTAGCATCATGGGGCCATCGGCAGAAGAAACGACCCAGAAAGCCCCAAACTGGGAATCAGAAGGACCATGGCGGAAATGACTCTGAGAAGCGGTGGGAAGGTGCCAGGCCTGTGGAAGCTGAGAAACCTGACTCCTGTGGCTGAGGGGGAACTTTGCTGCACTGGCGGCAGTTCGGAGGGTGCCGCCCCCCACAGCACAGGGGTTCATCCTTTGTCCTTCAGCCCTGGGCTGCCCCGGGCTGCCTCCTTGCTCCAGCCTTCCCTTGCTCTCCAGAGATCCTCACAAGAAGCACCCATGGGTGTCAGCTCCAGGTCTAGGACACGATTTCCTCCAGCGTGAGGTCCAGACTCTGGAAGAAGCTTTGTATTCCATCTTCTGTTTGTCTTCTCGGTCATCCCGAGCCCTTCTCCTGGTCCCCATTATGCATGTGACACTGGTCGCTCTTGCATCTGTGTGCTTTCTCTTCCACGTCTCTGCTTCTGCATCGGCTGTCGCCCGGCCTGGAAGTGACCACTCTTGCCCTTCCTCCACCTGATCCTTCATTTCTCTTCTCAGAAAGGCGCAGACATCTCCTCTTCTACGAGTCTTCCCTGCTCTTCTGTCCATCTTCATCCCACGCTGCGATAGATGGTGGCATTGTATATTCCCCAAAGCACACTCAGCATCTCTGCCATGGCACTTAGGGTTAGGGTTAGGGTTTTCTTGTCAGGTCACAGGGTGCATGATGGCATTGAGGGCATGCTGCCTTGGGCCTGGGATGGCTTCAGAAAGAGTAGGCCAGGGACCAGCCTGTGGTCTACACGGCTTCTCCAAACCCTGCAGAGGGGACTGGGCCCAGACCCTATCTGCCTACTCTGAGCTGCCGGCTCAGCCCGATTCCCGTTGCCTCACAGCTGAGGCAAGTTAGGCTGGGACCTGCCACCCCGGGGAAAGCAGTTTGCGGGTGTGTATGTGTGTGTGTGGGGGGGGAGACAGTGCACCCGGAGATGTTCACTGGGCCCGGCCTCTGATGGAGAAGCAGAAGAAACAATTAAATTACAATGAATAAGCAAATTACAGGCTGTCAGTGAGTTTGAGTTGAAGCCGTCTTAAAAACCATGATTATGAAGTCAGTGGAATGACCCAAAAGAGGAAAGACACAGTACTTTTGTGCACTGCAAAGATAAAAACCCAGTTTTGTTTAACACCCTTACCCCGTGTCTTCATTCATTAATTCAAAAAATATTTGGTGAATTCTCACAATGCACATGAATCTGTTCAATTAGTGAGAAGTCCTGATTTTAGTAAATGGGGGAAATGGAAGAGAGATCGTTATACACTATTCCTTCTCTTAAAAAATTTCTCTGCAGTGATCCTAAATCCTTTTATTTCCTTGCTAGGCTAAACTCATTCTGCTAGTCAGCGTCTTGCTACTCTGACAAAATACCTGAGACAATAAACTTAAAAGGAGGGAAGGTTTACTCTGGTTTTCCTGCTCTTTCTGTCCTGGTACTTGGCCTTGTTGATGTGGGGAATCACAGCAGGAGGACGTGATGGGGCCAGCTCACCTCCTGGTCTCTGGGGGTCAAAGAGAGAGAGGAAGGGGCTGGATCTCCAGTATCCCCTGGAGGCTGAGCCCCAAATGACCCAATTTCTTCTTGTATGCAGCTTAAAAGTCCTGCACTCCTCACAGCCCCATGGACTGCATTCAAACCTTCCGCACAGGGGCCTATGGGGTGCACTCTGGACCCCAGCAGCAGCACTCAGCTGGCTCCCATCAGCCTCCCCACCTCCTGACACCTTCTGTCCTGGGAGGGCAAGGGCGATTTGCCTTCCATTCTCCGAGCTTTTCCAACCTTCAGCCCCATCTCTCCCCTACACAAAGGGGAATTTTAGTTTTATTTTTTTGGAGGGGGTAGAAGTGGGGGGTTTGTGTATAACAAATAACATTTTCTTGCCACAGTGAATGCTTGTTCCTGTCTCAGATGTGTTCTCGGGGCCAGACGCAGAGCTGGAGGTGCTGAGCTTGGATGCTGAGCTGCTGTGGACTCAGCAGGGTGCTGTGGACACAAGGACGCTGAGGAGACCGTGCTCCTGCCTGTGCAGGACGGAGAAGCGTTTCTTGTTAGTCTTAAGGAGAGCCTGAAGCTGAGGTACTGGTGCTTTTGAGGGGCTTTTCTAGAACTTTTGCTACGGCTGTTCCCTCCCTGCCAGTTGGGGGGAGTTGCTAGAAGAGTGGGGGGCGCGCCTGGCCTAGTTCTGGGTAGGGCCCAATACTATTTGAATAATTCATATATTTAAAATAACAAAATAAATATTTTATGGGTCTTTAAATTTCAGCAACAAGCTGTACTCTTGAAACCCACAGATTAAAAACCAGACTTTAGTTAGAAATATGGTTTCACAGTAAAATGTTGCTATTAATGGATGCACATAATTCAGATCCAAAGAATCTCTCATGCAAAGGGCCTTGGAAATCAAGCAGAAAGGCCTGGGCTGGCTCTTCGGGGATGCTGGGAAGGAGGGCCCTTTCCCCTCTCTCACGAGGTTTCAATGTTTCCTAAACAATGATCTCTTGATTAGATCAGGGTGGGACCCCACTCTTGTTCACCATTGTCTCTGTGAGGGAAAATCTCGGCTCTTGCCTGACCACCTCGGCTGCACCCGAAAAGCCGTGTTAATAAAGTTTGCGGGAAGGATGGGTAGTTATAAAGCAGAACAATCAGGCTGGGGGGAGTTGTATAATTTCTCTGTCTCTGCCTCCCCAGAGGATTTTGGAGAGGATGGGATGCACAGGCGACAGTGTGACTAGAATATTTCCACCCAAGAAAAATATAATGTGTATTGACTTTTCTGTACAATTACAGAGGTAATGTACGACCATTATATAAAATTTACAAAATCTGGAAAAGCATAGAGGGGAAGAAAAAGCATCCATAATTGATCGTGAAGTAATAACCAGCGTCATTATTTTCCAGGGGAGAGATAAGCTCTAATTTCTATGCTTGAGTGTCTTTCTCTCGCTTTGTTCCATGATAGTCCTCCTCTGGTTGCTTTGTTCCACAAGTTAGGAACGTTCTGCAGGGGGCTGCTCTCCCCTGCCACTTCTGTACTTTGTTTTAGGAATTAATTACAAAAATTTCTCTACTTTTATCAAAGATAAGCTGAAAGGTTTCCAGCCTGAGGTTTCTGGACGGTGACCCTGGGCACTGATGGGTTAGATTGAGGTGGTTCCCCTCATCCTTGGCACGGATGCTGCAGGTCAGTTGTCTCTGCATTCTGAGGAGCTTCCTGTGGACTGAGAGATGCTTACCAGCATCTCCTCCCTCCACCACACGGTATCGATAACAAAAATGCCCCTTAGAGCACCTGCCTGGCAAGCGCGAGGTCGTGACTTCGATCCCTGGACAACAATAACAAAAAAATGCCCCTCCTGTGCCTCAGGTAGGAGGCAGACAAACTGCCTCTAGTTGAGAACCAGCATTTCAAAAACCTAAACATTAGGAATGCTAGAGTTTTAGACTTCTTTGATCATATTTTAGTACCTAAAATGTCAAGAAGACAAACATTTTCCCAGCACTTGGAAATCTGAAGCAGAAGGATCACAAGTTTAAGTCCAGCCTGGAGTGCATGGTGAGATCACGTTTCAGTGAAAAATAAAATCATCAACAACAATAAGAAGATGAACATTTTGACTGGATTTCTGAAAAGCAAAGTACCAGTAACTTGTGTCTTTTCTTTTTCACGAGCTGTGTTCTGAAGACAGGAGGGGTCTGACCGTGGGAGCTTTCTCAGCAGAAGCAGATAGGCATGGGCGTTGTAACAGGAAAGGGTTAGAACGGGCTGGAGGGGCTCACTGCACCCTGGCTGAGCTGGGAGGAGACTGAAGGTTTGCAGGGCTGCTGCCAGCGTCCTGGGAATCAGGAGAGCAGGACTCCCGAGGGCTTTCTGACAGTTCCCAAGGCGGCAGGCCACATGTGCCCCTCTGCAGGCCCGAGGCTCGCTCCTGTTGCTCTGAAGCCTGCAGCAGGCTCTGGTGCCTCCACACATTGCCATCTGCTGTCCCCGAGAGCCTTCTGTAGCTGCTGGACAAGAGACTGCCTGCCTCTTCTCTTCTGCCTTCCATGTTTCCTAGGCATCACTCCCAAGAGCCAGATCTAATCGAAGACCTGTTGGCAAGGGCGGCTTGGAAAATGTGGTTTCCAAGCTTCCAGCCTGGTGGCCCTGTGTGTTCAGAGTTCAGACGTGAGAAGGAGACAATTGGGAAGATCCTGCGTGGGGCGGGGGATCGTTTATTAAAGTGTCCTTCAGCAGCTTTAGACTTGAAACAGGGACCGTCTCGCGGATGCTAGGGGGAGGAAATAACCTTAGATTCTTTCAGCTGAATTCTGTGACTTGCAGACTAAGAGCTGAGGCCGCAGGATGAGTGAGACGCGGTTTCCTGCTGCTTAACCTGCGAACCAAACCTCCGCTGCACAAAAATCTCTAGGAACTTAGGGCGATGCTGCATTTATGACTTCATATATTATTCATCTGTTCATTTTATCTCACGAGGTTCTCTCTTCATGTCCTTTATATTCATATTCAAGACTTACGTTTATATTGAAGAATAAACTTAATAAACTTCCAAATTTATTCCTGCTAGTAAAAACCAGGCATTTTGCTACATATCTTTCAAAACATCATTCCAAAAGGCTTTACACTGTTTAGCCATGTGATCTAACATCTGTGCATACATCTCCATCCCTGTCTTTAGCCAGTTCCTCAGGACACGTTTCTAGAATGCGGCTGCTCACCAAAAACTGAGAATTAATTGGTTTATCAAATGTTTGCGTTGATTGACTACTAGCAGGGGCAGATCGGACTTCCCCCTCTCTGCCATATTGTGCAAATTGAGATCGAGCTGCTTATTTTAAAACAAAGCAAACAAAACAAAGCAACTCTGTCTTTTTTATAGGCCAGTGTTTTTGGTCATTGCATATTTTTGCATTTCTTTGATTTTACTAATGAGGCAGAATTGTGTGATTTTGCTTAAATCCTGCAATTATCTTTAAAAGTTGTGTAGGTACCATAAGCTTATTTTTAGCTTTAAAAAGCTAAAAATAAACAAAATGACATATGGTGAAAAACAAGACTGTTTTCTGTTTTTCAGAAAACTACCTCTCACAGTGAGAAAGTTACTTTTTAAAATATATATCCCAGAGATGCTATACGTATATGCAAGATAAATATGTAGGTGTTCATATGACATATATACACACATAAATTTTTAGTTTTTTACAAAGATAGACTATTTTGCATGCCATTACGAGACTTTTAAAAATTGATTTAAATTATGAAAACTTTCATATATTACCACAGAGGGATATCCACCTGTTTAAACATGTGCTATGATCTATCTAACTGGCCCGTGATTAATGGTTATTTTTAGTTATTTTTGGTTATTAGCCGCCATGCTGTCATCCGTGTCTTTATCTTCATTAATTTTAAAACCATGTATGCACATTTCTAGAACAGATTCCTAGAAATGGAAGTGCTTACGTGTTGGTGCTATGTGGTTTGTGTCCAGGACATCCCCAAAGTCCCATGCGTGTTCAGAGGTGGGGCTTTTGTGGGTGATTGGGTTATGGGGGTGCTTGTTCATTAGTAGACTGATCCATTGGTCAGTCTGTAGCCAAATGAGCTGTGATGAGATAGGGCCACGGGACAGGGCCTGGTTTGAAGAGGTAGGTCAGTGGGGGGCACCGTTGGGGCTTCATCAACCTCTCTGGTGCTCCCCTTTCCTCGTGTTTCATGGGGTGCTCTGCAGTGCCCTTCTACCATGATGTTTCTGCTTGGGGCTCCCTGACCATTGACCGAATACCTCGAACCAGGAGCCAGAATGAATCGCTCCTCTTTGAATTGGGTGCTGTGGGGTATTGGGTGTTGTGGGGAGCCATGTGAAAGGTACTGGCATTGTTGCTATTGTCTGGATTGGAATAACCGCCAACGCCCCCAGGTGGTCCCCAGTGTGGTTCTAACAGAACCAGGGAGAGAGGGTGAGAGGGCTCGGGTCACCGAGGGAAGGTCTTTAAAGGGGGTGATGGGTCGCTGGCATGTTCCTCTCTCTGTTCTTCCCAGCTGTGACATCAGCAGTTCTGTCCCACCGTGAAGTGGAGCTGGCAGAGCTTTGGGTCTGGATAATCATGAACCAAGACTCCTCACACTGTGAGCACGATCACCCTTTCCTCTTTAGAAGCTGATTTATCTCAGGTATTTGTCCTGGTGACAGAACTAACATAATAGGCTATATACATTTAAAGTTTTATTAGATACTGAATATTTATATTTATTTTACTCATGGAGTCATTGGTGGGTGTCTGTCATCAAAAGGAAATAAGGCATACAGGCATGGTAGCCTGTAATTTATTCTAATAACAAAAGCTGGAATGGTTGATTTTCCGTGTCGATGGTTAATTTTATGTGCTTGGGGTGCCCACACTGAGATTATTTCTGAGCATGTCTGTGAGAGTGTTTCTGAGTGAGAGGAGGATCTGAATCAGCTTTGCTTCTTGTCTTCCCTAGGGTGGGTGTCTTCCAATCTATTGAGGTCTCCAGTAGAAAAACAGTCAGAGAAAGGAGGGATTCAGCCCCGGAGCCCCACCGTTAGCCTGGGACCTCTCATCCCATCTTCCCCGCCGTTCACATGGGTACCCTGCTGCCTTTCAGATGGGCCCCAGCTACTCTGGTCCTTTGAACTCAGCAAATTGAACCCCTGGCTTTCCTGGGTCTCCGGCTTATTTCAGGGGTGGGATTTCTCAGTCTCTGTAATCTCTCAGCCAATTCTCCATGGTCCATATTTTTATACACATATATTTCCTATTGGTTCTTTTTCCTCTGGACAATGCTGGTCAATGCTAATGATTAATAATAATGTTAATTACTGCTAACAACTGTTAGTTACTCTTAGAACATTACGTATAGATAGTATTTAATTGTTCTCATCACATCCTATGTGAGAGATGATTAGTACATCACCATTTGAGGACTATGAGGTGTAAGAGTGTCAAGATCATGCCTACAGCCACGGGGCACAGTGGGCAGGAGCTCGGGTCTGAAACCAGGAATGTAGCTTCCGAGTCTGAGCTGCAGGGCCCTCTGCTGCCCCACCCAGCATGCCGGCGGGTGGCAGTTTAAGTTCCAAATGTTCTTCTGCTTCCTCTGGAATCTGATGCAGTGACCTAGAGATGCTTGTGACTCGGGATAGGACCATGGGTGCATTCAAAAGTAAAAGATGAAGTTTGACCTTTATCCTTTTCCATAGCATTTTAATTTCTTAAAGTTTTCAAGGTAGACAATCATATAATCTGTATTATGTATTTTATCCCCTTTGAGGTGTTATGCAGATATTTATCTTTGCTATTGTGGTGAATTAGCCTAGACCTCCAGGATGCTATTTGTGGACTTTAATATTTGTGGACTTTCCCCTTCCGATGTTGATGGGAGAGGGCTCCTCCAGTGGTCCACAGTGTGTACGGTGTTGCTGGATTGTTCTAGATGGACATTCAGGGCCAGATCGAAGGACTCTTCTCCTCCTCACCACTAAGAGTCCGTAATAAAGAGTGGACGTTTGATTTTGTGAAAGGACTTTTGTGGAGTCACATAATTATGATTTCACAATTTACTGTAATCGATTATGTTTGATGATTATACATACAGTGTAATGGAGTTCCACATTTATTTTGCACTTGAACCAGCATTTGCCTAGGCAGCCCTGGCAGAGCCAGCTGGGGCGGGGTGTGGGAGGCGCTGGGGGTGCGGGCTGGGAGAGGAACAGTTTCTGTAGAAATCCACAGCAGTGGCGGTCACACCGAGCAACCTAGGATGGCATGGGTGCTCCAGGTGGCCTTGGTCCTGGTGAAACACAGCTGTGTGGCCTTGGGGAAGAAGCAGACCAACTCCCTGAGAGGCAGACAGTCCCCAGCACGTGGTACCACCCCCCATGGAGGCGCAGGAAGCCTGGAGCCTGGAGCATGGAATCCTGTTCTGCGACAGAGAGGCTGATGTGGAGGAAGCCGGGGGAGGAACAGATTTGGACCGCACAGAGGACTTCAGCTGCCGGAGGCATTCTTGCTGCTTGATCAGGCGGCTTCGGCCTTAAAAAAGATCACACTTGGAAATTCACTCTGAAGTCAGCCCGCATGCCTTCCAAAAACTCCGCATCGGGCAGCAGGATAGGGCTTTTAAGAATATTTAGGCTGTAAAGAATACATCCATAAATGAATAAATGCATAAACATGAGGCCCAGAGACAGGACACTTGCCAGAGGGAACTCCTGACAGGCCCCATCCTCATCTCCTCCCAGCTTCCCAGGACAAACCCTCCCACAGCCCAGCGCTGAGCTCAGGTGACAGATATTCTTGAATCTGGGGGCCTGTGACCGCTTGCACTGGTCACATGTGTGACACTCAGCTGGGCGCGGTGATGCACACTTGGAATCCTACTGACTTGCAAGGCCAAGATAGGAGGATCTCAACTGTGAGGCCACTGGCCAATTTAGCAAGACCCTGGCTCAAAAATAAAACAAAAAAAGGCTGGGGATATATTTAGCTCGATGGCAGAGTACCTCTAGTTTAATCATATAAAGAGACAGGGAAAACCTTTGATATTACTGAGCCGTGACCTTGAGCGAGTTGTTTAACCTGTCTCTGCCCGGTTCAGACCGGTTCAGAACCAGGCAGAGAAGCCAGTGCTGGCCTCCAGCAAAGGCGCCCACTTTGGGGGCTGAGAGAGGGGCAGACATTTAGAGCAAGTCCGTCCTTCTCTGTGTCATCTATGTCTTCGCTCTCAAGTTTGCATTATCTGAAGAAATTGCATCAGCTTCAATTACTCTCTTCCAGGGCAGCTGTCAAACCAGCCTCCGGAGTGGATTAGCAGCCACACTAGAAGGAGGAGACAAGTCTCTTCTTGTAAGCTAGGGGTTGTCGGACTCGCCTGGGACTCGGGTAGCTCACAGAAACATCGGCCCAGGTAGAGTCCAAGCGGGTGCATGAGGTCATCGGGGAGGAAGGCATGGCAGTGTCTCAGTGTGGACAGTTGTGATCAGAAATCCAGGAGACAGGGCAGGGTGGAATCAGGGAAGCCAGGATTGTGACGGCCCGGGCAGCTCCAATGACTGGCTGCTCCTCTGCTGGGGCCCGTCTATAACGCCGGTGGCAAGGGGGTCAGTGGTTTGCAGCAGGACAGTGCACCAGCCTTTCCTTTAGGAGGAAGGATGGTAGGGGGACAGGCAGCGCTGTCCTCTGTCTTTAGAAATGACCTTCATGTTACTATCTACCATGGAGGCCCAGGGGAGGACTCTGCACGCTGTGGGGTTGCTGTGCTCAGGGTCACCACTGAACCTAGGAGTTAAATGCCACCTGCTCTTGCTGACCCAAGAGTGGGAGAGGAGGCACCCAAACTCATTTGTTAGGGGAATCTAGAATATTCTAGAGACTTCTACACATACACAGAGGTAAACCACAGGACCTCCCTAGATGCATTGCCCACGGGAAGCCGAAAGTCATTTCCTGTCCGCTCTCTCACACTGGCTTCCTCCCACCTCCTCTCTAGTTTAGAGCGTCTCCAGGTGGTAACCATTTTAAAACAGAAGAGCAGTTGTGATAATTAATAATTCCTTGGTGTCATCCAATACTCAGCGAGCGTCCCCATTTTTCCCGATTATCCTGTAAGTACGCGTGTCACTGGACAGTTTTCGAGTCAGGATTCAGAGAAGATGCTTAAATGTTACTACCGCCTGCCGCTGCAGCAGAGGTGTGGGCCAAGGGAGCGGGAGTGGACGCCCATGCAGGGGACACCAGAGATGGCCAGGGGCGCCCTGGACTTGCCTCTGTGGGGCCCACAGCGCTCTGAGGAGGAAGCGACGTGTGTTTTCAGGCAGTGATGACAAACAGTTTTCCTGAACTGCCAGGTATGTAGGTGCCAAGGACAGGAAGCAGTGGATTCAAAACCTAGCACGGGACACACGGTGAGCAGCCCGGGGTGCAGCTGCAGGGGTGAGACAGGAGAGGTGGCCTTGGCCAGACCCTCACTGAGTGTTGTGTGTTGCACTAAAGCACAAGGACTCGATTGTGCAGGCTCGGGGTGGGCAGAGGCGTGCGTGGAATCATGGCCTGGATTCTGGGGTGATGGCCTGGGGGCTGACCCTGGGCCCTGCGAGGTGCTGGTGGTGTCTGAAACCTGCCAGAGGGGTGGAGGGGCAGCGCGGGGTGGCAGTTTGGACAGGGGTTATTGGAAAGTTAAACGCTGATAGAGAGAAAAGGGGATTGAAGAGGCACCCGGAGCGTCCAGCTTGGCCACCAGGTGGAAGAGGAGGCGGCCTAGTGAGATCTTACCTGCAGGCATCCAAGCCAGGACCCGGAATGAGGCTGATCAGTGACACTTGTGCTGTGTGCGTTCAGCGCCCCCTTTAGGACACCCGGGGAAGACAGCTCTCTGCACCTTGAGGGGCTGCAGGGGGCTGACAGGGATGATGCTTGTGCTAGGGGTGTCCCTCCCGCTGCTCCGTTCCCCCCCAGATTCTGCTGGGAACTCTGAAGGCACCTTGCACTGAGAGGATTCCAGGAGGGGCTGCTGACCTTTTCAAAGGCCAGATCATAAACGCAGGGTGGATGGCAAGTGAATAAAATCCAGACCCACTGATGTGAAATGTTTCTGCTGACTGAGAATGTGCTTTTGACAGGAACTTGCAAACTTTTTCTCTTTTGTCTTTTTGAGACAAGGTCTTGCTGTGCAGTTCAGGATGGCTTTAAATTCACTTTGTTGCCCAGGCTGATCTTGAACTTGCAATGGTCCTCCTGCCTGAGCCTCCTGAGTGCTGGAATTACAGATGTGCACCACCCACCTGGCTTTTTTTTTCTGTACCGAGGATTGAATCCAGGGCCTTCACACTGACTACATTTTCTAACCCCCTTTTAAAAATATTTTTTATTTTGAGACAAGGTCTAACTAAGTTACCCAGGCTGCATTTAAACTTGCAGTCCTCCTGCCTCAGCCTCCTGGAGTGTGGGAATTAGAGGCATGCACCACCACGCAGGCAGCTCTTACACATCCACATCCCTCGAGCGTCCAGCGAGGCCAACTGGACAGCCCATGGCTTGGTGCTCCCTTCCTGTCCTCCCCACTTCCCATCACCTGCTTAGGTCACAGTGGTTGGACTTAAAGCCCAGTGCTCTTCTTGAGATAAGGACAGATTTCAGAATGATGCAAATGTCCTCAGGTAGAGTGTTTATTTTCGGAAGTGGAGGGGTCTCCCTGGCATTCAAGGCTGGCTAGCCGTGTAAATGGGGTTTTGTGAGCAGATGGACACTGTGTGGATGCTGGGGAGGAAAATAATTTGGGGGAATTTGGAACAATGGACAGCGACCCGGGAAGGGGCCTGCTCCTCTCTGGCACCCCGCAGGCGTGGTCCAGACAGTGTGGCCCTGTGAGAGTCCTGGGAGGAGGACCCCACGCCCCAGCCGTGTGTCCTTGCTGGCTTTCCTGGCTGTGAAATGGGCCTCCCTGAGCCCACACAGGCTTCTTCTGAAGCTCCGATGAGTGGCTTTTCTTAGAACTCAGCCTGCGTTTTCTCAAGCCTTCGTGACTGTGTAGTGCGGAAGTTCTAAGAGCTTTTCGAGGAGCGGTTCTAGGCATTTAGCTCTGCTCTCCACCCTCGGTAAACAGCGGAGGAAGCAGAGTGCACTTCAAGGACAAAACATGGGAAATCCTCTGACCTGAGGCCCTTCCAAGTGCTGGGGTGGGGGCCGGGCAGAGCCCTCCGGGGTTAAGAGTCATCAGGAAACCTCCGGTTTCCTGCTGCCCTGGCCCCAGGTGTGTCCCTGCCCACTGACAGGTGCGTTCCTGTG
Source organism: Cavia porcellus (assembly GCF_034190915.1). NCBI lineage: Eukaryota > Metazoa > Chordata > Mammalia > Rodentia > Caviidae > Cavia > Cavia porcellus. The sequence continues at coordinate 4,645,738 of NW_026947506.1, forward strand.
GGTCAGGCAGCCACCTGCCTGGTCCCTCTTCTGTCTCTGGGTCCAGCACAGGGGCCTGGTTAGGTGCTTTCCTGGAGTGTGAGGCCCGTGAGGGCAGGGCTTCCTGTCCACTCTGTCCACCACTGTGCCATGTTCCCAGCACGGTGCTTGGACTACAGTGTTGATCCAGGGTCCATGCCTGTCACCTGCCACCCACCGTGAGCCCCTCATGGTCCGAGGGAATGGCCTGTTATTATTATTAGGGGTTTGTAGATTTAGGAAGTCCCCAGACTTGGATCTGGGCTCCATGTTGGGTTTGGAAGATCCCGAACTTCTTGAAATTATGGGAAAGGGCGGTGGCATCAGCTCTGTACTGAGAGCAGGGTCCTTGGGGAATGGTGGTGGCCGGGACTTTCCTGTATCCGTGCTTTGTCTGAGACAGGTGTGGGCCTCCAACAAGGGGCTGGAGCTCAGAGCTGGCCTTTAAAAGAAAGCTGTTTTTGAGGAAGGTGGGCTTGAGAGTTACATAGAGGGAGAGAGGGGCAGACAGATGAACAGACAGACAGGAGGGAGGAGAAGGGAAAAAAGGAGAGGAGGAGGATAAGTGCATGGTGTCACCTCTGTGGACTCAGTTTCCTCAGCTGTGGAATGGACAAAGGGTCCCCCTCCTACCACACCCAACCCCTGATGGTGTGCACCAGAATCACTCTGGCCACCTTCTGGATTCCCTTGGTCACCTGGGTGTGGGGTCAGCCACCAGCTGACCTTCAGCTCTGCACTCATGTCCTTTCTGTGGTTGCCTGCTGCGTTGGCCAGCAGCCCGATGATGAGAAGCTCAAACAGAGAAATCATCTAGAAACTTGAATCCGCAGTGGCAAAATAATACAAATAAATGAACTGCCATTCATGCAACGTAAATTCATAAAGTATATCGCACGTTTTAGAAATATATCGCCACCCTGTATATTCTAAATGTCACCTAATGGGCTCAGTTTTCTGATGCCCTGAATAGATCTTCCAGGCTGTCAAGTATGTTTTAAAAATGAGTGTCTTTTTAACGGCCCGTGGTGGGTAACTTCAGCAGAACAGGGGAAAATTCATTATTTTTCCAGGGGCTAAGTGACTGGTGCATCCAGAGGTGGTCAGGGAAAGTGGAAAAGAGATGCTTCTTCTCAGTTGGTGGCTTGGGCAGGCTCAGGAGGAGCATCCTGGGTAGGAAGGGAGAACTGTGCTGAGTGAGGGGAGGGAGGAGGAAGTGGGTGGGGAGCCTCCCCCAAGCCGGATGAAGAGCTTGGGCAGGGAAATCCTGGCCAACGTGTGGGCTGGGGATGCTGCTTAACATCCTGGCACCATGGCGCCTCCCAGGAGGGACAGGAACGGATCTATTGTCATTGGGACGGAGGACAGAGACGGGAGTAAACTGACTGCAGGTTGCTTTATCTGGGTTTCTCATTTAATCTTGGAGTCCTGGCAGGGATAACGTTTTTTTTAATCTCTATTTTGCTGGCAAAGAAACAGGCTCAGAGCTAAGGAACGGGCCACGGGTCATGCTTCTCTGGCCTGGCACTCAGCCCTGCAAGACTTCCGCCCCGGGGAAGGACTTGAGGCTGGTCCCTTTGCATTTGCTGAGGGCTGCCTGCTGGCCACCTGGCCTGAACTCTCCCCTGGGGACAGTGGGTGAATGATCTTCCAGAGCTCCTGTTCCTGCTGGGGTCATTAATCATGGGCAGCTGCACAGCAGGACACCCTCAGCCAGCCACACATCCGCACAGGAATGGAGAGCTCTGCCCATAACTTTTCCTCCTTGGCAAACCCTATTTCTTATGCAAACCCTCAGAGCTGCAAGTTCAAGGACAAAGTGGAGGGCACAGAAGACCGGAACCAGCTGTTTCCCAATGTGAGACGCCCATTGGTGAGCCGGTGAGCTGTCAGGCCCGTGAGATGCTGGCCCCATTGACTGAGCTGGGAAGGTAGAGCCCCTGGAGCACTGGGGTGGGAGCGCAGGATTGCAATGGAGACACCAGAAAGGCTGGGGACAGGGCAGCACCTAGATTTCAGCCCTTGGGGCAAACTGGAGAGTCTAAGGGTCATCAGTTGCACAGGACAGGATGACTCGTGAGAGTCGAAGGGACAGAGAGGAATGAGAGAGGGGGACACTCTGAGGCCGCCGCCGTGTTGGCATTTCTGCTGTTCTTAGGGTTTGGCTGTGTGAGATCAGTGTTCATTCACATGGAAGAGGGAGAGAAGGACACGGTGGTCTCTCTGCCAGCTCCGCAGGCCACTAGGGCCCCGTCTGTTGAGGACGTACTGTGCCAGGCAACTCCCCAGGGTGGAATGTCAAGCCTGCTTACCTCCTGATTTTACACCAAGGCCTGGAACTCACTAGACTGATGGCTTTGAAGACAAGCCAGACCCGTGACAGTGAGACTAAGGATCCACAGCCCCTTTGGGCTCATTCAAGGACCACAGGTTTTTTTCAAATCCCACTTAGAACCAAACCCCAGTTCAGGTGAGTGCAATGCCTCTTGACTCGAGGGCTTCGAGGGCTTCACCCTTTCCAAGGACAACGGCTCTGCAGGCCGGGGGGCCCTGTTGCCAAACTCTCCTTCCCTCTGGGGCCCACTCGGGGAGGACCTTTACCCCAGCCCCGCTGGTCAGCTTTGTCCTCAGCTCCTCCATCCATCGGTCCAGGGCCCAGCTTGAGGGGTCGAGTGCAGAGAATCAGTACTGTGAGGGGTGCTGTTGGTCTTCACTAAGATTTCATCAGAGTAGGCGGAACCTGGCTGTGAGCAGAGGCCACCACCAGTGTCACCCCGTACACACTGTCTGCCATTCGTCCTTTGCTGTTGATTTTGCTGTGCTCTGTGCCCTGGGATAAGATGCTTCCACCTTTGGGACAGAGTGAAGCCCTGCCTATAGAGATCTTCCCATTGACCTTTATAGACTGCTCTAGGGAAAGAGAAACAGTGATCAGCAAATCCAGCGTCTGGAACTTGGTACTGGAAAGCTGCTATTACCCGCAAGCAGAGGAGGACCCTTTGCAGACACAGGCCCTGTGGAAAGTCGCTGTCTCAGGCTCCATGTGCTTCTGCTTGCAGCAACCCTGGGCAAATGCTGGAGAAGGCATTTCTTAATCGTAATAATTACCTGTCTGCTGTGACAGAGGACTCAGGAAGAGTCATTGCTGATAGCAAATCTGGGTCCCTGGAGCAGCTTCTTGCATCCCAGGCAGCTGACTCTCGAGCCAAGAGTTAGGAAGAAGGGGGATATAGGACAGGCCCATCCCAAGGCTCCTTCTCCCAGGGCTGGGAATAGGGTCATTTTACTCCATGGTTCTGAGGAGTGTGTGTGCCTGACTCCTCCGCCTGCCTACCATGGAGAGTTTGCACACTGGTGACATCTGTGCAGTAGTCTGCTCTGTCGGATGCACTATTCTTCCGGTGTGTCATCGGGGTAATCCCACACAGCCTCTGCTACTCCCCAGTGTCACCCTCATTGCACAAGAGCAGTCACACCAGCCCAGACATTGCTCCTTCTACGAACAGAGTTAGCCATGTGCATTTGCATATAGTTTTACATATAAACACCGGGTTTTGCCTGGCTTGTATCAGGTCCTTTTGTGTGTGTGTGTGTGTGTGTGTGTGTGTGTGTGTGTGAGAGAGAGAGAGAGAGAGAGAGAGAGAGAGAGAGAGAGAGTGAGAGAGAGAGAGAGAGAGAGAGAGAGAGAGGGAGAGACAGTGCTTGTGCTTGAAATGCGATTCCCCATTCATTCTCAGGGCTCTTGGGCAGAGCCATTATGAGTGCGGAGCCAGCCTGCCTCTCCTTCCTGTGAAGGGTATTAAATACCCACACACCCAGCTCCGCCAAGGAGCAGGGATAATATGGTGGGTACGAAATGGGTCTAAATTGCTCTTGATGGCTCGATTCAATAATGTTGGTCTTTTCCTTACAGTGCCACGTAACAATAGTCATTTTCAAAATGGGGTACCGCAGTTGTTTTTCAGAAAGAATTGACAATTTTGACCTGCAGAGCAGTAATTTGCAAAATGTCCTTCCTTGAAGCCATTCTCCAGGAAAATGCCGGAAGCCACCAAGTGCGAACTGGCGGGGAAACAGCTGTAACTAATGACAGCGCTAAGTGCGGCCTCCGTGGCGATGCACCGGAAGAGAGGCCAGGAGCCTCAGGAGCGAGGGCTGCATTACAGATGACTGGGCTCAGAAGTCAACCTTATTTTGCTTTACTTTGTTGGCCCTGCACTTTGCAGCCCAGAGAAAAGTAACTGCCACAGACCAAGGGACAGTGGCATCCAGAACCACTTACCAGACATCCCTCAGGGCCTCTGCAGAGTGCTGGATTCTTTTGCAGATCTCTGGGGGTCCGGGGAACTCTGACCACACTGGTGAGTGCGTTCTTTACCCCTCGTGCTGACCTACGTGGGTGCCCACACTGTGTGTGTCTTGCCTCGAGCTACTTGTCCAGAGGTTTCTCCTCTGTTTCTCCACCCGAGCGCACCAGTCCCTCAAGCCACGAATGCTACCAGGTCCCCAGGCTCGGTTGGTGGGTCGGAAGGATGTGTCGCGCGGCTCAAAGCAGAAGTGGCTTTTTGTTAGAGACATTGCTTTTTCTGTCTTTGTATTTCCTGAAGCCTGAAGCACTGGAGACATTTTATCAAAGCCTACTCAGCACAGTAAGAGGAGACAGGGAGTGGGGTTTTTTGTAGTTTAAGAAATGAGAGACTGGGGACAGAGGTCGGGACAGGATGGTGGTGTGGGTGTAAGTTCACACTGCTTCCCATGTGGCAGCTCTCTGAGAGGAGAGGTCAGGACAGAAGAGGGAACAGTTGTGTCGTCTGCCCTGGGACAGCGGCACACAATTCCTGTTTACCTCGGAATTCTTGTCTTGCACTAAATGGCCCCCTGGTCACGTGGGAGAGGGGCCCTGACAGCGCACTTTGGCCTGGTTGTCGGGAGCAGCCATAGGGAAGCTGGCAGCCTCTCTGCTGCTTTACACGCTCTATTTTAGGGGCCCATTTATTGCAAACATGGGAGAGAAGGAGGTCCCAGGAAGGAATGGGATTAATTTCCTTTTTCCTCCAACAATTTGTGATTTCATCAAAAAGATGTTTAAATAGGTAGATATGAAGGCTGACGAACAGAAAAACGTGCGACAGAAGGCCTGTGGGCGGCCAGCCAGACCGAGGATGATGGTCCGCACCTCAACTCTTGTGTCCTTGGGGTTTTATGAAGGGTCCCAGGGCAGCCAGGGGCTGAGGACAGTAGGCTCGGGAGAGCAAGGACGGGGTGGTGGTGTGGGCAGCTGTGGCCCTGCGGCAGGAGCGTGGTCAGAGGATTGGTCAGTTTACTGCTTCTAAGTTCACCATGTCCAGTGTTTGGCTTTCAGGATTAGAACAGGGAAGAATTCTTCAGGCAGGGCACTGTGAATGTTCCTGTCAAATAAATACAAACAAGCACTGGCCTAGACCCACCCAAGCATTATTAATTAAAAGCACTTAAACACTGGTAGCTCCAGAAGTCATATGGCGTGAATATCCCTTGGCAAGGGCACATCCCCCGTGGAGTCACCTGGCTTCGGTCTGTGCAGCTCTGCGCAGGTGCACGGCTGTCACCCTGTGCATCAGTCAGGATGAGCTTGGTTACTGTGGTAACAATAACGGTGATACTCAGCGGCTTAAAACAATGGCATTCATTCTCTCCCCTGGCATCCTCCTGCAGGCTGGCCAGGAGCTCGCTCAGCAGGCAGGGGGACTTTCCCCCACTCCTCCCTGGAGAGTGGGGCCTCATCCTGTGATCTGTATTTCATGGGGCCTCGTGCTTTACGATGCCTTCTTTAAAATTGTCAGTGAGCATCTCCATTGTCTGAAATTGGCCAGCATTGGCAGGAAAACCTGACTCTGCTTCCATGCAGGTCCAAGTTCCTGGAAATTCATACTTTGAAATTTTCTAAGCCTTCACCTGGAGTTCGGGGAGGCTGGGCCAGGTATCTTAGTGATATGTGGAGCGTAACACTGGGACATACTGACAGGCTTGTCCCAGTTTCTCTTTTGTGGGGATACTTAGCAATCTTTTATCAATATATAGACAGGGTCATCCAGATACCCCAGGAACCATATCACCTTAACTTTATGCCCAAGTGTCACCCTGGACTCCCTAGCCAGACTCAAGGTCCAGGGAAGTTATCAGACAAGGAGCTACCATGGTGCTTATTTTATGGGACTGTGTGGGACTGGGCCACCAGGAGGTTTTGAACATTTGAGTTTAGGTGATTTCATGTTAGAGATGCCACATATCAAGGGTTTCGGACTACTGGTGGCCACCTGAGTTTTGCATCTGAATTGAATGTGGATCTGTGTATCATCGTGCATACCCAAGCACCTCTGGTCTACAGCACACACCGGCAGCAGGGGTGGTGGCCAGGACGCCTGACCCTGTGTCCTTTCATTGTTGACTGTGGGTGGGTGGCCACTTCGGCTTCAGCCTCTGTGACAGGTATCTGGGCGGTAACTGCACCTGCATTTCCTGAGTAGGTCTGAGACCACTGCTGTAGTGAACTCGGTCTTCCCTGCTGTAGTGAACTCGGTCTTCCCTGCTGGCCTTTCCATTCACGGATGGCAGCATAACAAGTCTTACATAACCAGGATTAAGTAAATGGTACTCGTGATAAACTCGGGAAGGAAAAGTCCATGTCATCCCACTATGTCAGGCTCCAGAGAGCCTGCAGTCACGGTGACGCGCACAGCTGCTCCCAGAAGCTTGCTTTTACCCCTCTTTGTAATCGTGCCTCCTCTCCTCCCTAACACCCCTTCCCAGGCACCGGATCTGCCTCCTGTCACACCAGTGCCTTTCAGCTTTCTAGCATTTTATGTAAATGAAAACATGCAGTATAAATAAGTGTCTCTATGGATGCAGACTTTTCCTTCCTCAGGTCAGTACCCGGGAGTGGAGTGGCTCCTCATCCAGTAGCTTGAGTTCCTTTCTTTGACTTTTGGTATGTTGGGTATTTTTGGTTTCATTTAGATTATAATATATCCTAACTTGATTTATTTCCATTTACTGCATTCTTTGACTTGTGTATTGCTTAGAAGTGTGATTATTTGCTTTTCAAATATTTGGTGATTTTTCCAGATATCTTTCTGTTATTGATTGAAAAATTAATGCCATTGTAATAGGAAAACCCACTCTTCATGAATTCAGTGAGAAGTCATTAAAATTTGTTTGATTTTCCATCTGGTATCTTAGGCAGTGTTCCGCACTGACTTGGAAACAGTGTCCACTCTGATACTGTTGGATGTACTATTTGTTATGTCTAGATATTAAATGTCTAGGTGCTAAGGCTTGGTCCCCCATGAGGTGCCACCTGAAGTGGCGCTGTAAGAGGTGGGCTTAGTTGGAGGGGGTCAGGTCACTGGGCGGTGTCCTTCTAGGGGACTTTGGGGCCCTGACCCCCGCCTCTCACTCCCACCAGATCTTCTAACCATACTGTACTGTACTTCCACAGGCTCAAAACCACTGGACTCAAATCTTGTAGACCACGAGCCTCCCTTGACGTTGTTCATCTCAGAGATTTGTCACAGGCACAAACAGCTAACACAAATCCCAATTAGCTTAAACCGGTTGACAGTGTTGATCGGTTTGCTGATGCTTACCTGTGTTCTATCTGCCTGTTCGAAGCTCTATCTTTGCTGCATTTATTATGAAATTCTGCTATTAGACGGGTAACCCTTCAGGAAAATGATTTTCTTTGTTGAACTAACCTCCTATCATTGGGAAATGGCTCTTTTTTATCCTTGGCGATGGTCTTTGCTCTGAAATGCTGCTGAGTGGGGTTAGAACGGCATACTGCTGTCAGTCTTTTCAGTGTGATCATATGCAAGTCCTTGATTTTAAGAACCTTTCTTAGGCATCTTATATTTATTTGATCTTGCTTTTCAAGCCTGAATTAGCCATCTCTACCTTTTAATGGGGTGATTAGGCCACTGGCACTTAATGTGATTAGTCACACAGTTGAGGCTAAACTCACCAACCTGCAACGGTGTATCTGCTTTCCGTTGTCTCCTGTGACCTCTGTCCCCTCCTTTTTCTGCCTCTTTTTGGGTTGAATATATTTTTATGGTCCCCTTTTCGTCTGCTTTGCTATCTCATCAGCTCTGTGTATGCGCTGTGGTATTTCAGTGATTACTTAAGAATTTGTAGTACACATCAGTTACCTCTAGCATGCTTACAACCCGGTAATTCTATTCTTTTCTCTCCGAGCCGTGGAGCTTTTGATGCCCAACACTGTAAGTCTACGTATGCTAAAGCTACCGAGTGCATTACTTTAAACAATCAGAAATCTTTTAGAGAGACTTACAACGTTCAGAACAACATTTCCCCACACTGTTTCCATCCCCGTGCTCTTTGCTCACCTGTGCAGATCCAGTTTTCTCTCTGGAATAACATTCCTGCCGCCTGAAACATATTCTTTGACATTTATGGTGCTGCGGGCCTGGTGGTAACGGATTCTTTCAGCGATTATTTATCTCGCTTGCTTTCATTTTTTTCCGGGACCATTCTCCTGTTACAGGGTTCTCAGCTGAGATTTTTGCTTTTGCTTGCTTTCAGGACAGTAATAAAGCTGTGGCCCTGTCGTTCCCTGGGCTGCTTGCCTCTGAGTGAGTCCACGGCTACCTCATCTTTGTTTGTCTGTATGCTTTTAACATTTTCATCTTTTCTACTGCCTTTCAGTGTGATGTGCTTTGTTTCTTGTGCATGAAGTTCTTTGAGCTGCTTGGTTTATAATTTTATCAATGTGCAAAGGTTATTATTTCTTCACAAATGCTTTTGTCTCTCCTGCCGTCTCTTTTCATCAGGGATTTTAATTATGCGAGTGACACTGTCACACAACCCAGTCACATGCTAGGCGTCATTTTTTTAAGTACTTCCCCCCCACCCAGGTATAATTTTGGACATTTTCTACCGAGATGTCCTCAGTTCACGTCTCCTCTTCCCTTTTCCCCGCTGCCTACCCTGTTATGAAGCCCAGTGGATGGATTTTCAGTCATTTTCCTGTTCATCTACAGAAGTTTGTTTGGCTTCTGTGTAAATCTGTATTTCTGCTTAACAGGACCAACATTTCCGTTAGCTTTCTGAATACGTGAAATGTGCTCACAACATTCATTTTAATGTGGAGCATTATTAATTTTATCACCTCTGTCATTTCTCAGTTTTATTTTTTACTAGGTTTCCCTCCTCATTTGGGGCTGTGTTTTCCTGCTGCTTTCCATGCTTGCTAATGTCAGGGTGCACACCAGACACTGTGTATTTTATCTGCCAAACGTTAGATACTTACGTATTCTATACATTTTTTTTTTACACTTTTTTCCTGACATAAGGTTAGGTTACTTGGAAAGGTTGGTTCTCTTCTTGGAGTCTGATTTAAGAATTGCTGGGCAAGTCCGTGCACCAAAATGCAGTTTAAGACTAAAACTCCTCACAATAAAGGGAAGACATTTGAGAACGTATATAACCTAAAGCAACTTTGCATCCTGTCCAAACGTTGTCCAGATGCTGCTTTTTGGTACCTTGCGTATGACTTATTGTTTTTTTCTGGACACTTCTAGACTCTTCGTTCTTTTCTGGAATTTTTCCAGACTGAATCTGGGAAGGTATTTAACTTTATCCATCTTTCTGGACATTTAGTGAACTCTTTCTGTGTGAAACCCATGTACTTAAAATCTTGGAAATTTGCTTGAATTATTTCATTGATAATGACCCTGAATTATTTTCCTGGGAATAATATCATTTGAATGTTGCACCATCCAATAGAACAATTTTCTCTTTTTAGAGCCAAAATGATATCATTCACCTCTTTTCTTTTTGTTCTCTTTTTGGTGATATTTCAAAACGTATCTTCCAAACTTTCTCATTTTTATTTTGTTTCTACCATCATGTTTTCAGTGTCGAGAATTCACTTCATTTCCTGATTTTCCTCTTCCTCCTCTCTTCAATTCTGTGTCCTTTGCCAACTATGACTCCTCTCTCCCCGTGGTCAACCGCTTCTCTCTGCCTGGTGTTTGTTCTCTGTTCTGTCTTCGGCCGTCCCCCTGCCGTCTGATAGCTCTTGGTGGCTGGTGCAGCTTGAGAGCTAAGTATCTTATGAGTGAATCACGAACCTGGCATAATCAGATGTGGCTTCTGGACCGTGTATAGGATGATTCTCCTGAAGCAGCTATCAGGCAGCATCAGTGCTGTCCTTGGACCTGCTGGGTTTTCCTGAAGAGACTTCTCGGCTTTTTGCTGGAGAGCGGGGCTGGTGACCATCGCTGTGGAGGTGAAGGAATGTGCCCAGCGCTCCATGTGCAAGGTCCCCTAATTCCCTCTCCACCCACTACTCCTCTTCCCCTGTGTGTGATGCTCACTGCCCACAGTGTCTTCTGTTCTCCAGAGAAAACTCCAGATGTGTGGAGAGGAGGAGGGGCAGCTTCCTAGTCTGTGTAATCGGGACTGGGAAATTTCATTATTTATGTATCTGTAAGGATGTACTCTGTGCGAGGCATGGGCACCCAAACTTTACAACCTCCAGCTTAGACACAACAGGGAAACGTTCACGCTTTGCTTTTCAAATGCAGGAGTAAAGCCAGGGTGCAGAGGTAGCTTTCCCAGGACTTCTCAGCTGGGAGGCGTCCTCCTGGCAGCTGCGGCCTGGCAGCTGGGCTCCTTCAGGCGCCATTTGCCCATGTTGCACAGCCAGCTTTTGATCTGATTGTGACCCTGTTTTCCATGCTCCTCCTCTTCACAGTGACCCCCACTGTCTCACCAGCTTCCAGGGCTGACAGGGGTACTGAGCCCTTAGTCTGTCCCTTCTCACTTGAGCTGGTTCTTGGCTTTCCTGATTGTTGGCTGGGAACGGCCCCAAGAGCCATCTCTCACCCGTCTGGCTTCTGACATCCAAAGGCAGCTGTCTTCTCCTCTTCGGCCACCTTTTCAAGCTCATTCTTTTAAGCAAAATCTCTGCTGGACTTTCCTGGGCTTGAGGAATATGGAGTATTGGATGTACACAGTGGATCTGCCGTGGTCTGGTCCACTTTGAGGTCTGCAGATGAAAATGTACCCCACTCTAGTGAGCATGTGGATTAAATTTGATTTATAGGTTAGAGAGGAATGAATGGTTCTTGTACCCCTGAATTTGTGGCTAGAACCGATCCCATTGTGTGCCCTCTGAGGTGCACCTGTTTCTATGCCTTCAGGGAATTCCCTGTGTGACTCTGAGAAGGGACGCTCTGGGGGAGGGCAGAGGGCTTCTAGGCAGGCGGCATTGTCTCCTCCCTCGGCTCCCCGATCATGGGAATGATCTTATTCCCATGGCTTCTCCTTGGTAGCATCTGAAAGGAGGGTCCCGGGGTGCAGCACCTTCTGCCTGGCATGCTTGATCCTGAGTGTGGGCTAATGAGGGCATTTTTGAAAATCGCTCCCTTTGATGGGTTTTCATTAGTGTGCCCTTTGTTTCCTGGTCACAGTCCCATGTCCTTGCTGGCTCCTTCCCACTCACAGGCCTGAAAGCTCCAGCCATGTTAGGTCATGGACCCAATTCTGCCTCAGTGGCAACCGCTTACTGAGCCCTACTCTGGGCAGAGCATTGTCCCCGTGCAGCGCGCAGGAGATGAACTCATCCGGTCCCTGCTGTCCAGACCTGGCGTCCAGCAGGGAAGACAAGCACGCACGGCTTGGGATTGTATGGAACAGGAGGTTTCATAGCAGTAAAAATAAAATGTGCTGGCGAGGATGAAGGGAGGAGTGCTGGGTGTTGCCTGGAGACAGGAGAGAAAGCTCTGTGCGCGTTGTGATAGGCACAGTCCTTCTCAAGAGGCGCAGCCCTGGTCCTGGCCACGGTTCCTGGTTCCTAGAAACCTTGCTCCTCATTAGCAAAGGGACAAGGTGAAGGAGAGGGGAACAGGACATCAAGCATGATGCACATGGGTTGCTGTCCCCTGGTCGGGTGTGTGGACAGCACAGTGAGGGGACAGAGTTCTCCGGGCTGAGTGGAGAGGTGGGTGGGTGCAGTCCAGCAACCTGGTGGGAGTCGTTCCGCAGACCTCCATTGCCTGGCGTGCAAATTTAGTTTTGTGTGTTGCAGTTAAATTTCCCTCAGTTTGTTCATCTGTGAAATGAGAGTTCTTACTCAAGTAACCCAAATGAGCCATGTCAAGTGCATGGCATCGTACACGATCCATAGGATTGTGGTCAAGGGTTAGCGCTAATTTTGTGTGTCTGTCTTTCCAACATACTAAACGACTATTTTTGTTCATATTCTCCTTTGTTCTGAAAAAGATTCAGTGGAAAGAAAACTATATTGAAGGTCTTGTAGAGAATATGGTGAGTTCAATTTGGGAAACAATCTGTTTACTATGCCTGCGAGATACCCAAGTGGAGATGTGAAACAGATTTCACGCATTCGGTTCAAAGTGTTAAAAGGAGAAGAAATCAGATATGGATTCGTGGTCACAGGTGAAATCACAGAAGGCAGCTTAGAATAGGAGGGCGATTGATAATGCAGAAGACTGGAGTGATTATCCTGAGAGCTGCCTCCATCGATGGAGGAGGAGGGAGAAGAGGAAAGTGAAAAGTGTCTCAGCTCAGCTCGGCCTGCCGTGGACTAGGTGGGTTGAACAGGGGAATTAATTTTCTCATCGTTCTGGAGGCTGAGAGTCTAAAGATCAGGTCTACAAGGGCAGTTTTTGGTAAGGACTCTCTTCCTGGCTTGCAGATGGACTCCATCACAGTGTCTTCATCTGAAATTTTCGTGTGTGTGTGTGTGTGTGTGTGTGTGTGAGAGAGAGAGAGAGAGAGAGAGAGAGAGACAGACAGACAGACAGAGACAGAGACAGAGACAGAGACACAAAGAGAGAAAGGCCATCTGCTGTCTCTTCCTATCAGGTCACTAATCCCATCATAAGGACCCTACCCTTATGCCGTCATTTTGCCTTTTTTCCCTTCTATAAAGACTCTATCTCCAAATATAGTCACCTCGGATGTGGAGAATTGAATATCTCAATTTGCCTGTTGTTGGGGAGAAATTCAATCTGTAGCAGAAGGTGATTTGGAAAAGGCAGTGAAGACAACTTAGCACCGGAGAAACTGAGGACAGTGGCGTTCATGGAAAGCAAAGCTAACAATATCCGATTAATAATAGTAATAAAAGTAGGAAGCGTAGACACGATGTGCTGTGCAACCACAGCGGCGGTTCTGGAGTAAGAAGAGCAGGCTGCAGGCTGGGGCTGCTCCGGAGACCGGCACGTGGGACCTGGCAAGTTCAGGTCACGCCGGGGAACACTGTGCTCTGCACACCGGCTGGATACTCATGCAAAGATTACCTCACAGTCCGGTGGCTTCAAGGGCCCAGCGTCCTCTGTCCCCTGGCACTGGATCTTGTGCACAGGGCAGCAGAGTCTCCGCCTCCCCTCTCCTTGTCTGGCTGCAAGCTGGCCTGTAGCCCTGCCTGGGCGCCAGCTGAGGGCTGGCGCACCTGAGCTGATGCTGTCTGCCTCTGCCATGGCCGCACTGCAGCCAGCATGAGTCCACGGGTCCCTTTCTTCTTCCTCCCTCAGGACAGTCGGTCCTGAGAGCACGGTGGGTGGCAGGAGCCAGCTTATGACCAGGCTCATCTTCCTGTTCTACACGCTCCGTGCACTTTCCGAGGGGCACAGGCAGCCCCTGCTGCAGGCCCACTCTCCTCCGGAAGTGACGCCAAGGCACAAAGACCATGGCAGCTCTGGCTCCGCAGACTCTCGGGGCGCATAATCTAATTTGGTTTTTGCAAATTTTAAAAGCTTCTCTGCATAATCAAGTTTATGAAACATTGAGGGTTTTTTTTTTTTTTTTTTTTTTTTGTAAATAATGTTCCCTTCCTTAAAGTCTAAGTGTTTATGTGTTTAGAGTAATTGGGTTTACCTTGTGTGGTCGCCTTTCCAGGGAAGAAGTCAACAAATATTTTTGGGTAAAGGGTCAGAAAGTAACTATTTTGGGCTTCGAGGGCAGTAAGTTCTCTGTCACCACTATGCGGCTCTGGAGTTAGAGCACAAACCCAGGTGCAGATGAAAGCGTGTGCACACCTGTGTCCCAGCAAAACTGCTTAAAGGGGCGGCAGGTGAGCTGGTGGGTTTGGGGCTGTAGAGTCTGGCTCCTGCTGAGGGAAAGGTAACTGCGAATGGAAGCAGAGAGGGGGATTGTCCGTCAGCCAGGGAGAGGCAGGAGAAGAAGGGAAGGACACGAAGAGGCTGACGGTGTTCTGACTGCTACAAGCCTCTCATCTTCTTACACCTCTGGAACCCCACACAGCAGGCAGGTGGCACAGCTCCTCACTTGGCTCCTCTAGAGAACCTAACCCACGCGAGGACCGAGATCAAGGTAGGGCAGGGGTTCAGGGCCACCTCTTGGGAGCCCTGCTCCTGCACATAGACACAGCCTTGTGACATCAGGAGCTAGTAAAATCCCATCACTCTTGCCCAGCGATGGCATTGATCTTGTGGTCTGCCACCCGGAGCACACTGTGTGCCAGTGGAGGGCATCTCGGGAGCTCCATGGTGGCAGCACAGGTGGGAAAGCCATGCACACAGCTCTGCCTGGGTTGCAAATGCTTGTAAACCACTTCTCTTTCACTGAGCCCAGCATGTCCCAGCTCCTGAAAATTTTTCTAATACAGTAAGAAATAAGAATACATCATGAAGTCGGTGCTAACTTAAGATACGAGGCTGGAAACGGTTAATCACGGCATGTCAAGCGGATGAACACTGAACCTTCTAGCAGATTAGAAACGCACAGGTGACTGACCGTAGGCTGCAGACTGAGGTGGGGAAGACCACCCGGCTGTGCATGGCAGCTGTCAGTAGGTTGTTTCTTAGATGGCATAGAGGGGAAGAAGAGGGAAGTGTCGCCATGTGGGAAGAGCTCAGTCTTCGCCCTTGCCTTAGACGTCAGTCCCAGTTTCTCTCCTTCCAATGCAGACTCACGCGGGTGACTACCGTGAGCTTCCAGGCCTTTGCCCTTGGACTGGCACTGGGTCTTGATCTGTGGCTTCCTTCTTCTGGGCCCGGGAAGCCACTGGGTTACCTGGCTTTCCTGTGCAGTCACTGTGGACTCTTCTCCCTCTGATCCTGTTAGCCTAACCAGTAAACCCCTGTGCAGAAGTGAGCATGCACTTTCTATGGATCCCATTTTTCTAGAGAGTGCTAACTAATACAAGGACCAGGAAGAAGAGGCAGCCAGCACCTCCTGAGGTCAGGCCCTTTGGCAGGCTTTTTAAATGCTATCTCATGCATTCCTGAGCCCCAGAGTAAGTGACATCATTTTCATGACCCCTAAGAACCAGAAAGGATGGATATATTATCCAAAGTCAACACAAGCAGCAGCCATAAACAGTTGCAGAGAAAATCTTGTTACCCTTCTCTAAGGCTTGCGTCATGTCTTAGTCACTTTTGTCGTTTCTAGGACAAAATACCCAACACCCACCAGTTAAAGGAAGGGAAGTTTATTTCGGCTCACGTTTCAAAAGTTACAGTTCTGGAATGCTTGACAGCGTGGTGGGAGGACCTGATGCACAGGAGTGCTGCTCACACCAAGGCAGCCAGGAAGCGGGGAGAAGGGAGCCAGGGAGGGAGGTGAACCCTCCAGGCCACAGCCCGTGATGCGCTCTTCTGAAGACGCCGTCTGTCGCAGCTGGTCAGCTACAAGGCTCCCCTAGGTCATCACCTCCGGAAGCCCGCCCTGAGTGCGTGAGGCTTTGGGGCAGCACCTAGACATGAACTATGGAGCCTCCTTCCTTGGAAAGGCTGCAAATAAACCCGCATGATGGAGCAATTAGCCTCTTCCCTGGGTGGAACAACCCGCAACTCTGCTATCAAGTGCAGCCCACGTTGGCATCTGGGTACAAACCCACGTTCCTTGCAGCAGTTATATCGGAACACAAGAGAAGCTGCTTCTCTGCTCAGCTCTCACTCTGAGAGGCAGTGTCTGGGGCTGGTACTCCTATGCCCGCAAAGCCACTTGAAGAATTAAACAGTTAACAAAATTTGGGAGCTCTTGGGCCATGCAGCTGTTAGGAAGTCCTGCTAATTAGTAACTCTGTGCATCCATTAGTGGTAGGGGTGAAATAGGACGTCTTTGTGTTGAACTCAGTTTACATTTGGGCTTTAAAAAAATGTATTTAAAGAAAGAAAAAAGAGAAAAAATTTTAAAAACAGAGAAAAAGATAGAATACAGAATTAAAAAAATTAACATCATAAAATCGCTAGTTGATACATTACGTATTGCTATCTTAACAATAGTTGTTAAAGTTACAAAATCAAAGCATAAAAAGTGGCTAGGCACTCAAACATTGATAGTGTAATCTCTTCTGTTTGATGATCTAATAGAAATTTAGTAATATGGTCATCGATCTTACATACTGTACATACTGTTATGTCCTTTAGAGCACTTTCCTTCCCTAAGTCACTTTTACAGTATCTATTTTACTTTTTGGATCCCATTATTCTGTAACTTTTATTGTTTTTTACACTAGAGAGACAATGTGATATTTACTAATGTGAGTCTTGTTTATTTCACTAATGAGGATACTCTTAAGTTGAGTTGCCTCCATTTACCTATAAAGGCCTCAAGTTCATCCTTTTTATAGCTGAATAGTATTCCATTGTATAAAAATGCCATCTTTTTCATCCACTCTGCTGTTGATGGGCATTTTGGTTGTTTCCAAGATTTACTTATCACGAATTGCGCTGCTATGAACATGGGTGCACATATATCACTGTGAAAATACCCAGGAGGGGAAAAGCTGGATTGAATGGAACTTCCAATCCTAGTTTTTTGAGGCATCTCCATACTGATTTCCACAGTGGCTGCACCAGTCTGCACTCCCACCAGCAGGAGGGAAGTGTTCCTTTTCCCCTGCGTCCTCACCAACATTTGTTATCACTTGTTTTTATGATGGTGGCTATTCTTTCTGGGGTAGATGAAATCTCAGTGCTGTCTTAATTTGCATTTTTTTGAATGAGCAGTGATGGCAAATATTTCTTCATGTATTTATTTTCCATTTGTGTATCTTCATCTGAGAACTGTGTGTTCATCTTTGATGCCCATTTTTGGAGAGGGTCTTTGAATCTGGGGGCTTGATGTTTTTCAGTTCTTTATATGTTCTGGATATAAATCTTTTGTCTGAAGGGTTGTCAGCTAAAATTCTTTCCCATTCTGTGGGTTTTCTTTTCACTCTGTTGGTGATTTCTTTTGAAGTGCAAAAACCTTTTAGTAATATGAGATCCCAGTTGTTGATTCTTTGAAGTATTTCCCATGCGGTTTGCATTTTATTCATGAATTCTCTATGTCTCCAAGATTTTCACCTATCTTGTCCTCCAGTAGATTTAGTGTTTCTGTTTTAATATTTAGATCCTTGATCCATTTTTACTTTAGTTTAGTGTATGGTAATAGGCAGGGGTCTGTTTTTAGTCTTTGGCATGTGGAAAGCCAAGTTTTCCAACACCATTTATAAAAGAGGCTATTTTCTTCCCAGTGAACTTGTTTAGCCCTTTTGTCAAAGGAGGTAAGGTGGCTTAGAGTCTTTGTAGTTGTGTGTTTGTATCTTCTAATCTGTCCCACTGATCCTCAGGTCTATTTCTTTGCCAGTACCATGCTGATTTTATCATTGTGGCTTTGTAGTATAGTTTCAAGTCAGGAATTGAGATGCCTCCTGTCTTGCCTTTGTTGCCTAGAATCGCCTTTGCTATTCTAGGCTTCTTCTGTTTCCAGATGAATTTTAGGAATATTTTCTCTAGATGTGTGACGTATGTTAATGCTATTTTGATGGGGATTGCATTGAATCTGTATAACAGTTTGGGGAGTATGGCCATTTTCACAATGTTGGTTCTTCTTAGCCAAGAGCAAGGAATATCCTTCCATTTTCTAATATCCTCTTCATTCTCCTTTTTTAGAGTAATATAATTTTCAGCATATAGGTCTTCTACATTCTCGGTTAGGTTGATTCCTAAGTATTTCAGTTTTTAGATGCTACTGTGAAAGGCGATATTTCCATAATTTCTCTTTCATGGAGTTTTTTGTTTGTGTACAGGAATGCTATTGATTTTTGAGTGTTGACTTTTTATCCAGCTACACTGTTCAATTTGTTTATTATCTCTAGTAGTCTTGTAATGGAGTTTTTGGGGTCTTCTATGTACAGTATCATTTCATCTGCAAATACTGATATTTTAACTTCTTTCCCTATTTTTATTCCTTTTATTTCTCCTCTTGTCTGATTACTCTGGCTAATATTTCTAGAACTACATTGAATAGGAGTGGTGATAGTGGACATCCTTGTCTTGCTCCTGATTTTATAGTGAAGACTTTCAGTTTTTGTCCAGTTAATATAATGTTGGCTGTTGGTTTATTGTAGATGGCCTTTATGAGATTGAGGTACATACCATCTATTCCAAGCTTCTATAGGGTTTTTATCATGAAAAGGTGTTGAACTTTATCAAAAGCTTTTGCTGTATTTATTGAGATGATCATGTGATTTTTATTTTTGGCTCTGTTGATGAGGTGTATTACATTTATTGATTTGTGTATGTTGAACCATCCTTGCATTCCTGGAATAAGTCTCACTTGATCATGGTGTATAATCTTCTTGATGACTTGCTGCATTCTATTTGCCAATATTTTATTGAGAATCTTTGCATCAATGTTCATTAGTGAGACTGGTCTATAGTTCTCCTTTTTGGTTGAGTCTTTCCCTGGTTTTTGGTATCAGAATGATACTTGCCTCCAAGAATGAGTTAGGGATGAGTGCTTCTCTTTCAATTTCATTGAATAGTTTAAGGAATATTGATATTGAATCTTCTCTAAATTTCTTATAGAATTCAGCCATGAGTCCATCAGGCTTTGGGCTTTTCTTTTTTGGTAAGTTTTTAATCACATTTTCAATTTCAGTAGCTGATATTGGGTTATTCAAAATTGCTATATCTGCTTGACTGAGCTTTGGTAGTTCAAGTTCCTAGAAATCTGTCCATTTTCTCTGTATTTTCCACTCTGTGTGAGTAGAGATTTTCAAAGCAGGTGTTCATGATCTTTTGAATTTTCATGGGATCTGTAGTAATTTTCTTCTTTTTATTCCTTTTAGCATGGATTTGAGTTTTTTCTTTCTTTTTCTGGATAAGGTTGGCCAGGGGTTTATCAATTTTATTTATGCTCTAAAAAAACCAACTCTTTGATTCATTAATTCTTTTTTTTTTTTTTTTAGTTTCAATTGCATTAATTTATGCTCTAATCTTTACAATTCCCTGTCTTCTATGAGCTTTGGGCTTGACTTGCTCTTCCTTTTCTAGATGCTTGAGATCTAGCATTAGGCTATTTATTTGTGTTCATTCCATTTTCTTGATGTGACTATTTATTGCTGTATATTTCCCTCTTAGGACTGCTTTCATTGTGTCCCATAGGTTACTGTATATTGTATCTGCATTTTCATTGTATTATAGGTATTATTTTATTTCTTCTTTAATTTCATCTGTAACCCATTGGTTATTCAGAAGATTGTGACTTAATTTCCATGTATTTATGCAGGTCTTGTAGAGGTTTTTTTGCCATTGATTTCCAATTTTAGCGTGCTGTGATCAGATATTATGCATGGGATAATTTTGTACCCTTTGCATTTAGTTAAGAATTCTTTATGGGTTAATACATGGTCTATTTTGGAGAATGTCCCATGTGCAGTTGAGGAGAATGTATATTCTGATGTGGTTGGGTGGAACACTCTCTAAACATCCACTAAGTCCATTCACTCACAAGTATGATTCAGTTCTGTTATTTCTTTGCTTTTTGTCTAGTTGTCTATCTTCTTGTGACAGTGGAGTGTTAAAGCCTCCTGTTACAATTGTGTTCCTGTGTATTTGGTTTTTCATGTCCATTAGTATTTGTCTTATATAATTGGGTGCTCCTGTATTTGGTGCATATGTATTTATAATTGTTAATCCTTCCTCTTGTAGTTTTCCATTTACAAGTATGTAGTGGCCTTCTTTATCTCTTTTAATTCTTTTAGTTTTAAAGTTCACTTTGTCTGCAAGTAAAAGTTACCCTTGCTTTTTTCTGGGTTCCTGTTGCATGAAATACTGTTTTACACCCTTTGACTTTTAATCTACAAGTTTCTTTTGGAGTCAGATGTGTTTCTTGTACACAGCATATTGTGGGATCCTGTTTCTTGATCCATTCTGTCAACCTGTTTCTTTTGATAGATGAATTGAGCCCATTTACATCTGTGAATATTACAGATATGTCCTGGCTTGACTTGGCCATGTTGTGTTCCTATTGCTGATTTCTGGATTTTCTCCCTTGTTTAATTTCTAGTCCAGCCTGGTGATTTTTTCTGTTGTTGTTCTGGAGATTATAGTCATTTTTATCCTTATCTAGCATGTCTTTCAGTACTATTTCTAAGGTTGGTGTGGTGGATATGAATTCCTTTAGTTGTTCTTTGTCATGGAAGTATCTTGTTTCTCCATTAAATTTGAAAGAAAGTTTTGTTGGGTACATCAGTCTGGGTTGAAAGTTTCTGTCAGGGCTTGAAATACTTCACTCCAAGCTCATCTTAACTTGAAGGTTTGCGCTGAAAAGTCTACTGTGACTCTAGTAGGTTTTCCTTGATAGGTGAGCTGTGTCTTTTCTCTAGCAGCTTTTAGTATTTTGTTTTTATGCTGTATGTCTGGGATCTTAATTATTATATGTCTAGATATAGATTTATGTTGGTAGTGACTGTTTGGCATTCTATATGCCTCATTTATTTGTATATCAGATTTTTTCCCCATGTGTGGGAAATTTTCTGCTATTACTTCTGTGAATAGTTTAGTTATGTCATTTGCATTGACTCCTGCATCTTCACTGATGCATAGTAGTCTTATATTATTTCTTTTGGCATCATCTTGAAGCTGCTGGATTGTCATTTCATGTTACTTTGTTGTTTTTATAAGTTTTACCGTTTCATGATTGCTAACTGTGATCCTGTCTTCAAGGTCTGAAATTCTATCTTCTGCTTCTTTTAAATGGCTTTGCCAGCTTTCAATAGAGTTTTTTGTTTGTTTGTTTGTTTGTTTGTTTCTTGAATGTCTCTTTGAATTTGTTTCATGGATTCTGATTCTTTTCTGCCTTGTTTATTCAAAGTTTCAATTAATTTCCCATGCTCCTGTATTTTTTAAATCTATTTCTTCTCTAGCTATGCTGAGCAACTCATTTACTAAAGTTGTTAATTCTGTCTTTATGTAAGACATTATTTCTAATTTGAGTTCCTCTATAGCCTCATGGACTTGTTTCTTTACTTTACTTGCTATCTTTTCAGAGATTTCTGGTGTATGACTTTTAAAGTCCTCTATTTCAATGTTGCCTGTACTTGCTCCTGATGGACTAGATGTTTGAGATTGTAGTTTGCCTTTTTGTTTTGTCATTTTCACCTTTAGGGTAAACATTTGGTCTTTCAATCTCAATAGTCTCAACCGTCCATAGTGTGAATTTTAGGGTCCTACTTTGTGGTTGATGTTTGTCCAATTTCTGGGTACCACAATGTAGAGGAGAGCCAGGCACCTGAATTCCTCCTACAGGGCCTGTTGGGTGAGTCCTATATTCTGTCTGGGTTAACTATCCTAGATGTATTGGTGTAGGTCAACTCGGTTCGTGCTGTTGCTATGTCTTCAGGTTGTTGCAGTCACCAGATCTCCCTGTCTATAGTGTTTGTGTCAGCTGAGGCCCTACTGTGTCACTGGGGGTCTCATAAGCCCTTTAAATTTTCTCCATGTTGGGGGGGTGCCTTATTGGCACACCCCTCAATCTGTCTGGTGTTCTCTGTATGGAAGAGGGGATTATCCACTCTTTTGCCAGGTTCATCAAGGTCTTAGAGTTGGAGGGAGTTACCCTTTTGCTCCTATTTACCCACTGCAGACCTGTGTTTTAGGGGCAAACTCACCACACTGACTGGAGACTGCTGAGGTCTTCTGTTTGGGTGAGGGGTTCCTGAGTCTCCCATGCAGCCAGCATGGTAATTCACTGTAGTCCAAGGTTCTAGGAGAAGGAGTTGGATCCAAAGATCAACTGCAGTACTAGGTCCAGGAGATGGATGGGTTCCCCAAGGGACGGGCCTGTGGCGGCAGTCCAAGGTGGTTCAGTTGTGCTGTGGGTGTGCCAGATGTTCCCATGAAGGGGTGGGCTCAGTAGCAGCAGTCAAGGTTTCTAGGTCCTGCTGGGTTGTCCCAGGTATTCATGGCCAAGGGGTGGCACATTTGGGCTTTTGAGATCCCCACTCCCTTCACAGCCCAACCTTAGATCTCTGCACCGATGATAGATTCATAGAAGGCTCTGTGAGGGACAGAAAATAGCGCCACAAACCCCAAAGTCCTGTCTGACCAGTGCAGAATTAACTTTTATGGAGGTGGTTCCAGTTAGTTTCTCTTCATATGCTGTTTGGGCGTGTTTGCCTGGTTTATTACTGGAGTTATCTATACTTTACTGGATTGGCTGGTTAAGCAAGAGAGAAGACACAGACAAAGCAGACACCAAAGAAACCACAGGGGTAAGTAGAAGGCACCATGGGCTAAAGGCTGGGCTGTGCTTCTGATGGTTCTGGTGGAGAAGATGGGCATCAGATCGGATCAAGCCACTCACCTGGGGACTGTAACTGCTATAAACTCCAAGGCAGAGTTTTGTTTGGATTCATCCTTTTATTTTGAAGCATGTGAAATCTCTTCCTGGCTTCCCAGGAAGCCAAATGGCACCACATTGCCATGATGGAGGAACTGAGCAGGGCAGGAGGTGACGTGATCAATCAGGGGACTTCCTCTGCTGTCTAAGTCAAGCCTCTGGGGATGTTGGGGACCATGGCTGTGTGCTGCTTGCAGCTTTCTTGGTTCATACAACAGGGTGGGGTAGAATCTGGGGTATATGCAGCCTTTGGTCAAAGGCAGGGGGATCAGTGAGGAGGCCTGTGTGTGAGACCCCACAGCCAGCTCTCCGGGGCTCTGACCTTTTGCTTAGCCATCAGTGCACAGTGGCCCAGAACCAATGCCCAATTCTGTCTACCTTAACAGTTGGCTGTGGCTCTGCTTGACTTGAGCCTATCGTGGGAGATGTAGGACAGGAAATCATGATATATATCTTTGGATAACCACATGTATTATTTGGGGATCTCCAGACAAACACAGGGAGCAGGATTCCCTCCTCAGTTAAAAATGGAATTTTGTTATGGGATTTATTATAGGAATTGCCTCACATAGTTATGGAGACAGAGAAGATCTATGATCTGCTGTCTGTTGGCTGGAGACCTAGGAAAGCTGAGAGTGTAATTCAGTGGGAGACAGAAGCTACACCCAGGAGCACTACTAATCAGACAAGACTGATTTCCCAACTCAAGCGACGAGACTGAATTTCCCCTCCTGGACCTCTCTGTTCTGCTCAGATCCTCAGGCATTGGGTGGTGCCCACCCACGTGGATGAGTGCAGACCTTCTTTATCCAGTCTACCATTTCAAATGCTAAGCTCTTCTGGGACCCCAGATGCACCCAGAAACAATGTTTTACCAACTACCCCAGGACCCTAGCTCCAGTCAGGTCAGTGCATAAAATTAACCATCAGCTATGGGATCAGTGACTGTCAACTGGCAGAGGCCCTGTGACAACACCTGCTGGGTGCTCTGGGTGGGAAAAGGTCTGAGTTAGCACCGGATGGGTTTGGAGGAAGCCAAGATAGCCAAGCTCCATGCTGGCCACAGTTCTTTAGCAGAGTGGATCGTGGCAGTGTCATGCACCTTTAGCTCACTTTAATGTACGGGAACATCCATGAGCAATGTTTGTGGAGTTATCCCAACTTAGAAACAGTCTAGATACCCACAAACAGGCACTGTGTAATGAAGTACAGCTTATCTATACAGTGAAAGAGTACAGAGATACGATAACTATGAGAACACTCCTGGCCCACGGGACAGGATGGAAAAATCTCACTCTAATCGTGGTGAGCAAAGTAAGCCAGACTGAAAAGATTGCAGTTACAGAAAATGAAAGAAATGTAAACTCCTCTGTGTCTGCAGCTATTTCCTGGTTGCCAGGTGATGGCAGAGGGTAGGGAAGGGGTGGAGGAAGGATCATAAAAGGTCAAGAGGAGACTTTGTGAGGTGCTGGGATGTCTGATATGTTTATAACCTTGATAGAGGCCACAGTTTCATGGGAGTAGAGCCTTATCAAAACATCGAATTGCATATTTTGAACACATACAGCCTGTGATATAACAGTGGTACCTCGGTGAAAATTTCAAAGCAGTTCCTGCCTCAGAGCGCCTTCCCTGGCCTCCACCTGTCTGTGTATCCCCATGTGTGTTTTTACCTCCCCCCATCTTCAGGGCACTCCACAAACCCAGCGCAAGCACTAGGAGATCCTGGTTTACCGCTGCATTCCTCCCAGGGGCCCTTCCAATGGAGGATTAGTATTTGTTGGTTGAGAATTGCAGAGTGTTGGATGTGCGGGTGCTTGGACTGTGGCTCTGACCTGCACACATGTGTTAACAACCACGATTCCTATCCTCTTTGTTGATAATGCGGGGATAATCTGCCTCAGAACTGTTGGGAAGATTAAGTGTGGGGATGTCAGTGTTGGGCTCATCACAATATCTGATGTGTGAGAGCCCACTCTCCTGCTCCACACTCCCTGCACTGGGGAAGGTCAGGAGGGGAGGTTACTGTTAGGCCCTGGTAGCCACAGAGAAGACACAAAAGGAAAAAAAATTAACAGCAGTATTGTAGACAAAACATGCCCAGAACTGTGAAGGACAGGGAACTGCTTCCTCCTGTTAGGTGACAAGTGCCTGGGGAGAGGGGTACTTCCTGTACAGTACCCAGCCAGCTGATACATAGAAGGGCACCAAGGCTAGAGCCTTTCTGGAGTCCCTATAAAGGAGCCCATGCAGACAGCGTGAAATTTTGAGGGTCGTTGTTCTGGGCTCTTAGGGCTGGGTCTAGGAGAAGGGGCAGTTGGATGCCTGGGTGCCATGTCCCGAATTTCTGTCTCCCTACATTTCCTCTCTTGAAATTAAATCTAATCCAAGGTGATGCTATTTAGAATGGGGTCTTGGGGCGGTGTTGAGGTCATGAGAGCAGAGCCCTCACGAACTGCATGGGAACCTAATAAAAGAGACCCCAGAGGGCTGCTGGGGCCCTTCACCTGCCAAGGCAGCAAGATGTCATCAGTGAGCCAGGACGCTGGTCTTGGACAGGGATCTAATCCCTTAATCCTGGATTTTCAGCCTCCAGAACTGTGAGAAATAAACACCTGACACTCCTAAACTGCCCAGTTTATGTTCATTTGGTTGTGTCTGAATAGAACACGGAGGCACTCTCCAACCCTAGCTGCCTATGTGTTCTCCTGAGTGCTGCCTGCACCAGTGGCTGCCAGCACTGATACTGACCTTGCTTGCTCTCAAGTCCCAAGAATGGGCAAGGTCCTCGGAATATGCACATCCCTGAGGCAGGTAGAGTGTCAAAGCATGGTGAGGAAGCATGCGTCCCAAGGACAAGTGAGGCTGGGAAAGAGGGCACTGCACTGGGGATTCAGGAGCATTACCGGACACCTGTCAAGGTGAGGCTCTGTGCAGGTGGAGCCTTCAACGTCTTCTGCCCTCTATAACCTGGACAACCAGGTGACAGCCCGATTCCGGGGTCCTGACCTCTATGTCAGAGGCTTTGAGTCAGGATGTCTCCTCTTGTCTCCTGGTGTGACAGTCAACTCAATATCTTAGCTCTTTTGGTTCTGTGATGAACAGAGAAGTGAGTACTCCACGCGATACGTGCATGCTGTACCAACGAGGGGAAATGCAAAAGGATTCTGAGCCAGCGAATTATTTTTGAGTATTCTGAGAAAACAGTCTGAGACCAGGTAATTATTGGATCACTACGTTTAATAAATAAAGAAACCCAGGGTGAAGGAAAGCTATCACATGACTTGCTCCAGGAGCTGTTCTGATTTTGGATCTTTATGGTTTGAACAGTAAGTGCTGATTAACCCTCTGACTCACTCTTAATAGAGGAATAGAGAGGGCTTTCTTAGGGGCTTCTGTCTGAGAAAGGCTCAAACAAGGTTCTATAGCAGGTAATGATTTATATTTAAATCACTACTAACAAAGAGCATTATAGTAAATTAATAGTCAAATGTTTTTATTCTTGATCTGGCCAATCTGTTGTTAGTAAGTAAAACTCTTTTGGATATATACTGTTGATTTTGTTTCTCACAACCTTACTAAATTTGTCAGTTAGCTCTAGAAATTCTTTAAAAGGATATTTAGGGTTTTTTTTTTTTTATAGAAACTGCATAAGAACGTGAAATCCATTTCTTTTTCCCCCCAAATTACACTGAAGGCTTTATACAGATAAATGTATATAGTAGACTTGAAGAATTAATAAATATAAACTTTGATAAATTAATAAAAGTGATTTGATGGGTTTTCACAAAATCAGCAAGTGTTCAGTAGCGTTAAGATGAAAGAGGCAGAAACCTGCTGAAACCTAAGAATTTCTCTTGTGCTCTATTCCAGTCATTGTTCAAATATTTTGTTACCTCACAGCATGCATTAAGTTATTCGTTGTTTGATTTATAGTAATAGAGAGAAACAATATTGTATCAATCAGTGTCTTACTAGAGAAACACGTGTAACATAAGATATACAAATGCATAAGAAATTACAAGATAGTTAGTCACAGAGTAGAGTGAGGAAGAGGAAGAGGCAGACGATCCTCTGCACACTGCAGACTGAAAGTTTAGTCCATGTTCCGGAGTTCACTGCCGTGTCAATGCAAGTCCCTATCAGGGGACCGATGGGTCTGTGATGGAAAGCTGAAGAACCTACGCCAGAAGACTGAAGGGTCTGAGGTGGAAGCCAGAGAGCCTGCACTGAGAGCCCGGAGAACATGTACAAGCTGAAGGTGAGGAATGGGGCTCCTCCAAAGATCACAGCAGATCCATTTTCCTCATTTCCCCTTTATGCCACCTTGGTGAGGAGCCACCTAAGGGGGGTCCTCTATTCTCCAGCATGTAGAATTGCTGAGCCAATTTGATGAAGATTCTAAGCTCCTCAAGTTGACACCATCAATCAACCATCGCAATCCACCCCTTTCCAACTTGGCAACCAGACACATTTCTCTAACCAGTCTCCAGATAAACAGACACACTAATAATTATCCCTAACATGCTATAAATATCCTGCAAACAGACAGAAACACACTAATTCCCTTTCCAGAACAGAAGGTAGGTTTTCTTTGGGTGATGCTTATTCATCATTTCATAACTTGAATGTTATAACACAGAGATAATAATCCTTAAGAGTATTAAGACTATCTATGTTATATTACCTTAGAGTTGTATTAGGAGAGAAATCCTGCAATTACAATCCTCATTTCTCTATTAACCATGGGGTCATAGCTGCTACTAAGAACTACTTTCTTCTGCTCCCCATTCTGTGTTCCCTTGGCCTTCAGCAAGCACCGCAGCAGGTCTTGGTTCTTTCCCTGGTGGGTTGACCCACACCTCATTCCTGAAGGCTCTGGACCACTTGCCAATCTTCCTGGATTAGATCATTGCAGCTTTCCACTGACTTAACAACAGGGCGTGGTAATACCAGATGCGCTCTAAAGGGTTTCCTGTACTCCACGTACATAATTCCTTTGCTCCACCATGGAGTAATTGCCCAATTTTCTCTTGATAGTAAGGTCAATTACTACTGACAACACTGTGACTCCCTTTTTAGCTTGTTCTCTCAGGCATGAGGAGACCTAAATGACCAGGAGGCAGTCTTAGCTTCCATTTCAGTGGCATTATTGTTGTGCTTCCTGCTATAAGCCTTATCTCCCTGGAACTAAGTCTTCAAGCCAGGGAAAATATGGTCATCGGAATAAGAAGCAAATATTTTGCTAATGGGCCCTTGGGAATAATGGTGACTGGTAACATTCGTACTTACACCATTTGATTCCTAGATCCGTGAATCCTGGCTATGGGAGACATGGTACCATATAGTGTATGCTTGTTCAAAGAACCTTACACCAGCCCTGCAATCTGTCATCACCCAGTTGGCACTCTAATTGCACCTTCAAAAAATTATTCCATTTTTATCAATCCTATCACTTTTGGGTAATGAGGAACATGGTAGACCAGTGAATTCCAAGAGCACAAGCCCACTCACTCACTTCTTTGGCTGAAAAATGCATTTCTTTGCCAGAGGCAATGCTATGGAGAATTCTAAGACAGTGGACAAGGCATTCTGTGACTCTACAGATGGTAGTTTTGGCAGAAGCACTATATGCAAAGGAGGCAAATCAATATGCAGAATACATGTCTATGACAGTGAGGACAAAGTACTGTCCCTTCCATGATGGGAGTGGTCCAACATAATCAACCTGCATGTTGATTACCTTGGGGAATAGTGCTGTATCAGGGACTCAGTGTTGGTCACTGCTGTTGGCCTATTAGGCACTAAGCAGTGGCTATAGGGAGATTAGTCCATGCTGTTGAGTCCACATGTAACCTCCATTCCTGCCACCATGGCCACTCTATTCATGGACCAATGGTCATGACTGGGATGGCTGAAGAAGGAGCTTGGCCACTATCCATAGAATGGGTCATCCTATTCACTTGATAAAGTTTTTTTTGCTTAGGTCACCATTTGGTGAGTGTTTATATGGGAAACAATTTTTTTTGCCCATGTGTAAAGGTCTATTGCCATATCTTTTCCCCAAATACCTTTGTCACCAATTTTCCAGTTATGTTCCTTCCAAATTCCTGACCATCTGGCCAGACCATCGATTATGGTCCATCAATCAGTACACAGTTGTACATCTGTCTTTTTCTCCTTACAAACAAAATGTACTATCAAGTACACTGCTGAAGTCTTACCCACTGTGATGATTTCCCTTCAACACTGTCCTTTGGGGATGTCCTGAAAAGGGGTTTTAATACTTTAGCTGTCCACTTGCATGTAATGCCTGCATAACGTGCAGAGTATTCATTAATCAGGACCTAGCCTTCTCTTTCTGTGAGGTTCATGAGGGTTTGAACCCCACTCCTGGTACCAATCTGTCTTAGTTAAATTTTATTGTGGCTGAGACAAAATACTCAACACCTAAAGTTAAAGGATGAAAGGTTTATTTAGCTCATAGTTTGTAGAGGTTTCAGTTCATAATTGGTTGGTTTCTGAACAGGGTGACCCATACATAGCAGAGGGGCAACAGTTCATGGCAGTGAAAGAGAACAAACAATGAAGGAGAGAGAGAGAGAGGGAGAGAGAGACAGACAGACAGACAGACAGACAGAGAGAGGCACAGAGAGAGAGATCTGTTCTTTATACTGTATCTAGTCTACTAGGATTAGGGAGGTGACAGTTCAATCAGTGGACTGATCCATCAGTCACTCACCCTTAATCCCAGCATCCTTAATTCCAGCATTGCACTATGAATCAACCACACACACTAGATTCAGCCACCTCTGAAAAAACCCCATTACTGCATGAAGTTTTGGGGGGACATTTAGACACAAACCATAACAACTATGTATGTGTGGCTTTTGGTTAGCGTTATCTTTGAGTTATTTACCTTCTTCCATTTAGTTGTAGGTTGTTCATGCCTACTGTTGTGTAGTACTCCATTTTATTCCATTATTGATGGTCACTTGAATAGTTTTAGAGTATATCCTTTAGTGATTGTGGTTAAGAGCCCTGATGCTACATATCCACAGTAACACTTGCTATTGACTTTTTCATTTTAGCCATTCTGTTGAGTCACTATACCACTGCATTTTGTGTGTGTGTGTGTGTGTGTGTGTGTGTGTGTGTGTGTGTGTGTGTACACAAGTGTGTGTGGTTTCTTTCTTTCAAAATACTTGGGTATAGCTTAGAGGCACTAAAATGCAACTCTGAAGTGTACAGTGTAAATTTTTACAAATACATACAGCCATGTAACACATAGACATTAAGATACATATCATTTGATTGTCCCAGGAAGTTCCCACTTATCCCTTCCCAACCAATCCTTGCTCTCCACGCTGGCGGCAGCCTCTTATATGATTGCTTTGGCTCTACAACGCACTTGTGCTGGAATGCACATTAATGGAATAATGCAATATGTATTCTTGTGTTGTCTGGATCCTTATGCTCAGCATTGTTTTGAGTCCATTCATTCACAATGAGTTCCTTCTTATTGCTGAGTAATTCTGTGGGGTCTGAATAAGCATGATTGAGTATCTATCCTTATTCTCATGGCTATGTGGATTATTTCCAGTGTGTGGCTATTATGAAAAAAGCTGAAACTAAACACATTCTTGTACAAGTCTGCATGTGAACATATGTTTCCATTGTTCTCGGGTAAATAGATTAGCAATAGAGTAGGTATATGTTTAAAAGAGACCAACACATTGTTTTGCAAAGTGGTTGGACCATTTTTGCACTCCCTTCAGTAATGTATGAGAATTCCAGTAATTCTACCTCCTTGTCGACATTCAATGTCATTAAAATTGAATTTTTAAAAATCTGTTTTAATGGGTGTGCAATAATATCCTATTATATTTTACTTTTGCATTTTCCTAATGTCTAATAATAATCCTGAGGAGTTTTTACTGGAGTTATTAGTTATTCACATACATTACACCCTGGACTGTTTGAGACTTTTGGCCAGTTTTGAATGTTTTTTTCCTTTTTATCGCTGTGTGCCTTCTATCTGTGTCTGTGGGTCTGAGCTATGTATCAGAGATCCAGAGGCTGCAGTGTCTCCAGCCTGTCGGTTTCATATTTTTCTTTATGGTGTTTTTGATGAGCAGAAGCTTTGAATTTTAATGCAGGCTAATATATCAATTTTCCTTTCTATACTTACTGCTCTTTCAGTCTTATCTAAGAAATCTTTGCCTGCTTTGTGCTGCAGAGATGTTGTCCTCAGCTTTCTTCTAGAATTCTTATGATTTGAATTTTAGATTTTGGTCTTTGATCTGTTTAGAATAATTTTGCGTAAGATGTGAGGCAGATAGTAAGATCTATTTTCTTATAAGGAATATCCACTGTTGAAAAGATTTTCCATTTCCCCTGCAATACATTAGTGTTTTCTGACAAATTAATTGAGGGCATAAGTGTGATTCTATTACTGAACCCTATTTTGCTTTATTAATGTATTTGCCAATTAATATTTCTATATAACACTTTTATTTCATAGCTTCATTATATAGGTGTTGGTATTCAGTGCTCAAAGTTCTAGGGCTTTGTTCTTATTCTTCGCTTAAAAGGTGCCTTCTTGGCTATGGTAAACGCCATGGAGCTCTTCATGGAAGGGTCGATTGGCCAGCTGTGAGGAGTGTGGTGAGTGAAAGGCTGCCAGCTGTTAGCTCTTTTGGGGTCCACCTTGGCTTTTGAATGTAGGCCAGGCTCTTTTCAAAACAGCTCAGTCAATAAATAAAGAATGCAGAAGCAGAAGTTGTGCCCTTCTTATGGTGGTCTTCAGCCAACCATGCAGCAAAGCAATTGCACAAAGGTTTAGTGATTTCTTCCTGGCATGATTTTTGCTCTGGAGCGCCCTGCTGAGCCAGCCTCCACACCCTCACGTTAGACTGCAATCTGACTGCTCCCCCAACCCACTCCCACCCCCATAATTATTGTTATCCTTCCATCTTTTAAACTTTCATCTCCACCTCTCAGTCTGTTTTCTAATGGGCCCTGTTGGTTCCTACAGAGCAAGTGGGTGGGAGTTCTGTGAGTGAATCAGTGCCCATATGGAAGCCAGAGCCCATGCAAACAGGTAGGTGCTGCGGGACAGATCCTGGTGGCCAGATGCTAAAGCCTCGGTGTGATAGCTTGGGAGACGCCTCGGTGTAGGAGCAGGTACTGGTCAGTGCTCTGATTCAGGCTTTTGGAATACGTGATAGGAGGATGACAATATTAGGATAATGAGATGATCGGTTGTTACTGAATTTTATGGACATCCTATAAATAGATAATGACAAGTTGAGAGAAATTAGCACGCAATTGAATATTAAATGTTAGCATCCCAGAGTCTCTTTGACAGCATATACATCAAATTCAGACTCTTCAGTGTGGACTTCTGTGTGTGTCTTGACAAATGCACAGACATGGGACCACCAATGGAATCAAGATCTAGAACATTTCTGTCACCCAAGAAATTATCTAATGTCATTTGTAGCTGACTTTCTCCCGCAGAACCCTATCCTGACAGCTACTGATCTGTTTTCTGTCTATTTTTGACGTACCATTGTCATAGATAGAACCATGCAGCATGTAATATTTTGAGACTGGCTTTTATCACTTAAAATAACACATTTGAGATTCATCTGTAACATCTTTATCAGTAATTTTTTATTGGTGAGTGCCATCAATCCAGTGAACCACGGTTTATGTATTCATCTTTTGGAAGACTTCTGGGTATTTTCTGGCTTTGGCGGCTTGGAGAGAAGCCACTGTCAACATTCGTTACCAGTTTTTCTATGAACACATATTTTCATTTCTCGTGGATAAACATCTACGGATGGAGCAAATTTGGTCCTCAGCCTTTCTGGTTGCTACTAGCCTTTCTAACGGGTGTGCAATTGTGTTTCCTCACATCTCCCTGGAGACGGAGAGTGTTTAGTATCTTTAATATTCTTCTTGTTATTTGAGTATCTATTTTAATGAATTGTGGTTAAAATAGCCCTTCCCTTTTACTGGACTATCTGATTTCTTACAATTGAGCTCTGAGAATTGTTCTCTAGATTAACTTCTTTAAAACACTGATCAGCAGATATTTTCTCCCACACTGTGATTTGTGACTTTTATTTCTAGAGCACTTTTACATTTACAGAAAATGAACTGGCAGCATAGAGAATTCCCATATATTTGCAGTCTACCTCAGTTTCTTCTGGTGTCACCAGTGTGTATAGTGTGATATCACTGTTGCCACAGGAAACAAGAGTATTTATATGTTGCTACTAAATGTAGTCCATAGGTTATCTCAGTGTTCATTCTGTAGTGTGCATTGTATAGTATTCACAAACACATAATGCCATGTATCCATCCATTTGCATAATACAGCGTAGCTTCCTTGCCACAGAAATCCCTCATGTACCCCTAGTGATCCTCCATCAGCTCCCAACCCCTGGAAATCGCTGGCCTTTTCCTTTTCCAGAAGTGATATAATTAGAAATGTACAATGCACAGCCTTTTCAGACTGATTCACTAAACAGTAAGGATTGGGTTCTTTCATGTCTTTGTTAGTCTGGCTGATTTCTTATCACTGAACATTTTCCATTGTTCTATGAACACCCAATGGTTTGTTCATCCATTCAACTTTCGAAGGAAAATTTGGTTGCTTCCAGGTTCTGTCAATTCTTAAGGTGCTGTAAACACTTAGGTCATTGAGTGGATATAAATTTTCAAATCATTCATGTACTTAGAAATGCAATAGCTGGATTGTATAGTAATTTAAGGTTTGTAAGTGTCATGGTTTATGTCAGTGGCCCCTAGACCTCATGCATTTGCATTGTGCATTTGTGATTGGTTCATTGTCTAGTGCTTGGATTGATGGTGTTAGTGCTACACCCACATAGGGGTGGAGCCAGGATGTGATGTAATGGCAGGAAGAAGGTGTCTCTTTCTCTTTGCTGGTTCCTGTTTGCTGTTTGCAGCCATCATGAACGGCGACCCAGCCATGCCCGCCTGCCTTGGAGCCAACTGAGTGTGGACTGAAACCTCCAAAAACTGTAAGAAATAAATCTTTCCTTTCCCAACTTGGGCTTCAGGTATTTTGTCTCAGCAATGAGTAAAAATGAACTAAGACAGTAAGACACAGCCAAACCATTTCCAAGGTGATTACACCATTTTGCCTTCCCATCAAATAAAGAGAAATTTCCTTAAAAGTTATTTCAGTCATTTTAATAGATACACCATGGGATTTCTCCCCAATTAAAGAATGATCTGTTAGATTATACAAGTTGTTAAACATTTTTTCTTTGCTTATTTTCCATTTATATTCCTGGTGAGGTGCTGGTCCAGACATTTGTCCATTTTTGAAACTGGATGTTGTTCTTATTGTTAAGATTTTAGGTCTTTATTTATTTTGAACACTGAATGTGTCTTTCAGTTACTTTCAGAAATATCTTGCAAATAATTTTCCCTGTCTTTGATTTGCTCTCTCTCTCTCTCTCTCTCTCTCTCTCTCTCTCTCTCTCTCTCGGAGAATAAAACCAAGGAAAATAACACAGAGTAAAACCAATCAAAAGAAACCAGTATAAGTGATACAGGACTTCACAACCTTATGAAATCGACAATAGTTACCATGATGCCTTTTGTTGTATTAAAGGAGCTGCAGAGACACCTTTGGACATAGTAAAAATCCAACAAAACAGAATAGAATAGAAACAATAAAAAACAAAACAGTGAATGCAGCAAAAGGCTTCAAAATAAGCCAGCAGTAAATCCAAAACGCTCTTTAAACAGCTGCTCCTGCCATCAGGTTTAACATCATCAAACAAAAGAAAAGAGAATAAAACCCAACCCAACAAAACAGTGAAAACGATATGGTTTCCAGGCGGGGAGCCCACCCTGGTGAGGCCTGGATCTCTCCCCTGCTCAGTCTGGGAACGGGGCTGACTCACAGAGAGAGGCTGGGTTCTGGCTGTCTCCGCTCCGGCAGCGGCCCGTGCATGGCGCTGGTCTCCAGGCCCCTCTCCACTGTCTTAATAAGATATTTTGTAAGGCAGAAATTTTTAATTACAACAAAGTCCAACTCATCCGTACTTTCTTTCATGGACTGTGGTTTCGGTGTAATATCCGAAAACATTGCTAATCCAAAGTTGCCAAAATTTTCGTCCTATGCTACTTCTGGAGAGTTTTATAGTTTTATGTTTTACATTTTGCTCTATGAGCCCTTCCGAGTTAATTTGTGGGACAGGCACAGATTCAGTGTCTGGAGTCATGGTGTACATTGATAACCAGGTGCAGCACATTTGTAGAAGGTTATTATTCCATCACATTAACTT
Source organism: Cavia porcellus (assembly GCF_034190915.1). Lineage (NCBI taxonomy): Eukaryota > Metazoa > Chordata > Mammalia > Rodentia > Caviidae > Cavia > Cavia porcellus. Next base: position 4,680,756 of record NW_026947506.1, read on the forward strand.
TTTTTTAGTTGAAGGTGAATTGATGGGCATCATGTGTGTTTTTGCACATGTGTTTAAGCATGTGTATTTTGGGGATGTCCATCTTATTTAACTAGTCTGTTTTGAGTTTATTCTGTTATCCACGATAACAGCTTTGAAATTGAGTAACATCTGCTTTAGACTGTTCCTCAGTATGAGTGTCTCTGGATATTTTCTTGCCCTTTTATGTAAACTTTAGAATACCAAAATATCCACAACTTATCTTGCTGATATTTTAATTGGACTCCTAGTGAATTTATAGGTCAACTTAGAAACAACAGTTCACATTCTGTACATTTAGACACAAAGCATGTAACCACATATTTGAATCTTCTCAGATCTTTTTTATTAGATTTTGGTAGACTTGTTTTATTGATCTTGTATATTTTAGGAAGTCTCTTCCAAAGTACTTTGGTTTTTTTTTTTTTGGTGCTGAAATGAATTTAAAATTTCAACTGTTCATGCTTTTGTATCAAAAAACTAATACACAATTGATTCTTTTGTGTTAGTCTAACATCCACCAACCTTCCTATAGTAGCAAATTAATTTCAGGATGGTTTTTTACTGATGGCTTGAGATTTCCTGCCCAAGTGATTATTCCATCTGTGAACAAAGATAATTTTATTTCTCTCCTCCCCAAAGTACATAACATTTATCTCCTTTCTGTGTCATGTTTCACTGGCTAGGATCTGAGCAGAAATTGGAAGCTGTACAGCAGAGATGATAAAGGGCCTCTTTGCTTTGCTCCTAATTTTACTGAGCAATCATCTAGTTTCTCATAGTAAGTATATTTTTAGTTGTAAGCCTTTGGTAGTTATTTTTTTTTAAAATCGAGTTCAGGAATTTCCCTGATACTCCTACTCTGATGAGATTATTTTTGGATCATGAGTGGGTGTTGGGATTTGTCAAATATTTTGCTCAATTTTTATAGGATCACAGGATTTTTCTTTTTGTTGATGTGACATATTACATCAATTGATAGCTGAAAAGTTCATAATCGCCTTGGGTACCTGGAATGAATTCTGCATTGTTAGTGTGTATCATTATTTTTGATACATCATTGAATGCAATTTGCTAGCATTTTGTTGAGATTTTTTGCATGCATGAGGTGCGATGAAAATATAAAGTGAAAGTTTGAATTTCAAAAATTTATTGCAATACACAACAATTACCTTGAATCTCACTAAAACTATTTTCCCATACTTTGAACACACTTATCCTATCACACTTGAAGATGCTGTGACAGTTTTGTTCCAGGCACAGGAGAGAATTCTGACAAAGAATGGCTGTATATTTTTTACTACAAAATATTTTAAAAATTAAGCATTCATATTTTTGCATCATGGTTCGTATGTTCATGAAAGATGCTGATATTTATTTATTTATGTTTATCTATTTGAGACAGGGTTTTGCTATGCAGCTCAGACTGGCCTTGAATTCACTTTTAGCCCAGGCTGGCCTTGAACTCCCAGCGATCTGCCTGCTTCAGCCTCCCAAGTGCTGGGATTACAGGTTTGTGCCATCACACTTGGCAATATTGATTTTTGATTGTACTGTCCTGTAGTCTTTTTATGTTATTGCATAATGGCATTATGCATTATGGCGTATTATTGGTATTATCTTTCTTGAAGTATTTGGTAGACTTCACCAGTGAAACTGTTTTGGTCTGGCTCTTTCTGTCCTGGAAGTTTATTAGTCATTGGTTAAATTCATTTAATTATTTTTCATTGTGTGAATTTTGGTAGTTATGTCTTCCAAAGAAGCAGCTCGTTTCATTTATGACATTGAATTTGCGAGCACAGGATTGTCCCTAAGATCACCTTAGTGTTTCCCTTATTATGGTTTTGTTGTCTGTGGAATCCGTAATGATGGTTCATCCTTCACTCTGATCCTGGTAATTTATGTCTTTTCTTTATTGGCCTGACTAGAAGTTTAAAAATTTTATTGGAATTTTGAAAGAATTAAATTTTGGTTTTGTTATTTTTTAAAAATTTTATTATTACCTTCAATTCCATTGATTTAGCCTTCATTATTTTTAATTCTTTACTTTGCTTTATTTTTATGTTGTTCTGGTTTGTCTAACTTCCTTGGTTTACTGGTTTATTTCTTTTTTCTGATACACGCACTCATCAGTTTAAATATCTCTCTAAGCACTGTTTTTGCTGCTTTTACACATTTTGATAAGTTACACTTTTTATTTCATTTAGTTCAAAATGTTTTATATTTTCTTTTAGGATTTCTTCTTCTGGTTATTTAGTCTATTGTGTAACCTCCAAAAACTTAAGGTTTTTCTAGCTTCCTATTGTTGATTTCTAGTTCACTTCCATTATCTCTAAAAGCAGTTTTATATGCTGTTTATTCCCTTGTATTTGCTGACTTGTGTTTATGACCACGAATGTGTCCCTGAGTGTGAGGACTGCTTGTTTCCTAACGCTGTTGCCATCAGTTAGATCTGGTTTTCTTGGTCGCTCTTCAGGTTGGCTGTGTTCTCGCTGACTTTCTGCCCACTGATCTGCCCATTAATGGCAGACGTTGTGTTCAAGCCTGCAACGCTAACAGTACATTTCCCCACTTCTCCACATCGTTCTAACAGACATTGCTGTCTGCGTATTGATCTGGGGCTTACTTCTCGGGCTTGTTACTCTGATCCATTAACAAGTGTGTCTGTCCCTTCACCAGTACCAAGCCATCTTGATTACTATAGGTTGGTAAGTCTGTGAAACAGCATAATTTACTGCTTTGTTTATCTTTCTCAATGTATGACAGTACCTTTTTTTTTTTTTTTTTTTTAACACACAAGAATAGGACTGCTGATCACTCAAATACCGTGTAAAATCATAGTCCTGTGAAAGTCTTACTGGGATTACTTTAAGTCCATAGAATAATTAAGACATGACATCTTCAAAACAGTAAGCCTTTCAATTTTGCACATAGTGGTATTTCCGTTTTCTTAGACAATCTCATTTTACGAGTATTTTATGATGTCAACTCTATATCAGATTTATATATGTGTTACATATTTTTGTGTTATCTTAAATTTTATTTGCTCATTTCGTTAAATTGCTGAATTCATTTTCCCTCAAGCTGTCTATAGTCTTTCTTACTGTTTTTCAGTCTGTCTCCCTTCTTGAGGTCTCCACATCCATTTCTTTGTGGATTAGTGCATAATTTTTGCCTTCCTGATGGATCGGTGCATCTACATACGACAGAACCTGCTTGTATATCTGATTTATTTCACTTACCATTCTGGTCTCAAGGCGTGTTCATTTTTCTACAAGTAACTCACATTGATACTGGTAATTTGTTTGCTTTTAAAATCCATGAAGCATTTAAATAGACGTGTACTGATTTTATTAATCACCTGAAGGAACTGTATTTTGGTTTCAGTGATTTTCTATAAAACTCTCACTGATTTCTGCTCTTGGTTTTACTATTTTCTTTCTACTATTTGGGTTTAGTTTTCTCTTCTTTCATTAGACTCATAAGGTGCAACTTTAATCATTGATTTAAAAACTTAAACTTTTAATCAGCCTCGTCTTCATCATGAGATACAAAGAGGTAGAAACCATGCAGAAGTTAAACAGCATAGTTTAAATAAGAAAATTAGTTGAGTATGATTAAAGTAACTGTAAGATATATGGAAACCCCATGTGGTATATTTGGCTGAGATTTATGGAATCCAGTTGTTTTATGAATGAGCCAACATTGGCCTCTGTGTTTTGGCTCCTGTGTTTTTTACTTTTGCATAGGAGACTGACACAATTAGTTCAAAAGTTTGCTGGCACAAAGTTAAACTTTACACATCTTAAATATGGCCAAGCAAGCGTGTCTGGGTCAGTACGTACCTGCACTGCATACGCCTCAAAGCCGCTCGCTCGGTCCAGCACCTGCCAGGCGTTGATAACACAAACCCTGCTGCTCAGGAGGCCACAAGCAGCGCTGCCCTTCGGAGCGCTCTGACCTTGGCCTAAATGACACCGCCTAGACAGGTTAGCTCCTTCTCTGCTTCCGTTCTCCCTGGGGCTTTCCTTTCCCTTCGCTTTTTTTGGGCAAGAGGATTCTGTTTTCAGGCAGACTGTCAAAGCGCCACTCTGAGGAAGTCCAGTCTATGCGACCACCTTGCAGGCCTACCTTGACTTGTTTAGCCTCCCTGCACCGAGGAAGAGCCACCTTGGAAAGTGGTTAGCTCTCAGTGCAAATGGTGTAGCTGAGTTCATTGGACAGCAGACAAGTTTGCTGGCCTTGTCAGCTGGGTGGTGGGGTGGTCTGCAGGTCCCGGGAGACCGGAGGCCACATCGCGACCTGTAGCACTGGTGTGCAGTGGGAGTGGGTCATTCCTCCAGTGCACGTGAACTCTGTGTGGTCTGCAGAAGGAGCTGGTGTGGTTGCCTCTTGGGGTGCACATGGGCCACCCAGGGACTGGCGGGAGGCCTTTGGGGTCTGCAGGTAGCAGGCCCTTGGTCCTGGCAGGAAGTCTGTGGCTTTAAGTACAGGTAGGAAACCTAAAGGCATCAGTTTTTGTATCAAGATGCCGGCAGGATGTTATCATCATCAGGCCAGTGCTGCAGGGTGCCGTGAGCACACATTCAGGGACAGAGCCCCAGTGAGGTCCTCACATGCACGCCCGACCCACTGATCGCCTTCTCCTGTGCATCAGCTGGAACCCTCAGGAGAGCGCCTGTCCTCCACGGAGATGGCTTAACTGCATGCTTACTTCGAAAGGAAGATATGTAAATTAAATGTTTCTTTCACCACAACATGCTTACCCAAGTGTAAATGGGGGGAAGAGATGCAATGAATTGGGTCCATCTGGGTCCATCTCTGTTCTAATATAATCTTTTAGTGCCAGAGTTTATTTCTCGGCACTGCATTTTACAGATTTGAATACTTTGTGTTTCTATTTTCCTTCACACTGTACGGCTTCCTGATTTCTGTTACGACTTGGCCTGCCAGCTAATGCTGACTGTCAACCTGATTGGACTCAGAGCGTCCTGGACTGGTGATGGGAGCATGGTAGCCATATAGTCATTGGTAGATTCATCTCCTGGGCCTCACAGGGCGGTTGGAGGAAGGGGGTCTCTGGGGACCGTGCTTTGGAGTTTATTTGGCTCACTGGTGTCTTGCCCTGTAGTTCACGTTCTGGACATCACGCAGTGGACAACTTTCCTGCACCAGGCCTGTCTGCCATGCTATTTCTGCCTTGAAGCCAGCCAGCCCTGGACTAAACCCTCTGCAGCCATGAGTCAAACTAAATCTCATTGGGGATGTTGAACTAAGATCAATGTGGATATTTTCTAGCTATCTTTCTGTACTGATTTCTGGTTTAATTTTGTCATTATAAGAGAACGTAGTTTGTATAGTTTGAATTATTTTAAGTTTACTGAGGTGTGTCTCATAGCCTGGAATACAGCTTATTGCAGTGTATGCTGCTACTGAAAATGCTCTCTAAATGTCAGGTCAGGTCAGGTGGCAGTGCTTGTAGGTGACTGCCACCATCTGATCTTCAAACTCTCATTCTGTCCATTATGAAGGGAGCATTTCGATGTTTTCCAATAAAATTGTGGGGTTTTTTTTAACTTTTAGTTCAACAGTTTTGCTTTATTCATTGTGACGCCCTGTGTTTAGCTATCTGCCCATTTAGAATTATTATAGGTCCTTTGCGAGGTGATACCTTTATCATTGTAAAATGTCCCTCTGTATTCCTGGTAACATTCTTTTTTTTTAAAGGCCTACTATGTTTGACAAATCGCCCAGCTTTGTTTTGCTTAATGTCTTCACGGAAGGGTGGGTAGTTATTCCAGAACTGATCTGTGAGATGTGGTGACCTTCAGTGTCCCGCAGGCTTCTGATTTCTGTGGTGCAACCTTATGTGCAGAGTGGGGACGGGGGCTGGGAGGATTTGCATCATTTTTATCTTACCTCACCGTCATCTGAAGTCTGGTTGTTCATCTGTGCACACGGGGGAACGCTGTGTCCTCACTCTGTCCCTTTAACAAGTTTCTCTTGCTGTTTAGTTTTTTGTTACTGGTCTAGCTTTATAAGCAAATTGATTTTCAAGTATTTGGGAACATTTCTGTTATTGCTTGGTTATTGATTTCTTATTTTAATCCCATTATGGTCAAAGAATAAATACATATTTTGTGATTTTAACATTAAAAGATTAAAAAGAATCCAGGGTATGGACTATTGTGTTGACTGTTTCCGGTGAACTGGGAAAGACCGTGTTCTGTTGTTGAATGGAGCATTCTATGGACATTAATCAGATGCTGCTGATGGACAGTGGTGTTGAGTGTTTCTATGCCTTCGCTAATTTTCTGTCTGTTAGTTGACCATTAGTGAGAGATAAGCATTGAAATCTCCAACCAGAATTGTCAATTTTTCAATTTTTCCTTTAGGCCTCCCAATTTTGTGTCCTGTATTTTGGCCCTGTTGCTATGCATACATACACTTAGGATTACTGTGTCTGCAATTGTGAGTGTGCTTACACAAAATTCCTTCTCATCAGGTAATTTGCTTTGCTCTGAAATCTGCTTTGTCTGATATGAATATACTGACTATTTTCTTTTGTGAGATATCTTTTTCTATCATTTTCCCTTTAATATACCTAAAGGGTTAAATTTGAAGTCAATTTCACATCAACAGCAGAGACTTGTTTTGGGTTTGACTACACATTCTGACAACGGGTGTATTTTAACTGACGTGCAGGAGGATTTGCATTTAATGCAATTATTGATATATTTAGGTCTAAATTGAGCGTTTTATGTGATGTTTAATTACACCTATTTTTCTTCTTCTTTTGCTAATTCCTGCTGTCTTTTGAATTGCTTTTGAACATTTTTGGCTTTCTATTTTGCTTACCCTCTGAATTTTATAAAAACTAATAAAATTTTTGAGTGATTTCTCTAGGGAATGACCTAACTATCACAATCTAATGAGAATCAGTTTTCTCAACTTCAAATGGACCATAGAAATTTTAGCACCCTATGCGTCCTTCTAACCTTCCTCCGGATGTTATAATTATGATACTTTCCTGTTATGTGCTTTCAAAACCCTAGGAGAACATGTTATAGTTTTAACTCTCAAGCATGAAGCATGCTTAAGGCTCTCAAGAGGAAACAGTCAGTTATGTTTATCCAGATGCCCTTTTCTTGTATTTATATATTTCTCTTGTTTCATTCTGTATGACCCAGCTTTCCTGCCAGTATTTCTTTACATCTCTCTGATGAACCTTCATTCAGTTTTTCTAAAGCACCTCCACTGGCAAAGAATTCTCTTAGGCTTCTTTTGTCCAAGACCACTTATATTTCATCTTTGTGTCCAAGGGCTCTTTCCACTCAATAGCAATTCTGGCTTAGGGGTTGTTTCTTCTTGGTGCCTCCAAAATTTGCGCCCTTTGTGGTTTCCATGGTTTCTGATGGGAAATGAACAGTGTCTTGGGTCATTGTTCCCATGAGTAAGTCAGTGATCACTGCTGTTCGTTTCAAGGATAATTTTCACTGCCTGTCATACTTAGAGGTTTGATCGTGTGTCTCAGAGCGTGGCTTCTTGGAGTTTGTCAACTGTGTGACTTGTTGAACATTTTGAATCTGTAAGTTTATGTCTTTTGCTAAACAGACACATTCAGCCATTAATTCTCCACATGTGTTTCTGTGTCTGTACTCTCTTTCTGGGACTCTAACATTGAGTTAGGTCTTTTATTGTTGTTCCACATATTCATGGGTTTCTGTTCCTTTTTTCAATCCATTTTATCTTACTCAGACTGGACAATTTTTACTGGACCACCTTTGGATTTATAGATTATTTTCTCTGTTATCTCTATGATGCTATGAGACCTTTTAGTGATTTTTTTAGTTTTTAATTATTTTATTTTTGTTCTGCTTTCTCAATTTGATTATTCTTCATATTTTCTATTTTTTATTCTAGCTTTCTATTTCTATCTCTTTTATGAAGGTTAGCAGTTGTTTGCTAAACATTTTCATAGTAGCTGCTTGGAATTCTTTGTCACATAAGTTTAACATCTTTTATCTTGGCGTTAGTATCTGTTGATTTTTTTTCTCCCCTGTGAGTGGATGTTTTTTCTGGTTCTTTACATACTGGATTTTGTGACGAGTATTTTGAATATTATGTTTGAGGTGGCGGGACTTTTAAGTAACCTGTAAGGAATGCTATGCCCACTTTTTAGCAGGTAATTAACTTGTTTAGGTCCGCCTGCACATTCAGCCCTCCTGTGGTCTGTGCTCCAGGGTTAGTTACTCCAGTCTCCCAGCCCTTTGCAAACCTGAGATCAGCCATGCTCAGGGAGTCTGAGCCCCAAACCGTGATCCATCCTTAGTCTCCTTCGCGAACTTGTAGGGAAGCCCGTTCCTGCTTAGCTTTAGAGTGCACTCAGAGATGCACTTAACAAGAAGCAAATGGAAAACAGACTCATGAGGGCTTTTCCTGAGCTTCTGCCTCCGTGTAGTTTCTCAGCGGTTTAATTTCTGGATCTTTAGAAGTTCCATTTTAATTCTTTGGTCAGCAAATTGGAGCTTTAGTGTCCTTTGCTGCTCTGTGCTCTTGCAATTGCCTTTATGCCCAGAAATAAGCAGCGAGACCATGAGCAGGAAGGGGAAAATAAGCTGTACAGCTGTTAGTCGCGGTCCCGGGTCTAAAGCTCGCTGAGTTACGTGGACTGGCTCCTCTCCTAGTTCTGTAACTGCTGCCACCACCAGAGTTTGCGTAGAGTGTGGACCCCAAGAAAGTGGAAAGGGGAAACTACCTGAAGATTTTTATGCTCTTTCTGACCTTAGACATTCCCTCTTCTGCTTGGCGAGCCAGAACTGACGGTTGCCCTGGAGTGTTCCCCACACTACGGTGCCCAGTGGACTTTGAGTCCTTTCCTCAGGTGAAGGGAATGCCTCGGGGGAGCACGGTACACTGCCCACAGGTTGGTGCTGCTTTGGGTTCTGGTCTTCTCCACTAAATCGCCTGCCATCAGGTACTTCTCAGCTTCCTGAGATCCAGTCCATGCATTTTGTCCGAGTTTTACAGTTGCATTCAGGGGGAGAGCCTGGGCGATCTGTCCTCAGTGTAGTGTGTTTACAGCGAGAGCTCCTCCACTGAATTATTCACTTACTTACCCTCCTAGTACGGGGATTAAACTAGGGCCTTCTCCCTAGGCTACCCCTTCAGCACTGTCTGTTTTTTTTTTTTTTTGTTTTTTGAGACAGAGCTCAATATGTCACTCAGTAAGACACTAAGTTGTCTGGGTTGAGCTTGAATTTGTGAGGCTTTTGCCTCAGTTTCCCATAATACTGATTACAGGTATGACCCGCCACACCCAGCTCCTCTACTGAATTTTCACTGTGGCAATTCCAAATTGTTTTGATTTTCAAGATGTTCTTTCATTCTCAGACATTTTTAAAATTTGTATTTAATAGTTTGAAGTATACTAGCAAAATGTCCTTTAACCAGGAAAAGTCTTAATTATTCAATAACATATGAAGGAAGAAGCATTTTATAAATTTAAAGATATTCTTTCTTTATCACTTGATTGGAATCTCTGCTGTCCTTTTAACTTTGTGTGGTAGTATTTCCTGGGTTCTGTGTTTTTGTTTCCCAGTGGTTCTCCTAATGAAGACATGGTACTCTTTAAAATGGCAAAATATCCCCCAGATCTCTCTCCACACGAATATGCTTCACTCACCTCGTGGTACCAGTTTCATAAATTTCACCATCTCCCAAAATAGACTTCCAATTTTCATTTTGTTATTTAGGGTAGTAATACCTACTGTGCCAGGTTTGGGGATGTGTTGGGGATACATCCTGAGACCTACAGCTATACAATTTCTTCTTTGCAGAGTACTAGGATATTTTTAATTTCATGTTCTATCTTTCTGTGTGTACACCATCTGTGGAGGCTGGAGGACAAATCGTATTTTTGTGATGCTGGAGTAGCGAGCTGGTGTCAGTTAATAACATCTAGATTATTATCTGTTTCTTTTTCTAAGTTCCTTCCTGGCTGTGACCCTGGAGGGCAGCTGGTAATGCTTCTCCACGTTTCTGCGCTAGCAGCCCAGAGTGTCAGAATGTGGACAAAGAAAATACTTGTCAAGTTTCTTCCTGTGGTGCTAATTTCTCTGTAATTCTGTGTGTTTCTACCCTCCTTTGCTAATTGATTTTTCTGCATCATCAAGTTCACTGTTAACCATTGCTAATACTGATTTAACTTGTTCCATAGTGAGATTTTAGTGAAATTTCTTTTTTAAAGATGCCAAAGGAATATCTCTTTGTGCTCTTGCTTTCTGTTTGATTTTTTTGCTTATTTGTTTTGTTTTTGTTTGCTCAATTTTCTTTAAGAGCGCAGGTTTCCTAAGAGGCTGCTTCAAGTTTCTGTCTCTCACTGATTGGAAGATCCTGAAGTGTCCAAGTCCTGATATGGATTGGGTGATTTTTGAAGGACATTATCAATCCCCATCTTCAACCAGTATTGAGCATGCTGACTTTTGGGGGGCTGCTAAGGTTTATAGTTCCCGTTGCCTCATAAACAGAAATAAATGGTCATTCATACTGCTGCTAAATCTAGGGTTTGATGTCTATGCCAAACTTGATAATCTTAATATATCTATCTCCTCATATTTCCGAATAGCAAATATTTCTGCATATAGAATATAGCTCATGAAAGAGGATTCCTTTCCATTTGAAGCAAGAGTCAAAAACAATTTTTTTTTTTTGTCACTAGAGCAATATCCAGTGTCAGCGTGGGGGTGTCGCTCAGGGCAGATGGTGCACTGCCCCCAGGCCTCTCCGAAGGGAGGAGGCACGTTACCAGCACTCACACCGGCTTTCTGAGCTCGCCATTGGGAGGGTTCTGCAGCCTGTGGGCTGTGTATCCGGAGGTAGAACGCAAGCACTGAGGCGCCACCCAGGTGCTCAAGTGGCATCAGGACCCCACGTCCCTTGGGACACATGGTGCTGGACTTGGGTTGGCAGCTGGCGCCAACTTCTAGTTCTTTCCAGTTTTGTAAGATAGAATACAAGAATATGAAGCATGCTTAACTTTCCTGTCAAACATTTTGGGTGTTAATGCAGACTTTTTCTTTACCCTTTGACAGAAAATGTCACGGATATTTTAGGAGGCAAAAGGGAGAAGGGGCTTATACACATTTCTCATCGTGTTGTCTTCCCAGAATGACAATATATTTCCATTTTACCTCTTATTTTTATCTGAGAACCTTTCTTTTTCCGGTGTGTGTTATGTCTGGAGGATCCTTACTTTCTGGCTGCATGCGTTTTTTATGAAGGTTTCATCTTTTTGATAGTACTGCCCATCACCAGTTTTGATCTGATTTTTAAGTTTATTGCCTCATATTCTTCTCCTATAAAACTGTATGCAAAATTCTAACAAAATTTTCTCACATTTTCCCGAGATTCAACCAATCTCTATGTAGAGTCCTGATTTGAGGGACTGAGACTTTCATGGGGCTTCACACTCTTTTTCCATACCTAGTTGAGACCTTTAGCAAAAGACAAAAATAACCAGAATATATAACCATCACCTCCGTGTTCTTTAGTTTTGTTCAATGTGTGCAAACCTCTAGAGGTGCTATTTACTGCCTTTTATTATCAGGTTTTGTGGGACAAATTTGTGGTCTATGTGCTGGGTATACAGAGTATGCATCAGGCTCACGGTTCAGGAGGAGAATGTGTCTCTCATAGCTGTGCGTGGCCATCGCAACCAGGCACTTTAGTTACTGGTTCTTGAAGCCCAGTAAGGCTAATCTTATCACTGGTGATAAGGGTTTATAAGGATGGGTAAGAATATTGCAGGAACTGTATCATATATTTTCTATCTATATGTCTTCTCTCTCGCTCTCTCTCTCTCTCTCTCTGTCTGTCTCTCCCTCTCTGTCTCTCTGCATATCTCTGGCTCTCCACTAAAGACTGAAAGACCCCAGAACAAGAGTTATTCTTTATTTCTCTGGGGCTGCCTACTCTTAATTCTGTGTGTTTTTTTCATATCCTTTTTGGAGTTTATGAGTAAGACAGAAAGTGACCACCTCCAGGAGTCCATCACTTCGTAGTTCAAATGGACCACAGAGATTGATTAATATTTTCAATCCAAACCCCTGGAAGGAAATCTCATTGGCTCTTCACCTAGAAGAGCACAGACACGTCTCTGCAGTGGGTGTAGTCTGCAGGAAAAAGAGAACGTTGGCTGTTAGGAAATCATGAGAGGGGCCTGCCTTCACGGGCCCTCTCACAGCTGCAGCAGCTAGCAAGCTGCCTTGGACATGACAAGTGTGATTTCCTTCCCGGTCTCTTCATCCGACTCCCCCTTAGAGTCTGGGGTGTTTCTATTTCTCCAAGATGCCTGATGCTTCTCCTCCCAGGGCAGAATCCTGAATGTGTGATTTTAGCTCTAAAATAGGCCAGAGAGTCTTCGCTCATGAATCCTTCCCCCTGTATACCACTTTCCCAAGCTGTAAGATGTGGACAGAATGTCACCGTTGGCTACAGGAAATGAAGGAAGATCACATGTACAAATGTACCTAGAATAGCACCTGGCACATGGTATGCACGGAAACGATTTTGAGCCTTGATCTGTCACATTCCTGCACTGGACACTGACTTGTCCTCTTCCCCTGGAATATTTTCCAACTCTCTGGCTCGCGGGCTGCATTTCTTTTTACAACAGCACATTGTCTTCTCCAGGTCTTGTCTGTGGTTTGCAGAATTCTGCTCCTTGGAAATTGAAATAGCATTTGCCCATTTTCAGCATATCACAGATTTTCTGTTTTAGCTTGGTTTCTCAAGAAGCACTGGCCGAGGCGTCTTTCTCTTTGTGCTTTGATTTCTAAGGTCTCACTGAAGAGACACAGAGACACCAAGGGGGCATGGGAGCTTTTATAGTCCTGTGTTAAATTTAGGGCTCTGTTCCCTTGATAGTGGCCTAATTTTATCCTCTACCGTCCAAATGCTAAGCTTGTTTTGCCTTTTTAATTACTTTATTCATTTTTGAGACAGAATCCCACCCTAGGTTGGCCTGTAACTCACAATCCACCTGCCTCAGCCTCCCAAGTGTTACAATGAAAAGCACGCACCACACATCTGGCACCAAATACCAGGCTCTTGAAGAAGCAAAAAGAATACAAGAGCCCTCACTCTCATTTATCCATTAGCGTTCTACAGTTGTTCCTGAACTCTTAGAGTACCCGAGAAAGCCTTCAAGAATCTTAGTATTTTGCAAAGTACAGCTCACTGGGGCCCTTTCTGTCATGGCCGTGCTCATTGGTGCCGTCTTTCCAATGCTTGACTGCTTTCTTTTACAATCTGCACTGACCGCTCCTCAGGGGCAGATCCAGTGTTTCCTTTGGACAGCAGTTTGATTACTTGGCTGACAAAGTGATTGCCTTATTTCACATCAGAGCACTGGGAAGGTTTGAGGCTGCTATGGTTAGACTGTTTGCATCAGAACTCATTGCTTTTCAGTTATTTAAAAAAGCGGACAAGTGCACGAGAACAGGTACCAAGCTTTCTTCTTCATTATGTAGAAGGCAACCTGATACTACAGATGACAACAGCCACCATCCACTGAGCCTGCCCTCGGCCCCAGGTATGTTATCTTATTGAAGCACATTATCTTACCCAATCTTATCATGACTTCATGGAATAAACGTTGCTACATCTCCATTGTTATAGATCAGAGAACTGCAGTGCAGGAAGATGGTGAAGGGGCCCCACCTCCCTCTGTAGCTATGGCTCCGGGCTGGACTCTGGGGCCAGGTCTCAGACGCAGTGCTGTTCTCTCCCCCATCACAGATCCCAGCTGCCGAATGGATCACTGGCCTCTTTCTCATCAGAACCATGCCAAAATACAAAATGGGAGCACACTTCTCAGAATTCTCTTGCTTCCCAAAGTATCATAACGTATGATTTGACATGTTTCTTATATTTCTGAGGACATTTTCCAAAATCGTGTACATGTATTCAGATTGACACAGTGGTTTCCTTACTGCTGTGAAAACTTCCTTTCAGGTTCATGTGATTTTGACTTTACTTATTATTTCTTCGTGGAGATCAGAAGAAGGTTCAAGCTGCACTCCTGACGACTTCTTTTGAGACCTACCATCCTCCTCTCAAATCCAGTTCTATTTGAGTAGGACATTCTTTTAGTATTAGCTTTCCCATTGCTGAGCCATAATATCTGACACTCACGTCTTACAGGTAGAGTCATTTATTTGGCTCATGGTTTCAGGAGATTCAGTGCATGGGCACCCGGTTCCAAAGTAAAAACATCATGGTGGAAGGGTACAGCAGAGCACAGAGGCTTATTATTTCATGGCAGCCAGAAGTGAAGCAGGGAAACCAAGAGGAAAGAAGGGGAGAACAGACAGGACCCTTAGCCATGCTTCTGGGGTGTCCTGGCCTGCAGGTAAGTCTACAGAGACCCTAGAGGGGGAGTGGGGATGAAAGGGGACAAGAGACAAAAGGAACGGAGACAAGATGAAGAAGTCTGATCAAGTCTCGTTTATTCAAGGAAGGAGTATCAAATATATAGGGTATTGGGGAGGAGGGATTTGGGTTCTGAGACTTCAGCAGGTAACTTAGCAACAGTGGAAAGACCCAGGGTTATAGGTTGATTCAAATTTCCTGCGGGCAGACTCATAAGGCAGGCTGATTAACATAATCCCTGAATAGGCCAAACAAGCTAGGTAGGCAAGGTGCTGCTTACCTACCAAACTTAACTCCTAGAGGGAGTTAAGGTGCTACAGCCTGCAGATATAAGGTGGCAGACAATTACAGGGCTTCCCACACTGGGATCCACCCAGATATACGCAGAAGTGTGTGTTACTAAACAGCAGGAGAATCAGGTTCACACAGGTGAGCTTCTCCACCCCCCTGGTCCCGTCATGTCCCCAGCTCGAAGTTCCTCCCTATTAAAGCTTGGGGAGACCCCGTAAACATATTTGCCTTTTTAAGTCCTTTTCATATGCTATATGTTTTGCTTGACATGTGTTGAACACAACGTGATTTATTACCTGAAACAAGGATTGCTTTGAGTAAATCATGACTACTGCCATCATTAAAAAGTCACAGCGGGTCTTTTCTGTAAAAACCTGTTTGGTGAGTTTGGGCATCTCTCTCTCATCCCAGACTGATAACCATTGAAGAGACTCCTATCTGCACATGGTTCTTGAACTTTTTAGGCTGAACTGTTTCTGTGTGGATAAACAGTAATTCCAACTGCATCTCTGCATTCATTCAAGGATTTGCAGGTGAGGACTCCACACCGGCTCAGTATCAAGCATGACCTCTGCTTTGTTTGCCTCCGTGGACTCTGGAGTCTACACGGTACCTGGCCACAGTCCAAATGGCCATCCCAAAGCTTGTCCTTCATTTCCAGCTTAGCTCCACACTGACACAAAAATGTGAAAATGATACTGTAACCACTGGGGGCTTGTGTAACACATATGTTAGTGTGTATGCTATCTTATTATGTCACAGTGAATCATGGTACAATGTATGCTGTACTATTATGTATTATGCTTCATAACTATCTGTCTATATTCTTAAGGCCGCAGATGGTGAGAGAAAATATTTGACCTATGGTCTTGGCATGTGTGCTCATATGTCTTACACGTGTGTGTGTGCATGTGTGCATGTGTGTGTTTATACCTCTGCACCAATAGTCTTTGCTCAGTGTTGCTATTCCTGTCATTTTTTCAGTGAAAAGTCCTCTTGCTGAGACCAGCTTGTCTCTGGACATAGCTTGGGGAGCCATCAGCCTGACTAAAGCTTGCATCTTTGCTTCAGAAATCTTCCGTTTTGCTCGGGAAATCCAATTCAGTTTATTAACGCTCGAGCAGATCCTGAGTCTTTCTTTTTTACTTTCAAACATTCCCCGGGAAGAGAAGTGAAGTGTCCCCCCAGGCCTCTGGCCACCCGTCTCCCCGCAGAACCACGGGTTGTTGACTTGGCAGTTTCTTTGCTTGAGGCTCCGGCTCTGACTCTTTCGGAAGCTTCATACACAGGAAGCGTCTCTTGCAATTTGCAGTTTGGTCTGCTGCGGAGCTCAGGCCCTATTGACACCGACACCGAGTTTCCTAAGGTCACCTGCTGGTCCCTGGAGGGACTGGCATTGCAGTGTGGGAGGAACTTACACCGCAGGGCAGGTGTCTTCTCAGCGCTGTGCAGCTGTCCTGTTGGAGCATCTCTTTGCTGCTCCCTGGACCCCACACTGTCATGCTTTGTCGCTTGAGGAGGGTTTCCCTGGAGCAGAGCTCCATCTGGGCTGACGTGATGATCCCGCTCCTCTGAGAGGCAAGGATTAGGGAGATTTTTATTAAACTGCCCTGCGCCCTGCCACAGAGAAAGCACATTTCTATTTCTGGTGTTCTGTGACAGTTTCTTTAGGATGTGATCGCACTTTGAAGGGAAAAACCTATTCCATGGGGTGGTCCCGCGCCACCTGCAGAATCAGCCATGTGACTCAGGAGACAGAGAAGATGAAGATTTCCTTGGCTGTTCCCTGGCTGACCTGTAATACCTGCCCCTAAAGATGTGACTTTTATGGGAAAGCTCTGATTTAAAGGGGGTGCCTCTGTGAAAATGTGAGAAATGGGCTATTTTCAGCTTTGCTATGCTCTAAAGCTTGGAAAATCAGGCGCCACTGAGGATTAACCCAATCACTTTCCCATGGTGCTTTCCCTGGAGCAGGCTCTCAGAAGGCCTTGCTGCCCAACTCTCATTAGGAGGCTCATCACCATCAAGTTGAATCAGGCCCCGACTCTGGGGTGGGATGGCTTTGCCGAGCTGTGTTCTGAACAGATCGATGTCAAGCTTCTCGCTGTAGTCATGGCCAAGGCGGAAAATGCCATCGTGTTTGGTGATAAAATGAGCCTGCAGCTACCAAGAAAAATGGGAGAGAATTTCTGATGAGTGTTTGCAGCATGGTGTTGGGACCCCTAAAGCTACTGGCTAGATGTGACTAATTGGATCAGACCCAGAAGTCAGGACATGCCTGGGGTAAGCTTTAAATAAAAGGTGGAGAAAATGGCTTAGGGTGGCAGCCGTGGGCAGGCTTGCAATTTTTACCTAGGGAAAGAGGGGGAGGGATTAAAAGTTTATGAATCACCCACTAGAGGTACTTGACGCTTTAATTATATTATTTTATTTACTTTTAGAAAACCAAACTCTGAGAAGGATCACTCTTATTATTATCATTTGTATGTTGTAACTCAAGGTCACATAGTAGGTGAGTGGCAGAACCTAAATCTGATACTATGACCCATCATGTGGAGGTGGTCAGATAATACAAACTATGTTTGCTGTACATGGCTTTGTCAAGTGGCGATCCTAGAAACAGGGTGTGTGTTGACACATGCACAGATAGACACACACATGCATACACACACGCACACACATGCATGAAAACACACACACACACACACACACACACACACACACACATAGGGTAACAGCCTTTGAGCATCTGCAGAGCAAACATGATTGTTGGGACACAGATGGGTTTATTTGGTGCAAGCCTCTTCTAGTTAAACTCATTCCCTTTATAGATGGGGTTACTGAGTGTAACCTGTGGAGAGTGACCTTATAATGCTGCCAGGGACAGCAGTCGAGACTAAGGTCACTTCTCCTGGACTGATTATAACAGAGTACTGCTCTGACCCCTCTTCCACCTTCGCAAGCATTTATTCACTTTGCACCTGCAATCCTGCTCAGATTCACCTTGGATTCTGTGATGCAGCCCCGGCCCCGAGGACATGACTCCTGACTGACTCCCCGCCACAGTTTGTCTCTGCACTTGTAACTTAGTCCTTCAGGTTTTGGAGCCTCCTCTTCTTCCCAGCCCCTGCTGAGGGTAGCATCAGTTTTAAGCTTTTGTGTAAATCTGACAATTGTCTTGTATGCTTGAGTAGATGAGGGTCACATCCTGCAAAGAGCGGAGCTGACTGTGTTGTGATCTAAAGGGACACAGGGAAGGGTGGAAAGGAGCAGGCAGCAGAGCTTGGTTCAGAGGACAGAGGCAGAGGACAAAGAGCACAGTGACTCAAAAGAAGGTGAGCAGCCCCGAAACATCCCCATGTGGAGTCAGAGAGTGCTCAAAGGTGCTGTGTAACAAGTCAGCCTCAAATGTGGCCACACAGAATGACACAGATCAAGCTCCCTTAATGTAAAAAATCTAAAATTCGATATGCTCAAAAATCTGAAAGTTTTTGAATGCAAAACTTGTGGAGAAAACTCCACACCTAACCTTTTGCAATGGATCACAAGCAAAATAAAAGTCAGGGGCATGAAAGGTATTTTATAAAATTTCCATCAGGTTATGTGCATAAGACACATGAAACACAACTGAACCTTACATTTAGACTCAGGTCTATCGTTAGAATATGCAGCAATTTTAAAGTCTGCAGAAAAGCATCTGGAATCAAAAACACTTCTGGCTCCAAGCATCTTGGACAAAAGATACTCAGGCTTAATCATTTATTTAGGTGATAAATCTGTGGCTTTGCTAGTGGGAGACACTGCCTGCTGACTCACCTCGAGCTGGAGGAGTTGGGCTACAATTGTAGTCGCTGCTTCCATGATGGCTGACCTAACTCTCTTGAATGGATTTTTACTCTTTTTTTTTTTTTTTTTTTTTTTTTTTTTTAAAGCATCAGTCGAAGCTGGCAAAACTCAATGTTTTGTTCTAAGTATACTGAAAGTTTCAGTCATGGAGGAAGTTCAGTTATTGTTTTTCCCGTTACATCTCAGGGCAGTGATAGCATTTCTGGTCCAGGTCTCTTCCTGCTAGAGAGATGGCGGAGGAAACATTGTATGAGTGTGTGCATGTGTGTGTACGCATGTGTATGTGTGTGTGCCAATGCTTGTGACAATACAAGTGATACCATAGACCAACTAGGTGTATTAAAGCTCAGCAGTGCTGCAGAAGCCCCTAGGACCCGGTCCACTAAGTGGGAGGCCCCGGGAAGGCTTCTTCTCTGGGGCAGAGGAGCTCAGGCTCTCAGGGTAAATGAGACGATCAGAACTGCCCAGGGCTCCTGCATCTTGTGAGCCTCCTTAGACTGTTGTGGGAGGAAGCTCTAGGTAGCAGCTGCTTCTCTTGTCTCTGGGGAAATTAGGGCTCCTGTAACATGGCGAGGGGGTGCAGTGAGACATGTTCAGCCCGCTAACTGTGATTCCTAAAACTATAATTTTACTTGTGGAAATAAGAGAATAGAGTAATATGCAGAGTACTGGGCTAGAGAAGCGCACGGTCTTGGGAGTGATAAACAGTCAGTGAATCAATAATTATCTGGTCTATTTGCTTACGGCACTTTGTAAACAGTTCTAGAGACTCAGTGGGGAACCTCACTTTCAGGATGTTAAATACACCCAAATATGTGAGGGCCTGCACCTGCCTGGCATGAATGCCTTTAGATTCAGGGTAAATTTCACTTTAAATGTGTCATTTTCTTCCTAGGTCTTAACTACCTGAGAGAGTGCGATTCTTTGGCTTTTTAAAGACTTCAATAAATCTATCAATGGGCCAAGGAAATTAGAAAACTCAATCATCGTTTGATTATAAAATAATCCTATAAACTGTAACTTCCTTAGGATTAGGTGCTGTGCTTCAAAAATTACATTTTATTTAATTATCCTTATACTGTCAGGGAAACATCAAGTATTCATTGAGAAATCTTTTTCTTACAGGTATTGCTTCAGATGTGGGCCAGATAGTAGAGAAATAATCAGTTCTCTATTTTTAAGGAGCTCCAGGCTAATTTAGCAGACCACTAAACATTCCAATAAGTACAAAACTAACTACACTGGCCCTGGAAATCACTAGGGTGTCCCAGAAGGGTGGCATTGAGAAGCAAAGAGCCATCTGAGCACTTAGCTGAGAAGAACTCCCCGAAAATGGGGTGCACTTGGCATCTTGAAAGGTTAGAGAAATGCCACAGGCTGGGAACAGTGGACAGGGAAGCAAGTAGGATAGCGTTTTGGCAAGGTGACCTGGAGTCCAACATCACAGAAGGAGTTTGTATTTCCTCCAGCATCAGTGGGAACATCCTGGGCTTTCAGCCTGAGGGTGGTGCTTCCTGGTGCTGCCGGGCTTAGGATTTGGGGACCTCACTCTGGCTGTGTGTGAGCGTGGACCATGGAGAAATAAGTTGAGAAGTGGAAATCTCTTGTGTGGCCCAGATGAACAGTGCTGGTGGCTTCGTCCAGATGCAACATGGTGATGATCAGCAGGGATGTGGTTTCTGCCACCTTGCAGAGGTTAGGAATGGATTGCAAAGACAAGAAGGGAAACAAAGTCATTTGCTCTTTGGCCTTAGCAACTGAGTGGAGGGCAGAGCTCTTTATGGAAAGACAATATTGGGTGTGGGGTGAAAGTGGAGGTTACTGTTTGCTTAGGCTGGGTTCAGGATGTTTTTCCCACATCTCAGTGACGATGGTGGTTGGACATTTGGATCTCTGGCTCAGGTAGAAATAGAACCTGGAGTTACAGCTTGGGGAGCCAGCACCCTAGACATGGTACCGCCACCAATGAGGTAGGTTGAGTACTCCAGGAAGAGACGGGAGATGGAGAAGAGAGAACATGGGAAGCCAAGGGCAAAGCTCTGGAGTTCATTCCCACCTAGAGAAGTCACAGTGGGTGAGGAGACTGCAGAGGACCTGAGGAGCGTGGCAGGCATGCGTGGAGTCCCGGGAACCAGGAGAGCGTTTCAGGAAGCACTGCTCCAGACATGGAGGACCAAGCAGCAACATGGGTTTCTCAGTGTGATGGCTCAGGTGGTCCTGATCAAAGCCATCTTGGCCAAGCCACAGGCAGAGAAGGAGAGGGAAAAAAAGAATCTGTCAATTTTCTTGAAGGAAGACTGAGAAATGGGAAAGAACTGGAAGAAAATGAATCGTCAAATAAAGTGTTGTGTTTTTGTTGTATGACAAGCAATATTAATACATGGAGAAGGAGGGGGAGCTGTGGTGTAATCTCTCACAAGGTGAGGTTATTTTGATTTGGTTCTATATGTTTTCTTTGAGTTGACGTCATTAAGGGTAAGAGAGAGAACGTAATCTTAACAGGGAATGAAGTAGTTATATGACTGGAAAAGCTCAATGCTGCCTTGAGTTTGGAGGGCAGAAACCAAGGCATGGTTGTAGGTTGTCTTTTCTTTTAGCCTGGAGTTTCATGCATTTCTTCTGTAAATGGCCAGGTGAGTTATTTTAGGCTCTGTGGGACATTTTCTGCGGCCCCTCTAATCAACATGGCCATTGTTGCATCACAGGAGCTGTAGATGATACAGAAACAAACCAGTGTGACTTCATTCCCCCAAAACTTTATTTATAAAAATGGCAGTGGTCTACATTTAGTCCAAGATTACATTTTGCTGGTAACCTGGTAGAGCTGCTAGGTTGGTCATGTGAGAAAGAAGATCTGTGTGCGTCAGGTTGTTTTCTCCAGTGAGTTCAGTGGAACGGGAGTGGACTCAAGACATGAGGAGTTAGGTGAACATGCTGCAGCACAGGCTGTCCACTGGGCAGGGACGGAGGTGAGGACATGAGGGTCACGGTGGACAATGACAAAGGGGAAAGGCCAGAGCACCAGGTCCTGATCAAAGAATAGCAGGAAAGGCAATATCGAAGTCCAGATGTGGGAAAGGATGGGAGGTGAAGACTGGACAAAAGAGAAGATGTGAGAAATGGTGATTGCTCAATTACGGCCATTACAGGTGGTAATAAGCTCTAAAGGACAGAGGGTTGAAATGGTGTGGACGGTGAGAGTGAAGGGCATCAGACCCGAGAGGAGAGATTGTTTGGATGAGCTATGAGCATCCTGAGAGTTATGGTACAGGTGACAGGAGAATGAAAACAGTGATTCAGGTACTAAAAGCATCAATGAATTAGGAGAGTCGATAGATGAGACCTTTCCCTTATTGCTCTGCATAGCTGACATCATCAGCCAATGATCATTCTGAATTTAAGTCAGATATAAGCAACTTTTAACCAAATATTAAGTGTCTTGGTTACTTTTTTCTTGCTACCGAGACAAAATACCCAACAACCTAAGTTAAAGGGAAACTGGTTTATTTAGCTCACAGTTTGTGGAGGTTTCAGTACATACTCACCTGACTCCAAGAAAGAGCAGCGTGGCAGAGGGGCAGCTATGCATGGCCATAGAAGATGGCAAAACCAACAATGTACAGAGCCCCAGGAAATCATCTTTTTGCCCCTTATATTGTATCCAGTCTTCCGACATTAGAGCAGGGCCAATTCAATCAGTGGATTGATGCAGCAATCTCCCTTAATCCCAGCACCCTTCACCCTAGTACTGCACTACAAATCAATCACACACACTAGATTCATTCACCTCCAAAAACAATTCTATAACCGTATGAGGTTTTGGAGGGATATGGAGACATAAACCATAACAATTAGCTCTTAAAAAGTCACTTGACAATTACGTAACAAATGGTCCAGGTATCATGATTTACATTTCTGAAGAAGGGCAATTTGGTCACTGTTTTTCTTGTAATAGAAGCACGTGTACATGAGGCTCAGTGAAATAAACCAGGCACAGAAGACAAGCACTGTGTGATCTCACTGGTGTCTGAAATTGTATAAAGTCCCTCCCATAGCACAGTAAGTAGACAGTGGCTACCAGGGGCTGCATGCAGGGAAGGATGGAGGCAGGGTCCTTTAGATCAAAGGGCAGAAGGCAAATGGACAAATGGACTGGAGTGTGGGGTGTGCTCTTACACAACATGGTGACCAAGGTCACTCATAATACATTGTGCATTTTAATAATGACATTTTAATAACCATTCCAGGGTCTGAAGGAATAAAGGGTGTGCAGGAGAGAATGGACCAGGCAGGGGGATCAGTCAGTCATAATACATTGTGCTGGCCAACATTGCTAGAAGAATTGTTTTTTAATATTCTTATCACAATAGTCAGTTGGAGAGCTGATGAATACATTAATTAGCTTAGTCCAATCTTTCTATGATGTAAACACCAATCAAAACATTGCTTTATGTTACATAAATATATATAATTGTGAATATTAAAGGAGAGGGGGAAAGACAGGGAGAAATGGAAGAAGAAAAGAAAGAAACAAACAAATAGGAAACAAAGAAAGAAACACAACAGAGTGCACAGAGGTCTGCCTGAAGGGGAGGATGTGTTGGATCGTGGGTGCCTGAGGCCATTTTCCCTGTCATGGCACAAGTCTCTGGTTAACGCGGCACCGTAAGACACGGCAAGGTTGGGGACACTCGGGGACAGGTGACAGCCAAGGGCATCACGGGAAATGGCAGCTGGACCTGTCCTAACTTGGCACGTCCCCTGGTAACAAAAACTAAGAGAAAGGAGATTAATACCGCATGGTAAGCTGATACAGGACACCTGGGTCATAGAAATTAGGACATACCAATAAAATTTTAATGACATAATTACATTTGTAAGTGGGGTGATTGTCGTACTTGGTCTTCCTTTGGGTGGAGGACATCATTGAACATTATGAGCAATTATTGTGAAACTTTGTGTGCTCATTCATGGGCCGTGGATGAGACACAAAGGAACTCAAAAACCATAAAATGAGACACAAAGGAACTCGAAAACCAGGTTCAAAACCACAAGCGCTGCTCAAACACCTGCTACTAGATTCTGCTAGAGCTTCCTGGGAACCACTCAGCCACTCCAAGTCGGTAGCTTTCTGTCTGCGTGTATGTGCGTGTCGGCTGCATTGGGAAAATTCCAGAGTCATGCCGAAGACAACTCTGAACCAGGTAAATAATCTGAGGGAAATCCCAATGGTTAGAGAGTGGAGGGAGCTGCAGGAGTTCATCAGGCTGCTTTGGAGGCCGTGTCTGTGTGTCTCCTACTTGGAAAGGAAACAGTTTTCATCTCAGTTTGTAGCTGATATCTGTATCAGTTTTTGCTAAAGTGCTGGGATCGATGAATAGATTAAAAAAGTTATAAGCTTTCAATGGTTTGAATTTCCAGGAAAGTGTTCAGAGGTTTTTATGGAACGTGTTAGAAGAGCAGATGGCTAGGTATGAAGCAATAAAAAGACTGATGCATTAATTCAACAAGTATTTATCATTTCTTATGAATTTCTTCTTATTCCTACCCAAGTCCTGAGAGTCATTCCAGGAGCAGAGCAGTAATCAAAACAGAAATCCCTACCTTTGAGGAGCTTGCATCAAAAACGAGAAAGATGGGTTATCACAAAGACAGATCACATAAATGTGGGAACAAAAGTGACTCCAAAAGGGGGTGCTTGCATGGAGCGGGCTCGCCCTGCTGAGAGTGCTCCCCGGGGTGGTGGTGGTGTGGAGTCACAGCTCTAAGGCTGTGCCTCGCGCTGAGGGCTCCGTTGTGTAGAGCAGCATCTTGCTCCATTTTGGGGGCTGATGCTGATCCGAGGCCCAGTGCCTTGGAAACCTGTCTGTGCAGACAGATCACCTCCAGATGCTGAGCCCACTAAACCTGACAACAAACAGCTCCCAGCTGGAGGCACAATCATAAGGCACCAACTAATAAATAAACTAATCACGCCAGCAAAAACCACCAACTGTAAACTTAGCAAAATTAAATCGGGGGCTCATGGACACAAGAAATATTAAAGATTTATTAGAGAAAGCTATGCCATGAGCTCATCAGATGTAACCAGGAAAGCATGCAAAAGCCCCCACCTAGATGTGCACAAGAAGGGGCCCAATACAGTGGTGTAGTGACCCACGGACACTCAACATCTGGTCAGAACCTGGTGGGCACATCAGGAGGTCGACAGGCTTTGGATCCCCTGACTTGAGCTCAAAGTCCCTGCTAGGCACAGCTCACATGACCTGCTTGCCGTCCTGACTTGGGGGGGCTTTACCTCAACCCTGATCCGGACAGGCTCTGTCTGTGTACAGTCTCATCCGTTCACCAAGGGGCCTGCTCACATCTCTGTGGACTCTGGTGTACTCCAGTCCTGCCTGTTTGAATCTGGCAGCCCCTGTTTGAACCCTTTCTTAGCTGCTCTGTAAACTCTGTGTTACACTGTCGTGTGCTGTGTGATTGACGCACGTGATCCCACTGCTTAGGTATTAGTAATTGTTAGTAATGAAGATGGGAATAGAAGAATCTGTGATTGCCTAGGTTACAGGCTTTCCAGTGAAGCCTGGAGTACTCAGCCAGATCAGCCTGGTGAAGCTGACACAGCTTGAGTGTAGTCAATAAATCCTGACACTGGAAAGACACAAATGTGTCTTTGCTGATGGCATAGCTGGCTCATGGCGTAAGAATTCTGAGGGGCAGACTCAGTGTTCAATAGGTTGAACAAGGAAGGCTTTCTGAGGAACGACACTTTAATAACTATTCCAGGGTATGAAGGAATAAGGGATGTGCAGAAGCGAATGGACCAGGCAGGGGGATCAGTCAGAAGCTGTCACCCCCAAAGAATCCACAGGCCAGCAGGTGGCAGTGTGGCAAAGTGTGGGAGAGCCCAGGCTTCACTCACTGAGATCCAGGCGTGCACTCTGCCTGCAGACCTAACTGGCTCATTGTGGGCGGAATGCAGAGAAGGGTTGGGAGACCAGCTGGAGCACCCCAGAGGGCCCTGTTAAGGGGACACTGAAATGTCCCAGGTGACCAGTGATGCAGTGCCTTGCACGGGGTGGGTGCCAGTGAAGGTGGGCAAAGGGGTCAGACTGGATATGTTTTTGAACTTGTTAACAGGTTGAGTGCGGGAAGTGACAGAAACAGTGGAATTAAGGATACAGCTAAACTTTCAGACCTGAGATCCTGGAAGGATGTCTCTGTTGATACATCAGAGAGAGGCAGCACGTTGAGGTCACCTGAAGACCCAGGAATTTTGCAGGAGGGAAATAGACTAGGTTCTTTTCAAGTAACTTTATTGAGGCACAGTTACCGTACAAAACCGTACATAATTACACAGTTTGCTGGGTTTGAAGATGATACGAAACAGTTACTGGCTGAGGGAGGGATGGTGCCATGTGGCTCCCTTCCAGATCCTTGGTGTCTCAAACAAAGAATCGGACAAGAAACACAGAGAAGACAGTGGAGGTATGCATTTATGGAAAGCCAGAAAGAGGTTGTCTTTGTTACTTTTGTTATTGCTGAGACAAAATACCTGACACTCAAAGTTAAAGGAGCAAAGATTTATTTGGCTTCAGGCTATAGCTGGCTGGCTGCAAGGCAGGATGACCTGGCAGCGGAGCATCACAAAGGAGAAATACTTCAGGGCAAGCGGAAGGCAGCAAGCAGCAAGTCTAAGTGACCTTAGCGGCTTCTTTCTCCCCTTTTATGGTCTGTCTAGGCTACTGGGCTTCGGGGAGATGCCAAACCAGTCGGTGGACTGATTCAGTAATCACGCACCCTTGAGCTCAGCATCACACACTCTGGATCCACCCTCTTCTGAAAAAGCCTACCTGTGACTGCATGGGGCATGTGGGGGGCATCTAGACACAAGCCATAACAGAGATATATACTACAGGGCGAGAGCGACCTGGCCTGGAGGATGAAGGAATAGGGTCTTTAAGATCCACAATATGCGGGTTGTCCTTCGCCTCATAAAAATAAGGCATTGGGACAGTTGACCTATCAAAAGCTCTCTTGGTCTTGACTCACATTTAAACTGTCCTATTAAAATCTTTTTTAAAAAAACTTTATTTAAGGAGAAAATGAAAAAAAAAAACAGAAAAAGGGTACAAGATACGCAGAATTTCAGAAAAAATAAACAGTAGAAAATCACTAGTTAATAGATTACATATTGTCATCTTAGAAATAGTAGTTCAAGTTACAAAATTAAAGCATATAAAGCAGTAATATGGTTATCTATCTTATATGCTTAAATGTACATGCAGTTATGTCCTTTAGAGCACTTTCTTTTCCTCTCTTTTGTACAATGACAATTACACATTTTGGGTTTTATGAATCCCACTGTTCTTATTACTTTTTTTGAAGAGAATAAAACCAAATGTGATATAACAAAACAGTCAGTCAAATCAAAAGGATAGACATAATACATAATGTAAAAACAAAATACAAGGTGATCAACAATGGTTACCATAATGCCTCTTGCTATCTTAAAAAGAATTCCCTATATCATCAGTTATAATAAAATTGAACAAAACAGTAAAGAACAAAACCAATAAAATCAAAACAGAGAGACATTAGAGGACTTCAAAAGAAGATAATAGTCAACCAGAATGAGCGTCATAATGAATCTTACTGTCTTCACAGTTTAGCCTATACTTTCGAACTTGGTACTATCAAGCAAAACAGAATAGAGGAAAATCAGTCAAAACAAGATGGTGAGAGCAATACAGGGTTTCAAATCAAGTTAATAGGAAATCAAAGTGGGTTACTATAATATATCCATCTTGGCTGGCTTTCTTCCAGATGGAAATGAAGGGTCAGGAAGAACGTCTTTTGATTGGTTATGCTCACATGCAAATGAAGGTCTAATTAGTCATGCAAATAGTGCCAGATTCAACTAAGGGATTGAAAATAGCACTTTTCTGATTGGCCCACAAGGCCTAGTCTAAGCCTGATGTCATTCTGAATCTAGTGTTCTGTGTATTTAAAAACATTATTTTTTTTTGTAGAAAATATCAAGCCATGGATTTTTATGAGTTTTGATGCATTCTGCCTAGTTGGTTGTCCATTTGCCCCAGTCCTAAACATCTTACCTCAAAACTGCATCTGCGGACTGTGCTGTAAACACATCCACCACCTCTGCAAGGAGTAATCTTGCTCCATTCACAGTGTGTATTTTATTTTTGTTAACAATAGGACAGAGAGAGGATGGCTCAGGTCTCCTGTGCTGACTCTGGAGGTCGCTACTTGAGCTGTCAAGTGAAGATCATTTGCTCACCTTCATATCCTGTGGCAGCAGCTCTGGGAGGCTGGTTGGAAGCTCCCGAGCCCCCCACTCTTGTCAAGGTAGAGTTTATCAGAGTGCTTTTTATTGTTTCTAATAAGCTTTGCTTATACTCCTGTGAGCCATTCCAGTCTTCCTAATTTGCACAGGGCTCTAGCTGTGCAGGAAACATGGGAGTGCTCTTCTCGGCTTAAGTGTAAAGTTAGTCAGAAGCAGCCACCGCGGCCTGCAGAGTCAGCAGCTCGGGCTTTTGAAATGGCAGCAGTAGGACCAGGCCCGCAGGGGCCAGCACACTGCTGACGGTGGTGGAGGAAGCTGTAACAGACGGGCCAGTGAACAGGGATGTGGCAGACACTGTTTACGCTATTAGTAACGACGTACCGAAGATGTTCCTACGACCAGGGTTACAGAGCAACAAGGGTGTTACTGTGGCTCCAAACCTAAAAGTCTCGGGGCTCTCGGGGATCCCAGCAATCAAATTTCAAGGCTGAGACTGAAGTTTCTTTAGTCCCACTCTCACATTTTTGCAGTTTCAAGAAGTCTTTAGATACAGGACGAAGCCCCCAGATGTCTTGAATAGAGAAACAGGGAAATCAGGCCACACTGCCCTGACCTCGGGCAAGGGCAGAGGAGATGGGTCTCGAGGTAGGCGAGAGGATCAGGTCTCATGGCCTTGGCCAAAGCTGCACAGGTGACCCAAGAAGGCCTGCCAGGGGGAGAGACAAAAAACCCCAAAGCCCACCTACATGAGAACGGAGTACACCTGGAGTTACCTCGTGTTGGAAAAAGAAATGAGTACATGATTGGGCTTTTGCCTCTGGATCTTAGATTGCTTTAAAGGACATTGATTCAAGATCCCGACTTCTGGGCCAGAAACTCGATTTTCCACTTTTTAGCTGTTTAACTTTGGGCAAGATGCTTAATGGCTCTGTTCCTTCCCAGAAATATTATGATCATGAAATGCTTTAGTAAAGATAAGACTCACAGCAAGGTTGGCAATCTAGTCAGCAGGAGTGAGTCCTCACACCCTACAGCACACAGGAGAGGGGTGCCCCCGTTAGACCGCGTAAGTACTGGGGCTTGGTCCCTGATATGTGTGTGCATGTGGAGTCTGGCCTTGCCTCTAGCTTTTTAAAAACACTATACCCAGAAAAAAATATTATTTTCCAGCTGACATTATGGAGTGCACAGGTTGGAGTTATACAGCTCCCCTTCCTACACAGTGGTGAGAGAGTTTGGGGGGCTTTGTGCTGCAGTCCCCAGGGTGCCGGTGTCATGTGAGCCCCCTGGAACTGGGGCGATGTGCACTGTGGGTACTGGATTAAGAACACAGAGCCCAGGAGGAGCCATTTAGCTGGACCCCTTTGCTCCAGTCACTGAATCTCCTGACTCTGCTCTCCCATCTCCACACAGAATGCCTTGAGGGTCCTGCACCCTGCAGGTCCTATGGCCACGCCCATTCTCATGCCATTCCTTATCAGGTGGCCATGCTTGGTGGCCAGCAGAAGACAGCTGTCCCTCTGCAGTGCACGTTCAAGGCCAGCAGCCTTTGATCAGGGGCCAGAGATCTGCCAGCTTTTCTTTGTCTTTTTTAACTGTTTTTTTTTTCTCTCTATTTTCTTTTCTTTTCTCTTTTAAAGAGAATAAAGGCCCACAAAACAAAAGAGTAAAGCCAACCAAAACAAGGCAGTGGAAGAGGTCCAGAGTTTAGAGGCAGGATCACAGGAAATCGACAGAGGCTACTGTAATGTCTCTTGTTATCTTCACAGTAGTGGTCTGTTAGACTCAAACACAACAGCACAGAACAAAACCAATCAAGGCAGAACACTGAGTGAAACAAAACAATAAGTCAGAACAAAACAAAGCAGTTAGATGGATATTGGATTTCAAAAACAAAACAGAAGGAAACCCCCACATTTGCTCTATTGCATGCTATTATCATCTTAGAAATTTGCTCAGACTGCCTGTCTTAGCCCTGCAAAGTCAATCAAACAACAGGAGCCTTTAATTGTTTTGAACCTCAGTTACTGTCAACTCAGCCTGTCCCCTGAGCCAGCCGGTTGCTTATGGGCAGGAGGGAGTTGTTCTGATTCTCAGCCCATACACAAGTTGGGCAGCTCACAAGGAGGGTGATCTGGCTTCTTGCTTCCTGGACCCCCATGGTTTGCACAGCTCACTGGAAGGGTGAGCTGGCTTCATGGTGGCCTCCTCCCAGACCCAGCATGGCTTCTCTGTCTGCTTCTCATGGAGGATTCAAAGATCCAGAGTTTGGTTGACAAACCCTGGCTTTGCCTTGAATGTCACCTGTCTCCACTCAGTTGACCTGTCTGTGTCACAGGGAGGTGCCACCTGCTCAGGCCCTCATCTGACCTCTTTCTGGTCTCTCATGTCAGCAGGGAGGAAGGGCAGTTCACTCAGGGTGTACTGAGGAATTGGGCTGAACTGAGCCGCCGGTCCCATCTGCCTGCTATCCCTTCCACCCCACAGTGGCCGGCTCAGGACTGGAACTTTAGCTTTTCAGGTGCATTTTTGGTATTGGAATAGTCTGCCTCAAGGATGAGAAGGGGAGACCAATTTCAACTGTGGCTTCCTCTCCGATATGGTTTCAGGCTTCTTTTGCCCCCGCTCAGAGCTGACCGTCTTTCCAGGTCAGCACTGGGGCAGGACCCTGTCTGTCCCTTTCCTCTTTATTAGCATTGTCCCTGTCCCCCTGCAGGATCTGACTGCCTCTGCATCCTCCTGGACTGGGACCTTTGTTGTGCTTTTAATTTATTTCCGGTAGTGGCCTGGGTGATAATTTCCACGGCTTCTCAAGCAAGATGAGGCAAATTATTCTAAAGCCAACACATCTGAAAATGAGAGAGGCTCTGCAGGGGAGGAAAGCAGAAAGGGGAGAGGGATGGCTGGGAAGGGGGTTCGAGGTTTTACACAGTCAGCGAGGATGTGCTGGCCAAGTCACTAGTTTGAGAAGAGACCAAAGGCCAGTGAGAGAGTGAGCCACGGAAGAATGGGAGGAGCAGGGTCTCGGGGAGGAGCCCGGTGTGGCCGGAAGGCTGAATGGACAGCGGAGGACACTGAGGCAGAGAAGGTGGCAGGGTGGGAGCAGGCAGGCTTGTCTGGAGATCACATTGCAGATGTCAAGGTCAGAAGCAGGGAGACAGATGGGGCTATTGGAGCGGCTGAGGTGCAGGTTGTGGTGGCTGGGAGGAGGTGGGGGAGGAAGATGCTTTGACCTGTATTGTTATGTTGTTATGTCCTCTTTTATCTCAACCTCTCCCTTATTCATTAAAAAATTATTTATTTTTTTATTATTTTTTAATTAAGGGGAAAATATCAAAAAAATTAGCAGGATATATTATAGTAACTTTTTTGATTTCCTATTAACTTGATTTGAAGTCCTGTAATACTCCCACTATCTTTTTTTGACTGATTTTACTCTGTTCCGTTCTGTATGATAGTATCAAGTTTGAGGGTATAGGCAACTACTTTGAAGGCAATAAGATTCACTGTGATGCCCATTCTGGTTTCACTATTATCTTCTTTTGAAGTCCTGTAATGTTTACAAGGTTTAGGTTTTATTGGTCTTTTTCTGCACTGTTTTGTTCAACTTTATGATACCTAATGAGATAGACAATTCTTGTTAAGCTAGCAAGAGGCATTATGGTAACCATTGTTGATAACCTTGTACTCTGTTTTTACATCATGTGCTATGTCTGTCCTTGGTTTTGACTCACAGCTTTGTTTTGTCATATTTGATTTTATTCTCTTCCAAAAAAAAAGTAATAAGAACTATGGGAGTAATAAAATCCAAAATGTGTAAATTTTGTTGTAAAAAAGAGAAGAAAAAAATGTGCTCTAAAGGATACAACTGCAAGTGTGTTTAGGGGTGTTAAATAGCTGAGCATATTAATGTTTTTGGTTGGATCATTGAACACAACTGTTTGCAGTCTCACTGTTTGAATGTCCACTTTGTATGCTTTGATCCTGTGACTTGAGCAACTATGTCTGAGATAATGATATGTAATCTATTAACTGGTGATTTCTTACTGTTTTTTTTTTAAGTTCTGTATTACTTGTACCCTTACATTGTTTTGTTTTTTTTCTCTTTTTCCTTGTAAATAAAATTTTTAAAAAAAAGAAGTTTTGAAGGTAGACTCGGCCGGGTTTCTTAGTGGTTAGGACTGCAAATAGAAGGTAAAAACAGGAGCCCGGCAGACTCCACCGGCACCTGGATGGGTGGATCTGCCATTTCCTAGAACGGGAAAGGCTGAAGGATCAGGGATCCTGAGGGTGGGTGGAAACAGGAATTTGATTTGGGGATTCTTCAACTGGAGAAAGGAAGTTCAGAGGTGCAGGATGGAGATCTGAATTTAGTATCTGTCAGCACTGAGGTAACCCTTAACAGTACCCCGATACAAAGGGTCTTCCAGGAGTTAACACGGCAGTGGGGGAGGAGAACACAAGAAGGAGGGAGGGAAAGGTGGGGTGAGCCTGGCTGCAGGGCTGCAGCAGCTGGTACTCCCCAAGAGCTTGCTGGCCCTGAATTTAAGCAAAAATCAATCGGCTTAACTTTCCTTCATGTCTGGAAATGTATTTTGGTCTTAAACGCACACACCTCCCACCCTCTGTGACTTCTGTGGGTCCCAGAACATGTGGGGTGCTTGCTTGCACCCTGTCAGCCCAGCCTGCATTGTGGATTCTTTCAAAAAACTCCAGAGGCTCCCACCCCGCCCTTCCCACTCTGTCCACTTGCCCCGGGGTATCCTTAGTCATCTCAGAAGCAGAGCTCCGGATCTGTCCGTATCCATTCTTCTAACATCTCTTGATTAGTGCATATTTCATTATTCAGATTAATAGGCTTTCTTCTGGCAGGTTTGCACATCTTAGCAGACTTCAGCCATCCCCCCACCGACACCCTTCCCATGCCACGCTCTCACTGGTCTCCCGTGTTTGGGGAGGATTCCGTGAGTGCACAATGATTCCATCTTGTTCATGCCCCACAGTTCCTGCTCTGAGAGGTCGACTGCTCTTAGCAAAGGGAAGGGTCAAAGCAGGATAGGTGAGGGGGTTACGGCTTTTTATTTTCAACCTTACAGAAGCATTGTTAGAATCTTTCCAGATTCACCTGTTGTTAGCTTTCCACCCCGCTGAATGTCATCATTTGCACATGCCTACTCTGCAGATGGTCAGATACAAACCTCTCTCTCTGCTTCTGTGTGTGTTTCGGGAGAACACAGGTGCTGTCTTACAGTGGCATCATTATTTGACCTCACCCATCATCCCTAGTTCAGTGTGGCTGTTGACCTGCTGAGGTCTACTGATGTACTTCGGTGTTCTCCCTGTCGTGTGGAGCTGGTATAGATCAGAGCCCCCCCCCCCCCGTACTGTCATGTCTTCTTGTTATCCTTTAATCTAAACATCCCTGCGTGATTTTATGACACTGGCATTTTTGAAGACTGCTTTGTCCGCTTTTAAGACTGAAAGCCCTGTCTGTGTTTCTCTAACATCTTCTGGTGATTGGCTTGAGATTAGTTTTCATTATCGAGATTAGTTTCGCCTGTAACAGTCACCCTTCAGTGAGTACAGTGCAGCACTTTTTAGCGCGTCCATAAGGCTGTGCAACCCTCACCACTACCTGACTCCGCAAGGTTTCCATCCTTGCAAAAGGCAAAAGGCACCTCGCGCTTATCAGCAGTCCCTCCCCGCTGCCCAGTCCTTCTGTGACGGAGCGTCGTATTGTCCAGGTTTGTTTCCTCTTCTTGGCTATGAGGAATGATACTGGGGGAGCACCACATACGAGTTTTTGTGTGAACACAGGTTTTCATTTGGGAGAGACACACACACCCAGCGGTGAAGTTGGAAGGCTGTGGGGTGACTCTCTGTTTAACAGTTTGAGGATTGCTAGAGAACCCGCACTGCTCCATGCTGGTACGGCCACAGAGGGGAGCTCCCCTTGCCCCACGTCCTCCCTGCACTTCCTGAGGCCTCTTAGTCCATTCCACTCACCCTGGAGGGGTGAAGTAGGAAATCTCCTTGTGGTCATTTGCATTTTCCTGTGATGTTAAGGGTGGCTTCATGGGCTCATTGCACGTGTGTGTGTGTGTGTGTGTGTGTGTGTGTGTGTGTGTGCATATTTTTTTTTGAGAAGTGTTTGTTCAATTTTAAAATTGCCTTGTCTTTTTTTTTTACCATTGAGTTGTGATTTTTATATTTCTGGATATTAGACATTTATCAGATAGATTTGTAAATGATCTCTTTAATACTATGAATTGTTTTTCACTTTGCTGGTAATATTCTTCAATACCAACAGGTATTTATTTTGATGAAATCCAGCTATCTTTTCTTTGGTTGATTTTGCTTTTGGTGTCTAAAGAAACTCTGCACTACATAGAGGTCACAAACACGTACCTCTCTATTTTCCTGAGCAGAGTTGTAACTTGTACCTTTAGATGTCTGGTTCATTTTTAATGAATGTGTAGCAAAGTACATTGCTTTGCTTGTAGTAATCCATTTGTATAAGCATTATATCTTTGGGAAGATCACTGACTTATTTCCTTATTCAGTGGTCATGACCCAGTTGATGAAAATCAAGTAACTATAAATCTACAGGACTATTATGGGATCTCAGTTTTTTTCACTGATTTAGATATCTTTTTTGCTAGTATCAAATAATAATGATTTGGTTTAAATTTTGGTATCAGGAAATGTGAGTCTTCCAACTTTTTTTTTCAAGATCATTTTCCTATTCTGGATCCCCTAGGTACCCATACGAAGTTTAGGATTATTGTGTCAGCTTCTAAAAAATGGGAGCTAAGGTTCTGATAGAAACTTTATTGTAAGTTTTGCACTTTTTTGGACAAATTTATCTCTCAAGCATTTTACTCTTTTTCATGTAGATGGAATTGTTTGCTTGATTTCATTTTTGGATTGTTAATTTCTAGAAACATTTGAATTTTTGTGTTTTTATCTTTTGTTCTGCAATCTTGTCAAACATATGTAATAAATCTACTTTTTTTCGATTGCTTAGATTTCCTAGATGGAAGATTGTACCTAGGCCATGCAAGGAGAGAGGGAATTTCACCTCTTTTCCACAATAACCTGACCCCGTCACAAACCTGTAATACAAAGTTGAAAGAAATTACAAGAGCAAAGCACTTCTCTGTTCCTTATCTGAGGGGCAGAATCTCAGTTTTTATACTTACGTAGGATGTTAACTATGAATTTTTCATATATGACCTTTACTAAATTGAAGTTTCCTTCTATTTCTAGCTTGTTGAGTGTATTTTTTGTCATGGAAAAGAATTCAGCTTCCTCAAATACCTTTTGTATATCTATAGAGATGATTATTTTGTTCATATCTATTAATATGATTTCTTATTTAAAAGCCTGGATTTGAGTATTAATCAGCTCTGCAAATTGAGTACCAGTCCTGTGTATGACCTTTAACTGTGCATCTGTGTTGAATTTAGTAATATTTCCTTGAGGATTTTTGCACATATATCCACCAAATATATCCATTGGTAATTTTTTGGCTTGTAATGTATTTGCTTGGTTTTGGCTTCAAGGTAGTTCTCATCTTCTGTGGTAAGATGCAAATCTTTCCAATTCATTTATTTTCTGGAAGAGTTTGTGAAGGATTGATTTTTGTTATCTTTTCAATTTTTGGGGACATTCACTGATAAAATCATCCAATCTTGCATTTTTCTTCATGGGACCATTTTTGTTGTTACTAATCCAGGAGCTTTACTGTAGGTATATTCAGATTTTTTATGTCTTCTTGAGTCAGTTTTACTAGTATATCTTTCTTGGGAATTTATTCCTTTCACTAGGTTATCTAGCTTAGTACATATTTTTTCATAATATTATCTTAATATTAGCTTTTTATTTCTGTAAGATTGATAATAATATGCTCTTTCAGGTCTTTAGGTGTTTCTCACACTCTGTTCTAAAGGTTTATAAATTTTGCCATTTTTCAAGGAATCAATTTTGGGTATCACTGGTTTTTTCTAAGGTTTTCTATTCCATTTTATTTACTTCCCTCCAATCTTAATTCTTATTTCTTCTACTTAAGGCTTAATTAGCTTTTACAGTTTCCCAAAGTAAAATTTTAGTTTATTGATTTAAGATTTTTCTTGTTCTAAAATACATAAAATTTCCTCTGGGCAATGGTTTTACTGAATCTCACAGGTTTTGATATGGCATATTTGTATTTTCATTTACCTCAGAGCATTTTTTAATTTACCTTTTGACTTACAGTTTGCTGGTTACTTAAGAGCACTTTATATAATTTTCATATAATTGTGAATTCCCAAATGTCTTTACATATTGATTTCTAAGTTCATTCCACTGTGATTATAGAAAATTTTTTACTATTTCGATTCTTTTAAATTCACTCCGGCTTTGTTTTTCACCTTCATATAACCCAGTGGTGGGGAACCTATGGTGTTTATGCTGCAGGGGTCGTGCAGAGCCCTGCATGTTGGCATGTGAGCCATGCTTTCTAAGCAGCTGAACATCAGATAGCAGTTGTTTTTTACTAAACTAAAAACTCAGTGTTCAGGTAGAATTGCAGTGTTGGCACCCTGGGATAAGCACGTGGGCTTTGGGTTGCAGTTTGGGCCTTCAGTCTGTAAAAGGTTTGCTATCATTGATACCGACTATTGTGTTAGTTACTTTCTTATTACTGGGACAAAATCCTGATACAAGTTAAAGGCTCACCCTCTCAGGCTGTAA
The DNA here is from genome assembly GCF_034190915.1 of Cavia porcellus. Lineage (NCBI taxonomy): Eukaryota > Metazoa > Chordata > Mammalia > Rodentia > Caviidae > Cavia > Cavia porcellus. The sequence goes on from NW_026947506.1 coordinate 4,717,384, forward strand.
GCATTTCAGTCCATAGCCAGCTGGCTCCAGGGTAGGGCAGCATGGCAGAGGAGCTGGCAGAAAAGACACAGTCCATGGCATGACAGCCGGGAAGCAGAGCTACATCAAGGGAGGAGGAGCCAGATAAATCCTTCTAAGCTACGCCCACAGTCACCCATCTCCTCCCATCACACTTTACCTCCCAGCCTCACGCCCAATCATTAAACCATGGATGGACTGATCACTGCTGAGTATCACGCAACCATGATCCAGCCAAAAGCCCCACCTGTGAGCCCATGAGGCTTTGGAGACCTCCAGACATTAACCATAGCATCTGTTCCACATGGACTTGAGAGGGAGGTGGGTCCTGCTATGGTTTCATGGAGGGTTTTACAGACAGCTGTTAGGTTTAATTGGTCTACAGCAGCGATGGCAAACATTTTCAAGATGAGTGTCCAAACTGCAACCCAAAATCCACTTGTTCATTGCAAAGTGCCAACCCTACAATTAAACCTGAATACCGAGGATTTAGTTTAGAAAGAAAGAATGTATGCATTAACATATTTTATCTTCGTAGAAGAACAACACACGGGCCATGGGTTTGCCACCACTGGTCTACAGCGTTGATCAATTCTTCCATTTTCTACTTATTCTGTGCATCATAGAAAGTGAAGCTATTAGCGTTTCCAACTGTTATTTGTTGATATATATTATTTCTTAGAATTGCATGAGAACTTATAATTATTTCATAAGAAAATGTTTAATTTTTAAAAAGCATACAGACCTCAAATCCTGAGAGTCGCTTTTTGGCCCCTTGCTTGGCTTTAGTTGGCGAGGCTCTCTCTCTACTTCGTTCCTCTCAAAGTGAGAGATATAGCTAAACCGCTGAATTAAAAGAAGAGTCCCACTTAGCGTCCTGTGATTGAAGTGTCATGATGAATCAGATGCAGCCGGCCACAGCAGGGGTGAGGGGCTGAGCCCTGGACTGACCGAGTTGATCTAGGAGGAATTCGACAAACGAGAGTGATTAGGTCTCAGTTCCCGCAGAGAGGAGACTCAATTATAGGTCAATGACAGAGTTAGAAGCGGAAGTGGTGGAGGTCAAAGTGGTCAGCGTAGCCGAGGTGAAGTTGAAAGGACAGGGGGACATCAGTGGATGGATAACACCGTGTCAAAGATAAAGACGGCACCTACCTAAGCGGGGAGCAGGATCTGCCACCAGGGAAAGTGACAGGGTCTCTCCGGGCATGTAGGCTGAGTCTGGAGAACACCTCCCAATAGCTGCTTCCATTCACGCCCTGTCCTGGAGAAGGGGTGCCACCCCCTGGAGGTCACCCAGGGCTCCCAGGAGTCCGAGAGTCCCTTTGCACTGGGAGGAAGAAGACACAGTACTTAGTCAAAGAGCTTCACAGGGCCAAAGTGAGGCTGGTGTCTGGTGCAGCTCGGAGGAAGACTCAGCACAGGTAATGTCTTAGTTATTTTTCCCAGCTTGGGTCTTGCATTCCGGTCCAACCGCACTGAAATTTATTGCTTATTTAACACTCCTGCTCAGTCCTTGAAATTCTGGTCTTGGGATAACATGGTATGATGAACGGAAGCCCTTGGAGCCATAAACCTTGAGTGTGCTTATCTCTGACAGTTAGTGCAACTTGGACAAGTAGTTAAACACATGCACGCACATACAGCCAAGCAAGGACGTGCACCGACTTAAAGCTGCAGGACCAGCACATGTACACCAGGGCACACTGACACAGTGGTTGGGTATGTGATTTGTGGAACACTAGCAGCCTGCGCCTGGTGACCAAAGGACACAAGTTCCTCAGGATCTCCTTCTTTACCTTCCTATCTAGGGGGAGGGAGGGAAGGAGGGAGAGGGTTTTGCTGTACGCAGTTGGAAAAGCAAGCTCAAGCATACAGAGGCTGTTTCCCAGACACACACCTGGCTTTGAGTGAGCCAACTAATGACTCTAATGGTTTTGTTCCTATAACCGCCACTTCCCTCGGCTACACGAACTAGAAGGGACAGGCTTTGACACTAGGCTGAAGAGTGTTTCCACCGCTCCAGGGTCTCTGTAAAGAGGTGAATGTTCCCAGCCCTTCCTCGGCAGGACCCAAGCTAGCCATGATCCCACACAGACCCCAGGCTCCGGGGAGCACCGCGGCACCTCGCCTTCCCTCTTGCACTCTGTGCTCTGCAGCCGGTGGTGGTGCTACTGCTGCACCTGGAGCTGGTTACCTTGGTTACAGTGCAGTCCCTGGTGGAGGAAGGGGAGGGAGCTGTATTTTTATTAGGGCAAATCGCACTGACATTTAACTGGGAAGCAGCGCTATGGGGTGCAGGGCCAAGGGACGGCAGTGTGTGCAGCCGCTGCGCAGTGGGGCTGCCGGAAAGCTCTGCCTTCTCCCCTGTACCACCGAGTGTGTGTGTGCACGCGCGTGCATGTGTGTGTAGACTCATCCCTTGTCCTGCAACATGTTTGGAGAAATGGGACTCTTTGGGAACAAGAGAAGAGACGGTAAGGGTTAGGTCTGGATCGGCAGATTCTCACCGGATGCTACAGATGCTGTCAAGCAGGGTCAGGTGTGAACAGGAAGGCCTGGCCACGAAGCCACAAGGAGACTCCAAGTCCAGCAGAAGGTGCTGCAAGAGACGGCATCGGAAATCCGAGGAGGACGAGAGGAGAGGAGCGGATGGCCAGCAGACCGGTGTCTGGGGTCCACTCTGGGTGGCTGGAATTTACCAGGTGGATCCATGTAAGGACGCCCATGCACGCAGGGAGCAGGAGAGCTGGCCAGGCTGCCGAGCCAAAGCTTCCTCCCCATCTTTAGGGAAACACATGCGTCCGAGGCTAGAGGGCTGCGGTTGTATTCTGCAGGGTAGCAGGCTCGAGGAAGACATCTTCCCCCGCAGAAGTGCCTTTGCTACCAGGCCTTCTTGTCCTCTTTGTAGGTTGGCCAGTCAGTCAATAAACACTTACTGAGTTCCCTGAGTGCTGGCACTGGAGGGCCAACGTGTCTGAAAGTCTAAGTGTTCTTTCTGTGTTCAGCCTTAGCTTTCTCGCCTTAGCTCAGTGACCACCCTCAGTAGGTCAAGCATAGGGGCACTGAGGACAGACTTGGGGTACGGGACACTGGTGAAGGGAAACCCCAACCCTGGGGAAGTCTCTAGGTGGCTGTGCATCTGTGTGGGTAGACGTGGAAGGGCATGGGGGGCCCCTGGGCCAGTGCGTCCTCGGTCAGCAGAGTCCAGGCCTTTGCAGATGCAGTGGGTTGATCTGGCCACGTTTTTTTCTCTGGTACTGGCTAAACTAAGCAGAGCCTCTCACTCATATGAGTAACGCGAATGAGAAACCTGAACCAATCACTGTGGAAACCAGTGCGGAGATTCCTGGAAACACTGACCCCTAGGAATTCCATTTGACTCCTCTTCTAGGTATCTTCCCGAAAGTTAGAAATATCAAATTAGTTACAGGTGCATGCTCATATTCATAGCAGTGCAGTTCACAAAGTCTACATCTTGGAAGTGGCCTGCAGGCCACCAGCAGTGAATGGATAGAGAAGATGTGGAGTCTCCTACACCCTAGAATGTAGAACTGCTAAGTTACTTGGTTAAACTTCTCAAGTTGACATAATAAATCAACTATAATATACAAGGACCTTTAGCTCTCCTTCTTGTAAGAATAATTATTCTGGGGTTCCAGGATCTCTGGAGTTATACCTTAATAATGAACAGCATCTAACCGCAGATTTTGTGACCCTGGAATCCAAAGGTCTTATTCCTCTATTAACGAGGTGCTATCAACATGCACTGAAAGCATTAATAACACAAAGTTGGTGACTCTGCTGAAGCCCAATGCCTAGAACAAAGTCAAAATGTATCTTGGAGGCCCTGGTGCAAGTACATCTTGCTGCAGAATGTCTAGAGGTCAGGGATGGAGGACATTATCTTGAGAATCTTTGTCTTGTAATGGTCCTTGCACAACTGTTTTTCTGAGCTAATGCTGGTTGACCATGCAGACTGTTCTGTATCAGGAGAAAGAGGCACTTTGGAGAAAAATTCTAATTGTCCATTACTTTACTTTTGCATTTTCCAGTGATGGAGAAGAGAATGCTTTGACAGTTATATTTCTCAAGGCCCAACATTTGCAGACCACCACATGCGAAGACTCTGAAGGGTGCCTGCAATGCTTTGTGATCTGGGAGGAGGGAACTCCAGAAGAGACAGGCTCAGGAAACCGACGTGTAACCTTTATCGCCAGGCGGTTCTTCTTATGACCTGGATATTGTCAGAAATGAATTGAATGCATTCTTAGCAAAATTCTGTGGCTGGATAAATGGCTTTGCAGTGAAAAGTAAGTAATAGGAAAACCAGCAAATAATGAGGTGACATGGAGTGGGGGGCCCTGGGCCTTGGCTGACTGACTCATGCAACAATTAGAGAGAAGCTGTGTGCTAAAAATAATAATCTATAAGGAAAAAGAGAACAACTTTTAGATGGTCTTTTATATTCTCAGTAGAAGCCAAAAGATGAAATTAGTTCCTTAAGCTTAAGAAATAATACCTAGTGTCTATGAGAAGACACACAAAGAGCTACTTTTTTTCTAAGAGAGCCCTCAATACCAGGAAACAAGCAGGTCTTCAAAACAAGAAGTTGCCTTCAGTGGCCCAAAAGTTATTTTTGAATTTTCAGGAATATGGCAACTAGAAAAACCTAGACTGACAGAGGAATCAGAATTACAGGCAAACACTGAAGAGGAATGGGAGCCACCTGCCCAGAACATCAGCGACAAGCAAGGTGTTTTCTAAGATAATCCAGAAGCATTTCTAATGCACACAAATTTGGAGTGGGGCAGGTACTATCGTGGTTATTGATCTGAAACTCTGGACCTTGCACAGCTACACAGATCATTCTTTCCCAACATCCCTGCCTTATCAAAAAAAAAAAAAAAAAAAAAAAAGAAAGAAAGAAAGTAAAAACAGAAACTTCTAGAGACAGAGGCCTTTGACCTCTTGCCAAGACTGAAATCTCACAGTAAAAAAAAGTAGTTAATGTTCATGGAGACAGTTCCTAAAACAAGTGTGCCGATCTTTCAAAGAGGAGCTGCAGAGCAAACCACCTCAGAACCTTCAGAGCTTCAGAAAATATGGAGAAGCATGATTTTTTTTTTTTTAAAGGAAGAGGTGGGCAAGGAGGAGAAGGAGGAGGAGGCATGGGAAAGCCAGCTGGTGTGGTGGTATACACCGTAATTCCCGCTCAGGAGGAGGCTGAGGCACATTGTGAGTTCGAAGTCAGCCCAGACAACTTACAACTCTGCCTCAAAATAATATTTTGTTTTTAAAAGGGGGTGGAGATATAATTCAGTGTTCCCTGGGTTCAACTTCCAGCACTGGGTTGAAAAAGAAGAAACAGCAGAACGGCTACATCAAAGAAAGGTCATCTCACAACCCAAGCCACTTGCCTTATTCTGCCCTGGAAAGACCCCAAACCCACAACCCAGCAATTCAGCTGGTCTGTGCAGAGACTCCACTCAGCACGCTTCCCGGAAAAGGAGGCACTGGCTGGAAAACCAGACCCCAGGCCCTTCAGTCTTAAACATTGAGCAGTTTGGGCGCCCTGCAGGGCAGTCTCTGGAGTTGAGGAGGATCCAAATATCCACTTGGGGAAAAGGGTGGAGGAAATCCAGAGTTCCGCAAGAGATGTTTACGTGGGTGTGAGAAACACCCAACAGCAGCCCTGTTAAAAATGCAACTGTTTTAAACACTCCTCTCCTCTCACAAATCAAAAGCTCTCAGGCTGGATTGAGAAACAAAATAGAATGCACAGCGCATTTATGAGATACCACCAAAACCAAATGAGAGGGAAACATTACACTTAACTGTCACTCAAGGTTACAGTGCCTGTGCACAAATGAACGTAACTCAGGGCAGTCATTTGGGTACCGAAGTGGAATCCAAGGCAGAATGCACTAAGTAGAGAAAAGGTGGCTTTCCGTAGATAGCACAGGGTTAGTAATGAAGACCTAACAATCGCGAACCTTTGGAAATGGATCACACAGTATCAGAGTGGGGAGCAGAAGCCATTAGGAATGCGGGAGAAAACCGACTGCAACCAGGACAAGAGAAAGATGTGAGTGCCAGCAAATGCCCAAGATAGATGCGGCAGGCCAGAAACAGACACACGAGGGATTAAATAAACAGGCACGCAAATGCACACGGACGTGAGGCTTTCAGCAACATAATGAGTGCATGCAGAGGGGTTTTCTGGCGTGCACTCTGGATACGAAGCTGAACCGCGCTCTGTATTTTCTCCTGTCTTGCTAACCTGCCTTCCGCTTTCCTCTTCCACTGCCTGTCACCTTGCTTGTTTCTTTAAAGACAGCAAATGAACTGGAGCATGCATGCACATATTAAAGTGACTTCAAGTCCCTTAGAATGGGTGAGATTCCCAGGGGGGACTCTGGCTGCTCTGTGACCCTGCTGTGTCTTCCCTGCCTGCCCACCTCAGAGCACTGCAGCCCTGAGCCTCTGGCTCCAGCCAGGAGCCAGGAGTGTTGTTACTTTGCTCTTGCCTGGGTTCCCCTCCTGCTCCTGAGTTTTCCATGTCTTCTCGGGGTTGTGGGCCGTCTAACTCCCTCCCACGTGAGTCCTGGGAAGGTCTGCTCTGGGACTCTGAGGTAGGTTACTGCAAACTTGGAAGGAGCATTCTGCAGGGTTTGTGACACTTATGGCAATTGGATGGGTTCCCAAACCACGCTTAGCTCTGCTGGTTCAACACAAGGACACAGAGAGTTCCCTGGAAACTGTTACACTTTCGGCTTATTATGGGAACGCATACAGATTCAATGAGCCCAGGGGAAAAGCACGTAGGTCAGAGTCCAAGAGCTGCCAGCCACCTTTTCCTGTAGAGCCCAGCAATTGTGTGTGAGGATATCCTAAAGGGATGCTCACCTGAGCTCCAGCTGCAGGGTTTTAACTGGGGCTCCATCCTGAAGACATGACAGAGCGAGTGCCTATGCAGTTGATCTCAGTGGCCAGGCTTTCTGGATGCAGACTGATAATGTGTGGTCCAAAGTGTCCAGCTCACACTGTATTGTCCCTCTTTCCCCACTCTCAGACTAGACTGTGCCAGTCCCCAGCCTACCTCATAGTTTTCTCCAGCAGGACCCAAGGCCCCATGGAAACACAAATGCTCTTATCAGGGAGACCTTCCAAAGGCTTAGTGATAACCTCCCCAACACCAAGGGCAGAGGCCAGACTTTCTGGGGGTAAGGGTCTCAGGCTGCAGCTCAGGAAGTACATATTGCTCTCCCCATCTTGTTCTGTCTGATTATTCTATATTCTATTTTGTTTGATAGTATCAAGTTTGAGGGTATAGGCAACCACTTTGAAGGCAATAAGATATACTATGATGCCCATTATGGTTTGACTATTATCTTTTTTTGAAGTCCTGTAAGGTTTCCAGTGTAGGTTTTATTGGTCTTGTTCTGTACTGTTTTGATCAATTCTATTATACCTGATGATATAGACAACTCAATTTAAAAATAGCAAGAGGCACAATGGTAACCACTTTTGATCACCTGGTATTCTATTTTTGCACCATGTGCAATGCCCACCCTTCTGTTCTAACTGACTCTGTTTTGCTTAGTCACATTTGGTTTTATTCTCTTCAAAAAAAGGAATAAGAACCGTGGGAGTAATAAAACCCAAAAAGTCTAATTGTTACTGTAAAAAAGAGAGGAAAGGGAGGTGGACTAAGGGATATAACCGCAGGTATGTTCGAGTGTGTAGGATGGAAAACCATATAACTGAGCTTTCATTGGATCATTGAACGGAACTGTCTCCGATTTCACTGTATGAATGTCCACTTTATATGCTTTAATTTTGTATTTTGGACAACTGTTCCTGGGAAGATAATATGTAACCTATTAATTGGTGATTTCTTACTATTTTTATCTTGAAATACTGTATTATTTGTACCCTTTTACTGCTTTTTTTAATGTCCTTTCTTTTTTTTCTCTTCAAATAAAAAAAAAAAAAGAGCTGAAAGGTATGGGGACAGAGGCTCAGCTCAGGAGTCCTCTCAGCTGGCATCCACTGGGCTTTTCTGTGTGTGCCAGGTGCCGAGAACCCACCCAGAGGGGTCAGCCCCCATTGGACAGCAGCTGGCACAGGGCCAGGGTGCGGCTGCTCTGGCAGACTCCTTCGGTCGCCTCTGAAAGTGATTAAAAGCGTGGGTCAATCCCAAAATCCCACCGCAGGTAACTTTGGGCAGCTGCTACTGTGGTGAAAATCCATGAAGGCAGAGACTTTAATCCGTTTTTTACTCATTACTATAAGCTTAGCGCCGAGAACCCTGCCTAGCCCAAAGTAAACACTCGATAAATAACAGTTAACTAAATGAAACTTAACTAAGCCTCAGTGTCCAGTGTTAAGATGGGGAAAAGCACATCTCTCACGGATACTGCGAGCATTAATAACACAGTGTGCCAGGGCCGCTGGCCCCTGTGCTAAGTGCTCCATGAATACAGCAATTATGGTCAGTGCCGTTATTATCATTGCTGTCCAGCTCAGCAGGACAACAGGCTTAGACGCTGATGGAAGCCTCCCGTCCTGGCTTCTTTTTTCCTGCAATGAAAGAATAATAGCGACTGTGCAATTTGTGAACGAGACAGATTTGTTTGGATCTCAGTTCTGAAAGCTGAGGAGTCCAAGGAGGTCAAGGGGAGGCGTGCAAAGGGCCAGAGCCTTCCTGGCGCACCACAGCACGGCAGAAAGGCCAGCCAGCGCATGGAGATGGGAGGAGAACAGAGCCAAGCACACCCTTTTCTCGGGGACCCGCACCGGAGGGAGAGAAGGAACCCCCTCCCGTGATAGCAGCATTCACCTGCCCGCGAGAGAGTCTGACCTGGTCACTCCTGAAAGGTCCGCCTATTCATGGTGACAAGATGGCAGTGAAACTCCAGCTTGGATTTGGAAAGGGGCCTGTTCAGAAATGGGCAGTGCGCCTGACCGCAGAGTACTTCTTCACAGGGCTCCACGTCTGTCCTTGAAAGTTTCTGCAGGACCCAGGCAAAGCGCTCCAGCATGCAAGAGCAAAGCCCCCAGGGGAACCCAGACTCTGCGCCTCCCCTTTATTTCCTGATTCATCCATCTCCTTTGTCGTGTTTTTTTTTTTTTTTTTAATTTTAAGACTCATAATAATCTTATTTTTAGTTTCTCATTAAAACACACACGCACAAATATTTAAGGCTATAACATGCCCTCATGAACAATCTACCATAGATTTTACCAGAATATATGATTTTACCAGAATATATGATCACTGCTTCCTAGATGATCATTGCATATTGTTTTCATCTTATACTGTGGTTGACCTTTGAGTAATATTTGAACTACAAAATCCATATTCCTGGACACGACTTTCTGGAAATATTTGAAAATACTGTTGAGCAGGATTCCTAGAAGGAAATGTAAGTCCTAGGAACTCTAGGGGCTGCAGGTGAGGTTTAAAGACAACGGGGTACACGTGATATTCAGAAGCAGAGCCCCTGGCTGTGCACCCTGCAGTACCCACTGGGCAGGCGGTGAGAGGCCGCCCCTCCCTTAGCCAGCACTGATGCAGGCCCAGGGCCTCTCTCTGGAGTCCCCTGCACTGCCGGGAACCCCACATTGGGCTCAGCACCTCCTGGCTCCCTTACAAGGCTCCCCTAGCATTGCAGACAGCTCGGGGGTTTGGGAGGGCCTGAGACATCAGGAAAGGTATTCTCACTGGGATCAGGCATGTGCCCGTTTTATGACTGAGCCCTGGAAGCTTACGCTTTTCAACTTTTTAGAAGCTATACCTTTACACTTTATTTTTATTTTCAGGAAAAGCTCCATGGATCCACGTCCTCCATCACATCTTATTTCTGGGCTCTTTGTGGTGCAGTTTCCTCCTTCTTCTCATCAGCCATGGGCCACTCAAGCCCCAGGGCGCCGTGGAAGCCCCTAGAGGAACAAACCCAGCACCTGCACCGCAATCGGCCCCCTCCACCCGCAGCCGCCACAATTCTAATGCAAAGGCCCAGGCGTGCACACAGACTCACCCCACTCTTCCCGCACTCTGGGCCTGCCCCCACCTCCACCGGGGACTCCCTCATTTCCTCCCCTGTGGCTTGCTCTCAGGATCCCTGTCACCTCGCCTGTGAAGTGGAAGGACATGGATCCCCCAAATCGCTGTGACCATCCACTGGGAGAGGGCAGGCATGCATGCACATAGCGCCAGGCATAGAGTGAGCAGGGAAGGGCAGCCTCTGCCTTCCGGTCACTGCAGTGGTGCTGGGTAAACTCGGCGGGCTCCCAGATGGTCTCCGGGAGTCTCAGCTATTAGACAGCACAGCTGACTAATACATAACACGTATATACATACACATACGTGCACATACATCATATATATACGTCATATATTATACATGATAGGTAAAATGTGCCTATAACTATAATAACACTAAATATGTATTAATATATTAATATATTACCATGCATTGGCAGCTATTAGAATAAATGTTTATTCATATAATTTATACTATATAAATTCTATACTTATAGTATATTTATCTATACTATATAAATTCTCTGGCATTTATGTGTATATTGACCTATAATGGTAATACAACTAAATATGTATAATATGACATAATTAAATATAAACTTAAATACTCATCTTAGTTACTTTCTTGTTACTAAAAAAAATACCCATATCCACAAGTTTAAGGAGCAAAGGTTTATTTTGGCTCACAGTTTGTAGAGGTTTCAGTCCACAGTTAGCTGGCTTTGAGGCAGGGTGGCATGGCACAGGGGGCCTGGAGAGACAGTCCATGGCAGGGCAGGCAGGAGGAGGCGGGCAGCGGGCAGCGGGCAGCAGGCAGCCAGCCTGCCTTCCTTCTTTCCCCCTTATTTTCCATCCAGGCTATAACGTGGATGCTTGGTGCCACCCAAATCACAGCCAAATCAACCAGCAGACTAACTCCAATCATCACACCCTTAAGTCCCACCCACACACCCCAGATCCTAAGAGTGCAGGAGGCTCTGGGGACGACTGTAGATACAGCACCATACAAAAAGATCTGTCACTTTTAGCAGGACTTCCTTAGCATCCCAGAACTTCTGGTCTCCAAAGATACACTCTGGTTTCCTGTGGATGAAGCTCATACCTCTGTGAGTATCTATCTGAGTATGGAAGAGGGGGAATTTCCCTTTTCCTTAAAGTGGCATCACATGCACATTTCGTGAGGGCAGAGATGATCATAGGTGAGCTATGTTTACTTGTGCCCACCTTAGGGTGTTATGGGCTGTCTGACCTTGGGATCCTGCCCCTCTGTGGGTGACCGGCCAGAGTGGACGGCACCAGTAGACCCCCAGACAAGGTGGCACCTGCAAGCTGTGACACAAACACATTCAGCTCCCAGGTGTATTTTGGATTCACGATGCACTTGAAAATGATTTCGGTTATTTTCCACTTAAAACTCAGAGTCCATATAATTAGTAAAGCTTATCATTGTGGCTTCAAGGAAAAATCATTTCATATATTATACAAAATTTAAGGTAATAGGATTGAGTGTGTTTATTTAAGTTATCTTTCTAGAAAACAATCTGGTTACACATGGAGATAGATGATAGATAGATAGATAGATAGATAGACAGACAGACAGATAGATAGACAGGTAGATAGGTAGAGAGATAGATATAGATAGATAGATAGATAGGTAGACCGATAGACAGACAGACAGATAGATAGACATGTAGATAAATGATAGATAGATAGATAGATAGATAGATAGATAGATAGACAGGTAGATAGACAGATAGATAGATAGATAGGTAGATAGATGATAGAATCACTTATAGCAGGAATATTCCTTGTAGCTCAGCATGGTAGCACACACCTGTAATCCCAGCAAACTGGGAGGCTGAGGCAGGACGATAGCAAGTCCGATTCCTATCTGGGCAACTTAGACACTTAGCATGAGTGAGACTTAAAATAAAATTTAAAAAGGGCTGGGCATATAGATCAGGGCAATGCCCCTGGATGTTTCCATCTCCAGTAATGCAAAAAAAAAAAAAAAAAAAAAAAAACCAAAAAAACAAAACAAAACAAAACAAAAAAGTGAATGGACAAAGTCGTAGTTCCGGAAGCCAAGGGAGTCCAGAGAGCTTCTGCACAGGATGATGACAGCTAACCACACCCGGCCCTGTGCGCGAGGGTCTGTTTCAGGGCTCTCACCCCACACGGGAGGGCACCTACGGATGGCGATGGAGGCAACTTGACTGCAGTCACCGTTACTCTGTGCGTGTGTATCTACACGCATGTCATACTTCCTGAACACGCATATCTCACGGGAAAAAAGGAGAAAAAATATTAGGTGTGTTTAAATAGTTTTGATATAGTAGTTGTATTTTTAACACTCCATCCCCAGGAAACATTTTCAAATACAAAGAAGTATCTATTTGCAGAGATAGTTGTTATATTTTCACTTATTTACGAAAATGAATATTGAAAAAACTTCAATGTTCCACCAGTGCTGAGTAATTTATATTAGCCCCATCTGTTGCAATATCCCAGAGCCATTAAAGTTGTTTATAAAGAAGTGATAATAACATCATATAAAATCAAATGTGAGTAAAAAAATCATAATGAGGAAAAAGTGACTAGATTGAGTGAAAACCTGAAGGAAAACTGGCTCCAATGTTACTTTTGCTTGCATGTGGATAGTAAGTTTGTGGGTGACATTTCCCCTCTTTCCGTTTTGTTTATTTTCTAAATTTTATGTTATTAATGGAACAATTGCTTTTGTTTAAAAAGAAGTGAAAAAAATGAAGTCATATGGACTAAAGGAGAAAACATGAGGTAGTTGAAACAAAGTATACTTCTGTGTCTCTCCTTTTGAGCCTCCAAAGGTCTCCGCCTAGAGGAAGGTGACTGACCACTTGTGGCTGGTTGGTTGTCCGTCACTGAAGCAGAATCTCTAACTAACTAAACGTGAGACAGGTGGGTAGGATTTACTGGTTTCCAACCCCATCGCTCCGAACACAGCTTCATACCCAATCAGCGATGGACTAAACAGACAACCAGATCTCATCCCATTTTTCCAAGAGTATCTTTTAGTTTCAGACTCTGAACACAATGAAACTTGCTCACTGCTTCTACACCAGAATTTTATTCATTGCAGAATAAACGTTTAACCTCTCTGGGGCCCGGAACTCCAAGATTGCAAACTCACCCACTCGGTCAGAGCATCCCATCAAAAATTACAAACCATGACACGAGTGAGGTGGGTTCATGAACAGCAATGTAGGAATCCAAGCAGCCAAACTGATAAATTCAAAAGTTAATTAGCTGAGCTCAGGACCACTCATATACAGACCCCCCCTCTCCCGTTTCAGGGTCCAAACAAGTGGCGCGGAACTGGAAAGTTACAGAGATATTAAAACAGAGAATCACAAAAGACATCCTGTTGGAAACAATTCAGCTGGAATCTTTCATTAATTTTCCGTTGACACCTGTATCCTGCTTCTTTTGTTGAGCAGGTTAATTTTTCTACTGTGGGTACAGCTCGTTCTGCTTTTCTCATGGAACTTATACCCTGAGTAATTTTTCCATTTTCCTGGGTCAAACACAGGGCACCAGTTAAATGCAGGGCTGAAGATGGCGTCAGTGATGCCAAGTTACAACATCGAGAAGGCTGAAGACACAGTCTCAGGAAAGCTCAAAACATGCAGGAACTCGGCACCCTCAGACTTGGCTCCGCCACTGGACCACAAGATAACCTGAAGATCCTTCACTGCAGTGCTGACATTCACCACATTTCTCTCTGCTCCCAAGTCAAGCATCCCTTGGACAGCTCACTTTTCTGCAAATTTGTGTCTATTTGTAGCTATTTGGTTTATTATCACTGGTTCAGGGACAATTTAGAGCTGGCTTTGGCAGGCTGTTACGATAACAACCTGCCCTGTGGTGCTCCTTATGGAAGAAGAGACCTGCTTTGCCAGGAAGATGCATTAGCTGTGGGTGAGTGAGAAAGAATGTAGTTAGGCTGCCAGATTTCTGCTGGATCCTGCTGGTTCTGGGCACAGTGAAAAGTCTCAGGCCTGCCTCTCCTGTTGACCTTGCTGTCTGTCCAGTCAGAGAGCCTTCCTTCCTTCCTTCCTTCCTTCCTTCCTTCCTTCCTTCCTTCCTTCCTTCCTTCCTGTATTTGTCAGTAGAGACATTTTCCGATGTCTCCTAGGTTACCGAGGAAGGAGACCAGGCTTGAGAGTCCTGTTGGTGGTCTCTGGCTGGTTAGTTCACCCCCAGCCCTTGCAGATGTATCATAACCTGAGAAGCCTGAATTTGGCCCCCCACCAAAGCAGCTCCCAGAAGTCTCAGCATGCCCAGAGCTGGCTTCATTGGGACCAGCCCTGCTGCAACTCGGGCCTTCACCAAGGACAGAGGATTCTGTCCACTGGTGGCCAAGATGATAAGTAGAAACGTGTCACGTGTCTGCTTGACAGAGAAGATCAGAGGAGACTTTCTGAACCAAAAATATTTTTCTAGTGCTGTCCCAGCCTTTCCCACCACCAGCCATCCCGATCACAAGCATGGAGCTCTTCGGACTGTGAACAAAAGAATGGGCCAATGATTGTCCTTGGTGTTGTCCTCTCTCGCCAGAGCCCGAGCTGCCCACAGACTGGGCTGCCAGCCCTGCCATACGTACCGTGCTTGGTAGGAAAGCACAAATGTGGGTTCCACAGTGATCTGGACACAAATTGGGCTCTGACCCTTTTAAGTGGCAAACTTGCGATCTCTGTATCAAGTACTACCTTTCTCCTTGAAACAGGGTTCAAAGTGATATCGGAGCCAGACACAGAGGCTCACGCCTGCAACCCCAGCATCCTCAGATGTTGAGACAGGAGGGTTGTGAGTTCAAGCCCAGCCTAGGCAACTCGATGACTTAGCCAGACTCTGTATCTAAAGAAGTAAACAGGCCTGGGAGGTAGCTCAGCAGAAAATTCTGGGCTCAGTCTCCACAAAAGTACCCAGTAGGTCTCAGTAGGTGTTATTTCCTTCCTTCTCACAAACCTAGTCATTTTTAAGTCCACTCAGGTCGGAGGCAAAGGTCCTTTTCTTGAAAGAGGCTCCCTGAGCCCAATTGAAAGAACTCACCGCCCTCCTTGCTCATGAGCACATTCCAATTTTATTTCACCTCTTCCCTCACTTATTTGATCATTTTCTTGTTTTCTGCTTTGAAAGCTCCCGAGTCCCATGAGGGGAAGGATCTGGTTCCAATTAATTGCCGTCACCTGCCTGGATCAGCCCACAGCATGCCACTGGGAGGCACCATCCAGCTGAGAGGACCCCGCCAAGTGGACTTGAGGGCACAGACTTGCTGAGCTGGATGATAGGGCTCCAGGAAAAGGCACAGGCTCACCGCGGTCTTCCAGCAGAGCAGGAGGCTCGGAGCTTGGAGTCAGGAGCTTTGGGGAACAGAGGGCACTTTGGGCCACCTCTACAATCTGTCTGGCCTGCATGGGAAGCAGGACAGAGAAGGAGCTGCCCATCAGGCCAGGAGATGCTGAGCACCTCCCACTCCACACCTACCAGTGACATCCCAGGGCTTCTGGCATGACATCAGCATAGCTGACAAGCAAAGGAACCTTCCAGAAAGGGTGGGCAGTGTGGGCCACTTACACACATTGCCAACTACAGAGACAGAGCACACATCTCAGGCCTGGGCCACAGAGCACTCCTGTGCACCCAGGAGCCAGATCTGGCCTCCATTATCAACTTCTGCTTAACGTTTCTTCCTTGGAAAAGAAAAATGTTCTAGGTCTGGTCAGAATAGTGTTGTTATTGTTGTTCCTTAGAGGAAACTGAAACAAAGCAATGATTTAAAAGTTTATCAGCAATCTAAATAAACATAAGATATAGCAAAATTTTCCTCATTAAATCAGAGTAATTCAAATGTGTTCATACTAAGCAGAGTGATATAACTCCTACATTATTGTTAGGAGAATACATTCTTATAAAAATTAAACAGAAATTTAGAATCCTAGAAATATTTCTATCAGGCCTGCCCCTTAGGATTGTATAAATTATGCTTTCTACTATTCTGAAGGACACCAACCCTCTTGCCTTGCCAAGAACTGTAGGTACAGTTTTCAGACAGTTTTCCCAGATGGAGGCAACATGTCCTTTCCGCTGGAGAGGGTGCCCAGGATGTGCATAGAGTGGCTTTATCAGCCGTGGCCAAGGACATGTCCATGCACATGAACACAGCTGCTGCATTTCCACAAAGTCTATCCCAAGCCAGAAAATTCCCCAATGTGGGAAATATTTTATTTACAAAACATGTGCGCCCCAGCATCACTCAAACGGCACAAACAGCACAAATGCCCAAGAGCAAGGAAATGATTCAATCAACTCTGGGTGTGCAGAAGTTGTATTTATGAACTGCTTATAATAGCATGGGGAAAAGCTTCTGCTATGTTATCATTATAATTTTATACTTAGGGATACAAAATTGTATATAATGCATGATTAGGACTATGTAAAGCAAACAAAAAACTTTAAAAGCTATTCATAATGAAATTGTAGGATGGTAATAAGCTGCAACTCAGATTAGTGGTAGCTGTTTGGAGTGTAGGATTCCTGATGCTATTTTTGCATTTTTAACTTACCATATTTTCCAAATATTTTAATGAGCATGTAGTCATTTATATTGAAGTGCCTACTGAAAACTTTTTAGCGGCAGAGAATGCTCACAGACATTAGAGGCAAAAATAAAACTGCTCAAAATTTTGTTCAGAGGCAAAAAAGACTTTGAAGTACCAGATTCCAGCATTTTGTGAGATGTTCCAGTGCCTTGGCCGAGGAAATTTCTTTGTACCACCTGCTCCAGGAACTCTCGTGGAGAGCAGGAGCCTGAGGCATGGAAAGCCCCAGGAAGGAAGAAACATCTCTGCCTCCAAAAGTTAAGAGTACACAGCATTATGGCTGCCTCCAGAAATGCCTCAGTGTTTGTCCCCAGATGCCCAAACATCTCAAAACAAAAATCCCTGACAAAGTAGGAAAAAAACCTCCTCTCCAACAGGAAGGATGTTATGTTAGGGATATTCCCAGGTATCTCCACTTTGTATCTATCAGAGGTAGCAACCATAGATTCATCAGTTTCTTTGAAATTCCCTCTATATCTACATCCACTATTCAAAACACAAAGTCAGATATCAGCTATTTGGGGCTGAAATGATCTGAGTTGTTTCCCCATCCTCCTGTTCATGGGGATTAGGTTGATCTGGGCATGAAGAACAGTTGAGTTCTCTTACAGACCAACAGTGACAGTCACACACATCAGGCTTCATCAGTCCCTGCCTTGATTGGCTCTTTCCCAGCCAATGAGAAGATGTAGGCACAGCTAAGTCCATCCTAGGCACCAGGAGACATTGTCTAAATCCGTGGGCAGCATCTATGAACCAGGGAGGCTTAATATTCTCATAATCTCTAGCACATTCCTGCAGTCTGGCTTGTGACTTGATTCAGACTGGTACTGGGACCACAGACCTGACCTGAATCCTTGCCCACTCGGATAGTTTAAGTGTATTGGACTCAGTCCTGACACCCCAACATCATTTCTGGGGCTTGACATCAAATGACACAAAGCATTTCAATGCACAACACCAGCCAGGGTCAATCTCTGAGTTGTTACCAAAAGGCTGCCACAGTCGTGCCTCACCTACCAGATCTGTGCCTTTAACTACAAGACGTCAGTTATACACCAGCATCTGCAGATCCCTTGGTGACTTTCCTCAGGAAAGGCCAGGCTCTCGCCCTCGTGAAAGATACACTCTCAATGTGCAAGCTAACACATTAGCAAATAAATAAAGATTTGTATAAATACTAGGAAGGAAATAATGATAAAATACAGTGCAAGAAACTGCATCTGAACTGAGGGTCAGAAGTGAGTCAGTCGCGTCAGTTGCAGTTAGTCTAGAACCTTCCCTGATGAGCTAGAGTTTCCCACACCCTCACACCTTACATTTTGATGGCTTCTCCCAACCTTGGCTAAGCCCTCTCCTGGTTACCCAGCTCCACTGAGTCCCCACTGATTCCCCACATGCCTGGACGTTTGGTCCGTAAGTTATCTTTTGTGACAAAAATTATCAGGAAGAAACTAAAGGACTGAAGATAACTGGGAAGATGAAACATCTTCTTATTCCCTGAAAAACGGTTCTCAGATTTTAGCAAGAATCACGTAAGAGCACATCATCATTGTGTTCTTCACCCAGACTCGGATCTCAGTGTTTCTAAATGAAGCTCAGGAATCTAAATGTTTAGCGTGTAACCTCAAGTGATTTTAGGTGGCTCTTGGGCAATATGTGGAGAAGTGCTCAAGAAACAGGAAAGCAAATGTTAATATTCAGTATTTGACAAGGTATCCGATTAAAATGCTTTGAGGGAGGCAGCGTGGCATAGCACTTCAATGAGTGGAATTTGGAATTGAGAAACTCCAAGTCCAGGCTTCACTCTGCTCACTTTGACCTACACCCAATGCTTTCATCTGTAAAATAGAGGAAACAAACATCCTGTGTTATCAAGATCAAAGGTGACAATGTTTTACTGTGAGCATAAAATAAAATAATATTTAAAAGTATTCACTCAGCACTTGCTGTATGTTAAATTCTTTTTTGACCGTGAAAATGCAGGTGGAACACTAAAACCTACATTTGCCTTCAAAAAAGGTTCATTCATGCTGAATATATTACATTTTCCCGGAGGGAGGCACAGTGCTTCTAAAGTTTCTAAACCGGTAAGAAAGAAAAACTCTGCAAAGGAAATAAAGTTTAACAGCAAACAAAGACTTGGGCACTCAACCTGGAGCCCAAATGGCTCCAAACGTTGCAGGAGACAAATGAGCCCGGGCTGACTGGACCTCAGGCTGGTCACAGTCATTCCATTCCCGTTCTATCTCCTTTCCTTGGGTACAGGAGCCTTGGTCCTCCATGGAATCTCTCCCTGCCCCACATTCTGACCGTACTTATTTTGTAGAGACCGTGCCACTGCCCTGACCAAAGTGTTAGTCCTGGAGTCAGGCCTGACTGCCCCAGTCAAAGGCCAGCTTAGAGAGGTAACCCCAGCAGGGATCTTCTAGATCAGATTTCACAGCTCTTCTGGAGTTTTTAGGAAAGAGAATTTCTGCTGCTGCCATGGATGGGGCTGGTTAGTACAGACAGAAAGATGCCGCAGGGAGGAGTGAAATTGCCCCAGTGCAAAAGATGCCCTTGTAAGAAAAGAAATCCAGAGGTAACTCATCAAAGTGTATGTAAAAACTCAGATGATGCAGTAGAGAGAAGTGTCCTCGTGTGATGTTTCTGGGCGTCTGATGTTTTCCTAATGCTGTTTTGATACGTTTAATCTATTTCCACCTGAGTCATTTCTATATCTTCCAGAAACTACTAGAAACTTCCAGAAATCCCACATCCGTTTGTGATTAGCCTAAACTGATTTACGTAGGTCTACTTCACTTACTGATAAAGTATTGCTGCCTAATAGGAAGATGATAAGCTAAAGGAGAACAAGGGCAGCTGACAAAGGATTGCACACTTAAGATCTTGCATATTACAGAGCTTGTATATTTACACACATGCATGTTGTGTATGCATACGTATGTGCATGCGGGATGAGAAGTTGAGCTAAAATATGTAAATTATCAGTTCAGCTTTTCAACGAACTGGAAATAGTGATTATTATCTACACGTACAGATTCAGAAACTGACATTCAGAGAAGAATGGGGTTTGCCTAGTGACTGTAATGGATAGGATTCAACCCTAATTTATTGGGCTTCTGCACTCAGACTTTGACACAAACTCAAATATCTGTATTGTAGTCAGGTGTTGTGCACAGAGAACAACTAGGATCAGGACATGGAGTTTATAATATTTTTATAATGGTCACCAGAAGTTAACACAGGAAAATGCAGGAAATCTATCTGCAATACCAAAGACATAGATTATTTAGTCAAGGGCGTAAACCCCACAGCAATGTCCCACATGAGTCCAGATAACAACCCAGAGCTCAGGACAATGCCTACCATGAGTCCAACTGGAGGTCCAGAGCCCACAAGAAGGACTCATGCCAGTCTCTTTTACGGATCCGTGCCGGGAAGACCCAAGAGTCAGCGGTGGAAGCCAGAAAGTCTATGCCAGCAGGATGAAGGAACTGTGCTGGTGGGATGAGGGCTCTACGCTGGAGCCCAGAAATCACACTCACAACAAAGAGCAGGGCTGTCCTGAAAGGCACCACAGCTGTCCTCAGCGATACGGAGGCCCCGAGCTCCTCCTCCGACAAGCACAGTGGGGTACGTGCCAGAAAGCAGCGTGACGAGTTCATCCTGGAGACCAAGCAGCACATGTCTTACCCTCCAGAGCCAGGAAGCCATGCTCAATGTGAGGACCAGAGCTTCTCCAGGAGAACCAACAGCTCAGACAGCAACTCGTAGGAGAACCCACAATGCCTCCTTAACGCCTCAACCCTCCACACCTCCCTTCTTCTCCACCTATTTATCCTGGCAACCCTCCTCAGGTGGAGCACCTTTGCTCAATGCCATGCTGATGTAATCCAGCTGGCATTAAGCTGACCACCAGATCTCAGTCCATAACAATCTGTGACCTCCTGGCATCGGAAGTGCTGCTCAGGGGGCTGCAGTGAACAATCTCTGTGGGCCAAAGGGATGTGGGGAATGGGCAGGGTGTGGGTAGGGCACCGATGGCCAGGGGCGACAGGAGCAGCTCATACAGCATTAGGGACAAACAGTGAGTTTGCATTAAGCCTTGCTTAGCAAGAGAGGGAGTTAGATCCAGCCGGTGTCCATTCTCACTTCCCGTCCATGCGCACTGGAAGAACTCAGAGAACTGACCAGGTCTGTCTCTGCAGGGGCCACCAAACGGTCTTCATCAGCAATGCAGCCTGTCAGAGAAGGGTGCATTCCAGAGAAGAGGGGAAAGCTACATCCGGAACAGGCGTAAAATTGTTGTATTCGTTCATTTAACAACACTTTCTGAAACTCTGTCTATCACAGTAATGTACTGCATGTTTCAAAATGCTAGGAGAAAAACATTGTGAAGGTTTTGACCTTAATGATAAATGTTTGAGGAGATAGTTAGGTTTAACCTGATTTCAACATATATAGAAGCATCACATGATATCAAATTAACATGTGTAAGTTTTGAGTTTTATGAATCAGCTTAAAATTTTTTTAAACTTACAGAAAGTCTCCTAAACCAGAGTATTACTTATTCTATAAGAATTTTAAGTGATTTTAAAGGATTGAAGCTGAAAAGGGAAATTAGGTAGAAGTTTCCACTTGGGTTTGAATTGGATTGAAGACTCAGAGGTGGATATTAAAACTTGTCCACCACTCTCATGCCTGGAGAGAAAGGACAAAACAGGGTCAGAGGTCTTGGCTCACTTCAAGGGCTGGTCTGGAGGGGAGAGTGAAACTTTGGTCACTCAGGGAGCCGGAAGGTAGCTGATGAGTAAGGAATTCGCTGAGCGCCCTTGTAGGACGTGTCTCGGCTCTCTGGGGTACCTGTGCTCAGCACCACTGTCTCCCTTCAGCTCCTCCCCTTCCCCAGCTTAACACTGGCTCTGCCCCACAACTCAGGAAGCTTCTCTTAAAGACGCTCATCCTAAAGACCATGAGCCAGCCGGGCATGGTGGGGCCAGCCTGTAACCCAGCACTCTGGGAAGGCGAGGCAGGAGTATTGGAAGTTCCAGCCCCTGGACAGTTTAGCAATTTAGTCAGATCCTGTCTCAAAACAAAGCATGAGAAAGATCTCAGGATGCAGCACTGTGTGAAGGACTAGGCTTGATATCCAATACCAGGGCCAGGAGTGATGGTGCATGCCTATAATCCCAGAACTCGGAGGCTGAGGCAGGAGAATCACTGTGGGCTCCAGGCTGGAACCCGGGCTGCAAAGGGAGTTCAAGGGCAGCCTGAACCACACAGTAAAACCCTGTCTCAAAAAGCCAAAAATGGAAAGAACATTCAGTACCATAAGGAGAGAAAGAGGGGGAGACAGAGAGAGAGAGAGAGAGAGAGAGAGAGAGAGAGAGAGAGAGAGAGACACCAACCCTCTGTGAGCATGCTGCAGAGTGAGCAGAGAAACGAGTTCTTGTTCCCAGCATCTCAGCTAAACTCTGATGGTTAAGCTCAGCTCTTCTCATCCCCGAGCTCCCAGATCCACCCAAACAGTGACTGGGCCTGACCAGAAAGGCACTCGACAGGTCTGACACCTTCGAGTGATGCTGCTGAAGACCTGAGCACCACGTGTGCACACAAACCCCTGGCCGAGGCAGCCTGAGTTCCAAACAGGAGGCCAGGGCTTGACAGAGCAGCGCAACCCCTCTGAGCCAGCTGGGGGCTCCCGCCCAGGCCACGCTGTCACCTGCCTGGAACAGCCCTGGTGCTGTCTGCTGAGCCTCCTGGAAGCACCACACTCTTCTGCAGAACCCTGCTGAGCCACTGCTTCCTCAGGAGAGAATGGGAATCTGATATGTACCTGAAAACCCAGGGGACCGGGGAGGCATTATGGTTTGTATCTAGGTGTCCTCCAGAGCCTCGGCGAGTAAGGCTGGTGCTTCGGGAAGGAGACTGGGTTACGGGGCTAAGTAGCTGACTCCCGGTTAGGGTCTGGATGAAAGAGGTGTCACTGGAGGCCTGGCCTGGGAGGCTTTGTCTCCTGCGCTGCCTTCCCTTACTCTGCTTCTTGGCGATCAGGAGGTGTGCAGCTTTTCCTCCACCCCACCCCTGTGCCATACCGTCCTGCCCTGCAGCCAGCTGACTGTGGACTGAAACTGTGAGCCAAAATCAGCCTGCCTTCCCCTGAGCTGTGCTTGCCCAGCATCGCGTCTTAGAGAGGGCAGTGCCCCCAGCAGGAGAGCACTTTCTGTACTTGTATTTCAGTGTCACATCATGCCCAGGCGGTCCGGGTATCTGAGAGCCACCGGAGGACTTTACCGGCGATAATAGGTCTGCTGCTGAGCCTCCACCAGCTAAGGCGAGGCTGACCGCTTGAAAATAACTAGGGGACATGATGAGAGCGATGTGTGTGCACAGACTTTTACAGTCCTAGCTCACCATGAGAGGTGTCGCTTTGCCTCCTTGGACAGCATTTGCTCCTCTGTCATTTTGAGAAAAACAGCAGAGTTGGAGCCATGCCTTTCCAGGACAGGAAAGAGGAGCAGAGTCCAGACAGAGCTCAGGTGCGGGTTAATTACCTCTCCTGCGCCAAAACTTTGCCAAGTTCTTTATGTCAATTCTACACATCACCCTCCCAAAGATGCCTACAAAAGATGGTTATTTCCATTTTTAGATGAGAGAGCTGTGGCTGAACGACCTAGCTCTGCTTACACACACACACACACAGACACACGCACGCACACACACACACACACACACACACACACACACACACAGGGGCACATGAAGGCACCTACACGAAGCCAAACCACGAGCAGAAGTCTGTACAGTTTGGGCGGTCACACCTGTCCGGGGACACACCCTCTCCAGACTGGCCCAGCTTTTCCTTCTAAAATTTTATTTCTTTCTATTGCAGGTGATTAGTTAATGTGTGCAGGACGCGATGCTCACACTCACCGTGGGAAGTCCTTACATATCCGTACGCCTCTTCGGTCTTCTCCATCCCCTTGCCCCCTTCCTTCCCTCACCCATCCCTGACCCCCTTCCTTTTTATTGCTGTTTGTTGTTTTCATGTTTGCAGCGTGAACAGGTGTTTGCATCCTTGTGTGGAGTTGATGCGGGTGCAGAACACACCCCAGCCCCTTTGACAAAGACGCATCTTCCTACTTCCTGTTACCTATTACCTATGGCTCACTGTGCTTTTCATGTTTACTCCGGGCTTCTCACATAGAATAAACCCTGTGACACTTAAGCTTAGCATAATGGTCTCAGGGTGCGTTGCATTGTCCTGCAAATGACTCCTTCTTTTTGGCAGAGTAGTACTCCATGGTGCAGATCTTCCCCCCCACCCCGACCCTCTCAAAGAAAGGCAGTTCTGCCTAAATTCCAGCGTTAGCTCAGTGATAATTTTGACCTTCAAAAACACAAAACAATTAGTGTGTATCATTGGTCATAAATTTATGGCAGTTTGTTACAGTACCAATAGGAAACTATTGCAATGTTCTTCATTCTGCTTTCTCTAATATTAAAGTCTGTTTTAGTTTCTTTTCTCCCTTGCTGAGATAAAATATCCAAGGTTAAAGGAGGAAAGTCTTATTTAGCTTAGAGTTTACGGAGGTTTAAGTTCATAATTGGCTGGCTCCAAGGCAGGGAGGGGTGGCAGAGGGGCAGTTGTTTATGGTGGTGAAAGATAACAAAATCAAGCAAGGCGGTGAGAGCAAGCCTCTGAAAAGCCCACCCCATGCTGCATGAGGTTTTGGGGGTACACCCACACACAAACCGTAACAAAGTCTTATATGCACAGCTATTAAAACTAAGGAATTAATGTTGGTACAATACTGTTAGGTAAACTTTGGCTTTATTCAGATTTCTCTATTTTTTCCCACTAATGTTATTTTTCTTTCTTGATTGAAGACACCATATTGCATTTAGTTTCTGTATTTTTTAGTCTTCCTCAGTCTGGAGAGCTTTTCAGACTGTCATTTTTATGACCTTGATGCGTTTGAAGTGCGCGGAGCAGGTATGTTGTAGACTATGTATTGGTATAAGTTTATCTGGTGTTTTCTTATGACTAGAGAGAAGTGTGGATTTGCAACAGAAGCCCACAAAGGTGATGTGAGCTTCTTGTTATATGACGGTGGGCTGCATGTGACACACATTTGTTTATTATTGGTGGCATTAATTTTGTCTATGACTATCTCTACGAGTCTTTTTAATGTGAAGTCATCCTTTTCCCCTTCTCTAAGCTTTCTTTATAAGAATCTTCATTGCATGAATCTGACTATGAAAGTCAAATATGTCATTTTCTAGTTTTAGAGAGTAGAAAAGAATTGTTTGGTCTTCATGCTTTTCTGATTTTCATCTATTAAACTGGGAGCATAGTAATTCCTTTTATTGTCCTGATGATTTAATGAGGCAGTATATTTACTAACCCAGCCAATATTTCCCAAGCACCCACAATTTGGTAGGAGTCCTGTTAAGCGAAAGGGATGCTGGTTCAGCAAGCATCAAGGTATCGGCAATGAACAAATGCTTTGCCCATGCCCATGCAGAGCCTCGATATATGTGTGATAGGAAAGCTGAATTACAGAATAAGCAGGCACAGGAAAGCATTATGCATGTTACAGTTGGGAAGACATAATGTGCGGTGAGAATGCACAAGATGAAATCTTTTGCAGATATTAGGAAAGCCACGTAGCACAGTGCATGGTGGATACAGGCCCTCAAGGGCAGGCAGACTAATGCGTGTTTCCTTGTCCTCTCCTTTGTCTGTAGTCTCAAACTAACAAGGTCAAGTAACAGCAAGGTGTTTTTCCCTTGTCCCTGCAGGACTGAGCAGAACCTTTTAAGTGCTGGTGCACATGAAGGCTCACGGAGCAGGAGTCCCCTGTGCTCCCCTTCCTAAGTGTACGAGAGCGTGCTGCTGCAGAGATGAGCTTTTGGGAAATGCCACTTGGCATGTTGAATTCTTGGCCGCATGCTGATTTCCTGAGAGGAAATACACCTCAAAAGTGATGGAGTTTTCGGCATGTTGAGAAGTTCACAAGCATGACGCCCGAGGATATTTTGTCTGTATGTTTCCCAGATCGTTTTACCTCTGCATAGAGATGCAACCTTGGAAGCACTGTTGAGATACATACATGCAAGAGTTGGAAGCAAACCAAATTTTAAAAAATACATTCAAGAGTGAACCCTTGTACATCATCGCCAAGGTTCAGCAAACGTCAACATTTGCCCATGTTTGCTTCATCTGTCCCCTTCCTTTTTAAAAATTTTTTAGCCAAAATCTTTTGAAGTGATTTCCAGACTTCATACGGCTTCACTTCTGTTTGCCTTGCTATGTAGCTCAAAGACGCACACACTTATGTAACGGCAGGCCATTGGCAAGGCTGGTGAAAATCAGCAGGAATTGGTTGCTTTCATCTGCCTAGACTGAAGCAATTAGCAAACCCAGGAAGTTGTTTTAAAATTTGGCCCAGTGTTGGCCTCCAATTGGGCTCCAATTTTGATTGCCAGCTTATCTGCTGTCTGTGGAGCATCACTCGTCAAGAGCTAAGGATGCCTCAGTATCCCGTATATCTGGTAAACCTCAGAGAAAGAAGAATCACTCAGTAATTGTGGGCCAATGTGAAGCCTTATGGAGGCGAACAGTATATTATGAGTCCACAAGAAAGTTAGAGACCCCAAAAGATAAACATCAATTCTGTAAGTTGGATGGACAGAAAAGATGTCTGTCCAACTTTGGTGAAGATACAGAGGTTCTTATTTCCATAGCATGCTGTTCTGCATGAGATGACCAAAATGTGATCAATCTAAACAGACACAATGGAGTTCAGGAACACAAGATTGAGTTGGTGTACTGTGACCGGACATGAACCTACTAATTATACTGCTGTCTGAAAGTTTGAGTGTACTCCTGTTCTAGATTGAGGCCAGCAAAATAAACTGACCAGCAAAATATTTGGTGGGCCATCTACTGTCACTAGTTTTTTGACTTCTGTGTAAATTTTGGGAAAGTTGAATTTCATATTTCCCTTTTTACCCAAACTCTTAGATCAAATGTGGGTCTCAAGCTCTGTGCAATCCACTGGGTGACAACACGGAGCAGAGCGGCGGGCTGAAGAGCCAGGCGTGCCCCATCTGTGCAGTTTGTCTTTGTGCATGTTGCCCAGAAGTTGGAGACCCCTCGCCTGGATGGTGACTGCTGGGCTTCGAAGGGAGGGAGCTGTCCAGGGCAGCTCTCAGTGGACTCGCTTCACAGGAAAGCTGAGCTGGGAGGCCTCATGCCCTTTCCTTCGCTCTGCGTCGGGACTGTCCTGGATGTGGATGATCTGGGCCTGTCAGCCTCATCCCAAAGCAAGCACATAGCTGGGTTCTAACCTGAGCTTCATGCACCGAGGAATCCAAGCTCCTCGACGCTCAGCGGGAGGGGAAATGTCATTGAACACCAGCCGGCTGTGGCTTCTCAGGGAGCTGAGCCCCATAACCAGTCCTCCAGTTTAGCTGACAGCTAAATAATCCTGTTAAACAATGCCCAGTGTGCTGAGTGTCCGGGGCAAATGGGAAAATTATGGCTTTCATATGTGTACACTGGTAGCTTCTCCTGTTATTTACCTTAACAAAGCAACGCAATTAGCACAAACTACTAAAGGCTCCTGGTTATATTTAGCTAACGGATTCCGTTTAAGGAGCAAGTAGCTAATGATCTGAAGCACAGACTGCCATCACAGCAGCCCTAGTAAGCTGTAAATCACAAGGGGAATAAGCCTGAGCATTTGCCGGTGGGGCAGCAATTGAATCTGGAAATGCACCAACAGGTTCCCCTTGGTGTCCTCGGCTGTTGTACACAGAGATGGCCTGGGATCAGGAGGCATGTGACACTTCTTATAGTTGTATTTTAATTCAACCATTAAAACACTCAGGTCCCAGATGTGGGTTCTCCTGAATTCAGGCCTAAAGTGGAGCCCTAGAAGGATTCAGGAAAGGATCTTAGGGTAACTGACAAGGAAAGGACTTGGCCAGTCTGTGACACTCAGATGCTCAGGACTCAGTGCTGGGAGTGAGTGACCGCGCGGTCTCAAGGAGCAGGAGTAGGAGCTGGCACTGCTCCCTCCGGCCACAGTGGGATGTGGACACGTCGAACACAGGGAACCAAATCTCAGGAGGATGGGGTTTAGCAGACCACCCGGGCCCAGAGGCTTTTAAATGAAGGCAAAGAGAGAGGCTGTAGTGGGTCCCTTGACGACTCGCTGGCTGCCCTGGTCCCAGCAGTAACGTTTGCTGTGGGGCCAATCGCAGCTCTAAGTCAGGGAGAAACCTTCTCTGCGGTGCCCCGGCTGAACCTTTAGTGAAAAATGTGCTGACGGCTTGTGTACCGAGCTTCCTACTGCCCCTTTGTTGCTGTCTCTGTGGCTCTCCTCCTACATCTGTCTTGTTAATAGAATATTCATGGGCTGGAGGAAACCCACCATCACATCCCTCCACAACCTTTCGTTTGGTGTGGACGGCCAGTCTAATAGCTCTCTACTGAGGACGTCGGCTGGGCAGCGGCGTCAGGAGGAAGCCAGGAGTCGGTGCAGGAAACAGATCCTCCTGTAAGTAATGTCTTGCAGACTTTTCCAATTTGTCATTTTCTCCTTACAGAGTCCATGTTTGTGTGCATTGGTCTCAGGGAAGATTATCCTTTGCCTTGAGTGTTCAGTGGCATTATGTACAACTATGCGGACTGCTCAGTTATAAAGAATATCTTGTGTGCATTTTATCCACATCTCCCTTCCTGTTTCTAATTTCGCTGGTTTGTGCCTTGCCTTTTGCCTTGACTAGTTTCAGACTGTGTCTCTTTCATTAGTATTTCTAGAGAAACTGGCTTTAGATTTATTAATTTTGCTGTTTCTCTGTGTTTACTTTTGCTTGTGTCATTATTCTGTGTTATTTTCCATTTTTCTTAAGTTTTTTTTTTTTTTTTTTTTTTTGGTCTTTTTCCTTTTTATCAGTACAGGGGATCAAACTCACAACTGGCCTGCTTGGAAGGCAGGTGCTTATGCCACTGAGCTAAATCTCCAGCCCCTTTTCTTAAGATTTTTAAGCAGAACAACTATCACTGTCACTTTTGATTTTATATTTTTATATTATGGAATCATCTGATGCTCTCATTTAAAACAATGTCTATTGTGCCAGGATTCTAAGAGCTTTGCTATTTAAACATTATTTTAATTATCATTTAACTTTACATTTGTCTGAATCCATTTGCTATTACTGTAACAAAACACCCAAGACCAGGTAATTTCTAAAGAACAGAGTTTTATTTAGCTCACAGTTCTGGAGGCTACGAAGTCCAAGAGCATGACTTCAGCATCTGCTCCACTTCTGGTGGAGCGTCTTATTGCACCAGGACACAGCAGAGGACTTGATGTGACAGAGCAAGTGTGCCAAGTGTGCCAAGTGTCCCTCTCCCTTTTTTTATAGAGCTGCCAATGCCAGCATGGAGACCCTACCCTCAGGGCCCCATCTAACCCTAATTCTCTCCCAAAGGCTCATATCTAGATGCCAGTACTTGTACTTTTTGTGAGACACATTTGCTAGAGTTTGAATCGTTGGTGTCTCCTATGCACTGAAGGCTTAGACCTCAGCCTGTGGCGTTATCGGGCAGTGGTGGAGCCATTAGGGCATGGGCCCTGGTGAGGCTGTGGTGGCGTGTCCTTGGAGGGGTTTTGGGATGCTGACCTGTCTGGTTGATTCCTGACCACCACAAGTGAGCAGCGTTTTCTCCCAGGTGCTCCCTGCCGTGAGGTGTTACCTTACTGGGGGCTCCAAAACCACGAAGCCAAGCAGCTGTGAAGTGAAAGCTTTGAATCCGTGAGTCAGAGTTTCCTCCAGTAAACTCTTCTCCTGCAAACTTTCTTCCAGAGAGTTATCTCAATATTTTAAATTAGTCTCTTTCAAGTGGTTTTTCCAGCTTTGGGTTGAATTTTTAATTTCCTGGATATCTCTTTGAATCTACTGCATGCATCATAATTCCTTCCTATACTGAACATTCAAGGTCTCCATCATTTTCGTCTTTTTTTTAAATCTATGTCTTCTTTAGGGATGCTCAGCATTCTTTTATTATGTTTGTGAACTTTTTCTTTTACCTGAGATATTAGTTCTGATCTGACTACTTCTACAGCCTCGTGAAGTTGCTGTCCTCTGAGATTTCAGGAGTGTGACTTCCATTTTCTTCCGTGACTGTGTCTCTCAGACTGGCTCTGTGTGGGCTGGAGGTCCGAGACTGCCTTTTGTTCCTTTGTCTTGACATTCTCCTGGGTTCCTCCAAAGAAGCCGGTTGCAGAGTCCCAGGCATTTCCCACATTGGCTGCACCTCCGCGGTGTAGAGGAATGGGACAGGTACCTGAGTTTCTCTGACCCCAAGTTCCAAGGAAGTTACCAAGGTAGGCTTCTGCAGACCTATGAAACTACCCTGGGGCTTCCCTGATGGCAGGGTTGCGTGATGGTGGACCTGCTTCTTCACTCAGCCTCTGTGTCTACGGTGAGACTCTTGTGATAGGGGCAGGCACACAAGGGTGTGTTTGTCTGAGTCTCCCAGTGGGTGCTGGCTGCCTGCAGGAAGCAAGGGTCTCCGATGGTGGCCCCTCTGGCAGCATCTCCCTGCCCATTCTGGCTGCCTACAGAGTATTTTTTAAAACATGATCAGAAAGCTGACCAACAGGGCCTTCAAATCACAGCACTGCTCTCTTTATTCCTGTCCACACCTATATTGTGTACTAGAGCATGAAAATTAAAGATGTGGCTTTAGCCTGAGATCAGGTGGGCTAGAGGCCCAGTTTCTATGCTAACCTACCAGTGACCTCTAAGGGTTCATGGTGGAGCCTGGGTAGAAATCCTTACGAAAGATTTTATTTATATATGACCACTCTATGTGTGGTCAGACCAAAATTCTTGTGGGCATACCCTGGGTCTCTGCATATTTGGGGTATTGGGGGTCACTGTTTGTAAACACGGAATCTCAGGGGGGATACTGCAGCTAACACTCACTCTGGGCTCTGCTCCATTGCCTGACATGAGTTTTCTGTGGTTTTTATGCATTTAGATATTTTCATGTACGGAGACAGCCTTTTCCATCTGGGCAATATCTTCTTTCAACACATGATATAAATTGTTAACCTCATAAACCATCTTACATCTTAACTTCTTTTTCTTTTTAAGTTGTCTTTTGTTGGATCTAACATTTATTTTATTTCTTCTTAATAAGGAAGGAGTCATAAATATTCTCACTTTTAATAATTAGAGTGATTATTCGAACACATATATGAGAATTCCTACATAATCATACAGATGTGATGAAAGGTGATCATTTTAAACTCCCTTTCAATGATTATGAGAAAGTCTTGTTTTTTGACTATTTCTTCTGTAGCTCTTTTCCTTTCTTTTTCTTTATTGATTTAGCCAGTGATTGAAGTACTTCACTATTTTCTGGCATGGTGCATTTTGTTTTGATGTTTTAGTGTTAGTTATACTTAGCAAATCTCTTATCTCAACTTAAGTCCATTTTGATTTTCTTCTGTATTGAGTGGTTTCTTTAACTGCTTATCAAAATAATCTCCCAAGAGCTTTGCTCCAAGTCAGCTCTCAGCATTTGGCGTATTTGGACGAGATATTTCTGAGGTTTTATGTGGATGCTTGCTTCTCGGCAAGCTTTAACAATCCGTGCTAAGAATCACATAGCCACCCAGACTTATGTCACATCTCTTTCTCATTTCCTAGAAAGTATATTAGATCAATTATAAAGTTATGCTATCCTTGAATGAGGGTTAATTTTATGTGTCCACTTGACTTGACCAGTGGGCCGGTATCCAGTTAAGCGTTACTTCTGGGCGTATCTTTGAGGGTATTTCTGGAAGATAGCAGCATTAGAGTTAGATGCCTGAGTAGGGCAGGTAGTCTGTCACAGGTGTGTGCACAGGGGTGCATCATGTGAAGGGAACAGAGACAGAAGAATGTTAGTGATCATGGCACTTGTCAACATCTGTGTATGTGAGCCAGCTCTTTATAATAAACACAGTCTGTCTGTCTGTCTGTCTGTCTACCTATGGATCTATCTATGAATGTGTTCCCCACTGTGCTCCCTTCACAGACTCTCAGATCTTGGATTTTGCTAATGAAAGTCTTTGCTGCAATGCGTAAGCAGCTCTTTTCCTGTTTTTAGGCCACCAAGGAGACCCTAACTGTGGGGGTCTGTCCCATGGAGGAGTCTACCTTCAGGTAAGTGGCAGAAACACTGGACCTGACACACTAATTTTAAGTAGGAGCAGGAGAGGAATGTGCCTTGTGCTTTTCCATCCCAGGGGAGGCCGTCAGACCCCTGCTGCCCTGTGACGTCCTCTTCCAAGCCAGTGGTTCTCCTGCTTGACGGGCACCAGCCTCTCCTGGCAAACTCAGTGGTCGTGTGAAGGCCTGGGGCTGCCCTCTGTGGATGTGCCAGGGCCTCTGTGTTCCTTCCGTGCCCCCAACTGGCTCCCTCCTCTTTCCTCAGCTCCCTGGAGGGATCTGCCTTTCCTGAGCCCCGCCGTGACCACCACCTAAGGTCTCCCGAGAGCCATAAAGAGCCTCTCAGCCTCTGTGCTTTCCCTGCCTCAGACGCACCGACAAATTTGTTAGAATCTCTGCTTCGCCTGCATCAAACAGCTTCCTTGTTTTCATGCTTCTCCGGATGTGGCGGCCAACCTGGCGCTTGTGTTTCCTTTGTCTGGAAGAACTGCTCCCCAGCTCCCTGCCCATCTTTCTTGTGTTCCTGGCAGGGGCTCCTGGGCAACCCCGGGGCCCTCTGTGGTGACTTTGCTGCCCTATTCAAAGTGTCTTTCTTTCCTCTTTTGCAGTTTTTTCCCTTTAAGTTCTGTAACAATGATGTCATTTCTAACTTTCCACCTGCACCCTCCTCACCTTGCTGGTCTATTTTCATGCTAACAGCTAGAATGAGCCTTTGAGAAACCAGATGTCCTGGGTATGCACAGGGCTTTGTTCCAGAGTCTTCCATGAATACCAAGGTCTTGATGCTTGGGTCCCTTCCACAAAGTGCACAGCACGGCACAGCCCCCACACGCCTTCCCGTGCACTTCGCATGCTCTCTAGATGACATAATATCTAATGCAAATAGTTGCCATGCTCTGTGGCTTATGGCATAATGTCAAAAATCTGTGCATGGTCCGTGGAGACACAAATTTTTTTCTGCGTATCTATTTATTTATTTGTTTTCGAGAAAAGACTTCCTACATTGCCCAGGATGGCCTTGAACTCCCGATTCCTCTGGCTCAGCCTCTCGGGCAGCTGGAACGACAGGTTTCTGCTGTCATGCTTGGTTCCTGTTTTGGACTGGGGTTGTTGAATCCATGGATGAAGTATCCGTTGACATGGTAGGCTGACCATATATATCTTTAAGCGCTCCGTGACTACCCAGGGTCAGCCCCAGTTCTGTCCAGGACATTGAAAAATTGACTTCCTTGTCTCGTCCATGGGCAGGAGCCTCACAGCTCTCCGAGTGGCACGGGGGGGACTGTGATGTACCGCCCAGACTTCCCTTCAGGCCTGAAAGGACTGTATTCTATGACTGTCAGTTCTCTGTGGAAACTGCTCACAGAAGGACAGAGCTGCTTTCCCAGGGCTGCAGTTTTTCCGGGAGCAGCCTGAGTATGTGGCTGGCGGATGGCTGGCCCAAGACACTGTGTCCTTGCCTGGGTGAAGAACCTTTCACGCTGGCTTGAGCACTCTGAAGCCTGGCTGGGTCCTCCCCTGACACAATATCATGCCTTAACTTCATTTATTCAGTCCTGTTGCTCCCTTCTCCTGTGGTAAGTTTTGACCCTCACAGTGCTCCTTAAGCAGACTTCAGGCCCGCTCATTTCATTCCCAGAGTGCCTCGGGCGTCCCGATCTGTGTCACTTGGTCACCTTCCTAAGCTTTCTCACCCTTGCCCGGTGGGATGAACACAGCCTGCCAGCACTCAGGACCTTTGCATGGGCGCTGCCCTCTGCCCTCTGCCCCTGGTGCTCCTCTTTGTGTGTTGTGATACCTATAAACTTACGCTATGTAAAAACCATCTGGTCAGATGGCCCCTCAACAATCAAGCCTCCGTGTCTTGCATATTAAAATATAAACGTTGGGGCCATTGTCTTGGTGTATCTGCACCTCCTCTTCTGACCCTCTGAGGCAATGTTTTCTGTCTTGTTGCTGCTTGCTTTCCCAGTGGATATGTTTATTAGTCTTTCTCCCGTGTCTGCCCAGAGCTAAAAAAATAAGTAACTGTAGAAACAATGAACAAACGAGTGGATTTGGTTTGCTTTCCTGCTGTGAGTCTCCTTCTCTTTCTCTGCTTCCTCCTCTGTGGTTGCTCTTGGAGGCTTGGATCTGCCAGTGGCGAGAACACAGCACAGGTGTGTATGTTGTTGACTCTCCGATTTAGCTGGAGGGGCGTGTTGGGTAGGATGTGTGGGAGAATGCCTAGACATAGCTGGTTTTCCCAGGATGAAAGGGAACAATCTTCTGGCTCGTTTCTTCTCTTTTTTTCTCTCCCTTCCCCCTTTTAAATTTTCTTTGCTACTTTTGAGCAGTCACATTTCAGAGACCTGGACACTAATTTGTGTCCTGCGCCTTCTGCTCATCCCGCCCTGCTGCTGGCTGTGTGTGAGTTAGCAGGGCGGGGACTTTCCATCACGGAGATGAGGAGTCCGGCTCGGCTCAGGACTGCACACCCCGTTTCAGGGGACTAGTTAGTAACTGTCTATCTCTCTTACTCCATGGTCCCTGATTTCTATTCCTCTAGTGCTCTGAAATCCTCCTTCTGAGAAAAATGAAGACAGAGCGCTTATGAAACAATATTCCGTTTAAAGGCAGTGAAAGCTGTGAAGTCCGAACAGGCACTTGGACTGTGCACAAGAAGCTTGTTTCCTCACCTGGGAATTTGAGACCCGAGCCTTCCCTATCCAACGTGTGTGGGTTTGAGGGAAGCTATTCCTTCATGCATCTTGGAAGATCTTGATCGCGAAGGACTGTTTGTGGACCCCACCAGAGGTGTCCAGGTAAATGAGAAGCGACTGATTCAGTTAACTGATAAAGATCGGCTTGTGAAGATCCCAGCCGTCTTGTTTAAACCTAGACTGGCGTCCCTGCTCCCCCGCTCCCCCGAGAAAGATGAGGAGCCCATGTGCACAGCCCAGAAGGTGGCGACAGACACATTCACGGATGATGGAGTTTTAAATGCCAGAGGTCTTGTGCAGGGAGCAATTCTTGAGGAAATCCTCTCACTGGAAGGCTTCGGTGCAGGAATGACCCTTTCTGTGTCCAGCAGGCCTTCCCTCTTTGGGGAGGCTGAGCCACTCTGTCTCCCTATTCCCATTACCCAGACCAGTGGGAGGGCTCTTCCACGGGAGTTTGCATTCCTGGCTGTGTGATGTACAAACTCTGTGCCCCTGAGCATGGCACTTAACCTTGGCTTTACTCGGTGTGACTTAGCGTGAATGAGGACTCTGTCACGGACTCCGAGGAGGACATGACCTAGCGGGTGCTAAGTGTGTGCTGCAGTGGCAGTTGGCACACCTCCCCTCAGCGTTAGAAAGGGCGATGCAGCCCCTCAGACTGACCCTGGGAGTGACAGTGAGCCAGGACTCAGCCACCACCAGCTCAAGGCCGAGTGCCTGCCTGCCCCCCTCCCACATTGCATGGGTCTTTGGAGCTTGGAGTTTGCAGATTAATTAGAGTTTGCGGATTAATTAGGTGAGTGAGGATGGCCAACATCACCTCCCAAAAGATGGGGACAGGTGCTGGTACCAGGTTACTCCTTGAGAAGGAGATGGAACGGAAGTATCCGTTTATCACTTTGTGACCTGCACCAGAGGGACAGTACGCATGCTACAGAGTCAAATAGGAAGAAAGAAATGCATATAGTTGAACAAAGCACACTTGGAGATCGCAAATGGAAGCTTAAGCTTCAAAACAGGAAATTTTACCAGCTTGGAAACTTGGATTTGTTCCCCTCTGCAGTGGTGAAATTCCTGGGTAACTTACCAGGGCATCTAAGACGCGGGCTCTGTGAACAGGGTCTGTAAGCTGCACAGCTCTACCAACAGGGACACGTTGCTATGGAAACCCTGAAGCCGAGCGTTCCTCCATGGTTCCGGAAGGTTGTCCATTAGATCCATGCACTTGGGAGTCTAATGGAAGCAGACACTTGTCATTTTCTAACAGCTGTGTAGCATTCTATACATTTAAAATGTGTCCATGGAAGGAAAAGCCTGCGGTTAAGTTTAGCTGTTTATTTTGAGAGAATTCCCTCGTGTGGCCTTGTCAGGGCAGATTTGTCCCCCTCTCCCTCTACATTAAAGAAAAACCAGAAGGTTCTCCAGTGTCGAACAGAAACTCAGTTAGGGAGTCACTTACTGTGGGTTGTGCAAGGCTTTTCAAGGAGAACCCGAGTCCTGCAGCCCTGTTTGCACCCCATGGCTGGTGGCGGAGGCTCCTCTCAGGCTCCCGTCATCCATCCTTAGACTGGGTCTGCTGGAGCTCTGGAACTGTGCACCCACACTGGCTGGAGGAGAGCTGGTTTCCTTCTAAACAGGCAGCTTGGAGGAGAAGCCTTCGTTAGCGATCATTCTCTTCAAATGTCACATACTGAAGAACAGGGAGTCACAATTTTTACTGAGACTGACTTGCTCTATGAGGCCAGTGGCTGGGATGCGACTGTCCCTGGGATCACAAATCAGTAGTCAGCCTCAATGCAGAATCAACAGTCAGAAGAGGCGCTGGCTCCAAGATTGGTGACCCCTATTGTTTTCAGTGGGGAGAGAGAGAGAGAGAGAGAGAGAGAGAGAGAGAGAGAGAGAGAGAATGTGTGTACATATGCAGGTGTGTGTGTATTTATTTTTTTACCCAGACATGCCATCTTTGACTTGCAGTTTGCAGAGAACTCTGTTACAGCTCTTACTGTGGATGATTGACTAGAAGATGGGAATACTTTTTCAAACGGGTTATGAACTGGTGGGGTCAGGCATATTTTAACTGCTGAAAGTGCATATTTAATTAAGTTCGTCTCTGCCTAACCCCTGACAGAGCCAAATGACAATAGCAAATCTAGTTCCCCACAGTAAGAATCAAAGCCTGATGCTCCTTGACTTCGAAACGCAGGGCACCTTCCTCCTCTCACCTTTCTTTTAAATGCCAGAGCCTAAGTAGGTCACTATAAACCGGAATGCTGTTCACTCTCCAGTGAAGTTTGGGTCAGAAGAATGGAGCAAACTTTGCTGTGTTTGGTTTTCTGCAAGATTTGAAAATTTCCTTTTATGTTTTGGATCTCATTATGTCTGGTAATTATCACATCTGTGCTTGTGGCAAAGAAACTACCAATATTGATAGGGAAAGGCACCGATATTACTAGCCTTTGCTGATTAAATTGGGGAGGAGACAGTAATTACACAGATTGCCAAAGCCTGTGTGTTATATGGCCCAGCTAAAGTTTATATTAAGAAAACTCTTACTTGTGTACTTGTTGTGATTGTGATAATTAGCACAATAAAAACAGGAAACAGTAAGTCGTGTTCCAACCTCTATGTCTCTCTTTCTTGAGCACGAAGCCCGTGGATGGGTGGCTGGTTCTGTGCATCCACCGTGTGAAAGTAGGAAGGTTTGCTTCACGATCAGAACGTAAGACCTAGCGTGGGCTGTGCCCCAGCTGGCTGTGTAACCCTGGGAAAGGCACTCAGCCAGCCTGGTGTTTGGAGCCACCATCTACATTACAAGAATGTCAAACTAGTCAAGCCCAAGGTTCCGGAGTCTGCAGCCTGCCATGTGACCCACTGGAGCTGAGTGACGAACACTTTCCTGAATATACAGGCAAGACATGGTTTTCTTTTTTTATTTTATTGAAAAAAATGTAAAACAGAAATTCGTAAC
This sequence comes from Cavia porcellus, assembly GCF_034190915.1. Lineage (NCBI taxonomy): Eukaryota > Metazoa > Chordata > Mammalia > Rodentia > Caviidae > Cavia > Cavia porcellus. Next base: position 4,755,010 of record NW_026947506.1, read on the forward strand.
AAAATAATAGGACTACATTGCATGTTGTCCTCTTCAAATTAGTTACTCAGAGTACAAGATAGAGTCATAAACAATTCTCCAGTTGATTTAAATGCAAACCTTCCTTTTTAATGAGCTAAGAGACACTCACAGCACAGCTACCTTGCATTTTTCTCCCTTGCTTTCCCCTTCCCCCCGCATCCTAGTTTATCTTTTTAAACAACCTCCTCCCATTTCACAATATCTATTGTACATGTTAGACCTTGTGTAAATACCATATCGGGGTCTACGGGGTCTCCCTGGTGTGAGAAACCGAAAGGGTAAATAAGATGTAGTTTTCTCACATGCAAATTTGTGCCACTGCATCCCCGCCTAATCCTGAAGACACCACAGGACTTAGGATGTCGCCCTGTGTATGCATCAAGTCTGAATGCCTCTGTCTCAGACTGACAGCAGGGTACCCAGGAAGCACTCGCTGACACACTTCCTAAATATTCTTGCATATAATGATGTACATTGCCAAGTGGGTCTTCCAGGTGGTATTTATAGAATTGTAAACCAGTAGGGCTAGCAAGTGTTTATAGCTCAGAGTCTCTTAAGTCTCATGATTTAATTCTTGATATAGTAGTGAAAAATTAGAAGTTTGAAAAGAAAAAGTGACTTGGTCAGCTTCCCTGAAAGCTCTGGTAATCATAATAATTTTATAGAGAAAATTGTTCCTCTCTGGCCGGTGCTTCATCTGACTTGAGGCTCTCAGCAGCAGAAAGCGGAATTACAATTACAAACTTGATCTTGGCTGTGACCGCCGAATTGACCCTCTGAGGCGCCCGGGTTATGTCTGAGTCTGTAAGGAGACCAGCTGTCTTCGGAATTGCTTTCTGGGCCCCATCATGTCATTGCGAAATTGCAGTTAGTAATCGAGCCACATTTTCCAGATTTGGTGCAGATAAGCTTGAGCACACCCGACTCTGGTCTCCGGTGTTATTTAGAGAATTGGATGACTTAAGCTCTTATTTTCCTCAACTCAATTCTCATCATAATCTGTCAACATCACAGTGTTTTTATCCTCCATTTCATTTCTATATGATCCTATTAGTTTGGAGAAACCCAAGTGATATTTTTCTTTCCTATGGCCTTTCTCTCGCTTGCTTTTGCTGAACTCAAGCATTGTATGTTTTTACTAAATCACAGTTCAGCCGTCCTGTGATCAGCGGTGCTCGTACCCTGCTTTTCTGCATGTGAGTTTCTCCAGGGATAGAGCACAAACAGCCCATTTTGCTTCCGTGCAGATCACATACCCAACCTGTCCCTAAATCGGAACACATTCTCCTGAATTACGGGGGCTGGGATGCTGGGGATCTAGGAGTGAGAGAGGGGGAAGCTTCCAAGACCCGAGGTGCATGACCCCTGCACGGCTCCCATGGGGTGACCCAGGGCGTGTAAAGCGCCTGTGTCCTGAACACTGGCTCTCTCCCGTTGCGTCTCCAGGTGAAACTGGCATCGCTGTGAGAGGGGGTCGGTGGGGCTACGTGGTTTCACACAGCAGTGGGGCCTGGCTGCTGCGTGGATGCCATGCTTCTCCTAGATCGCTCTCCTCTGCACTGGAAGCCTCATCGATCACAGGCGGGATAGGAGAACAGCAGTGACTCGGCCAGTCAAGATCATGGCAGAACTGCAGATTCCTCCCGGACAGCATCTTCTCCTCTGGTGATGCAGTAGAGAGGAAGCTGATAAAGGGCCAGTGGTTTCATGCCACTCACAGAGGGGCTGCTGTGCCGGGGTGAAGAGTGCACAAGTGTGGCTCTGTGACGCGCGTGCATTTTCCTGTAGCACCTGCTGGGACTTAGAGACAGGGCCATGGGAAGTGGGAGTAAGGGATAGCACTGAGATGGGCTGACCAGCTGTGGGGTTTTCTTCTTTCAACAAGTAGCCAGCCCCGCACTGTACCCATCAAGCACAGTTCAGTGCTTTGGGCTTAGGAGCCACACGAAGGTAAACTGAAGCCAGGCTGTCCATAAAGTAGCTGGGTGGGGCTATCTGGAGCTGCCTGGTTCATCCACACAGACTGGGCCTCTGCATTTGTTAGCACTGAGCCAGGGTCTAATTTTCAGAAATAAAGACCAGGGTAGGCAATGTACACAGCCCACGCGTTGTTCAAAGGAGACAGGGCTGGGAGTGGCATTCACCCGTCCTCTTCCCTACCTACATTTCCCCCTGGATTTTGGAAACACCCAATAATATTATGCTTTCTTCTGTCTCAATGGTTGATCTTCCAAGCCTCCTTTTCTGGTTTCTCCTCCTCCTCCTTGGATGTCTTTCTTTTTTGGTTACTGAGATTGAATTCTGCACCTCCACACTAAGGTACATCTCCAGCCCATTTTATTTATTTTGAGACAGGGTCTCATTACAATGCTAAGTAGCCCAGCCTAGATTCAAATGTAGAGTCCTTCTGCCTCAGCCTCCCAGGGCACCGGATGACAGGTGTGCACTCCCAGGCTTTCCCCTGACTCCGGGCCTGGATCGCTGGTGTCAGCCAACCCCAATACCCCCTGTTCAGTCTCTTGGCATTAAAAGGCTGCGTCCTGAGAAGCCGCTAGTGCTCCTCGCTAGCTGGAGCCTCTCCCCCAGTGACAGACTCACCCACAATCCACTCATCACCTCCACGTGAGCTTCTCACATTCAGCAGGTCCAAATCCAGTTTTCTTTGCACCCAATCTCTCTGCAACCTTCCTCTTAGCTGATGCCAAGTCTGGTCTTCCAGTTGCTCGGGGGAACATTTCTTGAAAGCATTCTGGTCCCTCTCTTTCTCTCACACATGGCATCTGCTCTGCCAGGAAACGCTGTTGGCACTACCTTTGGAACACATCCTGAATCCAACACTTCCCACCACCTCCTGTCACCGCCCTGGGGCACGCCATTGCCATCTGCAATCCGGGCTGCACCGGAATTTCCCGACGGCTTCTTGGCTGGCACCGTGAACAGCGTCCAGCACCATAACCAGGATGATTCAGCCCATGGCTTAGCTGGATCAAGCTCCCCCTTGAAAGCCCTGTAAGGACAGCACGTCATTCACTCTGAAAGCCACTGTCCCTCGGAGACTGGAGCTGGTCCATCCTCAGTGCTCGCCTGCACCGAGGTCCTCATGCTCGGTGACTCCTGTCCCCTGTCTCTGACAGCTCCAGACATGCTCAGGTCAGGGTTGGCACTGGTTCTCCTTGCCTGTCCTGTGGTGACCGCCCGCACACCTTCCTCTCTGCCCCAGTCCATGCTCCTTGTTGCTTTGCTAAGGTGGCTTTCCACATGGAAGTGGCCACCTGTTGGTTTTACTTAGCTCTGGAATATATTATCATATTACACTGCAGGTTTTCGATGGGATTTTTAAAAATGATATTGCTGGTCCCCTTCATCCTGCTCCCCAGAGGTGAAAGAGATGCTCGATTCGTATGTGTGTGTGTGTGTCGTGGGTGGCACACTCCTGGTGACCGCCTCATGCCGTGCTTTGGTCCTGTTAGGAATTCCTGGGTGTATCACTCTCCATGTGGCAGCTTAAAGTTGCTTCAGCCGTGATGTGTGACTTCTGTCTGTGCGAGATAACTGACTGTCGCTGAGATCTGCCATTTGGGGAAGGCACCTGAAGTCACGGCAATCTTTGCTGGCATTATCGATGCCATGCAAAAGCTGCTTTTTATCACATCCTTCGTTGGAAAGACATGTGCATATCCTTCTTGTAACACTGGCTCATGAATCTTGCCCATTTCTTCGTGTATAATACTGAAAAGAAATGTGCTCAGGGTCAAAGGGTTCAGACTCATTATTTTACTCAGTCATGGCTCAACACCATAAAATAATATTAATTTCAGCCCTTCTCTGGGTAAGTTTTAAGTTCAAATTCTTGCATGACTTCACCCTCCTAGGGAGCGCTCCAGAGGGAATTTCCAACATTAAGCCGTGGTGTCAAGCATACTTAGGTTTTGACGCGGTCAAGAGTATACTTAATTATCTTAAAATCTTTGGCCGCAGGATGCTCATTGATTCGGACAGTCAGCCTCTGTGCTAAAATCTTCCCTAGATCTTTGTAATTTTTGGAGGAAACACAGAAAAATGTACACGGCGATGGCTTCGCAATAGAAATGGAAGGAGAGGGAAACAAAGGATAGGCTCTTCCTGAATGGTTTTGTGATTCCTAACAATTCTCCTTAGGCTGGAAGATAAAGATTGCATTGTAGATGTAAAGGTCTTAATTAGGAAAATATTTGTCTCTTTATATTGAAAGACAGGAAAACACAGCTTAGAGAATTTGTCATTTATGATTGAACAAAACCACATTTCAGTCTTACGTATTTGTCTTAACCTGATTAGTTCATGGACAGGTTTTTGTTTAGCTTTCTGGATCATGAATATTCTGAATTCTTAGCTTTTCTTATCAGCAAAGAAAAGCAATTGACAGCACAGGACCTGTACAAACATAGTACTTCAGACTTTTTACAATTTTTTTTATTACAAAAGCTAATTCTCTGCTTAGAAGGGAAATTCACCATTTTTTTCATACTTTTCTTGATCAAAGAAAGGAAGTGTCTTTATTTTACTTCCTAAATTTCTTAAGGTAAAGGTGACCTGTACTCTTGTATTTCACACTGCTAACCCCAAGAGACATTTTCCATCTATATTAAGCCTCATAAGAGAATCACTTACTAAAGGAACTATCTCTTCTAAAGCAACAGCAAATATTTGTCAAGAACTTCCCCCTTAGAGCAATGGCACCCACACCAAGAGCCAGCTCGTCTGAAGTCAGCACGTGTGTCCTCCGCTATGACAGGCTCACGAGCAATTGATTTTGTGTGGGGTTATTTCCTACAGAAAATTTACCGAAAGCCTGTTCAGATTTCTATTGACCATATCTGTGTTAATTTCAAGAGTTCTACCAATAAACGGTGGAGCTTATACTTTTTCTTATTTAAGAGGAGACCTTTGCAAAATGTCTCTTTTCTTTAGGTCTCTCATGGGAACAGGCCTGAATGAATGAATTCTGGGACACAAGATTGACTATTGTTATTTTACAGGAAAGACATTTGGTCTTGTTTGAAAATGAACGAGAATCACTAATGATCCAGTGCCGCTGCTGGAGGAGCCTTCTTCATAGCCCAAGAAGGGTCTTTGGTGGTCCCTGGGGTGCTGAGGGGAGAAGAAAGGGGACTGACCCAGAGACCTCACCCACTGATAAGGACAGCTCTGTGCAATCTGGACCCTGCACCAGAAGAGTGTGTAAAGATTTCCTTCAATACAGGGGGAAGGTTCTCATGTTTGTAGGAGTAACGCAAATCCAAATTAATAAGTAAATAATAAATAAAAGGGCAAAGCAAGAATTTCAATCAACTCACATTCCAGATTGTCATCTTTGTATTTTACAGCCTTATGTTTTGGCTCTTGTGCTAAATCAAGGTAGCTTCAAATCGCCTGTCCCAGCACAGAGAGTTAACCCCCACTTCTGTCCCTTCTTTTATTTTAATGACATCATCATGAGTGGTACTGCATTTTTGAAATTTGCAAACAATTTTATTGAGGTACTCTTGATTTACAATAAACCACACACATATGAACTGTGTAATTTGGTAAGTTACATATACATATCTAACCCTCAAGAAATCATTTGTTGAACAAGATAATGAACACACACCAAACCCAAAAGCTGTCTTGTGTTTGTAACTCTGTCTTCTTGACTGTCTGAGGCCCTGTCTGCAGTACACCACGATCTGCTTCTGTTACTGTAAATTGTCAGTGCATTTCAGAATTTGGTACATGTGCAAATGTGCAGTAAACGCTATTTTTTGTCCGGCTTCTTTCACCCACCGCGATTACAGCCGATTCATCCATGTTGCTTTGACCCCTAGTGGGCACTTCCTTCCCCGTTGCGATCCTTGAGTGGTACCCCGGAATGTGAACACACAGCAATCCTGTTGGACTTGGTGTTATTTCCAGTTAGTCACTGCCCTATGCGGAGCTCTGACTGACACTAATGCAGTCTCGGCAGGGATACGAGCCTTCGCTCCTGTTGGGTAAATACTGGGAAGCACAGGGGAAAGTGTTTGTGTGTTAAACTGCCAACCTGTGTCACCCAGTGTTTGTACCCTTGGACCCTCCTACCCCGCAGTGAAAGAAAGTCCCATTTGTTCCACACCCTTGGTAACATCTGTGCGTCTGCCTGCAGTTGTGGAGCTCCCGACAAACGTGCTGCAGAATCTGGCGATGGTGTATGTTGTGTTCCCTGACAACTGCTGATGCTGAGTTAGTGACTAGGAACCCACACGGTGCCCTTGTCTGTCGCTCGCTATCTCTCAGTGGTGAACTAGTCATTTATCCTTTCATTAGATTGGCAGCCTCTTTGGCTAAGAGGAAATTCTTAATTTTCGTGAGGCCTAAATTATCATTTTTTTCCAATTTGGAAATCATGGCCTCACCTGAAGTTTTTCCTTTAAATTTTTTATAGTTTTAAGTTTTACATTTAGATCGGTGATAAATTTGGGGTTAATTTTGGGAAAGGTGGGTTTTAAATTCTCTCTCCTCCTCTAGTCCAGCTCTTTCTTTGTGCACATGGACACGGAAATATTCCCTTTTATCTTTGTCAAAAGTCAGGTAATTATATGTGCATGAGTCTGTTCCTGGACTCACAGCCATGTTGAGTAGATACACCTGTCTTTGTCCTCTTACAGATTTCTTTGGGACAAGCTTATGTCATTTTTAAATTTCCGTATGAATTTTAAAAATCGTTTGGCAATTTGTATTTTTAAACAACTTTCTGGGATTTTGATTGGGAACACATTGACTCTATAGATGTGCTTAGAACTAACTGACGTTTTAAGAATATTAAATATTTCATTTCAAGACACAGTATGTCCCTGCATTTTTAAGGTTTTATATTCTCTCAATTGTATTTGTATCTTTCAGTTGGTGTGTTTTACATGTATTTTGTCAGTTTTACCCCAATAATTTCATATTAATAGTAGCATCATAAGTTATATTACTTTTTATTTCGATACACGATTATTTGTTTCTGGTATACAAAAATACCATTGCTTCTTTGGGGTATAAGAGTAATTGTTTTTTATTAGTACACATTTGTGGTACATGAAGTTTGCATTCCTTGTGTGGAGCTGTTACATGTACACACACAACTTAATTCCTCTTCTCAACCTCATCCTTTCTTTTTTTGATCCCTTTCTCATTTGAGAAAGTTCTATCTCCCTACTTTTTATAAAGCCTTTTCTACCCTGCAATGCAGTTTAACTCACTTGCTAGTTTTAGAAACTTTTGTGAGGATTTCATGAACTTCCATACGTAAATCACAAAGTCACTGGCACAACAAGACAGTTATGCTTTTTCTTTTCTAATCAGTGACTGATTTATTTTTCTTGAGCTACTACACTAGCTAGAGCGTCTTGTACAATCTTGAAAGACCTGCAGGCACAGACGGTTTTAATTGTTCTTCTCCGATTTTGAATGGCTTTATTGCACTGGCTAGAATTTCCAGCATCATATTGAATAGTAGCAGTGAGCGTTAACATTGTAGAAAAACTTAGGCTTTGGGTTTCGTCTCTCAGCTTTAAATATATAACCTTGTAGGTCTTTAATATATTTCCTTGTCCTGTTTAAAATATTTCTATCCTACTTTGCACAGAGGTTTTTTTCTTTTTAAATAATGGATGAATGTAATTCTTGCCAAGTGATTCTTTGTATGCATTAAGATGATTTTAAAATTCTATTACCATGGTGCATAATATTGACATTAAATGTGAACATTCATGGGGTAAATTGCACTTAGTTATAGTACATCACACACAGACATGCTCTCTCTCTCTTTCTCTCTCTCTGTCTCTGTCTCTCTGTCTCTCTGTCTCTCTGTCTCTCTGTCTCTCTCTCTCTCTCTCTCTCTCTCTCTCTCTCTCTCTCTCTCTATATATATATATATATATATATATATATATATATATATATATGATATTGTGTGCTTTTTATTTTTCCAAATCCTTAGCTTCTATCTGATGCTGGCATCACAGTAATGTTGACTCCCTGGAATGTATTAAGAAACATTCTTTACCTCAGTTTCTGGAAAAGTTAATATAGTTGTTATGTCTGCTTCCTTGAAATTCTGATAAAACTCATGAAGTCATCAGTGCTTTGGGTTTTCTTTGTGTGACTTTTATTTCCTACAAATTCAGTTTCTTTGATCCATGCAGGGCTTTTCAAATGACTAATTCTTCATGAGTCTTGGTAGCTTGTGTCTTTAATAAAATTCCTCATTCATCTAGGTCACTGGATTCATGAGCGTTACTTTATCAAAATACTCTCTTATTATCTGTCCAACACACACAGAATTGGAGTGATATCATCTTTATCTTCTGTGAGATCCGCAGTTTCTCTCACTGTTTCCTGTTTGGCCCCAAGCCAATCTAGCTAGATGAGTGTTATCAATTCTACTGACTTTCTGAAGGAAATTATCGCTTATCTTTTTACTCTTCCTCAATTGTTTCATGGATTTCACTCTAATTTTTGTTGCTTTCTTTCTTTTGTTTACTTTGTGTCTGGTTTATCTTGATTTTTCTGCTTTTTAAAGACGACAAGCGATAGTCATTCAGCAGAGAAATTTCTCTTCCTGCAAATGTCAGTTTTAGATGATGTGCAGTGCTCCTCAATACGTCCCCTTCCATACGCCGTCTTGGCTGCATCTCATAATCTTTAGAAAGATAAATTTTATTGTGCATACTTGAACACACCCTGTGACGGTGTGAGGTCATATAACTAACAATATATCCATGTCACGGGAAATTCAAGATCTCATTTTTTTTTTTTTTTTTTTTGTCTTTTTCCTTTTTACTGGTACCGGGGATCGAACTCACGACTGCCTGCTTGCAAGGCAGGTGCTTATGCCGCTGAGCTAAATCCCCAGCCCCAAGATCTCATTTTTTACGAGCTGAACAATATTTTATCACTGACCCTACAGTCTCTTCATCCATTTCTGTGTCAATGGACTTCTGGTATTGTCCAGTTCTTGGGAGTGAATATGGTTCTATCACATGGTTTGTTTCCTTTGGGTGTATACCAGGAAGAGGGGGAGCTGGTTCATGGGGTGCTTCTATTTTTATTTTCTTTAGACTTTTCACATCGTTTTCAATGGCAGCTGTATTTCAGTATATTTTTAGTATTATTCAATTTATTATACTAATTTCCAATTTTGATTTCTTCTTTGACCCATGAGTTCTTTAAAAGCATAATTAAGACACAGAATTAAAAATAAATGGGGAAACACAGTAGAATTTTCTCCAAAGTCCACGTCATATGTCCTAGCAGTGTTGAACACTGATACACTTCTTTCCAGGAAGAGGGTCTCATGACAAAATAAGAAAATACATAGGTCAGAATACTCCTAACTCAGAGCACTGATTAGTACAGAATTTAAATAAACAGACTTGGAAATGTGCAGAATCAGAAAGAGTCCTGGAATTCCATGGAGGGAAGGAGACTTGGACGAGTGAGGAGCCCCAAATGGGGTCATGGTAAACAAAGACAGACTCAGGAGGAGGAAATTAATCATCCAGTGGAAACAAAAGGGTTCCATGAGCTGAAAGACACCCTGACCCTCGCTATGCATAATTCTGTCTCCGGAGAAATTCCACTCTAGCCAAAAGAGAAAAACATTCTTTAACTAAAGCCTAGTAAAATATCCAAAAATATTAAACTTCACAAAGGGAGTCAGTCACTATTCTGGAAAAATAGCAGACATTTTTAAAATAAAATAAAAGGCAGAATTACTACAACACAAGTCTAAATGACAGACAAAAAGTGAGTGTATTAGTCAGCTTTTCTGTCTCTAGGACAAAATGCCCGACACCTGCAGCTCCAAAGAGGAGAGGCTTACTTTGGCTCACGGTTTCAGAGCATGCAGTCCATGGTTGACTCCAAGGCAGAAATGACCTGGTGCAAGGGTGTGATAGAAGAAGCTGCCAACCCATGGTGGTCAGGAGGTAGACAGGAGAATGAGGCACTGAGGGTGCATTCGTCTATGAGGTCACCATGGATCCATCCACTGATGAGTATTAGGTCCCATGACCCAGTGACCTTTCACACGCTCCACTTGTGAACACGTGAGACATTGGAGGTATGTTGCAGATCTTATCACGGCACTGAGAACCAATATGTCAAGCTAAGAAGACATCACTTCAAAATGAAAGTGAAACAGAAGAAACCTCTAGCCCAACGCTACTGCAACACTCTGCCTTACAGGAATTAAATACTATTAAAAATATTCTCAAATGTTAAAGAACTTGGAGTTAAAAACCTGGAATAAAAATAAGCTAAACTGGTTTTTAAAAAATGATAGTTGGTCAAATTCTAGAAAAACATTGAGTAAAGTCATCAAACAACCTAAGAAAGGAATACTAAGTTAGAATAATAGACTGAAATTTAGGAGCTGAATAGTATTTGATGACATATGTCACGGTTTCTTTATTCTCTTCTGTCTGTGGAATTAGTGTGTTTCCAGGACGTGGTTATTGGAAATAATCTGCTGTAACCATAGCAGTGAATGTATCTTCATCCTCTGCAATTTATCTTTCCTTGAGTGTAAACCAAAAGAGAGGTACCTGATTCATGGGGCGGTTCTATTTTAATTTTCTTTAGACTCTTGTGTTTTTAAAAGTAAATATGATTAAAACAGAAGAAAATATGATTAAAGAAGTAAAAAAGAAAAAAGATGAAATAAAAAAAAGTAAATATGATTAAGAAAGTGATAAAAAGGATCAGAATAAAGCTACTATGGGGGGTAAGCAAGGAAGGTCTAAAGTTCCCCTCACTCACCTCTAAAGGAGAAAGTCAAAATATGAAACGAAACGATTGTTTATATCTTTAATGAAAGAATCTAGAGGTAAAATGATTTTTGTCTCTATCCCAAAATACTGCTCCATATGATTGGGAAAATGGCCAGGAATGGCCTCCAGGATGTATCCCGGTGAAACTCTTGGACTTTAAAAATACACAGAAAATATCTTCTGGGCCCCAAGGCAAATACATTGCATAAGCAAAAGGAGGCGGAAGCCAGTTGGCATCAGAAAACTTCCCTTCCACCTACAAAGCAGGAACAAAAGGAGAATGATTTTCAAGGAACACCAGAAAGGACGCGATAGCCAAGAACTCTATATCTGGACATACTGTTCTCCAACTTTCCGAATTATAAAAACCAATGTTAAATATTCAAACACTCAAGGACCACTGTCCTCAAATAACTTCCCGGAGAATCCACGAAACGTAAGCCTCAACTCTAAAGGAGAGATGTGGTAGATGGGGACTCTGGCAAAAGGCCAGCGGGAGCTGTGACCCCTGGGCATGTGCCCAGACCCTGGCCGGAATTCTACTGCCTGGTCTGTGTCCCAGCCTGACATTCAGAAACACGACCCAAATGCATCAAGCTAGGATCAAGCAGGCAGAGATGTTTTCTTGGTGAGTTTTGGCTGGGTACGTGCTGAAGAAAATAAATTGAAAATATATTAAGCACAAGATCCTGAGTTTGATCTCTGGTACCAAAAGAAAAGAAAAAAAAAAAAAAAAAATATATATATATATATATATATATATATATATATATATATATGTTGTTCATCGCAATAGAAAAAAAAACAAAATGTGTTCTCCATGAGCTCCCTTCCCAGCTGTGGCTGCGTAAGATAGCAGACAACCCAGTGACAAGAGAAAGGGCAGCAGAAGAGGTCAGGGGTGCAGCCCGCCCAGGAAGGCTGCAGCAGGAGACCATGCATCCGAGTCACGCAGGCAGAAGCAGACAGGGCCCAGAGGAAACTGGGAAGAGGGGGGGAGTTCTCCCCGTTTCCAGCCATCTTCTCCTGGTGGCTGGCAGAGACGGCTTTCTGTACCTCCTATACTGTGCTAAATTTTGGAGAGGATCTGTCCTTTGAGTTTGACTAACACCCTGCGTTCACATGCCATCCCTGGTGCCAGTCAAAAGAAATGGGCCAACCTGCGTGCGTAAGGTTTCTACCACCCCTGCATTCCCTGTGGCATAAAGACTTGCTATACAAACTGTTTCCCTGTGCAAGGCTGTTGGCATCCTTGAGAGCCTTGCTCAAAATGTGACTCTGCCTACCTTTCAAAAGCGTGCCTCAAATGCAGATAGGCACACACATATCTGGGGATCTTGTTTAAAAAGCAGATTTGGGCTCAGAAGTCCAGGGATGTGGCTTGGGTTCTGCATGTCTACCAAGCTGTGAGGATCCCCTTGTGCTGGAGGTTCTTGTAGATCATCTGCTTTTCTCCTGAGCAGTGGTTGAAGAAACCACTGTCTGACACTTCCCTGAAATTTTCTAACCAGAAAAGTGACACGTCCTAAGTGGGGAGAATCTTGTGCTACTATTCAGAGGAACCAAGATGAGATATCATCTAGATTTGCCTTTTTTGGTTTCTAAGGAAGTTGCCTAGGATTATAAACTGTAGCTGTCCTTAGCTGTCTTGAAGTTTTAAATGATTTATTTTTGCACAGATCTAAGAGAAGACTGATTCTGAAGATCCACATGAATCTACAATTCAAGACACCAGAAGGAAAATCAAAGTGAAACTCACCAAACAGAAAACAATGCTACTTGCTCTGGATTGTTTGTTGTGATCTCAGGGGCCTTTAAAAACACAGCTTCTTAGGTCTCGCTCAAATACGGGGAACTGGCGTGGAGTAGGAAACAGATCCGTACGTGTTAGAACACTCTCTGAGTGACTGATATGAGCCGGTTGATAACACTGTGCTGAAAATAATTAGCCAGCACTGTCTAATCTGGAAGTGCGAGGTCAGACAAATGCAAATGGATAATAACACAGAGATCAAAATTACCCGATTAACAAGCTCCATCTAATAGAGAAATACAGAACTGCAAGCTCAGTAACTGGAGAAAACACAGTCCAAGATATATGCATTAATTATGTTGTCCGGATAGGAGGGTAGTAATCAACCCTTGACAGATATAAGAGAGCGGTTAACATATGGTTTTTTTGATAATGAAATAGCTTAGATCTCAATAACGAAAATATTCCTACTAAAAACCCTTGTGTTCAGAAATTTAAAACATAAGTAATATATGGTCAATGAAAAAGTCCTAATGAACATCGGAAAATGCTCAGAATGAATGTTATTTTTGTGAGACACTGACAGTTGGCATTTTAAGGGAAACAAGGGTAAATGCCCATTTTTGGAAAGAAAAATCTGAAAGTCTGTAAAGAGAGAATCCAGGTTAGGAAATCTGATAATGAACAGCAGACTGAAACATACAGGACAGAAAAACTAAAATGCCATGAAGAGATGCATTGAAAGGATCATTTTAAAAATAAACTAAAGGAAAGAAAGCATAAAAAAGCAGTATTAAGAACCCAAAGATGGCATATGTAAATATACAACAGACAGTAACACTTATTAAAGTAATACCCAAATGATATTGTCTTATAAATTTAAAATGTTAGCAAAATTACTAGAAAACATAGAATAATATCAAAACCGAGCCCAAAAGAAACAAAAATCAACACAACTCACTGGTGCCTTTAAAAAATTCTTGCGTTCATAACACAAAAACAAAACTATTCTAATAGTATGTAAATTCTGTTTGAAAATAGTGTCATCTTACAATAATAACAAAGTCACACAAAGACAGGACAAAAAGAAAATTATGCATCAATCCCATTAATGAATATGGAAACAAAATTTAATGCGTTTGTTAAATGAATCCATGTGAAAAGATAGTGTATAATATCTAATATGTGTTATTCAAGGCAATCATAGATAATTTAATGTAGTAGAGTATGTATTACTGTATTTCACCACCTATAAAAAATCAAAGGATAAAGTCACATTAACAAACAGAAAATCAGTATATTCTGAATCTGATAAGGTGTCTATATCTATGATATATTCTGTTACAGAAGAATGGAACAATTCTTTTTAAAATTGGAAGCAACATAAGTATTGCTATTCTTGTTCCAGAGTTCCTGGGTAGTGTACTGAGACGAGAAAAGAAATAAAATTTATAAAAGTAGAAAAAAATTTCCATTACCGGGGCCGGGGATTTATCTCAGCGACATAAGCACCTGTCTTGCAAGCAGGCGGTTGTGAGTTCGATCCCCGGTACCAATAAAAAAAAAAAAACTTCCATGACCATCTTATGTGAATGTCAGAATACCTTACTCTAAAGATTCTACAGACAAATACTTATAAAAACAATGACTTGAAATTTTTCTGTATACATCCTACAGCCCAAAGTAAAATTCACTTTTTATGTTGCAACAAAGAACAGAATCTATTGCCATTTTAAAACCAAATTTAACAAGAAGAAACAAAAAGTCATAGACCAAGGTCTATATGTAACAAAAATATGTAAGATTGTCATTGAGTAAATTATGCATTTTTATCGAAGATATTAAGGAACCTGTAAAGTGAGGAAGACGTTAACCAAAATCATAGAAAGAAGGGCTCAGTACTTGTAAAATGTTGCTTTATCCCCAACGGGCTCATAGATATTTTTTAATTTGAGTAACAGCCCTAACAGAGTTTGTCTTAGAGTCTATCTGACTCTAAAATTTATTAAAAGGAAAATGTACACAGTAGAATCAAGAAGAAGGAAAAAGTCTGGAAACTTCCCAGCTCGATACCAGAAGTTGGTGTAAAATGAAGCATGTGATTAGCTGAGACAGACAACTGACCAGGACAACTAAGTTGAGAGCACACAAACAAATGCGTGAGCGCAACAGCGCCCGCACGGTCCACCCTGAACAACAGCTATTTAAAACAATTGTACTGGGGAAGCTGGCTGGCCACACATGGGAAACCAAAGGAGATTCATACATTACACAGTTCACAGAATCCATTCTAGGCGAGTGAAACACTTTAATAAGAAGGGAAATGTTTTAAATTCTCATAAGAAATATGAGAGTATTTGAATGACTTTGAGGTATGCAAGACATTCTTAATCAAAACACAAAACCTCCCACGACCTATAAACCTGATTAAATTGACAGCAGCAAAATTAGGAGACCTATTCACCAGCAGGCCGTATTGCGAGAGAAAAGTTGTAAGCTGACAGAAATTATTTTTCACTGATGTAACTAACAAATGCTCCTATCCAAAATATATGAAGCATTCCTGCAGCTCAGTAGGAATTAGACAAAAATGTCTCCAGCATCAAATACTGAACAAAAGATAAAAATATTCGTATTATAACAATGAACAGGCAAATGGCCAGTAAACATATGAAAACATGCCCAAACCCATTCATATCAAGGGATACATATTAAATGTAATGTGAGGTAGTTCGTATCTTCTCCAAAGGGGAAACTTAATGTCAAATGCCTCAAAGCACTGGTAAGAATGGAGAGCAGTGCTGGCTTGTGTAAACCATCAGCGGGAGGGTGGTTTGGTGAAACCATTTGGAAAATAATTTGTCATTGTTTTGTGAGGCTGAAGACAGGTGCGCCCTGCGCCCTGTCCGTTCTTGGTGACGCTGCTTTGCAGGTGAAAGTGACACTCGTGTGTGTGTGCGGGAGCTGCAGAGCCGTGCGAGCTACAACAGAGAGAAACAAGCCAACGTCGAGGGAGAGCAAAGGGAAGGATGGTGCCAGGACCACACCAAGTAAATGAACCAACAAGCAAACTCCAGGGATGAGACAGTGGGAGATAAATGTAGGATGTGCATGAATCTCAAAAGCTTGCAAGAATTCACTTTGAATAATACACGGTTTATAAATGAAAAGGCCAACAAGGCAGGGCGAACAGACTAGTAGGACAGTGCGTGCATTTTAAGGCTGCAGGGCAAAGCTGGGAAAAATGAATAAAAAGTTGAGGCTGTGGAAGGGAGGAGGATCGGGGTGTGGTACACGGCGAGAGGGAACAACACACACAGTTACGGGCTTTCGTGTTTGTGCTTTCAGTTTAGGAATTGTTCAGAAGGAATGGGAATTGAGGAGGGGTGGAAGGGAAAGGGAAATTGAGAAAAAAAAGAATAAAATAGAAACAAAGCTTTGTAAATAAGGCGAGGAAGAAGAGATGGAGAGAGAAAAGAAGGACGGATAAAAAGCGGGGCTCAGATATATATATATACGCAGGTGCAAATGCCCTGTGATGAATGTGATCATCGTGCGTCTAAATTGCACCAACAAACTTAGTTTAAAGATCGCAGGTTTTCATACAGCAGATTCAATAATATTGGTGCAGTTCTGTTTCCTAGTGTGGGTGGGAGGTACATGGGTGTTGGTTTCATGTCACTTGTAAGATAAGCTAAATTATTTCATGCATCAAATATTTGAAGATAAAGTATTTAAAATGAGTGACACAGCTAATATATGTTTCTGGGTGTTTGAAAAATAGGTTCCCAATGCTAACGCAACATTTTGTGATCCGAGTCCTCAAGGAAGATGGAATGTGTCCTCCTGACCCTCTCGTCCACGCCCAGCAAACAAATGCACCAGACTGTGACAGTCCACACCTTCGATCACCCGCTGCTCTCATCAGTCAGCAGACTGCAGTCTTTTCTAATCTTTTCTGATCTAAGGCGGGATTCTCCTCCCTAAGCATCTACATTTCCTGAGAAACTTTCTTTTTCTAAGATAAATTTCATTATGCATAGTAGAGCATACACCATGATGTAATGAGGTACATATAGATAAGCAAGTGATTGTTACGGTGATGTAAGCTAACACAACCACCGTGTTTTGGCTTCTAAGGTGCGCTCATCTCCTTTTCCTAACAGTTGAGGACACTTTGTCCGATCCCTGCTTCAGTTGTGGAAAAGAGGCCACGCCATGTAGTTCAGTAGGGAAAACTTAAAACACCTGTTACAGGTGTTTGGAAAAGAAAGTGGAGAAGCCAGAATCAGGCCCCACAGGAAGCAGCTGGCGATGGGAGACAGGCGGGGGTGCTGGAATCTCACAGAGAATCTCTGCAGAGCTGGGGCTCGGTCTTTGGAAGAGAGGAGCGTCCATCTAGCAGCTCTAGAAGATTGAAGGGGGTCCCCGACTGGGCTCACTGTATAGGGCAGGAGTGCTGTGGTTATCTTAGAGGGCACCCTGGCCAGCTGCTGCCGCCTGGGGAGGGAGCCGCTGCCCAGGCCACGCCCAGCAAACCACAGATGGATTCCTACTAGAGGCCCCTAGCAGGAGGATTTCAAAGGAAATGAACAGTTGGCCCAGAACACTGTGTTTCCAGAGTTCTCTAGTTTCAAAAGCAGCTTTCAAGCCTAAATTCAAAGCTCAGAGAACATGGTTAGGCTTAGGCTCGTACAGCGAGCCTCAGAGCTTGGTCCTGGATCTATTTTTTTTTCCTTGCCTGTAGTCTCTCTCTCTGTCTTTACAGAATGATCTAGTGTTGTGTAAAATTGGACAACCCTCAAATGTGTTCCCCCAGCTTTCACTTGGGCTCCGGACTTGTATCTGTCTCCATAACCTGACAACTCTAACTGAATGCCCCTCAAGCAACTGCAAACTCCGTATTTGCAAAATGGAATTGTTGCGGTTCCAAACCTGTTCCCTTTCAGCCTCCCTCTACGCGGTTAATATCATCACCATTCACATAGTTGTTCAAAAATCCAGGCGTAAATCTTCCATTCTGCCTTCTATCCCCCCAGGTCCCATGCAACCCATTAAAATTCATGAGGTTTCACCTGCAAAATCAACTCAGATACCTCATCTTCATCCAATTTGCATGGCCGTAACCGGGTTACAAATTGCTTCCCACGAGAATCAAATTCTGGCCTTTCCGCAGCCCTCCCTCCGTTCTTCAGCCCTGAATTCACTGTTCGCCAGTGGCCTCAGTGAGCTTTCCAAGCATGAAATGTATTATATTCCTTCCCCACTTAAAACCTTCAAGGGTTTCCACGAACAGCACAAAAAAGGCCCTAAGACCCCTCCTGACCTAGACCCTCTTGCCTGCTCGGATCTCTTGTAACTGTCTTCTGGCTCACAGCTGTCTGGTTGTGAGGCCTAAGGATGCTTGCTGGGGTCCATGCGTGGCTGGCTACTGCCATCTTTCAGAGCTGGGCTAAAATAATGCTTCTTGGCAGAGGGCTTGCCTCATTGTGTGTGTAGCCACAGTGTCTTCCTGTAAGTTCATTCTCTTGACTGTCTCATACTGATGCTTGCATTGGATCTTTTTTACTTATTTACTAGCTAGGCTCCTATCTGCTCCTCAGACTTGGTTGTTAAGCTGCCCCACCTCCCGGAGCTGTGTCAGGGCCTGGCACAAAATAATTTTGGTTAATACCTGTTGACTGCACCCAGGCTGTGTGACACGGGCAGTCTTCAACCACTGCTAATCTTACTGTCTTGGGCGAGCGTGGTAAAAAAGTAGACAGACCTGTGAAGGCAGTCTCAGGACCCGGAAACAGGTTCACTTTCTTAATATGCACGCAGAACTCACGTCTTAGTAGTTTAGAAATATTTGTCCTGCAAACAGTGTATCCCAGAACAGCACGACCCATCTCCTCGCTACCCGATCCCTTAGAACTTCTAAATCCTTCTGGGACCAACTTCAAACAGATATGCTGGTGGGAACCAGGCTCTGGAGCCAGCCAGCCACCTCCCTGCCTCTGCAGACAGTGCCCGGCCTTCGTTTCATTAAGAGAAGCCACATACACTCATGGCTAATGGTCACTTTTTGAATTTTTGCTCACTTCCAGCTGTGTCTCTTAGAGGACTGTCCTCAGATCACAAGAGCTGTGGATCTAAGTCTGATTTCCCTATCCACTTTCCCACTACCTCTGAGTTTCAGTTGTAATGTGCCAAATCAAATATTTATATCATAGGATGTTTGTGAAGATTAAAATAAATAAAATCTGTAAAGTGTCTAGATGTGTCTGGCATGCAATAGGAATGTGATTGCTAGTTATGGAAAACTCATCTCATGGTGCCTGGGAACTGGAAGTAAGCTGTCAGCACTGGCCCACTTCCTTGCTATCCTGTGTTTGCACGGCATGGAAAGTTCTCCATCTCTGCACTGCTCTCTCTTTCCTCTCCAGGATCCTCTCCCTCCCTCTCTTGGCTTGAGAGGGCATGTGGCCCATGCAGTGCCCTCCTGTCCTCTACAGCAGGGCCAGGAGGCTATGTGCTCCCAGCTCCCCCAAAGGGCTGCCCGGGGCTTCCACACAGGGCACTTCCGTCCCTCTGGTCGCTGTCATCACTCTTTCTCCTCAAGCCTGGGCTTTCAGTTGCAATCCATTTCAATCCTACTTAAGCCCTCTTTTCCCCCTGTGGTCATCACACCCCACTGGTATCTGTTAGCAGCCCCTTTGTGAGTGTTCTGAATGATCCTGACTTGGAGATGTCATTTACTACAGCCAGAATCAGGCTGAGGGGAACAGTGTGGTCTCAGGTGCAGCCCCTCACACAGGTGTCACGGGATCCTTCTGCCCCACAAGGGGACAGAAGCCACTGAGTCTCCCACAGCCCCACTGCTCTGGACAGCCTCATCCAGCCTGCGGTGGTCTCCAGCCAGCCCACCCAAAGCCCAGGCAGCTGTCGGTCAGTGACACCCTTAGATAGGGCTGTGACTGTGCTCCAGTACATCTCCAACTTGTCATTTGCATACATGCCGTGGAAGTGAGCACTCCGATTGGTCATTTGACATAAGCTTCTCGTACGAGCATTCGTGTTCACCTTCTCTGGTCCAGATACAACACCGCTGTGGTAGGTCTCTCGTGCTTCTAGATTGGGCCATCAGCTCAGTTCTCAACTAAAACACTCCCAGTCTTCTCCTGTTTTCCATTGCTCTAATGAAATACCTGAGCTTACTCATCTGCAGAGAAAGCAGGCACCTTCAGCTCGCAGCTTTAGAAGCTGTAAGTCCAAGATCGCTGGCCCCATTGATTTGGCCAAAGGGCAGGAGGCGTTATCAAGGAGGAGGTGGGTTGCCAGAGGGGTTGTAGTTTGAACACGGAACCAGAAGCTAGAGAGGGATCAGGTTCATTCTCTAGAGATTTCTGAGGTCACCCAAGAACAACATATCATCATCTCTTCTGCCCCCAACTAAAAGGAAATTTAAAATTTTAACTAAAACCTGCCAAGAATACTGTTATGGTTTGAGTCTGGGTGTCTCCCCAAAGCTTCATGCAGTCTTGGGAACAGGCTTCTAGAGGTTGTGAATGACTCATGGTCAGATGCTGGGGTTACGGGTGTGGCACGGTTACAATATAAGGACAAACAGTCTTCTCTCCTGCACCTCCCCTTTTGCTGTTGATGTCTGTGATGTTTTCTGCCACCACGAACTGCTGCCCTCTGCCGTGTGCCACTGTGCTGTGGAGCCAGCTGAGTCGGCTGAAACCTCCCCAAATTGTGAGCTAAATAAACCTTTCCTTCCTTCATAATGGGCGTTGAGTATGTTGTCTCAGCATGAAAAATAATCAAGACAGACGCCCATCAAGTCCAGGTGGACATGTCCCTGTCTGGACAAGCCTATAACAGAAGGTTCTTTTCTTCGTGTGAGCTTGTCTAACAGATGGCATTGAAATGTAACTTAAAGTATAACTGGACATGTCTTCCTCTGTGCAACCCATGCTTTGTGTAACTGATGACCTTACAGTGTAACCCGGAATGTTTAAACTCCCTTAGCAACCCAAAATATCACCCAACCTCCCAAAGCACCCAACCTCCTAATGCACTAAATCTGCCTGCACGCTTCTGCCTTGTTTACCCCATAAAAGCCCCAAAACCTCACCACACAGGGCACTGGCTCTTTAGGAGAGAGCCTAGTCAGGCCCACCCATGTAACAAACCGCCTCCTAAATCTCCTTGATGCTGTTTTTTCCCATATCATTGGTCTGCTTTCCATAACACGACAACCTAACAACCTCCCATGGTGTATCACATTTTAAAAATACCGTCCCCCTCAATCACACTGAGGACCAGGCTTCCATTACATGAATATTCAGGGGACTCATTCCAACTCTTGCAAGCCACAGTGCACTTCCTTTCTCTGTGTGCCTCTGTAAGAGGTGTGGTGGGTGTGGACAAAGACTTTGTTACCTTCCTGGTTACCAGCCTGGTGGCAGGGCCTGCAGAACCATCAAGGCTCTGTGGAGCGCATGGTAAAGAGGTGGGAATGACCAGACAATGACTATTTTGGGTAATCAGCAGGCAGTACTAGCAATACCATTTGAATAACTTCTAAACCCAGCCAGAAGTAGCTGTCGTGCTTTGATTGAAAGCATTATTCATAGTTCCTTGTAGACCAAATTGTTGGTATTTTTGACACTTGAACAAATTGTTAAAAAGACTTTTAAAAGATCGTCTTTATTATAGCAAAGACCTTTCTAGCTTCTACAACAGCAAAGACCTTTCTAGCTTCTACAACATCAAGTCTATCTTCCCTGGATTGACTGTCCATCTGGCTTCCCCAAACTTTTGAGTCTAAATTGTAAAAACTTCCCCCGAACTCCATTAATCACAGCTGCACACAGCTGCTTCCATTACAGATTCACCCACCAGGGCAGGGCACAGAAGGACTGTTGTGAGTTACTGCTTTTTGTTTTGTTTTGTTTTTTTAAGCTGTATTTGCCAGAATGCTGCAGTGGAGAAGCGGAGAAATGCAGTGGAGAAATGATACTGTCTGGCACTGGATGATGCAAAGAAACGAGCAGGCTCGGACAGTGTGAGCTGCCTCCTAACTGTGAGCCCCTGATCCCAGAGAAGTCAGGAAACCCTCTCGGGCTGTGAACCTGGAAGCCTCTGAAACAGTGCTCTCCCGTCCTGCGCAGTATGTTGTCAGAAATTGATAACAAGTCTAAAAGAACTGTTTAAGAATAGTATGCATGACATCAAACGAAGAGAAAATATTTGGAGGAACAGAACAGGATGGGGGAATCCTCAACTACTAATAAAACTACAGTGAGGCTTGCAAGGAAAAGTCACCTTCAGAACGTGAAGCACACACACAGGCTCACAACCATGCACACACAGAGACAGTAACTACCTGCGGACAGCAAGGCAAAAATCCTGTGGGGATTTCCGTGAACCACAAAGCACACTGCTCTGGAAATATTCCCACCCAAGTTTGCTATCACCACGCAATTTCTTGGTAGAAAGACTACACCACCCATGCCGTCCGCCTGCTCCCTTTCTCTCTAGGTTTGAACACACTTGAAATGTCTTAGCACGACTAAGATCTGTGCAAGGAGGCTGACTCTGTGTGTCAGAGTCAGATATTGTTGCCTCCTCCTTCCCACACCAGGAGTCACAAACTCAAAGGGCTCCAGGACCTGGGTGGGAGGGGTGTTGAGTAAGGGCTGGGGAGGGGAGGTAGAGATGCTGAATAGTTCACAAACACTGGATAATTCTGCAGGGTGCTATTCGGTTCTCTTTCTCTTTCTTTCTTTCTTCCTTTTTTCCTTTGTTTCTCTCAGAATACGAAGTATACAGGCACGCGCGCACACACACACACACACACACACACACACTCATCTTGCAAAACGCTCTGTTTTTCTGTCATATTTTGAGGCAAAGTCTTCTTGTGTAGTCTTGGCTGGTCTTGAACTTACTATAGAGCCCAGGTTGGTATTGAACTCATGGTGATCTTCCTGCCTCTCGTGCTAGAACTATAGGCCTGACCCACCACACTTAGCTATTAGGGTCATCTCTCTCACTATGGACACACTATTACCCCATAATAGTGTTCTTCTTTCAATTTATAAAACATTGCCAGTAAATTCAGCTTCTTGTTTACAGTGCTACAACATACCTAACATACAAGGTAGCGTTTTAGCCATTCCCAGGTGTATGCGTAGTTCAGCGGTGGGAGGTCTATTCACTGCGTTGTGCAAAGCACTTCTAAAACTTCCTCATCTTGCAAAGCTGCAACCCTGCGAACTCCTCGTATCTCTTTATCTCAGTCACCAGCAGCCATCAGTCTATTTTCTCTTTCTAGGAGTTCGGCGACTCTAGATAACTTACAAAAGTGGAACCATCTGTATTTGTCTTTTTTGTAGGCTTAGCTTACTGCAGTCAGCATTCTACGTGAGGCTGTCATCCTGTTGTCCAGAGGGGCTCTACTGCCTTCCACGTTCATGTGCAGAGCTCGAAGATTCTGATTTCTGGACATTCTCATCAACACGTGGGATTTTGTTTCTTTCTGTGTTATCCTAGTAGATTCGAGGTAGTTTCTCACCATAGTTTAGCTTAGTCCTAATGATTAGTTTATTGAGCATCTTTTCAGATGCTTATTGATCATCTGTCTGTCTTCATTGGAGAAATAATATCTATTTAATTTCTCTGTCTACTTTTGATTGGGCTATTTGCTTTTAGTTATAGAGTTTTAGGGGTACTTTATATATTCGGGATGTCAAATTCCTATTGGAGATAAAATTTATAAATATATTTCCCAATCTTCTAATTTGTTTTCACAATTGATACTATCCTTTGATGCCTAAAAGTTTTTAATTTTGATAAAGTCAAGCTAATTTTTTTCTTTCATTGGTTGTATTTTGTGGTATGCCAAGAGGTGGTTGTTAAGCTCTGGGCCATGAGTGTTCTCCCTCAGACTAGCTTCTGTTCTATGATTCCACTTCTAAAATTTAGGTATCTGGTCAGTCTTGAACTAGTTTTGTGTGTAAGGTGTTAAGTAAGGCCTGACGTGATTGTTTTGCACGTGCACTCTAGTTTCTCTGCAATGATCATCAGAAAGCTGGTCCTGCCCCGCTGAGTCCACTGGGCACTCTTGGTGAAAATCATCTGAAAATATGTGTGAGGATTTGCTTCGGGTTTCCCTTTCTATCACGCTGGAGTACGGTAAGAAGCTCTTGGGTCACTGCCCTCGGGAGAGATTAAAGCAGCCTTATCGGTCTCCGAGTTGGTTCACGTGTGGTCAGGTTGTTCTGCTCATCTGGCTTCCTGTCCTGTGTTGTGATCTTTTCCTCCTGCACACGCGTCTGTCCTTTGTTACATTCACTAGCTACTTTGGAGACTATCCAGTGCTGGTGTCCTGTCCTTGAGCTTCCAGAATGTGACCTCAATAAACGTCTTTTCTTTATGAAGTTACTGTGTTTTAGGGATTTTATTATAGTAACAATCTAAGGAATGATCACGCAGCTTTTTAAGAGACTGTTTTCTTTCCAACCTTCAGATTAAACCCAGGGTCTTTGGATTGATTTGTAGCCCTGGCAGTTTTATTTTTAAATTTTGGGGTAGGGTCTTGCTAAATTGCATGGGCTGAACTGAAATTTGTGACCTTCTTGCCTCAGCTTCCCAGAGTGCTGAGTTTGTAAGTGGAAGCAATCGTGCCTGGTTTGTAGCAAGTTTTGAAACTATAAATCCTTTGGCTGTCTGGACACTTAAGGTTCTATATGAATATTAGAATACATTTTTTAAAAAATTCTGTTGGAAATTAATCTTTGGAATTTTCATAGGAATTTCTTTACAAATGTAGAACTCTAGGTAGTATTAATGTCTTAGAAATATCAGTTTTTCAAAAGTGCTGGCAAGATCAAATAAAATCTATCTATTGTACATGTAACTTTTGTTCATTAGCTATCAATTAAAACAATTTCTAGCAGACAATTACAGAAGGAGGTTTTGGGATGTCCACAGTAACACATTGCTTTATAAATGCAAAAAACCTCAAGTTCTGTTGTTCAGAGTATCTGAAAAATAGAAGAAATGTACATAATGAAACAGATTTGTGATAGGTAGTTTAAAAAATGGGAATTAAAGGAAGGCTATATCTATCAACCTGGATTCTAAACTATAGTTCAGAAAGACAAATGTATCCTCTATATTAATCAGCCTTTCCACCTACAGTTGAAGAGGGAAAGGCTTATTTAGCTCACAGTTTGTGGAAGTTTCAGTCTATACCCAGCTGGCTCCAAGGCAGGGTGGTGTGGCACAGGAGTAACAGTATAATGTGGTAGAAGACAGCAAAAAAGAGCAAAAGTGGGCAATGAGTCACTTTTCCTCCCTTATATTATAAGCAGGCCACGCCCCCACCCAGGGTGGGTGTAGCCCTCACCACCGTGGTGTCCTCCTCTTGCACAGGCTCAGGATGTTTACAAAGTGAGGACCCAGGCCTCCTGCTTAGTCCTTAGTTAAACTTCTCACGCTGACAGAATGAATGACATCCTAGAGCAGTAAAGGCAGGTCCTCTACACCCCAGGATGTAGAACTGCTGGGTTATTACTTAAGCTTCTAGACTTCTCAGGTTGACACAATGTATCAGCCATAACACCTGTAAATCTAGGAGAAGAGATTTATTTAGTTTATGGTTTCTAGGATTAAATCCGAGGTCAGCCGGCTTCACGGCAAGAACACCATGGTGCAGAGGTGTGGCAGGGCTGAGCTACTTTAATTCACTGAAGCTGGGAGATAAAGGATGGGAACAGCGGCAGAAAGGACGAGTGAGGGACAGACACAGGAACCCGAGTCAGGCCCCCATGAGCCGCCCAGACACCCCCAGATGTGTGCTTCACTGACAGTCCTGCAGGTCATCCCCGAGCCGGTCAGGCTGACAGTTGAGCTTAGCCCTCTGTCTCTGCAGACCAAGCCAATGGGATATGCAGAGGACAAACAGAATCAAATTTGTCAAGATGCAAGGTTTCCTTTGCCTCGAAATGTCTCAGAAAAAAACATCCAGAAAAATAAAAAAAAACAGTGCCACTTCAGGGCCTGTCACACAATCTGCTGACTGGGATTGGTGTTAACTGAGTAGAAGAAATAAATATTTTTATAATAAAATATCCACCACAGATGATTGTTCCAGCAGTGCTTGGGAGAGGAGAACTGACTCGTCAGCTCTTCCTGGGAAATAACTCGAGGCCGATCACAGCTCGTTAAAGCTTAAAAATTCAAGGGAGCTGCGCAAGAATGGATACAGTCCTAAGGACAGATAGAAATGAAGCACGGCGAAGTGGAGAGGGATGGTCTAATTTTGTCCTGAAGTGCTGAATTCACGTCTGAGTCAGGGCTGCAGAGCCAGCAGCACCAGCTCGAGGGGCTGAACCCCCGAGCAGGAGTCCTGTGGCCACTGGGGTGTGCCCGGTGACCAAATCTCCTGATGCGGGAGAACAAACAGAAAGATGCTGAGACGGGTCAGTAGATGACCCACAAAAAGGAAGCAGTGATTTCTGTCTCAGTCTGAAAACTAAGAAAGGGGAGAAGGGACATTAAAAAGAAAGAGGTTATTTTTAAATTTTTATGTTTTCTTGTCCTCCTCCTTCTCTTTCTCTTTCTTTTTGCTTTGTGGTTCTGGGGACTGAAGACACAGTCTTCACGCTGAGCAATATCCCCAGCTCATTTGATCTTTTATTTTGTGACAGAGTCTCGGGCAGTCACTGCATTTCGTGGGCTGTGCTGAAACTCGTGGTCCTCCTCCCTTAGTCTCCCTAAACTCTGGGATTACAGGCATCAACATCTGATGGGACATCTGATTGGACAGTGTCCTTTCTCAAAGCTCTGTGTGTAGCAGAGGTACAATTCCTCTAGAGGAATCTGGAGAACTGTACGACTCCTCTACAGGACTGCACATCTCCGCACCGGGGCCGTGAATGCCCAGCTTTCCACACTGCTCCACGGTTCAGGCCTGGCCAAAGCCCAAGGAAATGCCGGCAGCGACCTGGTCCAGAGAAATGTGCCCAGGATTCCAGCGCTGTCAAAAGTATAACACTTCGAGGTCAGGAACTTTTAATTTAATGGTGTGTTGTTTTCTCTGAGTCATCTGTGGTGTTGTAGTCAGGGGCTCTGAGGAAAACAATTATAATCAGGATACAGAACTTACTATATTATTTTATGATGATCACCCAGAGTTAAACACAAAAAGTGCAGGAAATCTATCTACAACACTAAATACACAGAATATTCAGCCAAAGCCCTAGATCCCACAGCAATATCCTGCATGACTCCAGCTGAAGACCCAAGGCCCATAACATGAAGACCCAAGGCCCACGAGTCCACCTGGAGGTCAAGAGCCCCCGAGAAGGACTCACGCCAGTCTATTTTCCAGATCTGTGCTGGGAAGGCCCAAAGGTCAGCGGTGGAAGCCAGAAAGTCCATGCCAGCGGGGTGAAGGAGCTGTGCGGGTGGGTTGAGGGTTCTATGTTGGAGCCGAGAAGGCACACTCACAACAAAGACCAGGGCTGTCCTGAAAAGCACCACAGACACAGAGTCCCCAAGCTTCTCCAACAGTAACAGTAGAGTACATGCTAGGAAGCCAGGGTGACAAGCTTCCCCTGGAGATTAAACAGCACACATCTTCCCCTCCGGAGCCAGGAAGTGATGCTCAATGTAAGGATGAGAGCTCCCCCAAAATGAACCACAGCCACTCTCACCAACAAGGTCCCGAGCTCCTCTGACAACAATGGTGGAACTCACACTGGGGAAGCCAGTCATGACGAGCTCCTCCAGGAGAACCAACGGCTCAAAACAGCAACACTTAGAGAAACCCACAGCACCTAGCTCTCCTTCTCCGTGTCTCTATTTACGCTGGCAGCTTTCCTCAGGTGGGCCATCTACACTCAGCACCATGCTGATTTAATTCAGCTGGTGTTAGGTTGACCAAGAATTTTTAATCTGTAACATGAGGCTATTCCAGCGAAAGTCTGGGGTCTCTGTGCTGGACACAGTATATTCCCATTATCCCACTACACCGTAAGTTTTACATAAAAGACCAATCAACAGTTCTGGGGGCCAGAAGTGTCCCCCACCTTACCCCCTTCAATCTTTTAAGTCAAATGCAGACCTTTGTGATGTAATCTTGGAATTACACGGGCATGGTCAATATCAGGACTATTCCCATGTTGGGTGTGGTGTGCGCTCTGGATGAGCTGACGGAACCTGGCCCTATGCATGCCAGGGAGGTTCAGTAGATGTCTTTCTCCACAGAGTAGCCGTGAAGTGATGTCTCCTGTGCTTCTGCATAAGGATCCAGAGCATGTTACACAGACTAGGCCATTTTTTCAGTGTATTCTCAAAGCAAAGCAACCAGAGTCAGTCACGCATGCAGTCATGTGGCTGGAGTGCGGATTTGAATCCACTTTGCTCCAGAGGCATACACTACAAAGGGAAGCCAGTGGTTTACAAGTGAAGTCTCAGCGTTCCGGGTTAAAGTTTGGTGCAGAAGGTGCTGCCTTCATTAACCTTCCCTGTTCTGTCTTGAACCCCAATACCTTTACCCTGACCCAGGGGGCTACCTTACCTGTGGGAAAGACTCTGAAATAGCCCTGTGCTAACAGAAGAATCATCTGTTTTTCGTACTTCCTCCCAGGCCTGTGGCTGCGTTCTGTTCACCAAGGTAATGATAGCCCTCCTGAATTAAACATGATTTTCCTTCTTAAGAAAAAAACCTCAAAGGAAACATCAGAGTTAATTAGAGAAAGTGATATTATAGCTGCCCACAGAAAAAAGACATCAAAAGCAATGTTTAGGGGGTCCCCAGTCATCAAAGCAGAGTGGCTCTGTGGCAAATTGCTTTCTATTCTAGCTCTGTGGACAAGGGCTGGCTGGGGACCTTGCTGGGCTGTTGCTCGGCCCGAGAAGGCCAGGAGGCAGCTGGGATGCAAACCCAGGTCTCACCAGCATAGGGAGAAGCCCAGCTGGCCCGAGCCGAAAAGGACTTGAAGTGCCCCCGTTCCCTCCCTGTGACCTTGAGGGCCACGGAGTTTAACTGAGAAGCCTTTCGTTATCTGAAGTGTTTACCCCGATGGTGTCCATGGGATGGCGTGGGCTGAAACTCTTCCTGTCTGGGGTTTCCCGTCCAAAGTCACCGATGAGCTGTGTGTGGTATTCAGTGCTCCGCGCCTGCTGCTTCTGTCTGCCTTAACCAGGCTCGGTTTTAAAAATCAAACTGACTGAAAGGATTGAACTATGAAGGGTGCATGTTTTAAATTGATGGGGGACATTGGTACTACATGAAATAAACACATTACACCCCAGCTTCGGGGCTTGAAATAGTTACTGTCCATTTGCCTGCGTGTCTTGTAGTGTGCCCAGCGTGGCTTCTCCCTCCCTCCCGCTGAAAGATTCTCCTTTGCTTTTCAAGCGCTAAGACTCTGCCTGTATTTCTCTCTTGCATACTCTGAGCTCCGATGCCATCCCTCTGACAGCGTTCCCACTACGTGACTCCTGATGTCCGGCCACCAGAGCTACCGAGACATTCCAGGGCTCCTGCCTTTGGCCCTCCTTCCGCAGTCTCTCTGTGACCACACACTCCCGGCCCAGTCTGTCCACTTCATTGTCCAATGCGTCCCTGCCATTCTGTCTATGCAAACCTATGTGACCGTCCTTTTTCTCTCTGACTGCTTTGTTTTTATATTTTGATTCCTCTGAATCATTTTTAAGACAAAGTCCATATATTGCATTACAAGGGTACTATGCTTCTTAGGTCTCTTGCAATCAAAAGTGGTACATTTTTTCTGTGAAGGATCAGAAAGTCAGTACCTTAGTGGGGGCATTTTTGTCCCACCTGCTTGACCCTGGCATTCTGTTGCAAAAAAGTAGCCATCCATAAAAGCCTGGTCAGGATTGTGGGCCAAAAAACTTTATTCGCCAAACTGTCCGGGGCCCTCTGTGGCCTACTGGCGGGAGTTTACTGACCCCCATCTTAATCTATAGCACTTCTTTTTTTTCCCATGAAGTTTATTTGACCAAGAAGTGCTATTTTTGTTCTATGGAGTTTCTCAGAGTCTGGATTTGCTGAGGGTGTATTGGTCTGTGCTCTGTATTTCCTGTAAATGTGCAGTAGATCTAGAGATGTAAGCACACTGTGTTTCACTTTGTTGACAAGATGCGGTAACAGTATGTGGTAACACTGCTTCCTTTAGTATCTAAGGAGGAGTGGATTCTCTCCTTTAATTACGGTAACAGCTACTGATAACCTTTG
Source organism: Cavia porcellus (assembly GCF_034190915.1). Lineage (NCBI taxonomy): Eukaryota > Metazoa > Chordata > Mammalia > Rodentia > Caviidae > Cavia > Cavia porcellus. Next base: position 4,784,864 of record NW_026947506.1, read on the forward strand.
CTAGGTCTTTTCTTTTGCTAGGGCTTTGCAAAATGCTGTCTTTATAATGATATTTTTCCTTCTTTGCTCTTTACACAGAACATTAAAAAAAAAGGTTTTCTTCGTTATTTCTTATCCTGAGATATATTTTGTATGAGAAAGGCAAGATAGGTGTTTATCTTCTTTTCTTTGGTTTTCAAAAGAATGAATGGTTACCTCATATCCTCCAAAACCAGTGAACAAAGGACCTGTTTTCCTTCGTGTAACTGTGAATTCATGAATTTAAGAATACTTGAGCGTGTATTCCATTGACTTGGTGAAGGTTCTCTTGGCCCATGAAAACTTCAAGCTGGTGCTTTCATCCTTTCTGCAATCCTTCCGTGGGTTTTAAAACAGTCTTCCCCTTCAGGTGTGAAGAGCTGTTCAGCCTGTCTTACACATTCCTGCTTCAGAGGTGGATGGGGTCCAAGGGTGCTGGTTCTTTTTAACAAGACACGTTAGAGACACAACCAGAGCCCCCAAAGTGTTAATCACTCTGTGCTAAAAATAAATGTTAGGTCTGAGAAGAGGGGAGAGGAGGGGAAAGAGGGAAAGAAAGAGGTCCATGGAAGGAGTGGAGTGGATGGCCGTGAAAGTAGTGGGCGGCGGTGGCTTTATTTTGGGAATGCGGGGAGAGACCCCCCCCAGCCCCGGGGCACATCATCTCCACTGCACCCGGAGCCGGTGGTCTCTCTCTGGAACACACTCTCTCTTTCTCCTTTTTCTTTTTCTTCTACACGTGGAGTCAGGCCCATAAGTAGCCTCTGTCTGGGGTGGACCCCAAGGGGCATTAGGGATGCACAGGTATTTCATTGGCACACGTTTTGGCGCCAGGGTTACAGGGATGGGGGTATAGGGTTACAGGCAAATCTATAGGGCTGTGGCTTTTCCTGGTTAAAGTGTCCGGTCTGGGCCAGCAACTCTTTCAATAAAGATAATAATCTTCATTTCTAATTTTTTTTTAACAAAGCATGCTAGAAAATGACGGTTTTTAGTGATACTTCTGCTTAAGTGTAGGACCATGTAGTTTATTCCACCCCTCTCCTGTTACTAGATATTTGACCAATTTCCTGGCTTTTATTAAAAAATATCTTTGTGAATGACTTAGGCAGTTGTCTTTTATTTTGGCGATGTACCAACTAGATAGATTCCTAGAATCTATTGACATTTGGAAGATGATAAAAGGCTGTAATATTCTGAGAGTTTGCCAAATTACCCTCCACACTGGTTTTTATCATTTGGGATCCCTCCCAACAATTTCTAAGAATGCCTACTTTCCCCGTAGAAATTTAAAGAGTATGTTGTTCAGATGTTGTTCAGATTTTTGGAACTTTGTCAGTTGATTGAGGAATGTAATCTGTATGGTTTTATTTCGCCTTTTGCTATGGATGATGGGCTGACAATCTTTTCATATGTTAAAGGGGTATTTGTTTTCTCTGAACTGACTCTTAGAGTCTTTTGTTCATTTTTGTCCTGAGAGTGTTTTTCTCTATTTTTAGAAAGTCCTTGTATATCAAGGGTAGTAATCCTTTGTCATTCAAGTTGCAAAACTTCTCAATTTGTCATTTATCTTTTAGGTTTCTTTAAGTTTCTCTTTGCTCTGTAGTTTGCTTTTTATTTTTATGTTGCCAGACAAGTGAACCTTTCTCCTACAGTGTTTGAATTTTATGTCTTACCAGAGTGTTCTCTATTCATAGGTTATGGAGTCACTCAAATGTTTTTCTAAATCCTATAAGATTTCCCTTCATTTTAAAAATTTCAATTCCTATTTTGCTTGGAGTATATTTTTGGTATGATATGAGAAGTAATTTCAATATTAATTATGTGGTTACCCATTTGTCTCACTGGAATTTAGTAAGGGATCTTTTCCCCCTTCTGATTTGAAATAGTGCCTTTATCATACACTGAATTTTCATATAAAATTAGGCTTATTTTCCTTTGGCATCTGTGCTTGTGTATGCATCATTACCATATCGCTTAATTATAAAATCTTTGGAATTGGCTTTAATGTCTGAAATGGTAACCACCACATTTGCTCTGCCCTTCACTTCTCTTTCTTCTGCATTTTCCCTGTCTTTTCTTTTTGCTCGCTCTCCCAAATGTGTTATGCTATAATTAACTTGCATAGTTTCAGAAGCAACCCCATGGGTTTTTGGGTCACTAATTAACTGCAGGAAACTCTCTGAGATATTGGTTCCTTCTATCTAAGACAATGCATTTTTCCCCCCACTGGATGAGTGAGTGCTTTTGATTATTTTTGGAAGGAGTCTAGTCATCAAATCTATATCACCAGCCCTGTGCCTCCTTGGCGTGCAAACTCCAAAGATACACCTACCGCCCTCTGCGTGGCTTGTTCTGCCAAGCCGGCGTGAACTAGACGGGGTGATGTCTTCCTTGGCTAGTACACCCGGGCTGCTGTGTGGAAATCGGGCTACCCGTCAGGAAGCGTGTGGAGCAGGTGTGAGCCTACCAGTCAGGAGAAACACTGGAGAGCTGGGTGATCCTGGAGAACTCCGCTTCCAGCTGTCAATCAAGTTTAAGAAAACTAAAATTAGGGAGTCTGAGCTTGCAAAACTGTCTCAAATGATAGGCACCGGTCACTCTTCTGTAACATCACATAATCCTCTCAAACTGAGAGTGACACGGGAACAGAAACACAGCAGAGATTCTTTTGCCGTGAACCAGAGCACCCAAAGCTCCTGCCTCTCCCTCGTTTCCTGTGGTGAGATTGGAACTTTCCGTGAAACCTTAATAATGGAACAATCTCCAGGTTTATCGATTTTCTAAAATAAATTTCTCAGCTTACACCGGCATGTTTTTGTTTTCCAACACAAAGTGCAGGCTAGTTCCAAGTGCTTGATGTTAAGTTATTTGAAGAGCTGAAGTGAGAAGAGGCTAGTTGGAAACTAATTCAGTCAGCTGAGGCAAAAACAGTGTAAGTTCCCATTAGATAATATTTACGTACGTCATATCACAAAATCCAAGAGGCAGATTTCAAAAACTATGTAAAATAAAAATAACTTAATGTAAGTAAATCCATTCTAGCACCAGAGGATATTTAAATCAAGATACAATGTCAACATCCCCAGATTTTGAGGGGTACAGAAATCCAGAATAAAGACCAGAGAAGCTTAGATATTTACTACTGATGAGGTAAATGTTCATTTCTAAGATTTCAGCTGCCCAATTCAAAAAGAAAGCATAATCAACTACATCTTCTCTGTAGGCAATGAAATGGTAAATTTACACTGTCTTCGGTAAGCAGGTCTCGATAGCTCCTAGTGTGTCTTTTAACATCAAGCAAAGTCTTGATGCTAAAACATAAAACGTGACCCATACACAGCTCCTGAAAAATTATGATCCCAAACTAGTGGTGCAGCTAAACCTACGCAGTCAGCAACTACTAAGTAATCCCCGTGGGGGAGAGAAGGTAGAAAGAAATATTTCCTCATTGGCCAAAGGCTTATTATTAAATTATTCTGAGTTATACAATCAGAAGGTATTTAAAGGTAGTTTTTCATAAAAATACTTATACAAACATGCTTAAATGTTTCTAGACAACCAAAACTCCTAAAGCTTTTTTCTCCTTCTCAGACCCCTGCAGGGGCACAGTGCATCCCTGCAGAATGCTCCTCTCTAAAGACACAGTGGCTGTTGCTTTTGTTACATGGGTGGACCCCAAAGTCTGCAGCAGTGAGACTCGAAATACTGATGAGTGTGGCCGCTGATGATCCAGGGAGAAACATTTCCGATGGCCTCCTCGAAGGCGGGTGGGCAGGCTGAAGAGTCCAGCTGCCGGACACTGCTACTGGACCGCACTGCTCTAGAGCTGTGCATTGGTAAGAGATGCTGACAGAGCATCCCCCTCTCAAACGTTATTGGTCTCATTAGTAATTAATGAAGGCTTTATAAATAAGGTGACAACACACAAACAGTCCACCTAGCCCTGTGCCGTTCCTGGATCGCAGCGCTTGCTGTGATTTATGAGAAGTGCGGATGGGAAGATACGGGCTGCCCTGTGCAGCATCAGCGAACACAGCAGCTCCTGTCCCTCAGCAGTGCCACACCCGGCCTCCATTCAAGCACAGAAAAAGATCCAGGTGGCACAGGTACCTGTAACTGGTGCAGTTCATCAGCTTATGTGGTTTGGGAACCAGGCTGCTGAGCGACATCAGACAGGACGGTGCATTTCCTTGTGGACGGCTGGATTCCCACCATATCCCAGAGGTCGGGGGAGCCCTGGGAACGACTTCTCCAGGTGGACATTGCAGATGGCCGGGGTGCCCAGGAGCCTCTGTCCCTCATCTTTTTTACTGTTTTAATTGTTCAATTTGCTTTTCTCCAGAAAAACCAAGAAGAGGATTGAACATACCTAAGTTAGGATAAAGGCAGCCTTCTGCTGTTTCTCCCCGCAGCTCTGTGTTCCTGGAGGGAAGCAAAATTGCATCTGCCCTGCTCTCCTTACTCTGAGCCGAGGAGGGAGCGTTGCTTTTGGAATCAGAAGGATTTGGGTTCCATTCTTGCACCTGCCCCTTAATTACTTGAGCGAATTACGCAGTAATGTTTCAGAGTCTCACTGTATTCTTTGTAAGACAGGAACAGTACCTCTTCCAACCCAGGGCTGATAACAGGTTGAAATGAAACAAATCATTGAAAGCACATGGTTCAGAGCTTGGCACGTGGTGGACCGCCAGTAAGCATACATGTTCTGGCCTGTCATGGAGGGTCAGAGGCTCTCGGAGATCAGTAACTAAATAGAAGCTTGGGGAGACATGGGCTACACTCAGGATGGCTCAGGCTTTGCATTTCTTGCTCTTTTTTCTCATCTCCCCTCCCCAGAGAAAGCCAAACCACTTGTTATTCCTGCCAACTAAGGTGACGGAGATTCCCCCAGAGCCTAGGAATGTGCCGGAATGGAGTTCTTAGGGAAGTGGGGTGCATTTCCCTGAGACTAGTGTCTTCTCCAAGGCACATGGGAGCCCTGGTGGTGACATGGGCTTGCAGACAAGAGACCAGGCCTGGGTTCAGCCACTCTGACTCCCCTGATGTGGGCCATGTCTTGTGAACAGTGTCACGGTCCCACAAGTGTCTGGGCCTGAGACGCCGTGCCACTAACCACTCTCGCCAAAGTCCAGCACGTGAGCCGAATGCCCAGCTGCTTTGTGTTGTAGCAAACCTTCCTTCTACTCAAACCCCACCCTCCCAAATGTCAGGGGACCCTACGTGCAAGGAGGGACCATCATAATCACCCCAGAATCATCATTTATTGCACAGTGCGGTTCGCTGAGAATGAATATTATCTTCATCTTAGGTTTTTGAGTTTCTCCCTCAGCTGGACCTGAGCCCATCATCTGTTTTGGAATAAAAGTGTGCAGGCTGGAAATACGAAACAAGGGGAGATGGTAGGGTGTGTATCAGGGCTGGTTACTGTTGTAGGCAACTGGGGCTCACCCCCACCAGAGAATCTCTGCATAGAGAGGGCTTCAGCGCTGTCTGCCCCACACATAGCTGTGTCCATTTCCTTGTGTTTGTCTGGTGCTAAGCCTTGTATTACCCCAGCTGTTATTAGTTCTAGCTTCTAGGACTGTGCACAAGCCAGTGGGCTGAGTGGGCTCCTGCTGGCATCCCTCAGACAGGGGCACTGGACACCTTGGGCAGACGCAAGAGATGCTTGGTGGACTCAGCTGAGGTGTCTTGAGCGACCCCTCACGCAACTGGTCAGCTACAGCAATGGCTGGACTGAAAGTGATCTGAGAGGGTGGACGGAACGCAGGCCCATGGCATTCCCAGCACAGCCTCTATCCTTACAGCTCTCCCCCAAGGATGCTGTGCACTTCCCCGACATAGTAACTGAACCCCAGAGAAATGAACTAACTTACTCTTAACAGAGCAGGGCTGGGGCTCAAACACAGGCTGGAGGTGACTTTAAAGCATCAGCAGGCTTCTGTGTTATACTGCCAGATTAGACCTTCTCTTTGTCTCTCTAAATGCCCCCTCCAGCCTTCGCTGTCCTGGGAAGATGGCCCGCAGGGAGTTCGTAGTCCTCCCTTCTCCTCTGGCTTCTGTTTGGTGGGCACGGAGAGAAGCACCTGTAAGTGATCAAAGAGGGAGGAGGGCCTGATGGAGTAGTTAGTCCTTTGAGCCCTAGCTGCCAGGTCACCCTGGGTGGCTTAGCCCCCAGGTAGAAGACAGCATTGGATTCTCCCAGGATGTCTCCTCTCACATTTGCCATCTCTAGTCTCATGAGTGCTCTCTTCCTTACCCCTTAGGCCTGGGAAGGGGTCACTGTTATTAGTCTTGTGATTGCCTTCCATCCTGCCTATGCCTTCTTGCAGAGTCCCTTTGTAAAACTTCTTGCATCAGTCTAGTTTGTGTGTGCTGTACCTTGCTGGGACCCTGATGGGTAGAGCTGCCACCTAGGTGTGTATGGAGAAGCATGGAGTCTAGGGCTGACAATGTAGCTCAGTGACAGTGTAGTTAGCTAGCGTGGACAAGGGGCCTCTTCCCAGCACCCCAAGAGAAAAAATCAGCAGAGTGTAACCTGGGGGCGGGTCTCTGGTTAGATCTGCCCCAGTGTCTCTGACCCACAGCAGGGAGCCATCGCTCCAAGGGCCAAAGCTGGTCCCTGAACTAAGCCCTGCCTCTGTAGGTTCAGGGCTGTGCTGAGCACGTCAGAACATGACTGCCCACGGTGTCCCTTATCTGTGTTCCAGGCAGGTAAACGTGCTTCTGTCTTAATCATCTAACAATAATAGCTTACCCTTCCGCTATGCTTTGCTTTGATGTCTGAGCTATCTCTGCTTTCTTTAGTTGGGGTGACATCTATTCTTTGAGGTGCTGTTGCATGTAGCTAATCTCTTTCGTTCTGGACGGATTTTGCCCATTTTTCTCCTGGGGGATCAGCACATTTTCAAGTCCTGGGATGCGGGGGAAGAGCTTTCTATCAACCTAATTCATTAGATAGTAACCGTGTTACACAGCATCACCTCTTCTGCACGGACTCCCTGGGAGGAGGAGGGGAGAGCTGTGGCTCAGCCTCCTCCCGGCAGGCTCCAGCTCCCCCTTTATGCCACTCGATGTCGCCTCTCCTCTCCTCTCTGTGTTCAAGAAGTCACCACGTTTGCTTTGAATAAAAAAAAAAAAAAAGCCCAGCTCCAGCTTCGAACAAACATGCTTTTATTCAAGGCTTACAGCATTTCTTTATGGCTCCCCCACGGAGCCTCTGATTGTTTCCCTTCCCTCCTCGGAGCGTGAATGATTGTTTATTAAACATAATAATAATAATAAAGTGGAGACTGGGTCTCTCAGCCACCATTAGTTCAGATTCCAGTTTAATCTTCCCCAGCCTCAGTTCATTGAGACTCTGTTTGGTTGTGTATTTGCTAACCAGCGTGTGCCACCCTGAATGAAGTCAAGTCTCAGAATAGCACGCCACTAAGGTGATTGCTCTCGGAACACACAGTACCTGTGGTCTGTAATTAAAAAAGAAGAAAAACTGGCTCAGAAAATAACAGTAAGAAATTTGCTTCCCTGCAGAGCACCCAGGAGATTTGGAGCAGTGACAGCTGGCTTTCTGAGCAAAAGGACTACCCCCTGAATGTCAGGACAGGGAGTGATGTCTGCTGACCTCCTAACGGGTGAGGAGGGCTCTTCGGGACCATGAGAAGGCTCAGAGAGACAGGAGCTTTGCTTTTTATCCTTCCAGAAAGCGTGCTTAGGACACTGCTATCTCTGCCTCTCATCAGGGCTGTAAACTCAACTATAAAGTGAGAATGGTCAGAACTACAGTCTTGCAACTGTTGGGTGCATTGCAAAATGTGACCCAGTGCAAGGGATCTGCAGGGTGCCCAGCAGATACTGGCCCACCTTTCAGGCAATAAATCTTTGTATGGACAAGAATGCTTGGGATCAAACCCAGGATCTTCACACTGAGCTACATCCCCAGCCATGTTTTATTTTTATCTTGAGGCAGGGCTTGCTAAGTCACTTAGATGCCCAGGCTGGACTTGAACTTGTGATCCTCTTGCCTCAGCCTCCCAGAGGACTGGGATCACCAGCAAGTACCACTGTGCTCAATTACGTGATTCTGTTGGGAAACCACAGCACTCCTGAATAACACAAGGATTTTCTTGTATCTTTCAGGGGACATGAAGTAGACTTAGGGGCTCACTCTGACCACAGGGTCTTTGTGGGTCTCCAGCAGCTGTGTGGTACACAGTGGTTCTCCCTCTTCTGGGCGGACTGCGTCCCTGACACCCGAGGCCATGAGTGTCGTGCTCCAGGAGGCAGATGGCCCTGATAGCTCCTGGGATTAGCTCCTGTCTATCCCCTATCCAATAGGTCAGAAGAGTCCCGAGTCTGGCCAGTGCGCCCCACATCCTCTGCGCCACCTGCTCCAGCCACACGTGTCCCTGGCCACTCGTTTCCCCCCTTGCCTTCATGTGTGTGTTGGCTTACTCTTTGGAGCAGTCTTTCCCACGGGTTCTGTCTGCAGCCAGAAGGATCGCTGTTGTGTAGACACCTGGTCTACCTCCCCCATGACCAGTACAATACCTCACGATGTAGAACTTCAAATCCACATCTGTCTTCCAAGACCCTGACCATGCCCAGGGTTAGCACTGAGCTCATCTTGTCCTCCACAGCACTGGTGTCCTCCCCCTTCCCAAGGCACACCAAGGCTGCTGCGGCAAGGCCCCGACCTGTGCATTTTCTCTTCCTTCTGCCAGGGTTGATGCTCTCGGGTATCTTCAGTATCAACCCTTTACATCACAAGGGCTACTGCTCCGAAGTCCTTTCTTCAGAGATCCGCGGATGACCACACTCTCTGAGATAACACCTCCCCCTGCTCTCTACTCTCCTGCGGTTTTTGTTTTCCATATTGATTATTCCTGAGTTTGCATTACATATTGATCTATGTTTATCAGAATGTATGTTTTTTTTGCGCCTAATCTTCTCAACACCTAGAATGGTGTCAGACACCAAGTGTGCTCTGTAAATATTTGTGGGATGGATGAAGGCACAAGTGACTTAATCGATGCAATAGTTTGGATCTCGACTATCCCCCATGGAGGTCTGTGCACTGAAGACTTGGTCAGGGTGCACTGCCAGGGGGGTAGAATCCTCAAAAGATCTTCAGGTCATTGGGGGTGAGCCCTTGAAGGGGATTTTGGGATCTCATCCTCTCCCACTTCTCTTTGTTGCCTGGTCATGAGGTGAGTTGTTTTGGTCTGCCACAGGCTCCCGTCTTGATGTGCTGTCTCCTCACAGGCTGAGAAACAGTGGGGTCACTTAATCACAGGCTTGGACCTCCAAAACCTCAAGCCAGAATCACCCCTCCCCCGCCCCACCCCGAGCATGCGTGCTTTCATAAACTTCTCACGTGTTTGTTTTAGTGTAGGATGCTGACTGACACAGGGAGTAGGGAGGTGTGTGGGCTTCCCGTGCAAAGAACATACACATTCAACAGAGTAGAATTCGTCCTAACTTTGCAAAAGCTGGTCACTCTCTTGGGCAAAGAGGCCTGTGGATACTTGGAGCTGTCCCTGTGTCTGAAATGGGTAGGGCACTGGCTTGGTAGAGGCCCATGCGCAAGAAATTGTAGCTAACTCCCCTGTTCAACAACTCCGCTGTTGTCTTTAGTGCACTCTGGGCTCACTGGCATAGGACTGCTGTGGGCATGAGGCTTGCCCGTGCCATGCAGCAGCTGTTTGTGTGTGGAAAGTTACGTGATGTTCTGGAACCTGAGTTCTGTGAGATTAGAACGTGGGTCCTTCCCACACGGTCCTTAAGCAGATCAGATTCAGTGACCATTGTGAGCTTAGTGTTGCCCCCAGCACATGGCAAGCACCCAATCAGGAGTGGCTGCTCTGTGACCATGACGACCATGATGGTGGTGATGATGGCATTGTAGCGATGGAGAACATTGTCTTCTGGAGAGCACTGTGCCTTGAAACCCTGAACATCTGGAAGTGCTTCCCACTGCTTGAGTGACAGCAGCGATGGGATAAATATACACCAGAAAGTTATTTTCATCCTTTAAAGGGCTTTTCCTACAGGGAGCATTGTCTAGCTAGGCTTGGGGTTTCTGGCCAGTGTGGCTTTTAGCTTGTGTCTAGATGTCCCCCCAAAGCCTGGTGTGGTCATGGCTGGGGCTTTTTTAGGGGGCTGGATCTAGAGTGTGACTGAGTCATGGTTCAGCGGCAGGATTAGGAGAGCTAGGATAAGTGTGTGAGTGCTACCCGCCCTGAGGGTAAAACAAAGGGAACAGACAGCGGCTCGGGTTATCATTTATAGTCTGTCTCCTTGCTGCCTCTTGCCATTTTGCTGTCTTCCGCCTGCCTTTCTTTGCCATGAACTGTTTCTCCTCTGTGATGCCCCTCTGCCGTTCCCCTCTGCTCTGGAGTCACCAGACTATGCACTGAACCTCTCCAAAAACTGGGAGCCAAAAAACAGCTGTGAGTGTCAGGTGTTCTGTCTCAGCAACGAGAAAAGTAACTAAGACAGAATTGTCTCCAGGCCCCGGTTGCAGAATAGCTGTGGATGTCAGTAAAAGCCGAGACGAAGAGACGCGCCAGCTTCATTCTTAGCTCAGTCTCCACCCGACGTCTGTCATGCTTAGCTCCTGGTTAGTCAGAAACTTGAGGGCTCCGGAATCCTGTTCACAGGTGGACCGGAGACTGCATACCTCACCTTCTCTCCTGTTTCCTGCATTGACCCACTGCTGCGTGGGTCTCTCTCCACGATCACCCCTGCGTCTCTGTCTCTCCCTGGCCTTCTGTTTTCCTCTTATTTCTCATATTCTTCCTCACTCTCCTTCATCTTCTCTAATTTTCTTCTTCTGTCCTCTTCACTTACATATTTTTGGAGTACTTTTGTTTTGAAGAACATTTCTGATATTAAACCCACCTCCCCACAGCGGGAATGTTGATAAATACCTACATATTTGTTCAGGGAACAAATTTCACTGAAGGCTTTTTAAAAAAAATAAATATCTTAAATAATTGCTGTTGGAAATTGCTCACAATATTCAAAGGAGAATATTCAGAGAACTCCCTCTCCGTGGCATCTGAAGGGAAAGCTGCCTGTCTATTGGAACAAACAAAATAAGCCTGTCAATTATTTCTATAGAACTTTTCTGTTATTTTCCCTTCTATATAAATGCTATAAAACACTTTTCAGTACAGCAAGTTAAAAAAAAAAAAAAGGCCTGAGTGGATACAGCTATCTCACTGAAAGAGAAATAATTTTTTCACTCTCCAATTATTTCTGTTCTGTTGGTCTTCTCCAGTGTTGGGAAACAGGAAGGTAGAATATTCTTATTTCAAAGTACTCTGATGGTTTAGATAATGATAATAATTGTAGAATATGAAAAAAAGATTTTTCAGAACAACCCTTTCCGAAGTTTTGTAGAAGAGCTCTCCAAGCCCTGAGGTGAGTGCTTTGCCACATCTGTGCATCTGTGTCTAAGCCCTAGAAATCCTCGAAAATATCCCCACAGACAGATGCATGCCCATGAGTGTCAATACGTGCACCCATGGGCCCTGAAGGATGCCACCAAGGCCTGCTACTGTGTCCTAACAGCAGAAGGGTTTCTGGGCGGGGTCTGGGAGGCGCTGTAATCCTTGAGATTTTTGAGCTCACCCTTTCCACTCTGTGAATGGAGACATTTGAAGTGATTACACGGCATACATTCTCCTAGGATATTGCTGCTGATGGGGAAGGAGCTGGAAAGTCAGAAAAAGCTGGAGAATACTGGCCTGAGGCTAGGCATGGCCTCAGAAAGCCATACCTAGGGCTGGAATGACAGCATTAGCGATACTCAAAGCCAGGGATGTGGCAGCTTTTGCCTCCGGGTCTCCTCACGGTTAGCCTTAGTGAAAGGTCATTTCCTTCTGCTTGGACTCCTCAGCCAGAAGAGAAAGCCTGTGTTTGGAAATGAACTGTAGAGAGAAGGCCAAAAACCATGCTTGCAGGGTGTTTTGTGGGTGATCCCAGGGGTGTAATTACACAGACAGCCTTCAAGGGCACAGGTCTCCTCTGAGCCTTTGGGGACTGAGCTGTAAACAAGCCCAGCCTTGCTTGCAGGAAGGTCACCAATCAGTCTGTGGGTGGAGCTGACCACAGATAGGCAGAGGAGGGAGGCACAGCGGCCACATCTGTAGAGTGGCAGTCGGTGGACGTGATGGGGCAGCCAAGGGACGAGCAGGTGAGCAGTTGGCGTCCCTTCTTCAGACTCCTCATGTGGGCCAGCTGAGGCCACAAGGGGCATTCTTAGAGTGGGCTTGTCCCAGGGCTGCACCACGTGCTATGAGCCCGGGCCACCTGGCTTCCCTTAGCACGGGGGCATCTGATCCTCTGAGAATGAAATATTCATTAAAGGTGACCTTGCTTCTTCTCTAGTGTGTGGATGAGGGAACAGCTAACAGGTGGAGGTCTGTCTTGGTTACTTTCTTCTAATTGCTGAGACAAAATACCCGGCACCCAAAACGAAGAAGGAAAGGTTTATTTAGCTCACTGTTTGTGGAGGTTTCAGTCCGTAATCAGCTGGCTCCAAAGCACAGTGGCATGGCAGAGGGGCAGCACTTCAAGGCAGCAGCCAGAGCAAAAGGGAGGAAAACAAGCCTCTTGTCTCCCTCATACTGTACACAGGCCACTCCTGCCAACCCCCAGGCAGGTGTAGCACTCACAAGATCTCTGAGCCCTCCTCTTGCACAGGATGAGGATATTTATAAGGTAAGAACCCTGTGCCCTGCTGGGTCTCCCAGCTAAACTTTTAACCTTCTCAAGTTGACACAATGTATCAACCCTAACAAGGTCTGCAGGCTTTTCTCAGCCTTCAAGGAAAGACCCCACAGCTGCAAAAGCAAAAGAAAGGAAGACTGAAGGCAAGGAGAGGAAAACGGAGGGCCGATTAGCTGTATGGGAAGGACAGGAAAAGAGCAAGGGAGGGATGCTAGGAGAGAGCAGAAAAAGAAGTGTGTACACTTCAAAGGAAGCAGATCGAAGAGAGGCGATGGAAAGGCAGAGAAAGAACGCAGGACGGCAGAGAGGTGACTGCCAGCGCTAGGTCTCTGTTGTCAGTGACATGCCGTCTGTGCCATGTCTGTGCCCTGCATGTGACATAATAAGCTGGCTTGTGTGTGCTCTCTCCCTTGAAACTGTTGGAGGATGGCTCCGGTCCCCAGAAGAGCTAGAAGGCAGCCTATGACTCATACACCCATGACTCACAGACTGGGGATTCACACACGCCTTCAGAGGCCAGCATAGTAGGCTTTGTCACTGTGAAGCTGAGACTAGAGGCTGATAAACGGTACCATGGGGTGAAGGATGCTGATCTATCTGTGATAGTTGTGTGGCTGCCTGAGCCCTGGTATGGCTTCGGGAAAAGTTCAGGGGATAAATGTATTGATAGTGACTGTAAGTCAGTCTGATTTCCTGGGAGAAGCAGGACCACAGGGGTCCCGGAAGTTGTACCCAAAGGTACCAGAGAAGTCGGTGAACAGAGGGTGGGGTCAGTGCAGGCCCTGGGACGAGGCATCAAGTCAAGTTGGTTCATCTACTCAGCTAGGACTGCCTCTGTTTAGTCCCTTTTCCTGAGCAGTTTTCCATGCAGCTAGTATCTTAGGTTACTCTTCTGTCACTGGCTCAAAATTTCAGTCCACAACTTAGAGCAGGAGAGGTTTGTTTAGCTCAATGTTTTCTGTGGGTTCAGTCCATGGTCAGCCAGCTCCAGTGCAGAAACAGCATAGTGCAAGGTCCTGGCGGGGGAAAGCTGTGGCAACAGGCCAGCAGAGAGATGGGCTGGCAGCCAGAGACAGGAAGAGCACACACCCTTCGGGTCATCCCCAGATGCCCAGCCTGACCAGGCCCCACCTCCTACAGCGCATTCAGCTATGAACAACTCAGCCAATGAATCCGCAGATCAGTACAGACAGCGCCCCTAAGCCCCAATCACCTTCCACAGACCTGAGACCTTTGGGGGATATTTTGGATTTAAATCATAGCTCTAGGATTGTCTGAGGCTGAAGCTCATAATTCCTTTGTTGGACGGGGCCACGTTCCAAGGACAGTGAAAATCTGGAGTTTGGAGACGAGCCCCGGGGGAGTGAACCATGCAGGTCACCTTTGCACCAGGTATCTGGGCACACTGAAGGAACCTGTGCTCAGCTGTGAGTTATGAGAGTGAAGGGAGGATGCTGCCTCAGAACCAGAATGAAAGGCTGCAGGAATCACAGCAGAAGGAGCTGGCCCTGAGGAAGCTGGGGGAACCAGACGCGGCTTTTCTCAAACATGGTTGCACAGCCCTCATCGCATCCAGTGCATCACCTTTTCAATGTAATGTTCTTGCTCCTGACTCTACTGGTTCCCGTGCCCACCCAGATACCTGCCAGACACTGTGTTTCCCTCTCTGCCTCCTTAGGTGCTAAGGACTTCCTGCAACAGATCAGTCAGAAAGGAAACCATCTCCTCAGAATAGCCCCATCTGTTTCCATGGAAACGCATGGAGGAGGGGAGGGGGCACTGAAGAGGGCCAGTTCCTGCTTCACACTCGGAAAGAACCTTGTGTGTATGCCTTGGCTCTTCAGTTTGTGCCCTGACCCACAATCTAAATTAAACACCTCACTCATACTGGTGGTTCTAAATGGGAGTTGTTAGGAACAGTGCTGGCACCCTGGGGCTCAATCAGGACCAACAACCCATAAGAGTTGCCTTCCCCAGGCCATGATGTGAATGAGCCAGAATTATCATATTACTATTATTGTCATTTTGGAGGGGACTGACCAATGCGCAGAGCATTCAGGAATTGTTCTTGGTAAGGAACACTTAGACGGTGTATGATTTGAGGAAAAAACCCATTCTTTGGTTTCAAAGATACCTTTTGTTTTCCTCCCACTTCAACCAGTGAGCATCTGAGTTTGCTCAAAGATGTTGCTTTAATCTCTTGGGACCTCAGGCATCTTATTGATACAGTGGTTCTATAGCAACCTAATATATTCCGTGACGTTTAGTATTGCCAATTACTTGCATTTCTTTTGATATCTTGTTTTGCAGTCATTTTCTGAAATTTTGCACATATTTATTTTTAGAAAACCATTGGGTAAGCCACCATGATATAACACAAGTTATTATTTTTTATTTTCATTTGAAGTAGCAGAGATCCAAGTTGAATCAGCTGTCTGCAGTAAAGGGTCTTAGGTAAAACCCTCTGTGGATGGCCTGGAATTTCCCAAGACAATATAATTCTGTAGTAAAATTTCTCTCTTTACTCAGAGTTTGCTCTTTAATTGCATCTTGAAGACCTCAACTAAATTGTGAGGCCACCTGATGACAATCTGAAGACAAGAGGCAAAGTTAAGGTGTGGAAAATACTACAGGATGACTCGGTGGAGTGACATTTAGTTAGGCACCCTCAGGGCACTGTTTATGTAAAATGAAGGTGGAGATGGTCCTGCACCAGCCAGAAACAGGTGTTCACATATCATCTGGGCCTTGTTTCTTTGTCTCTCCTGCTACAAACCGGCTCCCTCCAGACTGTGAGAAATCTAGTTCCTTGTACTTATCCAAGCTCTTGCCATTCCCTTGGGTGACATATTTGTTAGTTTAAACCTGAAATTATGGGGGGAGAAGTATTGATGGTCAGTGGCTCGCCGCTGGGCTATTTAGCTATGACCAAAGGATCATGATCACCGGCACAGACATTAGCACTGAGCATGACCTTCCTGTTTACAAGCTGTTTACAGAGATGGAAGATTGTTTTCCTGGGTGCTAATACCCGCTGGAGTAATTCTAGGGCTTTGCATGTCTTTCCTTTGCAAAGCAATCGCAATATGAAACCGGTTTTTAGGAAGAGAATTCACATCCTAATTCACATTCCATATTTCTGAAGAACTTCGATTTTCTGAGTTTCAGTCACTCCCAAGTCATCAAATGATTCTTCCTTGTAATAAAAAGTAGGTCCTTGGAGCCCTCAGAGTTTGCTGCCCATTTACCCACACACTCCTTGGAGAACCTGCCTGATTGAAGACAGTCAGGCCTTTGGCTCGTGTGATTTCTTTACACCAGCCATGCTTGGGTCAGAGATGAGCATGAACTAGAGCAGGTCCAGGTACCCTCTCTCTCCCAGTGGGTAGAACCTTGCTTAGGAAAAGAGCCAGCGCGAGCTTAATTAACTGAGACCTGGTAACCCCAGCTGGGAGGCGGGGAAGGAGCAGCCAGAGGGTGAGGGTGCTCCCTCAGGAACGGGTCTGCCTCTCTTTTCGCCATGATTTGTGGTAAGAGCTACATTTTGTGTTTGACTCAGAACACGCACAGGCACCAGACCTGAAACAAAACTCGGATAAAGCAGCACTGATTTTTACCACATGCAATGCACCATTTCATATGCAGTATCATTCGCTTGACTTCTTTTCCCCCAAAGGTTCTGATCGGCACGATCCGCTAAGGGTTGTGCACCACAATTTGCAGAGCGCGCCTAATCTAGAGTGCTTCTTTCCACACACTCAGTGCACACCCTGATCTCTGACCTGCACGTGTGTCCTGGAATGATCAGGAAGCACATGCTCCTCGTGCTTGAGCCTGGGTTTACTGCTGTCCTAGTCAGTAATGGAAGACACAAGACCTGGACTCTGGCACCCATGTCTGCAGATCGTAGGACATGCAGGCTCTGGAGAGCGGCTTGGGTGGTGCTTACTCCATGCAGACCCTGCTGTGTGAGACACAGAGCCAGGGCGATCCAATAGTGAGGGAAGCCCAAGTTCCAGGTCAGCTACAGTGGGGCCAGAGGTGTGATGACAGAAAAAGTTGTTAGAGGACAGCCACAAGACTGTCTGGGCTTCCAGTAAGCTGGACTCTGCATACTGTAGTAGACCTCTGAAATGTCCCTGTTGGAGTAGAAGTCATTCGGGATGTTGGGTTCTGATCCTCTCTTGACGCTTGAATATATTTTTTGTGGAATTGAGTTATGTCAAGACAGGAGGAAGAGCTTAAAACATTTGAAATGCAAAAGCCATGTGGAAATGCTTCCAATTTTAGCCTCTAGTTCCCCTCTAAAGTAGGAAAGAGATTCTAAGAGGTGGAGTGTGGAGTACGCCGCTCTGTCATTACCCTGTCGTGAGTGTCTAGAGCACTCTGAACTCCGGGCAAGGTAAACACGCACGCCTTGTCGGGACACGGGGGGTACAGCGCTTGGAAAAGAAAGACAGGAGAGACACCTTTGCTGTCTGCACCGCGTTACACTGCACTGCACTGCACTGTACGCACAATCTTTATTTTAGGATTCATATATAGTAAACCCGATCAATTCACAGAGCCCAGATAATTAAGTAGTGAAAAGGCATTCTTTGTGGCAAGCTACAACGTGACAGACTACAATGTTTATTCTAAAACTATCTAAGTGAAGTAAATAATCACAACCAGTTCTCACAACTTCTCTAGCCCAGGAAGAAATTCATTAGCTCAAGAATGTTGTTAATTTGTCTGCTGTTAGTGTCACAAAGGGTGGCCAGCCACTTCCTCAAGACTTCTGCAAAACAAAGCCAGCTCACAGTATGGATTCCAGAGGGTGAGGGCTCACTGAGAACAGGCATTCCCGTTCTACCTCCTTCTCGCATACCAGGGCGGCTATTGTAAATTGCAGGTTAGAGGGGGTTGGGCCTACAAAGTGACACCTCATCCCCCACACTTCCTTCCTTTTTATTTTTTAACAATAATTTCCATAAGATCAGGTTATTAATAGCATTTCGTCTTATGCAGTAAAAATACACAAGAACTATGGCAATGAGAACTATAATTAAACTAAGTCCCATGCCACTAAAAGTGTGGGTAATGCTCTGCCAGATTCCTTTGGAATCTAATCCTTTCAAAGATTGAGCAAGCAATTGCGCGAATTGTGCTAGAGATTCATCATCATTTTGCTTTGCAAAATCCTTGTCAATTTGATTATGCAAAGATTCTATTTCCTCCTGGGCAGAGGTGTTTCCATTTAAATACATTCTAATCATTTCCCATTCAAGTTCTGTCTGATTATAAGGTCGTTGGGTTATACAGAAAGTAGTTGAATTCCAATCACATTTTAAAAACACTTGATGCTGAAGAGCCAATATTTTTCTACCCATCCATTCAACTGTTTGTTTAAGGAGGTCTATTTGTTGTTGTAGTTTGGCGTTTATTTGCCACTGAGTTAACCAAAGTTCATGAGAATTCTCATGCCATAATTCGACAACATGTTTTTTTTGCAAAGAGGTATGTAAAGCTACTCCTGAGACTGCTGCTAGAGAGGCTGTAGTTATCAGACTTAACAGTACAGCAACCACTATTCCAATAAATCTTTTTGTACGTTTTAACAGATGTTTAAAAAATTCAGTAGTAACAGAAATTACCGGGTCTTGAGACCAAGGTCGAGTTAAATTTACAGGCAACCAAATATGAGTTTTTTGTTGTAACAGCATAACTGTATAAGGCTTAGTGAAATTTAGTGTGCTATTTAAGCATGTAAACAATTGACAATTTAAACAAGTACAAGAAAAATGTGTAAAATTAAAAGTTCCCACTAAAAAGACATAAGGTAGAGGTGCACAAACAGTAATATTATACATTTTAAACCTAGTAAAATTATAAGTAGTAGATATAGATCGACTAGTCCCTGAATATGAAACATTGTACAAGGTTACAGGTTGCATAGCGGCTGGGATCTTCCAAATATGATTTTGAAGGTGATGAGGGTATTCTTCGGCTGCAACAGCAGGGTTAGCGATTCCACCATCTCCCCACCACAAGAGAGCCGTCTTTTGTTGAAATATAGGAGCTCCGTCAGTTATTTTCTTTGGATCTGGAAGACTATACACAACAGAGAGATTACATCTTGTCTCATTCCATTCAGCACATCCATTAACGAATTTTCCAAATGGTCCCCAAATAATATACCCATCAATATTTTTAGCAAATTTTCCCATACATAGTTGCCAAATTATGGGATTATAAGAAATATTTTTATAAGTGAATTCAGGGCATACAGGAAATGTATTTGTATCAGGTGCTGTTAAATTTTTCCAGGTAACATTAAAGGTTTGAGCAGCCAAGGCTTGAAGCCTTGTCCTTTTGTTGCCTGCTTTTATTCCATGTTGAATCCAATACTGCCATCCCAGAGGGATGCAAGGCGGTTCCCCAATGCAAATAGGCCTTTGATTACCATAATAAGTAAAATTGAATAGTGTCCCATCATCTTGATTGTGGGGGGTTAAATCAGCCCACGGTGCTGACAAAATTTCTCTAGGTGTGGTATAAAGTAAAATATCACTAGTTCCCCATTTTACAGGTTCTAATAAAGGGGGGTTTGGAATATATGCCCAGTACGAATGCGGAGGTACCTCAGTCCCCGACGCAACAGTGAGCAAGGCACATAAAGCTAAAAACAAGTTTTCAGGGTTTAAAGGCTTTCCTGCTTGAAGGACAAGCCGTTGCCCTTCTATGGTCAATTTCTTTAATTGTCCCCATGTAGGGAGGGGATTTAAATTTGGTCGCTGTGAGCGGCGGGATTTTCTTAGCTTTAATCTGGCCATGGCTGCGATAGGAACAAGCTCAGCATCCTCAGCCTCTAGCTGGTTTCGCGCTCGCTTCTGAAGGCACGGTTCCGGTTCCTTGGGGAGTTGTCTCCGGGGCTGGCGAACAGGGTCTGGAGGCGCGGATCCTGATCCATCGTCCAGGGACCCACTGCTGAATTCCATTTTCTGTGGAGATATAACCAAAACCTCTCCCCTTATAGAGCAATGTGCCCCTCTCCCATTCAGCCTCTGGAGTTGTTTTAGTCCAAATAGGTTCATTAATCACAAAGGGCTGTTGTTGCTGTTCAAAATGTTTTTCAGCTCTAGTTAATATTTCACCTTGTGGTAAATTGAGAAAATTTAAAATAAACAATGCTTGATGCAGTAATGTTTTTGGACTGTTTTGCAATTTAAACAGTATTGGTATCTGAATATCCTCCTGACTCCTCCTTTTTAATTTTTTAATTTGCAACTTAAGAGTGCCATGTGCTCTTTCAACAATAGCTTGACCCTGGGGGTTATATTCAATCCCTGTAATATGAATAATATTATGGAGATCGCAAAATTGTTTAAATGTTTTGCTAGTATAAGCAGGTCCATTATCTGTTTTGATTTTAGAAGGAATTCCCATAACTGCAAAAGTCTCCAATAAATGTACAATAACATTTTTAGTGGATTCTCCCTGTTGAGCAGTAGCCCATAGAAATGAAGAATAGGTATCAATAACTACATGTACATAAGAAAGCCGACCAAAAGAAGGTACATGTGTAATATCCATTTGCCATAATTCATTAGGTTGAGTTCCTCGAGGGTTGACACCTGCGGGAATAATTCTTAAATGTAATGGTCTACAAATAGGGCAGGCTTTTACAATCTGTTTAGCTTTTGTAAAAGGTATCTTATATTTAAGATGCAAATGTCCTGCATTTGCATGATTAAATTGATGTTCTTCAACGGGTGTGGTGAACATAACTAAGGAATCCACTGCATTGTTACCTGATACTAATGGTCCGGGTAACTGAGAATGAGAACGTAAATGAGTAATAAAATAAGAATGATTTCTTTTTTGAACATGTATTTGTAAATTTTGAAATAAAGACAATAAAGCAGGCTTATTAGAATATAACACAGCTGAATAGATATTTGTCACTACTCCAACAGAATAGGCCGAATCGGCTATAATATTAATAGGTTGGTTATGAAAATCTAAAAACACTTGTAATATAGCAAAAAGTTCATTTTGTTGTACAGAGTTAAAATTTGTCTGACGTACCCAGTAAGATTTTTGAGTCCAATATGCAGCTTTATTTTTAGATCCATCTGTAAATATAGTCAAAGCTTGTGGAATTGGCTGTACAGCTAATAAGGTATTAACCACAAATTGTTGACGTCTAAAAAAATCCCATAATTTACTTTTAGGAAAATGATATGAAAAAGTTCCCATGAAATCTGCTAAAGCAATTTGTAAGGTTTCAGTAATTGACAACAAATATTCCCATTGTTCCTTAGTTAAAGGGATAACTATATTGTTTATATCTTCTCCTATCAAAGTTATAGAACGAGCTCTACCATTTATAATTAAAGCTGCAACCATGTCAATATAAGGCATAACATTTTTAGATTGCTTAGTTTTAGTGAATACCCATTCTACTGGCATAGCATTTTGACCTAAAACTGCAGAGGGATATTGAAAAGTATTAATAATATATAAAGTTAGAGGCAATTTAGGATCAATCCTAATTAAAAATGCATCCTTAATTCGTTGTTCTACAAACTGTAATTCTTGCTCGGCTTTTGTTGTTAAAGAACGAGGGCTGGATGGATCTGAAGAGCCCTGTAGAGTAGCAAACAAATGTTGTAATGCATGGGTAGGGATACCTAGTGTGGGACGAAGCCAATTAATATCCCCTAATAATTTTTGAAAATCATTTAAAGTGGATAACTTATCTCTCCTAATAGACATTTTTTGTGGAATCACCTTTTGTCTAGTAAGAATATATCCCAAATAATGACTAACTTCTTCCTTTTGAATTTTATCCTGTGCTATTACAAGTCCAAACGGAGAAAAATATTGAGGTAAAGTTTTTAAAATATCTTTTAAAACATTTCTATCACTATATTAGCATTTTTGTCTTGCCTTTTTCGCACAACCTTCCATAAACCACATGTGCCACTGTAAATATTCTGGCTCCTTTAAAAGAATTTTGGCCAAGGCTTTCCAATCATAAGGAGCAAGATTACCATAGTGATCTGCTACCGATGTTATTAATTCTCTAGTGTAATGAGCCTGAGGGCCATAAAGGGTTACAGCCTTTTTTAATTTTGCTAAATCATCCATATTAAATGCTTCCCATCTAGGGGGAACTGCCTCTCCATCTATTGGCTGAGGCCTGATTACAGGGAAAGCAAAGGCAGGCTTTTCCTCATCAGAATCCCCTAATTTTGGTAGATCAGCCAAAGCTAGCTTGGCTTTACTCCAATTAGGGTTAGATGGAGGAGGTGCAGAGGGAACTACAGGCGGGTTTTGCTTAACGGAGAGTTGTTTCACCTCTTGTGTTAAATGTTGTATAGCCTGTAAAATTGGGCGATTGTCATAATTTGATATTGCTGCGGCAGCTAAAGCTGAGTCGGCTGTAGTGGATTTTACTTTTAGTTTGGACGCCTTTTCACTACTTAAAGCGATAGCGTCATTTTGAACTACATTCTGCTCCTCCTCTGTGAGGGGCAATTCCTGAATAACTGGCTTAATTTCTAGTTGAAGATTTTCTACAATATGTTCATCTTCCATAGCTTTTAATAAAGAGTACACAACCGACCAAATAGCCCAAAAACGTAAAGGAATCTTTTCCTCCTGTTGCATAGCCCTTTCTATACTAACCCTTGCCTTCCTCCATACTTCTACATCCAA
Source organism: Cavia porcellus (assembly GCF_034190915.1). Taxonomy (NCBI): domain Eukaryota; kingdom Metazoa; phylum Chordata; class Mammalia; order Rodentia; family Caviidae; genus Cavia; species Cavia porcellus. Next base: position 4,807,328 of record NW_026947506.1, read on the forward strand.
AGTTCCTTCATCTGGAAACCAAGGATTATATTCTTTAATTGTATCAATACACATATCCAAGTCAGCTGACCTGAGCGATATGCCATATATAGATAATAAATGTTTAAGAATTTTTAAGAAAGGAGAGGAAGCAGATTGTTCCATTTCCCCGTAATAAAATTATACTTACCTTCCTAAGCGACCTTCGGAGTCCCTGAATTCGGGCGCCACTTGTCGTGAGTGTCTAGAGCACTCTGAACTCCGGGCAAGGTAAACACGCACGCCTTGTCGGGACACGGGGGGTACAGCGCTTGGAAAAGAAAGACAGGAGAGACACCTTTGCTGTCTGCACCGCGTTACACTGCACTGCACTGCACTGTACGCACAATCTTTATTTTAGGATTCATATATAGTAAACCCGATCAATTCACAGAGCCCAGATAATTAAGTAGTGAAAAGGCATTCTTTGTGGCAAGCTACAACGTGACAGACTACAATGTTTATTCTAAAACTATCTAAGTGAAGTAAATAATCACAACCAGTTCTCACAACTTCTCTAGCCCAGGAAGAAATTCATTAGCTCAAGAATGTTGTTAATTTGTCTGCTGTTAGTGTCACAAAGGGTGGCCAGCCACTTCCTCAAGACTTCTGCAAAACAAAGCCAGCTCACAGTATGGATTCCAGAGGGTGAGGGCTCACTGAGAACAGGCATTCCCGTTCTACCTCCTTCTCGCATACCAGGGCGGCTATTGTAAATTGCAGGTTAGAGGGGGTTGGGCCTACAAAGTGACACCTCATCCCCCACAATTACCCGGCTCGTGGGTCCTCCGGGTCACCCTCCCACTGTAAGTCTGTGCCCAGGAGTGGTGCCAAGTGTGGGTCTCTGCCCTCCATTTCTCTGCCTTTAGCATATCTTTGCGAGAGCAAGCCTACGTCATCTGATGTTACCTTGAGCACTGTGATACCCTCTGAATTATCCTGATATGCTTTTGACCATGTGTTGTCTTGTTCTAAAACATTCACCCAAACAAGAGATTATTGTCCCTCTGTGCTTTTTATATCGTTAATTCTTTGTTTTTATATTGTTCCATCTTAATTTTATTCCTCCCTCCACTGAGTGCCTTATTTATGAGTGTGTAGCTGGCATTTTGTTACTATTTGTGCTTGTCATCTCTTTATATTAATTTCCTTATTCTGGTTACCGTGTAATTACTGCGGCCGCCATTGTTTGTGAAAGCCGCACATTCTCATCCAGTTTGAGGAATAACAGGACCACAATTATCAGGCCGTTTTCCTTACAGTCTTTCTCTGGGGATTCACTGGAAGCTTTTCTCCCAAATAGCCCCAGTTAGGACAGTAACTTCAAAGCGGTTCTTGTGTGTTGGGAGAATCATCCAGCCTGTCTCCACACTGTGTTAATATTTTTCCTCTTGTCTTTGGCCCATAACTTTTTCATCCCAGGAAAATTTATTTGGTGACACCTTGGGGTGCTTCAATGCAGGGCCGCCTTATTTTTACCTTGAATTTCTTCTCCGCCATCACCTGCCTTTCCCAGGATCAGCCTTGGTGAGTCGCAATCTGCACGGTGCAGTCTCCTTTGAGATCCTTAAGGAGATTTCGGGGATACCCTTTCAGGACTTTTACTGATTTTAACTTCATCCTCTGTGCATCGTGGGCATGGGTCTGCGGAGTCCAGACAAGGGAGAGCTTATGACTGGCCACATTGTGACACTCAGTGCCACACCCCATCTCCACACTGCCCGGGCACTTCTGATCATCATAGGCTTCAAGCGCTCTCCACCCCCAGGAGCACATTTTCTAGGCTCCCAGACAAAGGTTCTCTGGCAGGGTGCACCCCACCATTCATGTAGAACAGTGGCAGTGAACCTCCGGTGCACATAATTTGTTTTCCATTTAAGACAAAAGATGATGATGTACGAGTTGTTTTTTCTAAACTGAAACCTCAGCATTCGGGTGTAATTGAAGTGCTGGCACTTCGCCATGAATAAGTAGTTGGGGTTGCAGTCTGGGCACTGGTCTCTAGAAGTTTCTATGTCACTGATCTAGGATGTACCCCCCCCCAGAATGATCCCTCTCTATTGTCTAACATCTAATGTAACACAGTGATGACTTTTATACTCAGACAATTACAGATACCACTTGGAGCATTCTGGACAATGTTAGTAAGGAAAAGAAACAAAGCAGGATTTATTTCAGAGTAAACCTGAGGGGAACCACTCTGGTCCTGAGGCCAGCCCTGATCCTCTTGTCTGGGCTCTGAAGTCTTTTCTGTGGGGTGACGAGGGGAAGTTCAGTGAGTGGGGCTGTGGCTCTCTGCCGAGGGCGAGGCTTGCAAGAGCACGGGGTCACCGTTGCTGAGCGTGAGACTTGGACAGTGCAGGGGGCGGAGGCTGCCCTCACAAGCTGGGCTGATCCTGTTCTGAGTCCCAGGTGCACCTGAGGTGGGAGGGGCGGCCAGAGGGGTCTCTGTCCAGCCTGGGATGGTGGTGGTCAAATTCCTTCAGACAGAGGCCAGCTATGCCGACAGTGTACACACAGGTGATCAGAGATGGCTCACCCGTGTCCTCACGCAGCCTGACATTTGCCCTCTCAACTTGCAGCACCGGCTGGAGGAGACCCAGAGGGGTGCTACCTCCACCTGCACACCTTAAATACCTGAAGTTGCGATTCGACTGCACTGTTTCAGATCCTCTACTTCCTTAAGAATCATCTGATCCAAACTGTGTGACTCCCACCTCATCCTGTTCGTTGTCAAATACGGCTGCATAGCAGGATGGAGGCTTCCATTAAGCATAATGCCCTTAGCGTAATTTTCGAACACAACTGGGTAGTCTTCCCACTTGTGATTATCGTTTCTGGGAGACAAAGCATTAAGTACGTGAAATATTCATAATTTCACGATCCTTATTTCTGCTTCCACCACTGTTTTGGTATAAATATTGTCCCAGATGAGAACCGTTTCTGAGTTCTATAGTTAATAAGAATTTAGGGAGTTGAAGTTTTGCCCAACAAGGCTTTTTTAAGATGATATTTTGGATTTATCAAAGTTATGCATGATATTACAGGAACTAGGAAGTAGGAAATAATCCCCGTCACCCCATCATCCAGGAATCATATGCTATGTCTTTGAACATCCTTGATAGTTTTGGTGAGATCCTTCTGAGACTTATTTTCCTCATTTTAAAGATGCAGGTAACAGTAATCTAAGAGGGTTTAAATGAGCATCGAATGAATTGCTGTATGTAAAGCATAACAATGCATGAATATATTAAGCACTTACTGTGTTATCACTAATATTATTATCATTGTTATCATTATAATGGTTATTATTTCTTTCAGTTTTGTCTGTTTCGCTATATGCTTTTTAACAAAGCTAATTTTATGCTGTCTGAATAATTTTATATACTGCTTTATCATAAACATTAGAAAAGAAACATTGCCCAAAGTTATTGCACACATAATTAAAGTAGTGAAATAATATTCCACTTAGATGCCAACCTTAATTTACTTAACCACTGTTGGTTATTTATGCTGTTCATAATTTTTCAGCATTACAAATAATGAGACAAGAAACATCTGTGCATAATCTTTTGTGTAGGTGCTGCAAGTTTATTTGTTTAACGTAAAATTATGAGTTCAAAAGGTACACTTGGAAAGCATCACACAAAATTATTTTCCAAAAGGGTTGTGACAAATCGCATTTGGGCATATTTCACCGGGACGTTGACAGTGTGTGAGACGCTTGCTGAGATTCTTTTCGGGTTTTTAGAGGTGAACGTGTATTAATTAATGAAACACATATTTAATTAAGCCTACTGTGTGCTAAACCCACACAGAACTCTGTTCTCATGGAATTTATAGTCCGGGGTAGATGGATGTGGGAAGGAAGCCTAGCTGACACAAACACTGACCCATCAACTTTCCCACTGGTTGAAGCAGATCACAACTTCTTGAAAACTTAAGAGCATCCCTGGCCAGCAGCTGTGTGGGGCGTGGTGCATCACGGCTGCTTCTGCTCTGTTCTTCCTTCCTTGGAGACATTCATTAGGGATTGTCTCTGTTTTAGGTGCCCTGCTGAACTTGGATTATTTTATCAGGTTCTCCTTAAACCAGTTAAATTTTATGATAAGAATAGAATTAAATTCATACATGAATCAAATAATAAAAATGACACAGAGCACATTAAAATTCAGTATTTCAAGAACTTTTAATTTCCATAATGTCTTATAAATTAGTTTTTTGGTATCATTTTTCTACCCTTGTCTTTTCGGCATACTTATAAAGTCACTTGTTTAATTTTTGTTGTTTATGCAATTTTGTGGAAGCTGGTTGCTTCTGGATATAATGAATACGTAGATTGGCACATACAAAGTTACTTTGAAGGATCACTATTGACAACATCATTCAGGAAGTCATTAGTAGAGGATAAAGACAATTCTGCATTCCCAATCCCTACGTTTTTTGAGTCTTTTTAGAAGTTAGTTTAAAAGTAACAATGTGATGTTAAAAATTAACTGGAGACTTCTTATACAGCTCATCCAGCGTTCCTCTGATAATATTTCCAGTGGTCAGAATCAGACAACTGATACTGACAGAACTCAAATATGGACTCTTTTGAATTTACAATTGATTTTCCTTTTAAAAGAATAAAAGACGTTGATGATAGTGGACAGAAAAGCTAGCAAAGGGCTTGTTGTAAGTAATAAGGGTACATAGGTTTCATTAAAATTTTGTTTCGTGTTTACTGAGTTGGATACAGAATGTTGATGCTTGGATCAAAAGGTTACAAAGTACCATGCTGGAAAGCATCTGGATATGTTTCGAATGACGTCCATGTGTCTCTGCTGTTTCCAAAAGATTAAGAGATGGGCATGGCTCTTGTTTAAACAATATTGACCTTCAGCGGTCAGCAGGCCACTTGCTGACCACGTGGCTCTGAGCCACTCCTGTGTCCCACCAAGTTATGTTGATGTCACTTGTCAAAACATGACAATGGGTACCGGTATTGTTCATGCTGGGAAATTAGGACAATTATTTCAGAATACATTAATTTTGGAATTGGAGGATCTTGGTGGCAGTTGGGACAGAGGCAGTCAGATAACTGTGCAAGGTCAGGAGGGGTTTCTGACTCTGCAGTTCACACCGAATCATGTTTGGCTGGACAAATACTGCTTCTGCTTACAGTCTGCAAAGATGCAAAGCTCCCTGACCCTTTTCCTTGTCCTGATGTTGGCTGCAGTGGGAAAGATGTTTCTAAATGAGTCACAACAAAACTGAATAAATGCAGTGGCGGCGGTGGAGGGGTCTGCAAGGTCCCCGAGCTGGGGCACCTGCGCGGAGCCCACAGTGGCCTCACAGGCAGCTGAGGGTCCCAGCTGAGTGTCCCCTGGGCTGAGGGTTGAAGGCCAGCCAGGAGTGCGTGGGTGGGTTGCACGGTGCCTGAAGTTGTGGCACTGTGTAACAGGGTACAGAGGTTTCCTTCTCTTCTCTGGTACATTTTGAGGGGCCAAATTGAACATGCACTGCGGAAACGGCATGATCCTTGCAGTGGTAAAAGGTAACAAGAGCCCTGGAAATCAGAAGACGGTGGGTTGCGGGAGGAGCTGCTCTTAGAGGCATCTTCACAGGGCTCCATAGTCACCACAAGGACAAAGGCCAATCCAGCAGTGCAGAGAGCACATAAACCTCCCGAAGCCTACGAGTGAATCAGCTAATTGTGGTCCGGTTCACAGGAGCTCAGCCAAGTCTGCATTCTGAGCTTTATTCCCTATGACAGCAACACCCCAGGCCTGGCATTAGTATGCCTCTGCCTCCTCCTTCACTCTGCTCCCTCATTCTGGTGTTTTGCAGCCAGCATAAATCAGTAGCAACCACCCAGGGTGCGGGGATTGTTGGAGGTTCAGCTCACAATGAAAGCAGAACAAACCCCAAACCACAGGCATAGCCACAGCCTAGACTCACAGGCATCTCTGTGTTCTGGGGAGACAAGGCACCATTCCAGCTTTTTAACAGATCACTGGTTAAGAATAATGAATTAAGCTATTTGCAGCTTAATCTTTCACCACCTGCACCCCTGAAAGCCTCAGGCAATAAAGAGCAGCTTGTTTGGTGCTGGTGTGGGAGAAATTTCGGGGAAGGTGGGTGCCCAGATTTGCACAATGAAGCCTCTCTGCCCCTTCACCGTCACTGTCCCTGTGTACCCACAAGTGTAGAGGCTGTGGACCTGATGGTTTGGTTCTTGATATAGCAGGATGCAGCCAGATGCCACCTGTGTGTGGCAGCCAGGGAGCGTCTGCCCTGCATACTGTCCTAGAACTCAGCCAGGTTCAGTCAGGGGACCAGAAGATTTTAAAAAGAAATACCAGGCGACTTTTAGATACCAGTGAGTGTTGTTTTGATAAGGTCACTGGAGGAGAGCTCGCAAATGCCACAGGATCTAAAAATATTTCAGAAACCTTCTTTTGGGATTGTCGTTGGGCACCATAGAGCATGTGAGATCAAGTGGAATTTTGGGGAGCTGGAAAAGGAGAGCAGAGCTAGAGGGGTCACCCTTTCTCTTCTGGACCAGCACTGTGCTCTAACCCGGTCAGCAGAACAAGGCTCTTCACCTCCTGACTTAAGGACCGAAGGACTTAATCCCTGTGCCCATTCTTCATCTCCTTTTGATATCTGACTCCTGCCAAGCTCCCAGGATGGAGAGCAGCTCTGCACATTACCAGACGCTGTGCAAAAGCACCTTGGCCCACCCAGACCAGCATCAACAGGAGCCCGCTGTGCAGAATCTGGGAAGATGGGTGGTTGGCCCTGGTCAGAGAAACACGAAGCTTCTGTGGACCCCTCCAGTCAATAGATTATGCACCCTGGGTTTCACCACCCAGTGTAGAGTCTGTCATTTCTCCCCTCAAGGCTCGCCCGCTCTGGTGGGCTCGGGCTCCCTCCCTTCCTTCTCCTGGATTGGAGAATCTCAATCTACGCTAAAGGCGTAGTCAGCGACCCAAGTCTTTTGCCTTGTGCTGCAGCTTGAAATCTCCAGAACTCAGGCTGTTGACAGTCAGAAGCCTTTTTCTTTTGTGCTGCAATGATTTTCTCAAGGACGCAATGCTGCTGCTCACAGAAAGGAGTGGAGAGTTCAAGGGTGCAGGAAACCAGGGCAAAGGCCTCTCACGGTGCCTGCCAGCATGGTTGCTGCCCAGGGGCACTTCGGTGCTTCCATGCCCGCAGGACCAGGAGCTGCTGGTATTGTTGCAAAAATTTTTACCCTAAGGCGTGAAAAAAGTAAAGGAACTTAACTGCTAAACTAAAACAAACTATAAACTGATGACTTGCTAGAGACATGAGTCCCTAGAAAATCAAAAGCAATCAATGTGAGAGCTATTGTTATTATACTTCAAAAGGTAGGCAGGTAACATCAGGGCATTTGCACGGATGTAAAAGATAATTTTCGTGGTTGTGGTCATGACTACTTTGGAAATTTTAGTCCTATATTTTACTGAATGTTCTAGCACAAATGGTTGGTAGGCTTTTTTCAAAGATTGTATTTTCAACCTCAATGGACTTTTCTGCTCCAACCGTTTTAAATAAGAAGAACTACAAAAAAATCAGTTCAGGGTAATAGACGATAAGAAGGATCTACTCTGGTGGTTAGGGAAGCACCGTATATTTTCCTGTCATCTATCACATGATACCATATTATCCTTGTTTTTCTAAGAAGAAAACTGAGTATCAAATAGCCACTTTGCTTCTCGCTTGCTCTGCTCTGTCATATTGGAATCAACAGAGCAGGAATCTGATAGATTTACAGATTCTAAAGAATACTTTGTGTGGGGGAGCATAATACTGAGAGACAAAGGCCTGCCTTCCTAGAAACTGTTTATATCAAACCTAACAACTAAGGAAAGAAGAGTAAAGGGAATAAAAGCCCAATGCCAATTCCCAGGCCCTCACGGAATCACAATAGTTTACTGCATCAAGAAAAGGGGCGAACCGGAGCGCATACAGTGCAGAGAATGGACTGCAAAGTGCCATCTGTTTAGTATTCAAAGACCTGCCAATGCAAAATACCTGCAGAAATCATTTTGTAGCTATTAAAGAAGCGAAATGGAAATGTATGATAATAGAGCTGGAATTTGGCCAGCGTAGGGTGCTACTGACACGATTATTCATGGCTGGCAAGGTAGGAAGTGGAAATCTTTTGGACGACATTGTGGAAATATTTAGTAAGAGCCATGACTTAACAATTTCAGGCCCTGTGAAAAGCTCAGGACTTCACACACAGGTCTGTGGCAGCACATGGGTGCTGGGGTTTGGTGCGTAGCCCCGGTCGATCATGCTCTTGGAGACAGTAGCCTTCCCAACCGCCTGGTGACCACAGACAAGTGACGTGATTTCTCTGAATCTCCATTTCCTCCCGTAGCTGTTAGTGATGATGTAAATTGTATGCTGTTGTAAGGATCCAATGAGTTAACAAATGTGAATTACTTAAAAACCTACCCAGGGAGTTACAAGCAAGCGTGCTCTTCTTGAACTATGAGTAGAACAGAAACTCTTAAAAGGGAGTCCACAGCCAGCGTTCGGGAAATCACCTAAAAATGGTACAGCTCTGACATGATGTCACTTTACAAAACCAGTAAGAAGGTATCCTGAGGCCTCTAAAAGAGGCCCTTGTGGGCCGGGGGTGTAACTCAGCAACACAAGCGCCTGCCTGGCAAGTGTGAGGCCGTGAGTTCGATCCCCAGTAACAAAAAAACAAGAAGCAGAAATGCAAATTCATAATACAGTATTTGATGAGATATAGGACCAAGGACTCTGGTGTCACTAGGATCATACCCAGACCAAATCTGTAGGAAGGAGGAAGCTGGAAAAGTGTCCTGTTGGACTGGGGCGGTTGGCCGTGCATCTGCTTTCATTTGGTTACTTTCTTAAATTTTTTAAAAAACGGAAAATCCTGACAAAAGTGCTTTTTAAATCCTGCCTTAGAGTGCTCCGGTGTGCGCGATCAGGCACCCCCAGAGCTGGGTGTTCGGGAGGAAGCCTGGGTGCTGCTGCAGGGAGAGCGGGTGCGGGCGGCTCATTCACCGTGCAGGAAGCCGGGCGTCTGCGCGGCTCTGCCTTCCACGCTGGCCCTACCAGCATGGATCCCTCTGGGCCAGATCACAGAGTCTTTGCTTTGTTTTGTTTTGTCTTCTTTCATTTTAAAGCTGCTGGTTGTAGACGGGACATAGCTCCTAAGTTCAATTCCCAGTACCAAATTAAATTAAATTAAATTTTTAAAAATTACTGATTGTAAATGTTTTTCTTCCAAACCTAACTCACCGCAGCAGCACAATTCATATACACAAAGCTGCTCAGGTTTAGCGCATCCGCTCCGAGGGGCTTAGACACTGGCCTCTACCCATGAACCACCACCACACTGAAGCTGAGGGACAGGCCCAACATTTTCCAAAGTTTTCTGCTGCTTTTCGTGCTTTGTTTCTGCTTGTGCGTCTGCTTCATTATGGTGAGAAGCAGAGCGAGAAAGGGGGAGCTGTTCAACAGGTCTACAGCCCTGATTATAGAGTACCGATTCTCCAGATGTGCTGTAACTGTGATACCACATCACACGCTTGCACGCTTGTTGAGAGGGGAGAGTCTTTGTTTCTCACTGAAAAGCATCATAGGAAACTGCGGCTGTTAGAGATTTACAGTAAAAAATATGAACTCCTTTCCTGAAGAAGAGTCAGACCATAAGGCAGCTGAATTTCTGCAAATGGTGCTGAGTGTCGTGTTGAAAAGGTATGCTCGCAGCGGGAGGAGTTGGAGGTGGGACGACTCGGTCTCGATTTATAAGAATCATTAATGCGGGAACCATCTGGAGTCCTTGTCAACATGCTGGCCCTTTAGATAGTAATGGTCCAGCGCTAGTTTGTTATTTAGCTGTGTGCCTGGGCCAGTTACTGCCTTATCTGTGGAGCTGAGATAGCAAAGGTGCCTTCCTCTGTGAATTTTGAAAGGCCAAACACCATATCAGAAATACTGTCAGAGCGTGGTATAGAGCGTGTGACAAACTTCCTGCAGGTGTCTGCAGTGAGGTGAAGGATGCCAGAGCAGGACAGAAAGCAGGACACTGGAGGAATGGAGCTGTGCGGGGAGAGGAGCACAGGGATGATAACGCTCCTTTCAAGGCTTCTACTCGATCAAACTGCCTCAGCTTTATCTGCAGTCAAACCTGATAAGAGCAGATATTTCCTTCCTGGCTACACCCTGTCCTCAGAAAAGGGTGCTTTCCACGGGGGCTCAGGAACACAGTGAGCAAGGTTGATAGGTAAAGGGTACTCTGCTGTTGGCTTTCGTCACCAGCAGGTCCTTATGCACACAGTGACACATACAATTGAGCCTGTAGATTATTATACTGTGTCACTTGCAATCACTAAGTCCTTTGCATGAAAATCAGAGCACTCAAAAAGCAGCAGTCACCTTTGGCTAAGCTCAAGTTCATTTTATTCACCTTCCCTAGCACTCGTAATAGTGGTAAATACTTTAAAGATACTTGGCTGCCAATTAAAAGAATAACCTGTTAGTATTATGGCATGGTCCCCACTTCTGGAGTCCCTGGGTCATGGACTAAATGGAAATCTGAATGTTATCGAGCAAGACAGACAAGGAAAAGAAAATGTATAATAAATTTGTGGAGGGAGAGGCCTTCTATGATACTGAGCCTCCACAAAGGTCACCCGGGATCAGGTTTTAGGGCAGCCCGTTGCTTTGTGTCACCATGGAGATAGACCAGTTTTCTGGGCCCTTTGGCTCTGGTAAGCTTCACGAGATGAGAACAATGCAAAATATAAGAAGAACTTAGCACTCACTGGATTCCCATCTCAGAGTCTCCTTCCTGGAAAATAAGAATATTTGGTGAATGACAGAAACATAGTGTATTAGTTGAGGTAACTAAAACACACGGCTCTAACCTTAATGTTTTAAAACAATACAATTTATTCAATCTCACACAAAGTCCAGGAACTGAGACTGTGCTCCTTGTCTGTGCTCATCCCCTGGAAGACACAGATGGCCGCTCCATCTCTTGGCATGAAGAAGGTGAGCTGGCTTGGAAGTGTCTACTAATTCCCGTAGTTATCAACCCTGCTAGATACAAAGGGCTCACGAAGTGCCCACCCATGTGCTCAGGAGAGGTGCAGATCTGGTGGTGTTCTACTAGTACATGATGGATGCAGGGGAGCTGGCTGGATCCTGCATCCTGAAGTGGTCTGGGTGTGGAGAAGTCCAGGCACAAGAGATGACAGAGTGTGGTCCAGTACAGAGGCCAGACAAATTGTGGCATGTTCAGGGGGTGAAAAGCACTCTCCAGGACTTAGGAATCATGCAGAATGTCAAGAGTCAAAGGTTGAGAGATGGGGGATGGGGATCCGACCACCTGAAGCATCTGTGCCATGCTAAAGTGTTTGGATTTTTTCCTATAGTGAAGAAGGAGAAGTCACCAAATATTTTAAATACAGGATTCTCACACTTACAGGGACATTTTGGAAAGTCATTCTGGAATGACCGTCAGAAATTAAAGCAAGGACACCAATTAGGAAAATTCTAATATTTTCTATCCCAGGATTTCTCAAATCAGACTCACCTGCAAGCCATAGTCCAAAGCCTGGCTAATTATTTACTTCCTTACATGTAGCTATTTATATATCGCACTTATACACATATAATCAGTTTAAAGTATTTACACTGGGGGTCGTCCAGTGGTAACAAGCTTATTATCTCTGTCTGCATTTCATGTTTATATTGTAACCTACATTTTTTGGTAAGAAAATGGTGACTGCTACACATAAAATTCAATTCCCCACCCTGCAACAGAGCAGAAACTACACTTTGAAAATCACAATTGTATCTGCCTGAAAGACAACAGGTCCAAATTCGGTCATGGTGTGAAATAGCCATCTTCTCCACCCTCCCAGAATTCCACACACTTCTATCTTTGCTGAAATAATCATAGTTTGTGTTCCACTGCCACCCTCACTTAAATGAGTGGTTGCAACATGTGGGGATTCCTGAAATTCTTGTCAGTTCCTGTGACTACACCTGACTCTGTGGCTCAAAACCTTCAGTTTGCAAGAGGAGTTTGGAAAGGTGTGGAGATACGAGCTGGAGAAGCTCTAGAATGCTGTAGGCTGAGCTTGATGGGAGATTCTGAGAAGAACACAGAAGACCAGCATGCTGATAAAAGGCAACCAGTGAAGACCAGGCTCAGGAAGTTCAGTTAGCAACAAGGCCTCCGCTGGTATTTGGGCCTCAGGCCATGTGTGTTATGTTCTGGAAGAAAACTTGTTTACATTTTGTTCACATCCTGAGACTTTGCAGGAGACTGAGATTTAGGGCAGCAGACTAATTAACCTGGTGGAGGAAATTTCAAGGAAGCACAACATGTGAGATGTAGCATGATTACTATATTCTGCTCTTAGGGAGATCTTCTGTACAAGATAGAAGCAAATAACCATTTATAATAGTTTCCGTTTTGCCAGAAAGAAAGCAACCACAAAAGAGGGGCAGAAGACTTGACTGTTATAAAGATTAGCATTCAAAAGAAGCCAATTACTTTGGATAAGGACAATAGTAAAAATGGCTTGAGGTCATGTCAAGATTAACAAGAACCTTCTATTGGCAGGCTCAAGTGTGCAAAACTGTAAGACTTTGGTAAAGATAACTTCAGGGCACCCTGCTTAAGAAGGGCTATCGAGGGAGTTGGCTTCACAGGACTGATTTGCAGTGCTGAGCCATCCTGGCACTCAGATTCCTCTGCAGGCATCATTCAAGGGAGCCTGGCTACTGCTTTGGCTGTTAGACCTTGGTGTTATCTATGATGCTTCAATTTAGATTTCCTAAGAAGTGCAGGTGGGTCAAGCAAGTTACCTCTGGGAGGGTAAGGCAAGAAGTTGTGGTAGTGAAGCCTAACGTGCAGTGCAGTAGTGACCCCAGAAATGTGGAGGAACTTAGGAAGGCCATAAGAAGTAAGCAAAACCAATCCAAGAGAAAAAACATAAAGGTTGAAACCACTGGCAATCCCACAGGAATGAGGCCACCCAACCCCTTTGGGTTTATATATTGCCCCAGCTTTTCTGGGTGCTGGACAGAGAGTCCCAGGATTCAATGTCTACCTTTTTAGATTTTAGTCTTGCTTTTACTCCCATTTTTTCCCACCCACTTATTGAAACAGGCATGTTTACTCTGTGCTATTGTATGTCACCTTTGTTTAACTTCTTTTTGGAATTTACAGGGCCTCACAGTGAAGCGTTTGCTTTGAGTCTCAGAGGAGACTTTGGGCTTGGACTCTTCAGCAGTGCGGAAACTTTGGCAGTTCTTAGAGAAGCAGCAAATGTGTTTTGCATAAAGAGATGTACATGAGTCATTTGGGGGCCAGGGGCACTATGTTACGGTTTAGATATAAAATAACTCCCAAAACCTCAAGTGTTTGGAAGGTAGTTGGATTATGGGGTCATTGCAGCAGACTTTCTGTTGAGAGGTGTGATCTGATCAAAGGAGGTGGGTCATCAGGTGACCTGGCAGTATTTGTCTCCCTTCCCAGCAGCTCCCATCTCTCTCTGTCTTTGTCTCTCTCCCTCCATCCTTCTGTTTCTAAGTTGCTATGAGCATTCTCTTCTTCCATGCCCCTGTACCATGCCATCCTGCCTTGGAGTCAGCTTGCTATAGACTAAATAAGAACCAAAATAAACCTCCCCCCTCATTAAATTGTGGTGTTCCATATTGTCTTAGTTACTTTTCTCAGTGCTGGGACATATTATCCAACACCCAAAGTTAACGAAGAAAGGTTTACTTAGTTCACAGTTTATGGAGGCTTCGTCCATAATCAGCTAGCCCTAAGACACAGTGATGAAGCAGAGAGGCAACTGCTCATGACTACAGAAGACAGCAAACCAGTAATTACGAGCAACAATGGGAGCAACAGGCCTGGTTTCCTCCTTTGTACTGTATGCAGGCTGCCCTCGTAGGGTGGGTATAGCATTTACTTCCCCAACCCCAGCACGAGACAATTAACTGCAAACTGCAGATTCAGCTGTCTTTGAAAAGCCTGCCCCCATGACCACATGAGGCTTTGGGGGACATCCAGACACAAACCATGACAAGTGTTTTGCCCCAGTGACAAGGGAAGTAGCTAAGACACTAGCAGAACATTATATGGAAACTTCTAGATCAAAAAATTTTTCAAACTTTCAGAACAGGACTAAGATATTATTTTCTTTTTTTGCTTTTATGCTCTCATGGTGTCCAGTGGGAGTTTTCAGAGGCCATGCAACATGATGGACAATGAAGTAAATTCTTGTCCATTTTTTTAAGTTTTAATGCCTGGTATGTTAGATATAGACATATGTAACCCTTCTAATCAAAATCTCAAGAATCTTTAAGAGTGCATTAGAGCTGCATGCAGTAGCAGTGTCTGTAATCCCGACAAGTAGGGAGACTGAGGCAGGAAGGAGTATCATGAATTTGGGGCCAGCATGGATGAACTGAGAGCCTGTCTCAAAATTAAAAGGGTTGGGATGTAGCTCATGGGTAAATCACCCTGAGGGAAGAATGTACCCGAGTCTTGAGACCAAAGAGCTCGAGAGGTCTCTGCTTTCAGCCTTCACCATTCTGTTATTTCATTGCTACTATTTATAATTATTAATACATGACCTTTTGTGTTCTTTGGAACCTCAGAGCAACACTCTCAGCTGCCATCTTGTCCTCTGCATCAACACTAGGAGTTCCCTCTCTGATTATGTGCAAGGATGTCCCTGCCGTGATTCCTAGAGCACTATACCAGCCCTGTTCTTGATCTTCAGCTTCTTGTACTGGCTTCAGGACATGAGGATTCCATCTGTTCAGACTCTGATGTTGGAGCATCTCAAAGCTTCGTCACCGAATCCCTGCCTTCTCCCCTGAGCTCATGCATTACTCACCTCATCTAATCTCACAGCTTTAAAAGCTGTCTGCAGTCTGGAAACTCAGACATTTCGTCTCCCACTCTGACCTTGCTTCTGAACTCCAGGCTCCAATGTTGGATCAAGCAGCATGCTGCAAATCTCTCATGGATACTTAGCATATCATTCACTCTTTCCAAAACTAAATTTCTAATTCCTTCTGTGGCACTTCTCTCCTGAACTCCATCACCCCAATAAAAAGCAAGGACAGTCTTCTGAGTTCTCACTCCAAAGTCTTGGGCTTCCTTCTGTGTTTACCTCTTTCCTAATGTTCCAGTTCATCAACACATTCTTCTAGCTGTGTCATCAGAGAAGCGGCATTTCTCACACATTTCCCTCAGCTTTGCTAGTGTCATTTTAGACTTAACCATCATCATCTTTTGTTGGACTTTGTATTAGCCTGCCCAGCATTGACCCTTGGTCTTTGACATTCAAATATCTATGCAGCTGGTAGGGCTCTCTACAGAATTTTCTGAAAGAGAAAAAGAAATCTAATTTTCACTTTTCTGTGATTCTGAATAGACTGTTTACATCTTCCATTCTCTTTGGAGGGGCTTAGACCTATGGGTAGAGATTTACACTAAGCCTTCATGTCCAGAGAGCTTGGTCCCTGCTGCTTCTCCAGGTGGCTGATTGCCAGCAGAGCAAATGTTTCTTATTAAGATTTGTCATACGTATCTTGGCACTGTTCAGATTTGGGAAACTTTCAAAGTCCACAACCAAAGCTTAAAATGCACACTTCACAAAATCGTGCAGATTTTCAGCTTCAAGGTAATTTTGGACCAACCCTGGGAGTTGGTCCAAGACACAGTGAAAGTCATATAACATAGCAGAAGTCTCTGGTCTACCTTGAGCTCATTGTTTTGCTCCACTGCCTGAACATTTGACTTTCACTGGATGCAGAGCCTAGAGTGCTCTATTCTTACTATACTCTGAGGTTTAGAGAGAATGGGTGGTTCCCAGTGTCTGGGGAAATGTTCTGTTAGGTCAGGAGGCAGACAGAAGATCCTATGTGCAGTGAGGGAATCTGAAGTCATCTGGATCCACAAAAACAAGACTCATCTAAAGGTGAAGGAAAACAAAAGATGCCAGGCATGTTTGTAATTCCATAGGACGCGAGCCATCAAGCAGAAAATGGAGATGTGATCTCAGACACAGGGAGAAAAGAGATAAGACAGTAACACAGCTGGACGAGGAAGAAATGGGGGACAAGTCTCAAAGCAAGCATCCAGGTGCAGGCTTGGGATGGTGGCACCATCTGTGCAGACCTGACAGTGCCACCTGGTGTCCTTGAATATTCCACCCAATCAAGTTTTTAGGGTAGAGCAAAGTGGGACTAGGACCTGCGGCCGCCAGCTTTCCTGGTTTAGATGTCAGACCTGGGCGGGTGGCTTAGAGGACGGGCATCAAGAGGGAAATGCCTCCTGTTCTCTAGCTTTGTGTCAGTCCTGATGTTCGGTACTGTACTAGCATTTCCTCATTGATTTTAATAGCCTGCTAGAGAGGAATTATTGTCCTTATTTTAAAGGAGAAATTGCAATTCAGTGACATTAATCAAATGATTCCTAATGCACAGCCAGTGAGCTGGAGAGTCAGGATTTACACCTGGTTTCCTGATGCCGTGGTCCGCGTTCTTAACCACGAAACTGCACTTTCCACCAGGACTCCTGAGGGAAGAGGATCACCAGTATCTAAGTAACCAGACAGCCCACTGCTTGAGGGCAGGAGCCAATTGCTTTTATCTGTGTCTGTAGCATCTGGCTTGGAACCCAGATAGTGGGTGAAAATGCCCCCAACTAAAATAGGCTAATCTCATGTTGTCTTGCAAATCACTGAACACACATGACAGCAATTTGAGCTTCTGATACACTGAAAATGGACAATACAGGGACCGCCTCCGCTTTTACCCGTTAATTCTGATTCTGTTGTACCTCTGCTGCCACAGCCTTATGCACTTCAATTCACCAGCCCCCTGCCGCAGGGCTCCATGGAAAGGCTTCCTTTCTGTTCCTGGAATAGCACCAGGCTTGTTTCCATTGTCATATTTCCCTGAGCATCAAAGTCCATTCATTGCCATGGTGACCAGACCACACACATGCCTCTTCTGCTGGCTTGCTTTCTTTTTCACCCAGAGGAGTTTGAGGACACTTTGGTCTCTCTCCTGAATGTCTGCACATCATTTTCTGCTAACACACAAGATCCCTTTTCTCCAAAGAGCAAGGCTCTTTTCTTCAAAACCTAAGCCCCTAGACTCTGGTTCTCCATCTCTGTCCCTTGATGGACAGTACCAGCGTCACATAGGGACCGGATAGAAATTGAAACTTGCCCTCTACTCAGTATCCGTTGAATCAGAAACTCTGAGGGTAGAGCCCCATGCCTTGTTTTATGGAGCTGTTCAGTTAAGTCTGGTTTGTATTACCATTTGAGATCCACGATTTTAAACCTAAGAGAAGCTCCCTGTGCTATACTGAGGACTTTACAATAAACAGGGAGCCTGCTATTCCATTTTTGCATGGAAATCTCTTTTCCGCAGTGGTCACTGACCAGCACAGTCAAATCCTGGGTTGAAATGTCCTTTAGGTCTTCAGAGCCTTCAAACTGAGCCTTTTGCCCTTGATGTCTGTCAGACTGTATTTCTCTGAGAAATAAATGCTTCTCATTGTAGGTGAACTCTGACGCCTCTACCTGTATTGACAGCTCTTCCACAGAGTGCAAAGCTAGAGAACCAGTCTGTGGTGCAGTACCTGTGAATTTAGTCTAGGCAGAGCAGGGAACACAGTAGCTGGAGGTGGGGATAGGGGACAGTGGGTTAGACTGGGCTGGGAGAAGCTCCCTGGAGACAGTGGAGAAATGGACATTAGCTGTCAGTGAGCTGGTTCTGAAGCAGGCAGCTGCATTTGCCTAGGTGTGGAGGAGCAGCACGGCTGGCCCCTGGGTGTGGGTCCTAGAGCAGGTTGATCTTGGGCCGAGGAGGATGGTGAAGACCATCTCTGTCTGTGGAGGGCAGTAAGGAGCTCTGTGAGATGTGGCTGTCTGAAAAGATGGAGCAGAGCCACAGGACAGAAAGTGGTGGAGGATTCTGCATGCCTGGAGGCAGGTAGGGCGGGCTGTGCCCTACTTTGGTACCGCGCCTGGAGGTCTCTGGAAGACCTGAGGGATGAGCAAACACTTCAGGAAGGAAAATGAATTATTTATTCCACCAACAGGAAGTCCATCCTGACCATGTGCCAGGCACAGCGGCTCTCCAGGACTTCGGCACCAAAAATCACATGTCTCATTTTTCTCTGGAGCTGTAACAGCCCTTTCTCTATGTTTCGGGTAAGGCTTGTCAGTGCCTGTAGACTGCTACAGTCTGAGGTCCTCATGTCAAGCTGAGGTTTCCCTAGAAACAAATAGAGACCTTGCTTGCGGAGTTTTGTGGGGAGTATTTCTGGCAATTTATCAGAAACACCAGCATGTTCTTTTGGGCAAGGTATTTGCACTCCTTGGAGAAAAAACATAATAAACAAAACATTACTGTGCAACACAGCTGCTATGTTTTAGTTTTTCTGCTGTTTCCTTCTTCATCACGTCTGGCTCTGCAAATATATAGCTTTGAGTTCTTCCTGAGGACCTGAGACTGAAATCCTTCGAATTCGATGCTGGTACAGCATCCTTCAGGTATCTGGAGTGAGTCCAAGGATGGACCATGGGGGGAGAGCAAATTTGTTGCCACAAATCAAAAAGAGAGACAGTGTGCCCAGAAAAGATCCATAGATCATACCTGAATCTTGTGACCTGAGCAACTGCTTCTGGGATAACTATAGGCAATGTGTTAGGTAGTGTAATTTCCTAGTAATTTTTTAAAAATTCTGTATCATTTCTATCTTTTCCCTTTGTTTCTTTCTTTCTTTTTAAAAAATCCATGGTATGTGCTCCTAGAATTTTGATGGTTTGCTGTCAAAGGTGTAATGCTATGTATGTGGCAAAATCTTGAGAAATTTGATATTTGATCAAAATATCTAAGCAAGGGTCCTGAACGTGATCTGAAGATAACTAGATTTTAGGGACAAAGGCAAGATCAAAAAGGAATAAAAATATCCTAATGACCATGCCAGAAGGTCTTACAAGAGGATACTAAATTAGACTTGGGATCAGTAATCGCATTATGAGCATATGTTAATAGGTGTAGTTCTGAAGTCAGCAGATATCCCAAGCTGTGTCAGCCTTTGTACCCAGCCCTTTTTCCCTGTGGAGAGCCCGTGACCAATTCTGTTATCCATCTATGGGGACACCTGGTTATAAATCCACAGCCCTTTCACTTTAGAACATGCTTATAATTTCCACTTGTGATACAGGAGCAACTAGTCAGTGCTAGGATTCTTTCCCATGTCTGTTTAATATGTGGGATTTATGTAAATTTTCCATTCATTTAAATTCTCCCAAGTGTGGCTGCAGGATGTGGTGAAGGGCAGGTGGAGAGCCAAGCAATATCTTTGCCAGGAGTGCCCAGATGCACCAAGAACTCATCCACTGTTTTTTTCTAAAACTATTGGGTGACTTCAGTAGGTTACAAGAGACTCTCAACTTTCATTGTTGGTCATGATCATGTCACAAGACCCCCGCCCCCCAAGAATCAGAATATCTCCGTCAGTGATAAGCATTGCTGTGTTAAGTCTGTTTAATCTGTTTCACCTGGTGATGGTCTTGCTCCCTACCATGGGAGCACTGAGAACTAAGCCACAAAAACATTTGAAACACAGGGAAATGTACCGAAGCAGCTCGACTGCCATCTCCATTCATGAAAATGCAGTGTCACACCCAGGTTTCAGATTGCTCATCCTCTGGCTGGAGTTCCATCAGGTACCACATGCTCAGTTAAACTCCCTGAAAACACAGAAACCAAATAGTTCTTGGTCAGCCTGATGCCATTACAGAGACTGTTGGAGCTATAGGTACAACAGAGGCTTCATAGTACCAATGATACAATGCAAATACGGCTTTTAAGCAAGGAAGGCTCACTTGATTTGTGCACCATTTCAACAGTACAGCACTGTGACTACATTCCCAGGGGTTAGAGGGTCATTGCCATCCCTCTTATTTCTGGGTGGGTTCCTGATGACTTCACCCCATACAATACAAAGAAGAGGTGCTGTGTGACTTCTCAGGCTGGGTCATGAAGACTTTGCAGCTTTTCTGTGTTAGTTTTGGAAAACTCACTCTTGGAGCCCAAAGCCTCCAGGTCATATGTATAACTATCCTTAGCTGCAGTGGTGGCAAGGTCCCAGGCAGGAGCTCTACCTGAGTCAAACTTCCAGATATACGAGTGAAGAAGCCTGTAAAGGAGCCCAGCCACCTGATTTCAATCCATGCCACCTGCCTTAACATCTCAAGCTAGAACCTCAGTCTTCACAGAGCAGAGATATGCCATGGCTGATCCAAATTTCTGACCCATGCAGTCTGAGAGAATAGTGCACAGTGACTGCTTTACATGGCTGAATGTTGGGGTGGGCTGTTGTGCAGCTGTAGATAGTTGGGACAGTGGGTGGGGCAGCAATTTGTGCAAGAGCAGTGGTCACACATGGCACTCGTCTTGCTCTGCACTTGGACAACAGGTCAACGCAGGCATAACCAATCATTTGGGGTGAGCATGCAATAAACACCAGGGCCATCAGGGCAAACTGTGCCTTCACTTGAAAGCCACCATGTGTCACCTACGGGGAGTATTCTGTGAGCAGAGAACTTGTCACTCCAACAGTCAGTGCCAGGACAGAAATAGCCACTTCTTCTGGGAGGACCACACACCACTGACACTCATGGTCTCACCGAGATCGTTGAGTTGTCAAATTCCCACTGTATTTCTCATGGCAGGGATAGTTGCTAAGTTAGTGTCCACTAGGGAAAAATGGAAAAGCAGATTTTATAGAAAGGGCTTAAGTTAGTTATGTAGGTAATAATAATTAATTACCATGATAGTATTGTGTAAAATGCTTCTTATTCCCCTGATGTTTGTTGAGTTAATAAAAATAACTCATGAACCTCACAAGTCTGGTAATATGGATACAAAAGAAAAGGAGGACACCCGAACTGCAATGGCCTGGAGGAGGGGCCCCTGCAGAGCTCTAAGGCCTTGCTGCTCCTTGAGGTAGGCACAGAGGTGCTGGGCAGGGTAGCTACTGTGGCACTGCTGGTAGGGTTGGAGCTGGAAATGTCACAGTGGCCAGAGGTTGGAGCTATCTGCTCCAGTTCCCAGAGCTGGACACCGGAAATAGTCTTCTTCCCTCACCTACCTACCGCCCCACCATCTCCTCCTTTGGCCGAAACAAACAGGTAGACGACTGGCAAAGGATTGTGGGAAATGTGGCTCATAAACACTTTGATCTTGAATCACAGAGCACAGGAACAATAGTTCCGGAGCTGAGAAGCAGCAGGTAAACAGCTCACACCACTGGGATCTTCACTCTTGGACTCCTCTAGAAAACCCTCCAGAACACTGCCCACAAATCCCAATCAGTGAAGACTGGTTTTGTTTGAAAAAGAAGAATCTGAGTATAGATTAACTTAAGCAAAACTAAGTTATTTTTTTTCCTGGGATGAAGGGGCCCCCCAATAGCCAGGCATAGAGTTAAATAATGCAAGTGGAACAGTTTTCTCTGTTTCTTGTTCTGCCTTCCCTTTCCATTCTTAGACAGGACTCTTTATATGGTGGCAAGATTTGCTGTAATAGTTTCACGGCTGCAGAAATAACAGAAGTAGGGTTTCTTCTTCTCCATTCCAGTTATTGGACCCCACATCTCTGAGTCAGTCCTGATTGGTCCTGATGTGTCATGTGACTAACTAGAGAAAGGCTACAAGGACTGGAAATACCAGCTTGAACTCAGTGTAAGTGTATTTCATCGCATACTGTTCTGACTTACCACATAAGCAGTGCAAAAGTGTCATACAGACGAGCAGAGGATGAAGCTCCCCCCTGTCTTACTGACTGGCACAGAAGTGAGCCCAGTGGAATCATTCACTAGGTCAGAGGACCTGGCATCGGTTACTTACCACACCTCATCCCTTCCAGAAAAAAAAATTACAGTGATCCAAAGCAGTGGTATGTTACTTAGCAGATAATGATCTGAATATGCAAACTTGGACTTTGAAAAATAATTTTTTCTGCTAGCACTGAATCAGACACCCGCCTTCTCCAACACTAATGGAAGAATAGGAAGGTTTCTCCTTTTGTCTGCTCAGAGCATTCCCACTAACAAGGCCTGCTCACGGCTTATCATGCTCCTTTTCATCGATATTCTTTCTTTCTTTCTTTTTTCTTTTTTCTTTTTTTTTTTTTTTTCTGTACTGGGGATCAAACTCATGACCTTGCACTTGTCAGGCAGGCACTTATGCCACTGAGCTAAATCCCCAGCCCCCTGTGTACCAATTTTGTCCAGAGAATTTTGACATCATGATTGTACAAAGTAGTGTTCCACGGCCATCCTTGGATTGGACTTGATATCAGCCTCGCTAATACATTGAAAGGAAGACAGCAAGAGTGAATTCACAAAATAAAACACCAGGGCTATCATCAGAAGAAGAGAGACTGAGTCCTACAGAGACAAAACCAGTATCTACCTCCTCATGGCTTCTTCTAATTTGGGGTACAAGAGACACTAAGCCTGTTCCCTACCTATCCTCAATAACCTGAGTTCTGGAAAGGGACAGGGCTTCAAAACTCTCCCTTCAGTTCTGGTCACTGTTGTCCAACATGCAGGATGGCCTGTCCTTTCTCCTTTGCTGTGCACTCACTGGCAACTGCAGTCAGCACACCTCTGGATGCCACAGTACATCGCTGGCTCCTGCCCCTCCGTGCTTGGAAACTTTGTGCTTTTCTCCAGCATCTACCCTTCCGAGGCTGAGTCCCTCTCTAGCTGGATTCTGAGTGCTTTCCAACTTCTGTGTTTTCCAAGATGCAATCCATTCTGTTTCTCTACAGCTGGGGAGTCCCCTCTAGCCAGGAATGACTTTCTGTTAAATCATCCCTTCCAAAAACCACTGTAAGGAACTAACATATGGGTGTCTGATCTTCAGGAGATAAAATGAAGATTTGTGTTCTAAACCATTAGGACAAGCCAAGGTTATCATACAAAAAATGAATATACTACAAATTGCTCTCAATGCAACCCAAAATGTCACTTTCATTGGCCATGACTTTTCCTCCAGAGCACGCTGATACTACAGATACACCTGCACACCTCGAGGTAACATCGTTATGCTGATTGCCTTGATGATAAACATTAGGTTTTGAGAAGACTTTCATTAATCCCATAAATCTTATCATATTTAAAATAACATTTTAAAACTGCTAACTCAGTGGATGATTGTTCTGTTTGTCTGATTACCCTGTGTTCTTCAAAAAAGAATAATCTGAGTATCCAGCTTGGGAAATTTGAGGGGAAATGCCCATCCTTCTGAGATCATCAGGTCTAGATAGTCCTTGAGTATAGTCAGTGGCCTCTGGGATTAGTCTGACACCATAGTTCATCTGTAGATGAGCAGATAAACTTGCCAGGAGAATTTCCAATTTCTGGCATCGGGGCGGCCTGTGACCCCTGCTAGCTGCTGGCCACTGAAGGTGCGGCTAGACTCGCTGAGTGCTGCCCTGTTCTGCTCACATGGCAGCCTCCTCCTGCATTCTTCTGCTAAGGCTTATTGTTTAGGAGTTTTCTTTGAGTTGAGTCCAGTTGTATTCTACAGATTGTTTTTATGTTAGAAAAACAGTAACAGGAAAATAGAGCAAAATTAATATGAAATAATTGGCCTCTCGCTCTGAAATCTACACAGCAGCTGAAACGCCACAGCTTGGTATCCAACAATTCATGCTGAACGCTCTGGTGGATGAATTGGCTCCACACCCAGAGAGAGCAGTGCAAGCAAACCATAAAAAAATAAAATGTACTCAATCACCAACTGACATTATGGAAATAAGACACTGGCTGGCCAAAAACCACAGTGTATCAATTAGCAGATCTTAGTAGTTGGCAGGGAAAACGCTTGGTTCTGGAAACAGAATGTTACATGTTTTATGCAATCACATAATATTTTCCTTGTGTTCAAAGAAACTGCACAACACCTGAAGTATGCAGCAGTCAAGCATGGATTACGCTGCTTGAGTTTGCATCCACTCGGTGAGAACGTCCATCAGATCAGGCCGGTCCACACGGTGACTACTTGAGTTACTTAATGGGTTGATCCACTTGTTTTTCTCCCAACAGCTTTCCATACAGATTTCAAGAGCACAACCACCAAGTCTCATGCATCTTTTGGAAACTACACTATGAAGGAATCTTGATTGCCTCAGTCTTTCTAAGTAAGACCTCGAAGGATAACTGGGTGTGGTCACAGCAGGAGATGTAGGCTGCTGCTTCCAAAGCTGTCTGGTGTCCGTATCTCAAAAAGGTCCAGGGAGGGAGGAAACTCACATGATGGGGATTCACAGGGGGCTCACCGTGTGGAATCCTGAGATAATGTGCCTTGAGCTCAGACTGGCAAGGATCGAAACTTTGGCTTTGCTATTTATTAGTTCCTTGACTTGGGGAAACTGCCTTAACCTTTATTCATTTTCGTTGCTCCATTAAGAAAATAGAGAGACCGCCTACATAATACACTTACTGTGAGGCTGGAGAGCAGGCGAAACATGAGTACCTGTCGGGCATGCAGTAGGTGAGCTGAATAGCATTGCACACTCCATAGTAGAGACCGGATGGGACTCTGTCTGCTTACACAGGTGAAAATCACATGCTCAATTTTGAGCATGCACATTAAGGATAAAGATTTCTGGATGTCTGCTAGGGAGAATCTGTTTGATTGTTTTTAAACATTTGAATCATCTTGGACCGCTTTGGAATCAGGTAGATCTCATTTTCTCTGTGGCCTTGGGAAATTCCTGGATCTCAGGAAGCCTTGGTTCTTTTACAGTAGAATGGACATGAGAATCCTGGATTTTTGGTATTGTTATGAAGGCTAAGGAAGACATTCTACATCAGGCGCCCTGCATAGTACCTGAATTTGTGCAGAACAGACATGCTAATTCATAAATGAACACTGGCTCCTCCCTCCTCCTCCAGTTTCCAGGATACTCTGCTGCTATTTGCTTCACCCTGCAAGGACATTCCTGCAGGTCCCACAGGGGTGCAGGTCCTGACCAGCACAGGACTCTGCCCTTGCACTAACCTGTTCTCTGCCCTTGTCTGTGTGCCTCAAGGGAGAGAAACACAACTGCAGGAAAAGGGAGGACACTTTACCTCCTGTCGCCATTATGAGCTGATGCTAACTTCCAGGTCCTGGCTTTGATAAGAATCTCTGAATTTTACTTTATTATTTTTCCAATCAATGAAGACCTTCTGAGTCCTTCAGGGTCATATGTGGAGGAGACGGGGAAAGAGAAATGCAGTCTTCGACATTTACTCTGATGCTTCATTTGTGGGCATTCCAGTCAGGGTTTGTACAAATTTGCAAGCTACCTTAGCTTGTCCTCTTGTATTAGTTTTTATTATCATGGTGACAAGTTGTCATGGAATTCACTGCTTAGCCAACATAAATTCAGTATGCAATTCTGTAAGTAGGAAGTTAGACACAGGTATCACTGGGTCCAAGCAAAGTGCCCACAAGGCTGTGCTCTTTTCCAGATGCAGTGGGAAAGGCTCCATTTCTCTGTTCATCCAGCTGTGGGAGGAAATCCACGCTTTGCAGTTTGGAAACTGGCTCCCTATTTTCTGGCTGGCTGTAAACTGGGGGCAGCCCTCGGCCTCTGAAGTGTGCGGTCCAGTTGCTCTGGATCTAAAGATGCAGGTTCATCGTATCCTTTAGACATCTCCTCTTTCTTTGTTTCTACTTTGAAAGACTCTTGAGCTTAGATCTGGCCATACCTCCAGGCTAATCTGCCAGTCTTGAGGTCCTTACCTTAGTCACTAGTGCAAAGCCCTTGGGTAATATAGAAGTGCAGACATAGGCTTCAGGATTAGGATGTGGGTGTCTTTTGGGAGAAGGGGCGTGGTTCTGACCCCACCTCTAGACAGACTTGGGTAAACAGGGGAGGAGACTGGTCTTTGAGATCTACTGATCTCACTACACATGACTGAAATATCCCTGGGAAAGCCCTATCAAGCTGTAGAATGTGACAAACTAAGAGGCTTAAAAGGCAGGAGAAAATAAATAAGTAAATAAAAACTGACTTTCTAGTACCTAGTTACAGTTCTGGCTAACTGCAGTGTAAATTATTCTTCAAGGAATTTTGACAGAGTGGTAAATTACAACCTGCACAGCCTTAATTAATTTTGTCATGTCTCCAATTGACTCAACTTGCCCTAGTTGCTTTCCTTTTCAGGTTTCCAGGGGCACTGAATTTAGTTGTTCTCCCAAGATAACTAAGCAAAACCAGGAGAATGCCCCGCCCCCGCATTCAGGCTGTGTTCCAGCTGAATTCCTCAAGTCACACAAAAAATGAAATGGATTGTGTGCACCTAGAATTCCTAATAACGTGGAGCGGTAATGTGGGCTGATATCATGGAATACTAATGAGGGAAAATAATATGGACTGCAGGTTAAGCAGCTCTTAGGATCCAAACTCCAGAAATGGACTCTTCAGGGCATTTGGTTCCTTGCAAGCCGCCTAGGAGCAGCTGGTGCAGCCAGGGACAGAGGGACAGAGAGGGGGCTGGGAGAGGGGGACGCTGGAGTGCTTCCCGCTGATCACGCGGGCCCCCTCTGGGGAACTTTATAAAATAATGATGGCTGGGTCTCAACTTCAGGGATTCTAACTTAATTGGCCTTTAATTGGCCTGGAGATTATTGTTCAAATAGTTCTGTGAGGGATTCTAATACTCAGGACTGAGAACCACTGCATGTGATGGACCTCTGTTATTGATATAGGGATGTGAAATTCCCGACCTACTATGTCGGGTACGAGCTCGTGTTCTCTAAAATTGAAGAATGAGTTTTAGGAATAATGGAGCTAAGAACAGAATATATTTATTGAGAGAAGGAAAGCTTCTGTCTGAGAGAGACAGAAGGGATCCTGAGCGGGTTGCCAAGGACTCTGTCTTTTCCAGGGACTTTTATAGAGTAAAATCATGGGGTGAGATGGGTTTAAGATAGGGGAAACTGGAAATTCACAAGGCAGAGGGGCATAAGGTGGGACGGAACTATGGTTAACCAGTAAGATTAGTAGTTTAGGTAAAGTTGATTTAATTGGGGACAAATGGGGGACAAATTGAGTCACATAGCAGGTATTCTCAGGGAGCAGTGACTCTTCCTCTAGGGGTTGGCATGGTGCCTCCTGACTTCTTTAGGGTGATATTTAGATTCAATCCAGCTATTCCCCTCCTGGATATTTTCCCAGAGAAACTGAAAAGGTCAGTGATATATATGGATGAGTTCATAGCAGCACAATTTGTAATACCAAATCTGGGAAACAACCAAGATGTCTGTCATCCACAGAGTGAATGAAAAAGATGTGGTATTTTTATACAATGGAATATTACTCAGCTATAAAAAGGATGATCTTGATGCTTTTGTAGGTAAATAGAGACAATTTGAGATTATCCTCATTAGTAAAATAAACCTAAATCGTATTTATAAATATCACACTGTGTCTCTAGGGTAAAAACTAATAAGAAATGTAGGGGTAATAAAACCCAAAACATGTAATTGCTATTGTAAAAAAGAAGAAAGTGCTCTAAAAGATAATATTTTTTGAAATTATGTATTGTTTCTACCCTTTTTCTGTTTTGTTTCTCTTTAAATAAACTTTAAAAAAAAAAAAAAAGAATATCAGCCCTTAGCATTTGTCTGAGCCTTTGTCTTGAGGCCTGGCCCACAGCAGGAGGTGTCTGTCTCCCCCCACTTGCAGGGTATCTGGGCTTCAGCACTGGCTCCTGCTCGCCCCGCCTCACTGCCTGTAACACTTCTAACTCAGCTGCCTGAACAATACAGGAGATGGTTCCAAGCATCCAAGTGGCCTGGCATCCAGTCAGAGCTTCCGAGGGACAGGAATCTGTCAGCAGAGTGGCTGAAGCTGGCATCTGAGGCAGGCCTATCTCTAGTTTGACCCTGGCAGGTTCCCAGCACAGCTACTGTCTTATGTGTCCAGTGAGGTGGGGTTTGGGTTGTGCAGTTCTGGCCTCCAGACCAAGATGGATTTCCACTGCCAAGGAGCCTGGGACCTAGAGCTCCTCTCATCCAGTTCTGGGAGAAAGAAACCCCATCTCACTGCTATCCGTTTGCGATGCGCATGGCTTCATGGGAAGCGAGGGGAGCAGTTCTCACTGTTGTGCTAAGGTAGCCCCCAACTTCCTGTTCCTTCTCTTCTGGGGTTCTGCTTGGCTCCCCTATGCCGGAAGTCACACTGCTTGGGACCTCGCTGCTCCTCCAAGATCTGAGGCTCCTCTTCCCTACTGCTGTGCAGTGATTTCTCTGTTGGAGGGGGAATGTCTTCTCCAGGTTCCTGATGTCCCAAAGAATGGAGCAGGACACTCAGGAGTTACAGCAGGATCAGTGATTTATTTGACAGAGAAACAAGATGCACTCCACAGGTGGGAGCAGGGCAGTGCAAAGAGCTCACGGCAGCAAGGGGGTAAGATGCTGGGGTTTTAAACTTTAGGGTTTGCAGCAGGACTGAGGATTTGGTCTGATGGTTGACTCCAGCGGATGAGTGGCTTGGCCCAGGTCCTCTGCACAGGTGGTGGAGTTTTGAAACTTTACTGGCTCTTGGATGAGCTGTCACATGCAAAGCCCACAGGGGCCAGACCTGCATGGTCAGTGACATGGTGTTTAGGATTAGGGTTGGCTGAGGCTTGCAGAAGACCATTTGGTGGTGTAAGCTGGGCCCCTGGTTACCTTTCTTCCTGTGTTTGTATGCGGTCACCCTGGTCCTGCCATCCAGACTCAGAGAGTGTCTCCCCAGCTGAGCCCTCCTTTTTTCCCCCAGCTGTCCCCTGGGCCACGTGATGCCTCATCTCTAGCCCACGATGTAGGCCCCGAGGCCAGCCTCCCTTCCTTCTCCAGCCGTCTACTGAGCTACCTCCTTGCTGACTGTAAGAGCTGTCCTCTGCTGCCTGGTTTGGGGAGAACTGGGTTCCCCCAGTAACCCTGCAGGGACAGGGTTACGGAGTTTAATGAGGTGTGTTTCAGTTTAATTTTATCTTTCTTCCTCATTGCCTACAGAGTTTCATGCAGGTTCTTAGAGATCAGAGAAGACGGTACAGGAGGCAGGCCTGACAGCCTTCCTTTGGGCCCCGTGCCTGGGACTAAGTGGCAGAGGAGCATTGCTGTGCTCACGCTTTTGTTTAAGAGACAGCCCCTGAGATGGCAACAGGGTCATTCCCCTCAGGCTGCCCAGCACCCCCCACTGGCTTCAATGGGCAGAGACAAATTCAGCTGTGTGTGGGGTGAGGAGACTCACGTGCTGGAGTGTATTTCACGCAGGGGAGTTACGGATACCACGGGCCACCAGTGTTACATTCTCAGGAGCAGAGTCTGAGGGACGTTGGTGACAGTGGACCCTGAGGATCTTAACATTTCCATGTGATACTTCAGCTTGGGTGACATTAATAGCAGCAGCTCTGGCTGAGCATAGAGGGCATCTGGCTGGTCAAGTGGGCTTCCACTGGGCAGTGAATGGGTCCCTGAATCCTTCTCCAGCCAAGGACTCAGTTGCTCTTATCAATCTTCTTATCTGGTGCTTCTTTTTTCTGTTTAACGGACTCCCAGGATCCTCTCCAATGAAGTAATAAAATCTGCGATTTCAGCAGTGGGAGTTGGAGATGACTTTGCTCCTAACCTTTGGATTCTTGCCCTTATCTGCAGCTCTTCTTCATGGGCACTAACCTCCCCAGGGCAACCAGCAGCGCTGGTTTCCTTTCCACAATTTGACTTCAGCGATTTCTTGGACTTTGCATGCTTTACGCTATATAAGGAGGAGCTGTCTAGCTGAAGGAAGGTTGGATCGGTGCTCAGCCTATTTTACAGAGCACAGTTTTCTGTGCAAAGAGTTGGACTGTTTCCCAGTTTTCTGATTGTATTCAGGTCCCTCAACCAAGTGACAAATGGCAGAAAAAGCGTTTATTTTTCTCCCCTGCATTTTTAAGGTGGTCTCTGTTTTATAACATTAAAGTGAAGTTTCCTTTGATGAAACCCTTAGCAGGATTTTTTCAAGTCAGCTATGTCAAGATTAGGGTCCCTTATTCTCAGCATCTGGCAGGTCTGTGCGACTTGATCACCACGCGACATTTCCTTGTTTCCCTGTTTCATCTGTATTTTTGTGAAAGGTTGAGAGAAGCTGCTCTGAGAGATGCCGCCAGCCATCATTTTCTTTTATTTTAAATTTTTTGGTATCAGGGATCGAACTCACAACCCCATGCTTGCCAGGCAGCAGCTGTGCCGCTGAGCCATATCCCCGGGCCTCAGGCCATCAGTTTAAACGAGGACCCTTAAAGTCCATGTATCACCTCTCCTTTCAACCCACCTGGCTCCGATGCATCTTGCTTACATTTTTCTCTGCACTTTTGCATGGTACAAGTATCTTGGCTCTTGTGGTTCCTGTGAATGCTGACTGTCAGTGAGTAACAGGCTTCATGCTCAGGAGGATGGGAAAGGCGGAATGGGGTCCTCTCAAAATAAGACAAAACAGAGATCCCCCAGGTCATCCCTCACTAGGAAGAGTGGCCTGGGTTAATGTCCGCCTCCAGGGAAGCTCTAAGGACTGTCATGATATTGACTGATGACCGGCATCCCATCTGCCTCCCAAACGTCCCTGGGGTCCCCTGGAGAGATGAAATCCAATGGGGCAGGCAGCAGTCAGGTTTTTACTTCTGTGCTCAGATGCTGCACCTCACTCCTTCAGGGGTAAAGATGCTATTTGTCACCTTGCATGGTCCCCTTGATGGCAGCTGTCTCCTGATCTCAGGTAGAGGGAAGTCGGGGCTGAGTCTCTGTGTCTACTAAGACAACGGGAAACTCACTGCAAGTGAGGTGAAGCCATGAAGCCAGGATGGATGTGCTTCTGCCCTGGTCAGCAGAGGTCTGGAGGAAGAGTGGACAGGAGGATGACAAGGATGTGTGGGGCACCGTTAGGACAGGAAGAGGACAGGATGGGGAAGGCTGTCAGGCAGGGAGGCTGGAAGCTGAAGGGAAGATGGGAAGGGGACTGTGGGGTGCAAAGATGGGCAAATACAGGGCGCTGGGAAGGCGGAGGAGGGCAGGGGAGGTAGGAGGGCTCGCTTTGGTGGGGAGGGGTTTGCAGGATCCAGGCGGATGGGGAACCGGAAGGAGCCTAGGATAGAGCGGAGGAGGGTGAGATGGGAGGGAGAGCCCAGCGAGGAAGCGGCTCCTGAGTGGAACTGATCCTGAGGGAGGCTTTGCGAGCTGTGGGAACAGTCAACAAGCAAGCAAGGAGAGCAAAAGCAAGCTGTCAGTCATTTGAAAAATCAAAGGAAACTTTAAGTGCACATTATCGATAAAATGTGGCGAAGACCAGTTCTGCTTGCTTCTTGGCACCGTTCCTGTTTGGAACTTATGAGGATCTCTGTGGAATTTGAGGGTCTCTGTAGCTACAGGTTGTTCTGCCAGAGGTGAGCAGCTGTCTGGCTGGAATGTCCACTGAAGAGTACACTGGCTTCTCTTGGGAGCCCTTGGTGATGGATCAGTCATAAAATAAACCCACGGGATGCTCAGAGTTTCAGTGTCTGTGGTCATCTGGACCAGCGGGGAGCCCTGTCTGATCATTCACAACCACTGGAGATCCGCTCCCCCACCCCAACCAAAGATCAGATGTAACTTGTGCTTGTAGATCCCTCTTTTTTTTTTTATCTTTTTCTTTTTTATGGGTACCAGGGATTGAACTCACGACTGCTTGCTTGCAAGGTGGGCACTTATGCTGCTGAGCTAAATCCCCAGCCCCTTTGTGGACCCCTCTTTAAGCAGCATGGGACCCAAGCTGAATTCTCTGCTCCTTCGCAGGACCTGCGTGGGCCTGTCTGTGTGGATGGCTTCGCTCTTCGGAACTGGGGAGCCACTCCCCCAATGCAGGCAGACCGTCACGCAGACTCAGACACTGCCCCATGCAGGCAGCCCTTTCGTTCTGCTTCCGTCCTGGCCTTCCCTTGGCCCTCCCAATCTGCAGCATGTGATGCACTGCAGGCCATGGAAGAGGCGGCCTGGGGTCCAGCTCTGCCCGTGTCTGGAGAAAGACTCACAGCCATATTTCACAGAAGTCTCTTAGTAAATTAATTACAGGCAGCTATAATTCATCACGCTTTCAGTTAACAATTAATTATGTACAAGAGAGACAAATATTTTATGGAGACCAGGCAAACAACATGTATCATTTGCAATGTGGCGTTTCCCCCTCACTCAGTAGGGAAGGGATTTATGGGCTATGGATGTTGTGAACCAGGTTGCTCAGGGAAGCACAGATCCATCTGGACCTGCGAGGAGGATGGCGACCTGGATCTGGGCTGACGTGAGGCCTGGTTCTTGGAGAATTAAGTGCTTTGGCCCATCTTTTCTACCCCAGAAGCACGGGCCCGTGCAGGGATGTGTGTGGTCCCAGGAGTCTCTCCACCAGCACAAGGTCAGGACACAGTTCCAGTGTAGGGAGAAGCCAGCTAAGAGGAGTTTCCCTGCTGCTCTGCTGATGGCTGGTCTTTGCTAAGAATGGTCAGCACATGAGAGATAGATGCTCAGAGGAGCGTGGCCACGTCTCTCATCCCAAACTAGACTGAGGAAGCTCTGTGTGGTGTTGCTCGCTCTTCGGGGGGAGATAGGGTGTCGTTCCCACACTGGGCACAGCAGTACAGTAGTGATGACTGAGCACTGAGAGTTGTCCTCCCTGAGTGGTCTCCACCACTTTTGCAATCAAACCCTTTTCCTCTGTGCTCCTTCCTGCCAGAGGTCCCTGTTTCCCAGCCTTGTGGCCCTGAGCTCACGCTGGCTCCAGGTGTGTGCTCTCACACCTTGAGCCAATCAGGACATCCTTTGTTTGGGGACCTGTAATGGTTCAGGGAACAGGATAAGAGCCAGGGACCTCCACGGAAGGCTGGAGTAGAGATTCTCTTGTCTGTGCTGTGCTTGGATATAAGAGTATTACTCTTGTTACCACTACTGCTGTGATTAACATTAATAGAAACAGTAATAGTACTTCTAGAGCTTTTATTTTTGAATGCACACAGGTCTAAGTGCTTTCCATATATTCTTAATTTAATGACAACCCTACAGACAGAGGCCAATATTGTCCCCATTGTACAGAAGAAATCAAAGCCAGAGTAATTGAGTGTGATCAAGGTCACACAGCTATTAAGTGACTGAGCCAGGCCTGAAATCTAGATACAACTATTCTACAATGCGATTCTTGGAACTGCTAAAAACAGCCCTGAAATTCTGAAATATAGTGCTGAAGGGCACAGGAAGGGCTGAAGGGGAACAGGCCCATAAGAAGCAGAAGTAGGAGCGCCTTGAAGTCTAGATCCGAGTTCTGTCTGCTGCTTTAAATAAAATGATTCAGTGCATTTTCGTCTATTGCTTAAGCTCCATTTTGAGGTGGGTTTTTTTCCCTTCCAGTTGAATAGCAGCAAGGAAAGTGCATATTTGTACCAGGAAATAGGAGCAGAGCCGCAGGGGTGTGGACCTGAGAGAAGTGGTCCTTGGAGAAGGGCGGTGAGAGGACGCGGTCCACTTCAGGCAGACAGATCAGCCCCCTGTCTTGTTCCGTAATGCACCAACTAAGCATGCATCAGTCAGTGTTTACTAGAGAAACAGATACAACACAAGATATAAAAGCATATAAGAAAATACAAGATTGGCCACCAACAGTGGCCGGAGAGTTGGACAGGGAAGCGTGCAGGGGCGTCTGCACGTTAGAGACCGCTAGAGACAGAAGGATTCACTGCAGTGCCCCATGCAAGCCTGTGTCAGTCTGTCTGCAACAGAAGGGTGAGGAGTCTCCAGTGGAAGGCTGAAGGACCCCGGGAGGAAGCCTAAGGGTCTGCGTTGGAAGCCAGGAGAGCACACGCAAGCTGTGAAGACTGGAACTGCTCTGAGGAACAGAAGCAAATCCACTTTTCCTCATTTCTCCTCTATACCTCCCCGGCTATGAGTCACCCTAGGGTGGGACCCCTGTCCCCCAGGGTGTGGAACTGCTGAGATTATTTAGTTAAACTTCTGAACTTCTCAAGTTGACACAATCATCGAACCATCACCTGGCTCAAGTGTCTTCTGTTGGTTTTTGAAATTCAGACCAGCCATCCTTCAAGGTGATAGTGTTAGGACTCTTGGAAAAAGTTAGGATGGGTTTGGCCACTTCTCCTGGCCTTCAGTAAGACTTCCATAAGACGAAACACTCCAACACTCAGGAGCTTGAAACACACACCTATTATGACTCTTTGAGGTCCTGTGGGTTGTGATCATTCTTACAGGGCGTGAGGACCCGCATGTTGCTGTCCAGCTAGCTTGGGCAGTCAGCTCTCCGCCGGGCCTGACATTGATACTGGTTGTGCTCTGGGCCTCCGTGAGGCTAGAGACAGGGTCCGTTCCATGGTAGCCCCAAAGCATGGCAGCGGGGCCTGAAGAGCCTTCTCAGGCCTTCCAAGGGGCCCCGGTGCAAGCTGACAGCCTCCTTATAACTCAGCTCAGAAATCACAGTGGCACTGCAGTTGATTCTACAGATTGAGACAGAATCAGGTGGGCAGGCCAGATTCTAGAGGACTGGACTGCACAAGAGCAAGGATACTGCAAGGTGGACTCATGGAGAGAGGGACCTGGACACCAGCTCCATGAGGGCCTCAAAAGCACTGACATGTTGCCTTTGGAACTGGCCCAGGCAAAGCAGAGCGGCTCAGACAGGAAGGACGGAGGGAGTCTCTTTCCCATGAAGCCTGCAGTACTAACCAGGGGGAGGACATGAAAACCTACAGCCTTGCCAGTTTGGTAAAGCCGATCCTGTGCTCAGAGCTGTGGTGCCAGAAAGATGAGGTGGGGTGTGGGGGTCACACTGATTGCCTAAGTCACTGCCTACACAGACTCTGCTGCCAGGCGAGGGGCATAGGGGGCCGTGAGCCCCATCACACACCGAGGCCAGTTTGCCCAGGTCCATCTCCCCAGCAAGATGGCAGGGTCTCTGGCTGAAACTGTCACTACAAGGCCTTGCTGAGACAGATGAGACCCCACAGTTCCCCAGAGCCTGTAGAAGAACTCTCCCAAAACCAAACCAAACCAAGCCAAACCAAACAGCACAGTTGGACTAAACTGGACCTGTAACTCCTCATCCTAGATATTGGGGAGACATTGTTATTTTAACTTGCTTTTCCTCTGTCCCTAGTGGGTCAAGTATGTTAATATATGAATTGATTACTTGGATTTCCTCTTTTCTGAGTTTGCTTATTTTTTTTTATTTGTGTTTCCATTGAGTAGTTGTCTGTCTGTGATAAATTTAGAGAAGCTTTGGATAAATATTACCCCTTTATCAGATGTCTGTGTTGTAAATATTTTCTCAAAATGTATTCCTTATTTATTGACTTTACAATTAGTAATTGTTGTAGTCAGGGTTTATAAGGGAAAGGACTTAGTACAGGACACATCATTATAGGATTAGTGTATAATATTCACCCAAAGAGTCAAATGCAGAAGAATGCAGGAGATCTGTGGACACACTAGACCCCAAGGAATCCAGCAGAGGGCCTGGTTCCCATGGCAATGTCCTGCACGAGTCTAGTTGAAGACCTAGAGTCCATAGTACTGCCCTCCACAAGCCCAACTGTCATGGCCTAGAACCCATGACAGCGTCTCATGTAAGTCTGTATCAAGTTTGTATCAAAAGACAGCGGTGGAAGCTAGAAAGTCTGCTCCAGGGAGGTGAAGGAGCTGTGCCAGCAGGCGAGGGGTCTGCAGTGGAGCCAGGAAGCGACGCTCTAGGTAAGGACCAGAGCTCCCCCAAAGAGAGCCGCAGCCATCCTCATTGACGGCGAGGACCCGAGCTCCTCTGATGAGGAGAACAGCTGAGTTCACATCAGGGAACCAGTGTGACGAGCTCCTCCAGGAGAATCCACAGCACTGTCTTCCCCTCCAGCTCTTCATTTATGCTGTTGGCAGCGATCCTCAGGTGGGCCTTCCTTCCCCGCCCAGCACCCCGCTGACTCAGCTGACCATTACTTAACCCACCGCAGTAATTTTCAAGTAAAACATTCAGACATCCAATTTATCTTAGTGTGAAAACCATGACGTTTTTATCTTTGCTTTGAAGAGATCACTAGCACTTCCTGGCTACTGTGCCGGGGGTGGTCCTAAAGGGCTTTTTAAAAATTCTACTTGGAGTCTCTGGAGTCCAGCTCCACCCCAGGGGCTGCTCAGAAACTGTGAGTGTGCAGAGGAAAGGACAAAGGTGGAAAAGAATTCTAGCACACCTGGATCAGGAGAACTGGGAAGTAATTATGTGCTGCTTGTGCTTGGGCTCTTGTGGCAGCCGGCACCAAAGGGAGATTTGCAGATAGTGGTGTGACGCCAGGCAGGTGAGGCGTCTGTGTGTGCCATCTCGCAGGTGTGGCTGTGGTGCCACCTGGGAAGCAGAAGCGAGGGCTGAAGGGGCCCTGGGTCGCTCTGCCTCCTCCTTATCCCTTCCTCTAGCCTGCGCTTTGTGCTTCTCCCCCTTCCGTCTCCCCTCCTATCTCATTTTCTGTTTCTCCTGTTTCTTCTTTTTACTTCCTAGAGCTCTTATCTCTGCTTTTGATGTCCTCCTCTGTGGCCTCAGGGGCGTAGATTCTGGGGTGCTCTGAGGACCGCTGAGACAGCTGCAGAGCTGAGCTCCGCACCTTGTGTTTCTCTCCCCAAGTCCCTGGCTGCTTCTCATGCAGGCCGCTTTCTGTTAGCAGGCCTGAAAACAATGAGCTAATGCTTAATACTCCGTCTACCTCTGAGACAAACACTCCTTCCACAGAGAGTCTGAGCTTCCCCTAGAGACCAGAATCTAACACCCCACATCTCCTTGACCCCAGAGCCAAGCACAGATGCACACATAGAGACGCACAGGAAATCACAGCACGACTTTGACTTCAGGCACCCAGAAGACACAGTGATGTTAGGGCAATGATCAGGAGGGGAAGCAAACTGTACCTCATAATAACCAAGGATATTTCCCTAAGGTGCATAAAGTTAATCATTACCTAGCGTGAGATAATTAAGACCCACACACATTGCTTTCTGTCCTCAGTTACTAACATAGAGCTTCTCAATTCCTTGTAAGAGGAGAACTAAGAAGTCTTCTTAATACTTGGTTTTCAGTCCCAGATCCTGACCTAGAGCTTCCAAGAGCTGAGTAATTTCCTGAGTATTAGGATCATCTGATGCAGGCTGCAGACGTCCCTTGGATTCTCCCGGGTGCGAGGGACAGCTCCTTTTCTCATGAAGCCACTCTTGGTGGACTCTGGGAAAGGCTTAATGGGGCTGGTGGCCAGGGGGACCAACCATGTCACTGGAGAATTAGAGGTTACCCCCTAACCTCCAGGAAGCGGGAAGTTTGACCTGATGATCAATTATCAATGATGAACATATAATGAAGTCTCCAAGCAATTGCAAAGAACAAGGCTGGAGGCCTCCAGAGGGCTGAGCGGAGCTTGTGCACCCACTTGGAGAGGGCACTGCTCTCTGGCCTCTCCCCACAAGCCTCGCCCTCTGTGACTCATCCATCTGGCTGTTCCTCTGCAGCATTGTGGTGTCTTTCATGACACATGGGTGAGCAGCCACGAAGGCTTTCCCTGAGTGCTGAGGGGTGGGGCGTGGACACCCCAGCTTCAAGCAGTGCCGGAGGCCCAGACTTGTGACCGGCAGTCCAGGGGCAGTCTTGTGGGACTGAACCCCTAATGCAGTGGATCTTAGTTCATCTCCTGGGAGATGGTGTTGGCGCTGAATGATAGGAGAATCTCACTGTGTGTCTGAGAAAAACCTGCACACATTCTGAGGCCCAGAGATAAAGTATTCCGAGCTGAGCCTGGTCGGTTTGTGAGAATGGCCGAAATATATTTTCCCTATCTTTTATATCATGACCATGTGAGAAAATTGTTAGCCAGGTTATCAATTAGTTTACTTTATTAATTACTAAGCTCTTATTTTCATTGTTGAAAAATGTAAGAAAAGGCTTAAGGTCTAACGTGAGAAGATGCATTTAAAAAGCAAAGTACTTCAAGGCAGAATATTAACGCACAAATATAAGCAATAAGAATTATAGAAACCAAAGCAAAGAGAGATTGAGAACTAGGGAAACAGCACTATAGCTAACAGTAATATTACGGGGAGTCCGTATTTGTCAGTATGCTAAACTTGTTAAATGCACGCTCAGTTTTTACAAGTAATATGACTTACGTGATTTTATGAAACCAGCAACACCCAGCGGTCAAGCAAGTTGCTCAGTACAAACAGGAAAGAGATGACCAAGCGTAGGTCCAACCCCAAATGTGACTTACACCAGACCAAGGCTCTGGGACTTTTCCAAAGACGCGGTGACGTGGAAACTGCTCGTCTCAATCCAGACACAGGAGCCGATAGCTATCAAAAAGGACAGTTGCAGATTTGACGTTCATCGGAGTCCCTAAACAGCAAAACCCCCACAGACATAGCTGCCGTGGTTTATGCATCGTGTCAGTGTGAGAAGTCTAGGAGTTTAGCATAGTGACTCAGCAAGGGAGCGGTGCCTTGTTTATAAACATCCTCAGCCTGTGCAAGAGGAGGGCAGGGATGGTGTGGGTGCTACGCCCGCCCCAGGGGAGCAGCCTGGGTACACTAAAAGGGAAACGAGGGGGCGGACTGCTGGTGCTTTGCAGCAGCTCAGGTCTTCGCCTTTGGCTTGGACGTTGTTTCCTGGCTTCTAGCACAGACTGTTCGGCTTCCTCCTGGGGCTGTTCGGCTTCCTCGTAGACTCTTCTGCCTTGCATCACAGATTCTTCACCTTCTGTCCGACCCATTGGCCTCCTGATTCAGACTTGCACGGGACACTGCGGTGGTGAGCTCCAGCTCTTGGGCTGTGCCCTTCAGACGCCCTCTGCGTAGTCCCTCACCCAATTTTGTGCTGACCATTGTAAGCCAATCTTGTAATTTCTTATACATTTGTGTCTCTTGTGCTGTATCTTTCTCTAGGCAACCCTAACTGGTACAATAGTTAAATTTTTAAAGATAGCAGAAGGTTAGTATCCCTACCATGAGATATACTCTTGTCCAAAGTAGACACAAACAGAAAAGCTAAAGGATGAACAAGTATTCAAACAAAAGAAATGTAAGTGACTAATACATATTTGTTTAAAAAAAAAAAAACTGGAAAAACCTGGAAAATGCTAGCAGCGATCGGGATGCGGAACAGCACCGCGGTATCGTGGCTTCCTATCATGATTCTCTTGTAAAGACAAAACCAAAATGGGTTGATGGTTCAGTGCAAGTGCGAGAACAGGAACAGGAGGGACACAGCGCACTCCGCTGGGTTTCACTGTCCCCCTGGCCCTCCACATTCAGGTCCCTGGACAGTCACGTGTCCACGGTCCTTGTCATCCTGGAAAGCATGGACAATTAGAGGGGCTGGCCACCTTCTCTCAACTGTTTTTAAAGTGTTTTTATTTTGCAATAATAGTAGACGTGCGAGCAGTTTTATTAAGTAATACAGCAGTCCTGGAACCTGAACTAAGCGTCTGCCAGTGGTAACGTCCACGCAGCTTCACAGTCAGTCAAGATGCAGACCGCTGATGTCACCACCGGGACTCCACATGTCCTCCCGTAGCTGTCCACATCTCCCCCTCCTCCACGGCTACTGCCAGCCCGTGCGCCATTCTATCACCGTTTCCTGTGGTCCCTGAGAACCACTAGAACATCGAGCACCACATCTGAAAAGCCCTTTTGTGTTCCCAAGGATTTGCCAAGTCAAGGGGACCTTGTAAGAGGTCAGGACTGGACTAAGGGTATAACGTGGAGGACACTAGGTACTGGGCAAACTAGTCTGACCCGCAGAACCTTTCCCGCTGTAGGCTAAGTCCTTAGAATGCTGGTCCCATGATGGAACAGTGCAGCTAATGGAATTCTATCTATAAATCCCCTCCTTACAAAAATCGGGTGCAGAGAGTATGGCAGGAGAGGTGCTACCATCCAGTTCCAGCTGGCTGCCGCTGGACATGGTGGTGGAACAGAGTGATAAGGAGCAGTAGGGTCCATCCCATCATCATTGCACTGTTGGGAGCTGCTGCTAAGCAAGTCCTCACCACCCACTGAACAATACTTTTTATTTTTCATTTGATTAGTGCATGTTTGTAGCTCGTGCATTTTACAGTCATCTTGGGGGCGGTCACAGGTACATTCCATTCCATCCCCTTGTGCCTTTCCATTCGTTCTTTAACATTCTGTTTGTCTGTACTTTGTTCGGCGAGAGATACCATCTGGTGTTTAAGCTTGTGCGTCTGGTTTGTTTCATTCAACGCTATACATCTGTTTTCCCTCCAGGGTCCCAGATCTACCCTTCTGAGGCAGAGTAGTGCTTTATCATATCTAGGGACAGTACCGCACATGCCCCTCCTGGCTTTGCTGCGTGGTGCTGTGACTGAGTACCTCAGTGCTCGTGGGCCTCCTGAGAGGTGCTCCTGGACCCCATTGTGCTTCCCAGGGACCTCTCCGTATTAATAAATACTAATCAGTCCTGTCATCCCCTGGTAATAGCACTAGGTCTTAGCAAGCCTTATTTCTCACCAGCTGTGTCTGCATATTTCCTTCGGTGTCTGGGCAATCTGTGAACAGGGCGGTCTTGTTCTGAGAACATTAAACAAGTTGAATCATGCTTGATACTGGGTTTCCTCACTCAGCATGATTTTCCAGACAGTGGCACGGGGTTGGTGTGTGCAGCTTCCTTGTATTCCAGAGTGGGCTTCCGCAGTGTGGGTGGACCACTGTGAACGGCTCACCCTTTGAAGGATGGGTTTTTCTTCTTCGAGGCTCATAGGCGCCAAGCTGCCATGAGGTTGTGTGCCGCTGCAAACTTCCCCTTCTCCACAGTCGGCACCTGCAGTGCGACGGCTGAGTTGTTTAGTCGTTACACCTCCAAATTTACTTCTTTAAAAAATAAACTGATGGGGCTGGGGATTTAGCTCAGCGGCATAAGCGCCTGCCTTGGAAGCAGGCAGTCGTGAGTTCGATCCCTGGTACCGGTAAAAACGAAAACGAAAAAGACCAAAAAAAAAAAAAAAAAAAAAAAAAAAAAAAAACTGGCAAACAGTATTGAAGCCACCGTGAGTAAGTGGCCCGGGTTCCCACATCTTTGGAAGTCACAGGAGTGGAAGTATTCCTTGTTTTAGCCATTTTGATTCTGGGGAAGGACATCTTGGTGTGATATGGATTTCTGTATCTCCCATGATTAAGGATGTTGGACATCTTTCCATGCACTATTTTGTGGAACTGTATTAACATTTAAAAAAAATTTTTTTTAAATCGGTACCAGGGATTGAACTAATGACTGCCCACTTGCAAGGCAGGCACTTATGCCACTGAGCTAAATCCCCAGCCTGCATTAACATTTTTGACATTCCATTTTTATAATATTTCACATAGCTTTTCTAATGGTACCTGTCGGTATTAACTTCCACAGAAAGCACCCCTGTCTGCTTGATTCCTGTTGTTACAGATTAGGTGAAGTCTTGAAGTGAAATCTTCTATTTCTGTTTACTTTATGTCTTTTTATTTTCCTCTGCATAAAAATTCTTAAATATTTCATCTACTTACATTAGAGAGCGTAATCAGTTTTGCTCTGTCTAACAGAATTGAGAAAACTTAAGGGAAAATAAAAGCTTTATTTGATCCATATTTTTTTAGCTGACTAAACACTGTCTTGCTTCTCTTTTTTGTACCAGGAATCACACTCAGGACCTTGCACTTGCCAGGTAGACACTTACGTTACTGAGCTGTATCCCTGGCCCCCAGTCTTTTTTCTTCATCTTCCAATACTATTTTTTAATTATTTTTTTTTGGTACTGGGGATCGAATAAAAAAATTATTAATCATTTTTTCAATATACAATGTTTGCACTGTTTCTGTGGAGATAACATTTTTTATCACTTCTTTTCTCCTTAAAGAACTTCCTTGAGCCATTCTTTGCATAAATCTTCTGTTGACGAATTCATGGTGTTCAGATTCATTTTTCTCTGGATATAGGGTGTCATTTCCCCTGCTGTTTTTAGATGTTTTATCCCCTTTGTATTTAACTTTAGAACAGTCATCTAGGATTTGTCTCTCTATGGGGTTTTTTTAGTTCAACCTATTTAAGGTCTGTTCAGTTTCTTGGCTCCATAGGTGGATGTCTCTTCTCATATTTAAACACTGGTTTAGCCACTATTTTTAAAATCCTTCCCAGCCTGCCTCTTCCCCTTCCTTCAGACACTAGGATGACACAGGTGTTGTGACTTTTTGTGATAGTCCCTCAGATCCCCGGGCTCTGTCCGTTTTTTCCAGTGCACCTTGTCCCTATAGTTCAGATTTGACCATTTCTAATGACCCGTCCAGTTCACTGTTATGTCCTCTGTCCTCCTCTTCTATCGTTGACCTGTCCCTAGAGCTATTTTTTCCAGTTAGTACATTTTTTTTCTGTTATAAAATTTCCATTTGGTGATTCTGTGTATCTTTTCTTTCCTCGCTGAGATTTTCTTTTCAGTTTGCACCTTCTTTTTTCAAGCTTGTTTGTATTTTCTTGCGGAAGCATTTGTATGGTGGCTGCTTTGCCATCTGACATCTCTCCCATGTTTGTGCTGGCACCCATTTATTGCCTGGTTTCATAAACTTTGTTATTTTCCTAACCCCTGCTGTATGCCTTTGTGACTTCTCATTCCTGGGACAAAATAACACCCACCAGTTTAAGAAGGAAAGATTTACTTTAGCTCAGAGTTTTTAGCAGTCTCAGGTCACAGCTGACTCCAAGGCAGGGGGCCCAGCAGGCGGGCATCACACAGGAGGACAGTCCATGGCAGGTCGGACAGAAGGCAGCAAGACTTCTTTCCTTCTAGGCTTCCAGCCTATCGGTTGATGCTTCCCACATCCAGAACGTGTCTTTCTTCCTCAGTAAGCCCATCACCAACCCAACATTTTGCTGTACCAATCAGTGGCCAATTCAGTATCACAACATGATCCAGCCACTCCTGCGAGGGCATGAGGCTTTGGGGGACATCCAGATATAAGCCATAACAGTGCTGACTTTGACTGAAAACTGGATATCTTGGGTATTTTATTACAAGATCCTGGATCTTGAGCCAGGCATTGCATATCTGTAATGCCAAAACTCAGCAGGCTGAGGCAGGTTAATTTCCATGAGTTAGAGATCCAATTAAACTACACAGCAAGTTGAAAACCGGCCTGGTCTACATAGCAAGATGCTATCTTAAAACACAACACAGCACAACACCACAAAAGCAAGCAAAGAAAAAGATTCTAGATCTAGTCAGTTTAAATCTTCTGTTTTTAACTGGTTTAATTCGATGCTGCTTTGACAGTGGAAGGGGGCGCATGATACAGGTGCTGCTAAGCTGGGGGAAACTGCTCTTCTCCACGTGGGCT
Source organism: Cavia porcellus (assembly GCF_034190915.1). Classification (NCBI taxonomy): domain Eukaryota; kingdom Metazoa; phylum Chordata; class Mammalia; order Rodentia; family Caviidae; genus Cavia; species Cavia porcellus. Next base: position 4,850,860 of record NW_026947506.1, read on the forward strand.
CAGCACAAGAGGGGGATGGGGCTCTGCTGCTGGTGCATAAACGGGGGCGGGGGGGGGCTCTGCCGTGGCTCCTTACTCAGCCTTGCTTTGTGCCACCCTGGCTAGGGAGGATAAAAGTGCTTCTTTTATTCAGGGCTCCTTTTGCAGGTCCAGGGAGGGGCCAATACCAATAGAAGCAGTAAAGTCCCTGACTCCCCGCCGAGCTTCCAGGAAGGAGTGGGCAGGTGCCCCCTCACAGCTGGGAGAGCCAGGCTTCCCAGGACACGGTGTGCTTTTCCCGTTTGCATCTTTAATCTTTGTGTGACCCGCATTCATTGGTGTTGGTGGGTCACTGCTTCTTCAGCTCCAAGTCTAGGACTGATGGGACAGAAAGAAAACCTGAGGATGTCGTGGGCGTTATTCTTCCCGTCCTGAGATCCCTGATACCTCACCTGGCTCCTCCTCTTCTCCAGCTGTAAGTCTTTTTGTGTGACCTGCAGTGTCCAGGACTTCCCTTGCGTCCTCTTAGATCCATAGTTTTCTTATGTTAGGTTGAACACTGTATTTTGTTAAGTTTAATCCTATGAAATCATGTCATTCAGGTTTTTTTAAACCATGAATGAGTTATAGTTATGCATTGTTTAACTTAGAAGGTAGCTATACCTTCTAAGAAATGTGTCACTGGAGTTTTGTCACAGAGTTCATTTGCACCCAGGATGGGTGTGGCCGCTGTGCCATAACGTAGCCTACTATTTACTGTAAGCTTTATAGGTAGAAGGAATATATATTTTTAAAGCCGGATAAATGGAGAGGGTGGCAGAACTTTACTTATCTCTTTTGTAGTATGTTTCTGATTTGCAGCAGCTGTACACAGCATCTTGGGGGGCTGGCATTTGTACATTTTACATCTCAATCATTTGTCTGTCTCCTCCATTCCCGCCCGTTCCCCCATTCCCCTCCACCCCTATAGAGCCTCTCTCTCCAGATTTCCAGTCATCCCTCCTTTATTTTTATCTTTAGGTTATTTATATGGTGGGTTTCACATACAAGAGAAGCCAGATGCTATTTGACCTTCTATATTTGATTTTTTTTCACCTTAGCACAGTGGTTTTAAGACCCATGCATTTTCCCACAAATGACTCAAATTACGAGGAGGAATGAATTTTAATATTAGAAGTGTAATGAATGGATAAACAAACCAGCAACAGAGTTGTTTGTTGTTATCACCATCGAGTAGTATGTGCTTTACATAATTTTATGTGCTATATGTTTCCATAACTGGTAACACAGTAGATTCATTTACACCATAAACACACAAATAATATGTTACACTCCTGTATTATAATGGTTACAGCCTCACTGGTGATACACTCCTGTATTATAATGGTTACAGCCTCACTGGTGATACACTCCTGTATTATAATGGTTACAGCCTCACTGGTGATAGGAATGTTTCAGCTCCATTGTAATCTGATGGGCTCCTTGTTACTTATGTGATCCATCACTGGTCTGAACGTTGATTTGTGACACACGACTACTGTTCTCTACTTACGTATGCGTAGCATACATGCTATTGATTTTGCATAACTGTTTTGTAAGGCACTCAGTTCCTCATCATATAATCTTACTAATTTGTTAAATTTTTACTAGACTCTCTTGGGATACTCAACACACAATTATATTTGTTAGCAGTTTTTCTGTGCAATAAAAGAGCAAAAATATAAAAGTAAAACGTGGCCTTTATTCCAAGGATATGGAGAAGGGTCTACAACCAAAGGCAGTCTGGCTTCCTCTGACCGGAACGTGGGGTGTGGGATACACATATGACCTCTGACCATGGGAGGTACTTAGGGTGGGCATTGATGAGGCGTGAGGAGCTGATTGGAACTTTTTTTGCACGCACTGGGAAAGGAAAAACTAACTTGTAATAAGGGAAGGAGAGGTGTCCTTAGGGTAAACCTCCCTGATTCAGCCTTTCACAGCCATAATGTCCTGTAACTTACTCTAAGGCAAAATTCTTTCAATATTATCAGTAGACCATCTTTTAATATGTCCCAATATTCATAGTTTGGTGACTGAACAACAACAATTGGGAGATAAACTGCCTGTGAATGTGGACTGAATAAATGTCAACTTGGTCACAAAACTGAATGCTAATTCCTGCAGAAATAGGTTAACTTGGGTAGATTTCACCTACAGAAGTGAAGCAAGAAACAAAAGCATGCAATGAGGGATCTTGTTTTTCTGAAACACCAGCACATCTGTACGCAGCTGTCTACATGGCATATACATGGTTTACAATTATATAGAGAGTGAGAACTAGGAGAAGACATCAGGCGATGGATACTGGCAGTGGTAACCTGCCAAAGAGATTTTGCATCACGGCTGCACTCGGATGCTCTTCACCACAGAAGCAGCAGCTGCGATGCAGAATCATTTGTGTTAAACACAGAGTCGTGTAAGGAGACACAAGGAGCCACGGCCAGAGAAGTGCAGCCGTGATCCCAAGCGCGTGTGGGAATCCGGGAGACTCGGTGTTTACGTTTTATGAATTATTCAACACGCTTACCGTGAAAGTATATTGTAGGATCATAAAATACAGAGGAACTATAGAAATTTTATGGTAGAAATTAAAAGCAAAATGTCGTAAGAAGAGTTCGAGCTTCACCAGCAGCTTTTTGCAAATTTCTGCTAGAATGCTAAAGTTTCTTTGATAAGAAAAAAATCCAGAAACTCGAAGATTAAATAAACTCCACAGAATTAATTGGACTAGCCCAAACTGAAAAGGGAATTTTGCATTTGTCCCCTGGAAGGACATGGGTCTATGCAGCCTGAGAGCCCAGAAACTGACTGTCACTGGGTAATTTCTCATACTTTAAGATGGATCCTTTCTGGCCATTTTCCCTCTAGGGGCCTCCATGGGCAATATTCAGGGCGAGTCCTCTCCCTAAACAGAATTTTGCCTTAGAGTAAGTTACACACAGTACTCAGCACTTGTGCAGAGGTGGCAGAAATTGGTTAGTTTTGTCCTGCCATGATTGAGTGCACCAGGAAAGCAATTACTTTGCTAAAAATGATTTGGCGTGCACAGACAGTAAGGAAGGGACAGCTACCCTGAAAATAAGCAGGTGAAGTAGAGATGCTTGCAGAGAGGTTGTCAGATGCTAGGGGTCTGCAGGGCTCTGGGCTCGCAGACGGGTGCCCACTGCCAAATCTGTGGCCAGCAGAGTCTGTCTCCCCCCCGGGGTGCTAGAGGTTCAGCCGCCTCCCCACCCGCTGGGCACATTCCCTGGACTCCCCTTCCTTCAGGCCTCAGACTTCCCTCCACATCTGTCTCATCTGCTGCGGTCTCTGCTCTCTTCTTCAAATGCACACAGGCAGACAGAGATAAGTCAGCCCAAAATACAGAGGAAGACGCATTATCAGCTGTCCAGTGGGAAGGAAAAAGGGCTGATTTTCCCTTCCCTTCCCTCCCCTCCCCTCCCCTCCCCTCCCCTCCCTCCCTTCCCTCCCCTCCTGTCTTCTTCCCTTCCTTCTTGGCCATGTCCTGGACCCAGACAGATGGGCAGCAACCACTGCAGGGAACTTCTCACACAGAAATCATGTGCTGATCCTGACACGGGGACAGGAAGCTCCTGATCCCATGGAGGGCGTGGTTGGGATCAGGGAATGAATTTTTTTTGCTAACATCTGAACATCTCCGTAGCCCCATGACAGTTTGCCTGAGCCCTCCATGGGATAATTAGAGAGAACAGGCTTGGGTAGTTGTATCTGGAATGTTTTGTTTTGTCAGCTACCAAATGATCAGAAAAAGTGTTGAGAAAAAGCGAAGAGGAAAAGAGAAGGATGCAAACCAGAGCTCTGTGCTAGATCTTAACTACGGTTGTTTTAGGGTGACGATACAGGAGTAGGAATCTTCTGTATCATCCTCAGCAACTCTCACATTTTCTGTGATGATAGATGATGCTTGTTTACATTTACTTTTTATTTTTAAAAAGCGAAACACAAAGGGATAAAAATAATACAGAATTGCCAAAAAAGAACTGTGAGAAATCAACACGGGTTAATATATTACACATTTTTATCTTAAGCAAGAGCATCTGGAATTAAGGATGGAAGACAGAGGAAAGACGGAAGGAAGTGAAAAAAAGAGAAATTTCCAAGGACTCTTTTTTTCTCTGCAGGAGGAAATCAGAATACAGCTTTGGTGGAAAGATGGGAAAGCGCTGGGACTTTATCTCTGTAGAAATAAGGGCAAATTTAATGCTGCAAAATGCTTGGTTTTTTTTTCTGTGCTAGTTAAACTTTCCACTCAGGGTAGAGGTCACAGTTTCATAAGGCATTGATTTTTTCGAAGGGCAAGAGGTAGAAAACCTTTTAAGGAATTAACGTCCCTTCTCAATTCTGTTCAGAGGGTGCTGATTCATTGGGTCAAGGGTGCTGACTGGTTTTCTATCCTGTTTCTCGGTTTCCTCATCTGCAAAACAAAAAAGCTGAGTGTAAGGATCTCTAAGGTCCCCAAAGCGCTACCATTCAGAAATTCTAATATTCTTCCTGCAGGTTGGTTATCTCAAGATCTCCTAATAGACAATGCACGCTCCAAAGAGGGAGATTCAAATTTTTACCCTGTTTCGTAGCGACATTTTTATAGCAGCTAATGCAGACACATGGATGGGACTTTGTTTTAGCATAGTTTTCTAGTTTTATAAATATTAATGAATATTATATAAATTTAAAAAGCAGAAAAATCACCTTCAAAGCCACTCCTATGACCCTTTTAAGGTATGTTTCCAGTGTATTTTCAGGGCATGTATATTATAATTATGGGTCTCATTTTTCACTTTATATTTTGTGACATTTTCCTGCACAATTAAATTATCTTCTAAGTAATTATTTTTAATGGATAAATGAGATTTAATCATTTTTAAAAGTCTCCTGTACAAACTGTATTATTCATAAGCTATCATTGACCTTATGCTCTCTCAGCATTTGGCAGTGATGGAATTCTTTGAGATCACAGAGTCTGAGAGCGAAATCTTTGCTTTTTCAGAGATTCTGTGACTCCAGACACGGGTTGTTGGACTTCACTATGGTTTATTTTCCCTGGATAAAAACTAAAAAACACTACTGTATCATTCTTGTACTGTGTGTACAAGGATAATACATTTATATACTGCACACTATCTATATAAGGTAGATATGTTGGGCTGGGGATTTAGCTCAGTAGCATAAGCGCCTGCCTTGCAATTGCATGGTCATGAGTTCAATCCTCGGTACCAAAATAAATAAATAAATAAATAAAATAAAATAAAATAAAAGGTAGATATATTTAGATGCTGTACACTATCTGCATAAAGTTGATATGCTTACATACAGCATATTGTCTATGTCTATGGTATAGTTCAGACATTCTGTTTTCCTCCAAGCTCATACTTAAGACTTGGTCCCTAACTGGTGATTAAGAGGTTGTGGAACCTTTGAGGGATGGCGCTCATTGGGAGTGTGCCTTAAAAGAGACTGTGGGAGCTCAATCTCTTCTCTGTCCTTTGTTCCCTGGCCATGAAGTGAGCAGTTTCCCTGCATCATGCACCCTGTCCATGACGTGCTCTCTTATTCCAGGTCCGAAAGTAACAGGATCAATTGGCCATGGACTGAATCCCCACAACCATGAGCCACAAGACACCTCTTCTCTTTGTAAGGTGATTTCTCAGAGATTTGTTATGATGACGGGAAGCTGACGTCATAAGGCTTCCTGGAAGACTGAGCCAGTGGTTCTGCAGTAGGGCTGTATCTGCTCACCCACCCCACACTGCCCTCTCCTCTCCCCACAGCATTTCTTTATTTCCAGCTTCTGAGTGATCAATACCTTGGCTCTGTACAACCAGGAGACAGGCTGCAAATATTTCACAATTAAATTCTCGTTTTCCTAGAGAGAATTAGAGTAATTGCCCTTGTCTGAGCATTAGGGACGCGGAGCTAAACCTAAGAGAGAAAACGAAGGGAGGGCCTTCTTGCCAACCCCGATCTCCAGAATTAGGGACCTGTGTGAAGCTGGGTCAGGACCACATGACCTCTGCATTTCTGGGAAGAGGAGCAGGCCACTCCCAGGTCACCCTTCAAGTAGGGTCCCTTTGTGTTCCGAACAACTCAGCTCTCAGCTGATCCACCCCGTAACAACGACAGCACAGGAGGATGGATACCAACAGATGGAAGCTGTGGCAGTAAGTCAGAGGCCACCGGCTCCTTCCGTATCCAGTCTGCCTGCGGTCACTCTGCCTGACTGACAGTTCCACCCGTCCTGGGCTGGGTCACACAGATGCACCCTGACCCGGCCTCTGGTCTGGATCACCATAACTGACGAGTCCCCTCCTGTCTACAGACAGCTTGCTTTTACCCTAATCTCCTCTATGGAACCATGCCTGATCTCCACGCTCCAGTCTCCTAGGAGCCATTGGTGACATAGAGGACAGGCTCCCTCCTCTGAAGAGGACAGACTGCACAGAAACAGCCTAGGACTCCTACGGGGCAGCCCCTGCCCGGCTGCGTATCACAAGCGCCTAGCACACTCGTGCCGTTTCCAGTAGTGCAATGTTCCACACGACAAATGGTGTCCACGTGTAGGTGCTTCTTATCTATTTTACAGTGATTTTATTTTTGTTTATTTGTTGACTTTTAGCACTAACAAGGTAATGTGTAAAATATGATGTGTTGATACATGTGCTCATTGCAGAATGAATAGCTCAAGCCACATAATGTATACATTAACACATACCTTTTTTTATTTTTTGGTAGTGAGACCACTTAAAACCTATTCTCTTGGCAAGTCCTTAGGATAATTTTTCAGAAACATAATTACCTTCTTAAGTATGGACATTTTTAAGACTTTTAATAAATACAGACCATCATGCCCTCAGAATGAGTTAAAAAATTAAACTCTAATAAGAGGATCTGCTTTCCTAAAATTTTCCCCAAATTAGTATAAAACATATAGTTAAGTTTTGCTTGTATGATTCTAAGAGCAATATAGGAATGCTTATTTTAAAGGCATCCATTTTTTAAGCAAGTACATTTTTTTGTTTTGACCAAATTAGCTCAGCATCATTATTTTTAATGCAAGCGAGCTAGCATTCTGTGTTTTCATGGCTTTTTTTCACCAGGCCTTTATTAATAAAGCATTTAGTTTGGATAGAAAATTTCAGACTTTCTAAATTTTACAATAAGTCCACTAACTCTTGAACATTCCTTGAACGTTCAAATCTTGGTGAATATTTTTAAGTTAGTCTCCTACTGTAATTTCTAGCAGTGAGTTCGAGGATAGGCAGCCTTGTGTGTATATTTCTGATCACTCATTACCAAGTCACTCCTTGAAAAGGTGATGCTAAATGCCACTCCCGGCTTTGAGCACTCCTGATAACAATCATTATAATTTTTGAACTTTGCCAATTTTTAGTAATAAAAATGTACCCTTTTCTAAATTAATTTTAATCTTATTAATGAATTTACATATTTATCTTTTGGAGAACTTCTATATCTTTTCTGTTTTTTCCACGGAATTCTTTTCTGTTTTCTACTTTTTGCTACATGTAATATGAATATTGTATTAGCAATTTTAGTAGTTATGATGCATGATAAATAAATAATTTAATGTCCTATGATAATAAGTGCTATAAATTAGGGAGTCTATTTTCACACATATTTATAATATTGCCCTAGTTTTGCGTTTGTATCTTAGCTGCCTTTCTGACGTCAGGCTGACAATGATCTTATCCCAGGATTATCAACACATATTTTTAAGTTTTTCTCAAGTTATTTTCCAGTTTTATTTTCTTTGTTTGAATCTCAAAATCTTCTAAATGACTTAAGTGTAAGCTCTACCATCAGAACTTTATTTTGCCCAAATCTGGCCAGCTTCCCCAGCAACATTTGATAAATAACTCACTTTATTTTTGTACTAATATTAACATATGCTAGATTCCATTTCATTGGTCTGCTTCTGACCCCTACACTGTCCTTTGCTGTCCTTGTGTGGTTGTGTGCAGCATAAAACGTGGGCTAACTCTCTGCATTTTGGGATGGGAACCTGTGCCTCTTCATTCCTCCCTGTGAACATTTCTTCTCCATCTTCACAGGAATGTGATTCCAGCACAAATGAATTTTTTTTAAAAAGTAGGAAATAGCGTTATTATAATTTTGTTAAGAATTATGATGAATTTATAGGTTGATTTAGGGGATAGTGAAATATTAGCAATAGTACATACTTGATTCCAACATTACCCCATGCTAGCCAAGTTTTGCAGTTTTCTCCAGGTGTTATGAATATTATGTGTTTTTCATGCCACAGTGTTTGTTATACATTGTCAATGGAGGATTTTTTTCCATTGTTCCAGTTTATTAGTAAAACAGTTCTTGCTTTCATAACTGTTGCTAGTCTTTGACCTTATTACTGAACATCCATAATCATTTTATTCCATCTGATATTTTTAGTTTCTACTAGGAAAGAAATCATGTTTACAAACTATGATAATTTTGACCTTTCTATTTTATTATTGTAATTTTTTCTTTGTGACATTAACTAGAAGTAGAATCTAGAATATCAAAACTAATTATACTGTGTAAATCTTCTTTTTTAACTTTAGTGAGATTACTTCAAGACATGGGCAATATTTTCTTTTTGTTTTTTGAGGACAAGGGGCACCAGGGACTATGCCTAGGGCCTCATGCATGCTGAGTATATGCTATATCATCGAGTTACATCTCCAGGCCCACACAATATTCTCTGTTGATTTCAGGTAGATGTCCTTTATCATTTTAAATAATTCTTTTTTCAGTTAAAATTTTTCCTATAATTGCCTTTTTTTCCTAGTTAACGATGAATGTCAAACTTTATCAAATATTTTTCAAGCATCCACTGGATGCTCATGCATGTTTTTCTTAACACATAATGTGATTAATTAAATAAATATACTTCTGAGATTCCATCTCAGCCCAGAAAAAAATGGCTATGATCAAGAAACCAACCAATTACAAATACTGGTAGAGATATGTGGAAAAAGGAATCCTTTCTCCCCTGTTGGTGGGAATGTAGACTGGTGCAACCACTGTGGAAATCAGTGTAGAGATTCCTCAGAAAATGAGGATTAGAGGCCCCATTGGACCCAGCTATCCCAGAAGAATTAAAAACATCATACCACAGCGATATATGTGCATCCATTTACAGCAGCATAATTTGTAATAGCTAAATCTTGGAAACAACCCAAATACCCATCAGCTGAGGAATGGATAGAATTATGTGGTATCTTTGTACAGTGGAGTATTACTCAGCTACAAGAAGGATAGATTTGAGATTTTTATAGGTAAGTGGATGCAACTAGAGACCATAATCATAAGTGAAGTCAGACTCATGTATAAACATCATATTGTCTTCCTAGCATAAGAAACTGAAAGAGGTTTCTTAGGTGGGAAGACAGCAGATCAGTAAGCAGCAAAATAGGGAGCCTCTCTGAGAGAAACAGTTCAGATGCTGGAATTAAACATCCTGCAGAAGACCAGACACAGGGAGATGGATCCTCTCAACTCAGGAAGAAACTAAAGGGAAAGAAAAAAAGAAGCAGAAAGAAAGAAAGAAAGAAAATTGTGGACAGAAGGCTGTAGCTAGACTCGCTGTCCTTGGAGCCAGCCCTTTGTGCATGAAAAGCTGCTGGAATCTGGAGACATGGGGCCACAGTAAAGTTGGGGGCTGGCGAGCCCAAGGGCCTCAGTGGGAGGACGCAGTCATGGAGGGGAGTGGCAGAGCAGAGAGCAGTACCAGCTCAGAGATCAGCACCAGCTCTCAGTGAGTAGGAGGAACTTAGTCCTCCTGCAGGAGTGGGACACTGGCCACATGACATTTTGGAGTTGGGCAGGACAATGCGATCCAGAACCGCAGCAGCTTCAGTCAGCCACTCCTACTGCAGAGCAGATTGGTGAGAACTGCTCACACTAAGTCCCACCTCTGTGCACGATCCAATAGCAAAGGACAAGGTCTCCCTGAAGCTATACCTAACCAGCCCCATCTGTGTGGCACACACTGATGTGGTGAGGCCTCCCAGTAGGTGACCAGCTCAGAAGGGAGGGGCTAGCCTGCTCCACCCCTGCCTGTAATTCAGTGGCTATCAGCAGACTGGGGAGGGCAGCAATCCCTAGCTAGCATGCTTCAGAGTAATCGTGGCTATACAAGAAGTGCTGGGGATCCCCACTGTCCACTCATCTTGAGGAAAACAGAAACATGACAAGAGGATGAAACAAAAGGCAATCTCCAGCCCCCAACACAAACACCACTGGCCCGGGAGAGGTAAACACAGAAGAGATCAGGGGTTGCACACCTGCAGTGTTGGAAAAAGCAGCATCTGACATAAAGAATTATCTTTGTGACATTATGAAAGAACTGAAAACAGAAATTCTAATACAAGTAAAGGAAGATATAAGAAAAATAATAAAAGAAACGCTAAGCACCTCTCAGGAAGACACAGATGGAAGAGTGGAGGAACATAGAAAAAGCAGGGAAACCTTCAATGAAGAACATTAAAAAAACCTGCAATACATGAAACAGATTTAAAGAGATATCAGAAAATTAAAAACTCCATTGAAAGCTGGAAAAACTGCGTGAAAGAAACTAAAGATAGACTATCAGACCTTGAAGACAGGTTTGCAACATGTGATTGAGAAAGGAAAGATCTCTTAAAAATAACAAGGAACCAGGAAGTAACAATACAAAGCTAGAAGATGACAAGAGATGACAGGAAGATGACAGGATAACTTAAGAATAAAAGATGTGCATGAAGAAGCAGTGGTGAACACCATTGTAATACAAAGGCTATTTACAGAAATAATTAAAGAAAACTTCCCAAGCATAGGAAAAGGAAATGATATTCAGATATATGAGGTGTACAGAACTCCAGCCAGCTATAGCCAAAATAGATCTACATCCAGAAATATAATAATCAAGATCCCAGAAATTCAACACAAGAACAGAATATTAAAAGCTGTCAGAGAAAAGAAACAGATCACCTACTCAGCTAAAAGGAAGGAAAACCTTGAGGTTCTTGTAAGTAAATGGATACAAGTTGAGACCAAGCTCAGAGATAAGAAATATCAGAACCACTTAGGTAAATAGCTGTTTGCCTCCCTAATCTAAAAACTAAAGGAGTTAGTGGGGTACAAAATGTACAATGCATCCTGGGAAAGTGAGAGGGGAGGAATTGTCTAAAGAGGGAAGGCAGAGGACATTGGTAATCTTATATCCTGATTTGAAACCCATATTGCTTCCATTGCTCTGTTTAGTTTGGTTATATGCTGTCCCAATTTGTCTATTTGTACTAGATTTGAGGGCATAGACAGCTATCCCAAAGGTAGCAGTATATACTATGGTAACTATTTTTAATTTCCTATTAACTTAATCTAAAACCCTGTATTGCTTTCACTGCCTTGTTTTGACTGATTTTATTTGAATCTGTTATGTTGGTTAGTATCAAGTCTGAGAGTATAGGCAGCTACTCTGATGATAATGATTGACTATGATACCCATTCTGGTTTGACTACTACCCTCTTTTGAAGTCCTATAATATCCTCAATGGTTTTTTATTGATTTTGTGCTATACTTCTATATTCAATGGTATTATACCTGATGATATGGGCAATTCTATTGAAGATAATAAAAGACATCATGGTAACCATTGTAGATCTCCTTGTATTGTGGTTTTAAGTTATGCACATCTTTTTCTTTTGAATGACCACATGCCATTCAACACATTGTTTTTTGTTGTGTTTCTCTCTCATTTGGTTTTATTGTTTTCAAAATAAAAAGAAAGAAACTGAAAGAGTAAATAAGATCCAAAAATTATAATATTTATCATAAAAAGGAAAGAAATTGCTCAAAAGAAAAGAAAACTGGGATGGGGGAAAGGATAAGGCAGGAAAACAAAAGTATATATACACATATACATACATGATAGATAATAAACTACTAATTTCTTTCAGTTCATAGAAAAGAACAGTTTGTGCTTATACCATCAGATCAATTTTGCATGCCTATGTATAGCAGTCTGAGCAACTACTCTGAAGATAACAATATATTGACCATTGTTAATTTCCTATTATCTTGATACAAAATTCTGTATCATTGTTTTTACATTTTTTTCTTTTTAAAATAAAAAAAATAAATATGCTTTCTAATATTAAGGTCTCCTTTTGCTTCTAGAATAAGTGCTCCATGTGTATCCATGTTCTCATCAGAGACGCAGTACCCTACACTGAGCGCTTTAAAGAGGAGGGGTTTATTTGGCTCACGGCTTCAGATCATGGTCAGCTTTCTCAAGGCAGGGACATCATGAAGGGCAGGGTGGGGAGAACAGCTCAGTTCATGGTGGTTGGAAAGCAGAGCAGGGTAACAGTATCTGAGAAGACAGAGAGGGACCAGACAGACACCCCAAGGTCATAGACCACCCAAAGATGCCCAGAAAGTTACTTCACTGATCCCCTGGGTAGCCATCAAGCCAATCAAGTTGATGGTGCAGCTTAAATAGTTCTTTGACTGTTTTTATAATGTGCTCTGCTACGATTTGTGTCTAAGTGGCCCCCAAGCCTCCTGCAGTCATGAAAGTGGCTGACTGTCGAGCTTGTGATTGGTTCATTGTCTAGTGCTGGGAAGAGCGGTGTGATTGCTGCCACCTGCCCAGGGCGGAGCCATCAAACAGTATAAGGGAGGGAAGAAAGCGTATTTTTCTCTCTTTCGCTGTTCACGCTGGCTGTTGGCTGCTGCCATGAACCCTCAACCATGTCATTGTGCCACTTGGAGCCAGCTGAATATGCAATGAAACTCTCAAAACTGTAAGAAATAAACCTTCTCTTCCCTAACTTTGGGCATCAGGTATTTTGTCTCAACAATGAGAGAGAAAAGTAGCCAAGACATGCTCCAAGCCTGTTTCCTAAAATTTCCTTTTTTAATGTTATTGAAATTTCAGTATTCTTCTCCTCCTCCACATGCATCACAAATTATGGCACATAAGTGCAATTCACATAACATTTTGAATTAATTAATATAATTTTTAATTCTCAGTTTTCTTAAGGTAAGTATTATTATAATAACTTAGAAAAAGAATTTAGAATAGCCATATCCAGGTCACAAAGTATTTCTTTACAATGGCGTAAGAATTTGTGTATAGTTCTATTTAACTCCTAGGTATATAATTGTAATAATTCCATGTGTCTTTCATGCTGAGTGGAAAGATTGGTTCATAGATTATTTCTTAGTGCTCCATTTGTCAAATTTTATTATCAGCATTGTGCTAATCTGGTAAAACAAATTGAAATGTCTTGTATCATTTAAACATTAAACATTTTTAATAGCATAGAATTAAAAATTTTCTAATGTATTTTATTTTTCAAAAAAGTAGCATTTTCTTTTTTTTTTCTTTTTTACACTTGCTTGATTTTCCATATTTTATTGATCTCTAAAAGGGAAGGAAATTTATCACATTATGTATCATTTATGATTTTCCCATGTTGCTTTAGTTTAAGAACCGTTTAGGTTTGGATTAAGGACTTGTTTCATTTCTTCTCTAGGTCAGTGAGAAGACGGGAAACAAAGCTTGTATTTATTTCCCTTTTATTTCCAATGTGCTGCTGAGATATCCGCCCTGCACTTTCCACTATTCATCACTGAAATGAAAATGCTGTCACAGCCGACTTACAAAGAAAGTCTTTGCAGTCTTGTGCAGTCTCCGTGCTGAGGGCTGGAAAGCAGTGGTGGCACCAAAGAATTATGTCTTGAACCAAGAAGCAGAAAGAGTTAAGGGGCAGGGCCCAGGGTCCCCACGTTTTCACAGCCTTAACCCCCCAGTGACCCGAGATTACCCCGTAAGACTCATCTCTTAAAGATGCCCCCGCGTCTCCACAGCAGCAGCCAGAGGATGGGCCTTTCCTTCATGGACAAACCACAGCTAAGCTGTGATTCCCACCAGGGTACCAGGGACACATCCTACACAGCAAAGGAACATGAAATGGTGGCATATCACATGCTGAAGCCATGTAAGAAATTCAGCCATCGTTTGGGCACATGGCAGTGGAGGAATTTGAGGGAGGGCTGGTGAGTAAGATGGAAAAGCCCAATAAAAGGGAAAAAATTATATACATATAGATAGATCTGTATGTATTTGTGTGCTGTGCTTTTTAAAAATAAAAATATTAAAAGATAAAATAAGAACATTTTCTTTTAATTAGTTAGCATGTTGCATGGAAAGAAAATTTTAAATTAATGTCATTGAACCATTGAAAAATAATATACACCAACACTGCACACACACATCTCCTCTGCACTGTAACTCCTAACAGAGCCAGATTCTGCTACTTCATTTCCTCAGGAGGACAAATCTTTAGTAAAGTATGCCATCTATGGGGCTGCAGATTTAGCTCAGCAGCATAAATGCCTGCCTGGCAAGCGTGAGGTTGTGAGTTCGATCCCTGGTACTGGGAAAAAAAGCAAAAAAAAAAAATGCCATCTATATCACAAATATATTGTACAGCGATATAAAACAATAAAACATATGCAAAATCTAAGGAATAAATTAGCAAATGAACAATAAAAACTTAGATAATAAAAGAGGCATTTTGTTTCTGAAGCCTCTACTGGTTTCTAATGATTAAAAAGAGTCAGTAGCTGTGTTATGCTATTATTGGTGCAGAGCCCTGTGTCACTGTACCCTCAGTAATTATAACAAGCAATTGTCTTCATTCTTAGTGGACTCATTCCTGACTCGGGATGGAAAACCGGCAGCTTCCTAGTGTAGGAAGTCTGACAGGTCCTAGGAGAGGCAGAGGAGCCGTGCAATTTCTTCAAGAAATTTAAAACTGATTCGCTACCTTTCTGACCCATATTCGTGCTGAAAGGAGGCGACTTGTTTGAATTCGGTAGCAAAGGGCAGACCTTCTCCGTGGAGGTCAGGGCGAGGAGAACGAAGAGAATGTTTTCTAAAGTGGCAGAAGTCGCCACTCATTATGGTAGAAACATGCACAATGGCTTAAATTCGTTAAGGAGTAAATTTATGAGAAGAGGCACTGATGTGTAATACTTACAATTATTTGATTCATCAAGATGCCTTTGCTTCTTCTCAAAATGATGCAGAAAGCATACAGTGCATATTGTTTAAGATTGGTAGGGATTGGAAATTAAGGCATGTCTACAGAATTGAAGATGAATGGAAATTACAAATATTTTTCTAGTTCAGTCATCTGCATGAATTGATCGCTTGACCATAGCAGTGCTTGAATTTGGGCTGTCTTTAATATGCCTTGAATAAAGGAAACTTGGTTGAAAAGAAAACCTGGAGAAATTTGAGGAAATAGCCACAGTATTACACAATCCATTTCTTTTTTTTTTCCTGCTTTTTTTTTATTTAGAGCACAAAAACAAAAGAAAAAGAGTAGAAATAATACAGAACTTAAAAAAAAATAACAGTAAGAAATCACTAGTTGATAAATTACTTATTGTTATCTTAGAAATAGTTGTTCAAGTTACAAAATCAAAGCTTAGAAAGTGGACCATCAAACAATGACAGTACAAACTGTTCTGCTTGGTAAATTAACAAAAACTGAGTAGTGTGGTTATCTATCTTTCACACTTAGACATACGTACAGTTATATCCTTTAGAGAACTTTCACATTCCCTTTGTTCATTTCTCATCCATGTTTCCAAAAGTTATAAAGAAAATGTGTATTTCTGCTGCAAGTGGCTGAGAGGGCTCCTTTTATTTGAGTTGAATCTGCTGATCTGCAGAAGGCTATTTCTGTTTCTGTGACCATAAGGAGAAAGAACACAAACTGAAGGTTTTGCCTCCTGGAGATGTGGATACAGCCAGCCCCAGATGCTGAAGAGACAGCGCTCTCCAGGGGAATCCTCGGGGCTTCTCCTGAGGTCACAGGTGTTGACTTATACCCTGCCATTCACGGTCCTCTTGCTCCATTGTGTGCTGACCTCTCTCTGTGAGATTTAGAGGCTGTGCTCACGGGGGTTTCTGACCTGAGCGACATGGTCTGGAAGGAGGATGCTAGGCACAGCCCCTCCCGATGCCTTGCTGAAATCCAGTGGGACCCCAGGACCACAGACTTCTGTGAGCCAGACCCTCAGGGAGACAGGGGAGCAGGCTGCCTCCGAGGGTTGAATTTCCCTTCAGTGGTACATAGAGAGCTTCTCTCTGAAGTGGGAACTGTGAGTGGTGTGGACGTATACTGGTGGGTGAAGGACCAAGCTTATTATTTTGGTTTCTCTGACATGAAAAATTATAAGTCAGAAATGTCTAAAGTTATTGCCACTGGTTTTAGTTACACCTATTGCTCAGAAATGACAGCTATGGAGGATTTAAAGCATAATTTTATGAGATTTGGAGCAGAGAAAAATCCACATCATCTTGTTAATTTCATCATTCCCCAGAAGTAAACTAGCAATGAGAGTGCAGCTTTGAGTTTGTCATTTAGCAGTTACGGTTCTCTGCATCCTTTCCTAAAACGAGCCTTTCAGTTCTCATGAGAACCTTTGAAGGTAGATGTTCCTCAACTACCCTGATAGCTGAAAAAACTCCGAAGCATTTGAGTGATCACTCAGTCAGTAAATCAGAAGTGAAATAGTTTAACAAGTTAACAGATAGGAAAACAGTTTCAATGTGGCTTTCAAATGCTAGATACTTCTTCACAACCAATACTCTGAAGAAGCAGCATGCAGAGCAGCAATTTCCATGTGTGTCTGACAAGATAATTGTCTGAGCCAAAGTCTGGGTCCTGAGTGTGCCTCAAAGGTCTACAGTTAGAGGTTTGGCCCCATAGATGACATTATAGAGGGTGAGGACACTTTAAGAGGCGGAGCCTAGAGAGAGGGCTTTAGGATATGGGGGCGTGGTCTTCAAAAGCTATTACTGGGCTCAGCTTCTGTTTGGCTTCCTGGCTGCTGTGACCAGTTTTGCTTCACCAAACTCTCCTATCATGCTGCACTGCCTGGTCCCAGGCCGAAAGCAATGAGGCTAATTGATCATGGACTGAAATCTCTCAAACTGTGAGCCAAAATAATTCTTTTCTTTCATGAGTTAGCTATCTCGGGTATTTTATTATGGTGATGGAGAGCTGATGAATACATTTCCTGAACCTTGTTGCATTGCTTAGGATGTTGGTATGTGATTCTTACACTTAGCATGCAGTGTTTGTATGTATGCGTGCATATTTTAAAAATTCTATTAGTGACTTTTGCATTGAAACTGTTTCCCTGGGACAGATGGAGAGACTGATTTCCTGGGACACGTTGGTGAAGAGCAGCTTTGTAGCACCTTCTGTGCTGGGCATGGATGACATAGGAGAGACCAAGACACACAAGTTCTTCATCTTCACCGTGTTTATAGCATAGCTCAAGTTGGAACACGCCTGCTCCCACACGGGGCAAAGCACACCATTGGAGCATCCAGAGAAAGAGCCAGAGAGAAAGAGGAGGCTGAAAGAGACAGGACTCCAGTCCTCTGCAGGCCAGAGCCAAAGCCTCAGAAGTCAGGCAGGGACTGTGCGAAGTCCAGCACTCCTCTGAGCTGCTTTTTCTGTTTTGTCTTAAGCAGGATGAACAGATACAAGTATCTCTCACTTCAGTCAGATAAAGAAATTCCCTGAAAACACCGTGATGTGTTTTCCCAGGGGCTGAGAGCCCAGTAGGAGAAAAGCTCCCTCACCTCTCGCAGGAGCTGGTAGTGTCCTGTTCCTGCGATGCAGACTATATCTGAAGCTGTAGCTGTTTGCTTGTAGGGACACAGATGTGTGGCCTCCAGCTTTCCTATCATCCTCCACTGAAATATAATTAAAAGGTCACCCAAGCATCCTGCACAAATTGTGTGGGAGTTGCAGGGAGAGAAAGTGGAGGGAGTGCTTTGTCTGTGGATTAGCTTGTTTATGACAGAGCTAAAACACACTTTGTTTCAAGCTGTTTTTATGCATTTGTCAATAACACTAGACTTGGAAAGGGCAAAAATCAGTCTGCTGGTCACAAAGTCCCTTTATGCTTGAGATTCCAGCCCCAGCAGAGGGGCTTGCAAATATCAGTCCTCATCCTGATATCACCTCTGCTCTGGCCGCCACCCAGAGGGAAGGAGATGCCTGAAGCTTTCTCTCAGCAGACCTTGAACCTGAACCAAGGCTTGGATGCAGAAGGTCTCCTGCTGTGCACCGATGAGAGAATGAGGAGACAGGAACGGGAAAGGAATGACGTCATTAATGAAAAGGCTGCTTCTGTGGGCAGTGGGGCTCTGTCCACCTAGGAGACAGCATGGACAAGCCTCAGAATCATCTCACTGAAGAGGCAAAAGGCTGGGAGACACACGTGCATCTCCACCGGCCCCATTTGTCTTTCACAGAGCAGTTTCCAGGGGCTCGGAGCCCTCAGAACCTTTTCTGCATACAGAGAAAGCTTTGAAACAGGAAGCTGAATGCTGGCCTGCTGGCCGCGGGAGGTGGTGCGCACAGAGGGCTGGCCGATGGCCCCGCCCTCCTGCCCTGAGCACTCACCCTGGTGAGAGAGGAAGAACAAAGGCCTGGTGAATTCCTTAGACCCCAGGCGGTGCCACCCTGGGAGAGCTGCAAGACGCGGGACTCAGGGGGGACAGCGCTGCATCCTCTGAGGGAGACTGATGGCAAGCCAGAGGCAAGGACAGTGTCCCTGCAAAGAAGCTGGCCTCAGGCTGAAAGTTCGAATTCGGATATTCTGTAGAGCCAGGAATATATATCATGTGCTTTAGAAGCTGGAAAAGCAGCCTAACAGCCTTGGTCTCTGAAAGTTGTATTTTGGCCCAAAATACAACTTGTGTATGTATGTATATATGTGTGTGTGTGAAAATTAATTGCCTTATACAAATCTAGATTATCCATCTAAAAATACAGACTTCTGTCTAGCGACAGACAAGATCCGGAGGGGTCCTTGATTTCCTTTGGCCACAGCCCCGGTCACTGCCTAAATTATCCCGGGGTCGGTGGTGCTGGGGTCCACTGTGATTACCAGCTTCCCTGGGCTTCCGCTCCCCTCACAGGCTGCTTCAGTCGCCTACGTTCCCTGTCCAGCACTGTGAACACTGGAGGAAGCAGCTCCTGAGTCCTTTAAACTGTTCGCCTCATAGCTGTCCTCTGTGGAGCCCAAGTGGTCAGTTGATTTCTGGGAATTTTACTTTCCTTCTGTGACCAATCCCACATCTCTGATGTGTGATGTGATTCAAACCCTTGGCTCCAGTATTGAAGTCATTTGGGGACCTCTTAGTCCAAACCCCTTCACCCTATGCTCCACCTCCTCTCACTTGGCCCATCTTCCCGACTTTCCATGAAAACTGACCCAACTGTGATACCCACTCTCATCAGCGTCCCATTTCCCTGTCCCCAGCCACGTGTGACAAATGGTGAAACTGTAGGTTTGTTCTCTCTCCTCCTCTGTCTCACAGCTCACGCCCAATGTGTCAGCAGATTCTCCGTGACACCTCCCAAACGCGCCCATGTTCCTGGCCTGTGAGAGCCACGTCACCTCTGAAGGTGGTGCCACAGGCCACGTCCCTGCTGACCACAGTCTTCTAATGGAGTCTTGATTGCACACTTCCCCAGCACACCGTGGTCAACGTGGCCAGTGTGATTCTTGTGAAACAGAGATCAGCTCGGGTTATTCTTTGCCCAAAGTCACAGCATTCAATCTCATCTGAGGGTCACCCCGTCATCCTGCTCCAGCTACACTTACCTCCTAGCTTTTCACCCCAAATCCAGACAGAGCCACACATACACTCAGCCCTCTCATCCCCTGAAATGTCGCTTCTCTGTGTGTCTGCAGCACTGACCAGCTCACCTCCTGGAAGAATCAGATAATCCGGTGGAGGCCTCTCTGACCACTCTCTTTAACACTGACACTTGCCGAAAACCCCCAGTTGGTTCTCAATAGCTTTTATCCCCGTAAGGTACTATTTTGCTTGCTTATTCACTCATTACTGTGGGGAGCATAAGCTCACAATGGGAGTTTGGCACACTTCCCTAGGAATGAACCGAGGCTTGCGGTTGTTGGTATCACCTTTTGAGATTTTTCATTCTCTCACTAAGGGTGAGCTGTACTTTCCTAACTACTAAAACTAACACTCAGATGAAAACTAAGACTACTAAGACCAGAGACACTCCAGGGCAAGACCTTCATTCGTGTAAGATCCCCACTGCCCCCTGAGTCACCTGACAATTTCGACACCATTTTCCTCAATCAGTAAATGCTGAGTTCTGGCTGCCTGACAGCCTTTTTGTTCTTGTAAACAACTGGTTATCCTGGAGGCCCGCTGTGTAGCCATTTCTCTCTCTCTCTCTCTCTCTCTCTCTCTCTCTTTCATCCATCTGAACACACGAAATTTCCTGAATACTGGGAGAGCTTACAAGTGGACAATGTTGCCATGTATGCTATCTTGAGAGTTCATGTTTTAGAATATTAGTTTTCACAGAAAAGTTGGGAACAGAGGTGAAGTGTAGAATTACTATCTCTACATCTCTCCAGATATATTGGCGAAACCTTCAAATACAGCACAAACAAAATTAAAGAGACAGCAGCTTGTTTAGCTTAGGAAACATTTGGAAGGCATCTAGATGTTTGTGGCACTCTGCAGGGTTAAGCGTGACTCTTCAGGCTCTAGGAGAGAAGCCATGAGCATCCAAAACCTCCCATTTCCTTCCGGAGGCTGAACCCAGTGGGGCATGGGTTCTCGAAACACCAATCTGGGTTGTAAAAGAGGCTGCTTGTGTGATAAGGCAAAAAGGAAGCAAACAGAATGAATGTGAGAGGGAAAAAGGATTGTGGATGGTCAAAAGGACATCACGGGACAATGAAATGCAGTGCAGGCTCGTGGGGTGAGGAACGCAGGGTTGGGGACAGGGAGTACCCAGGGTCCTTTGGCTCTAGGGTCTCTTAGTCTTGTTTTATACAATGTTGATGTAACCCTGAACTGCAAGACGCAGTAGCACCCAGATTATCAGACGGGATCCCACCCTCAATGGCAAGGCAGGGTTCTACGAGACCAATTCGGGAAGCGATTTTCCCCATACTTGACATTTAACCAAGTCACTCGATGTTAACCATGCTGCAGTTTAGTTTTATCTAACATTAGCAGGTTTTACTCCGTTTTCTTTGCTCACAATTTTGGACACGGCCTGGTTAAAACCTTCCCACTCATGCAATTGCTAGTCAAAATATTTTAGGAGCCTCCAGCATTTGTTGTTTGCTTTATTAAAAATTAACTCGGGCAGATGGAGAAAGAAAGCAGTGCGTGCTCTCCTCTCCGTCCCCCTCATCAGCTGTCTCGGCTTTAATCAGGCTCCAGGTATCACATCAGCGCCCTGCACGAGAGCACTGAGCCAAGCACAGGAACCCTCAGCTGCCTTTCACAGCAATGAAACCGAGGTCAGAATACGACGCTCCAGGTCACACAGGTCGGGGCCATGGCAGAGCTGGCGCCAAAGTTAACTGAATAAGGTCGCTGTTTCCCAGAACACCCCGCAGCAGGGCAAGAAATGGGCTGAGTGTAGAGAGCTCTCCTCTACATGTGAATCGGTGCTTTCTCTGCAGATGTCAAAAACTACTTTGCCTTTCCAACTGCCAAGCCCTCCCTCTGTTTTGTGTCCCTTGCCTGTAGGGCCCCTCAGACCCTCAGTCCTGCATTCATTTCTACAGGCTCATGGAGCTATGCAAGGGATTTGATTTCTCTCTCCAGTGATATTACCGTGAAGCAACACCTCCCTCGCCTCCCAGGGCCACAGCTGTGCAGAGATGTGAATCCTCAGAGTCTACTGCAGCTGTGCAAGGAGGCTCACCTGGCACAGCCTAAGTTATTATGGTACCTGAGTTGGGGGGGGCACAGTTTCTGTTCTTATCTGCAGCATTTTTTTATTCTACATGTGAGTAGAGGCTTTCAGAAAGGAGTCTGCTGTCCTGTATCCAGGATTGGGCAGCCACTGAGCTGCTATGGGCCAGAGTCAACCCTGAATGTGTCACCCTTGAAAGTGGGTCACAGCCCAGGTACTTGAAGCTAACTTTTTCAGAGAAGGCAATCCTGGAAAGGGTCAAGTGGCTGAGAGCTCCAGTGTCCATTTTTGTGCTGTGCTATGTGAGGAGAGCTCTTTTCAGATGATGGTGTTATGTTGAGGACTCCATTCAGCAGTGCCACAGACTGGATACCCATGGATCTTTCCAACAATGCTCTGGAAGGGTTGGCAATCCACCCTTACTTCATACATAGCTACATGGAGACAGAGAGCAATTCGCATGGTCACACTGCCCACTTGGACTACATTAAGGATAGGGGACTTTACAGATTCTAACAGAGCCAAAGTATAATGAATTCCTAGTAGGCCAATGGAAAAGGCTATAGTTCAAAACACTTACGTTAAAGAAACTTAGGAGCCAGTGGCTAAAGTGGGTGGTTGGGGAGCAAGGAATCTGGTCTAGTCATGATAGGGGAATGATGCAGGAGAAATGTTAGAACTCTCAACTCAGTCTGCATTCTCGTTCCCCCAAACCAAAAACTGAATTCTAAGGAGCAACAGAGGGAGAGATACAACTGCTGAGAGGCAGAAGGGGTCCAGAGTGGGTTGCTGAGGAGTCCGATTTTCAGGGGAAGTTTTATAGAGCACAACCACATGGCTGCAACGTGGGTTAAAGCTACCTTCAACCAACAAGATTACAAACACAGCCGCCTAGGTAATGTTGTCCCAATGGGAAGCAAGTCACAGAGCACGTGTACACAAAAGGGACAAAGAACCTTTCAGGAAGGGATGAATCCCACTTAGGTGACCAGCGTTTCTTTGGACTTTATTGGACCAGGTTTTGTCACTTATCTTAGGCCTGGTCTTTTCATCTTTATCTTGAGATCTGTGCTCCAACAAAGGTGTCTCTGGTCACAGTTGTAGTGAGTTTGGATTGACTCTCTTTAGGGGGCCCAGCTTTGTCTGACTGCCTGTAATATTTCTATCTAATTGAGCTGTCTCAATTATATGGGAGCATGGACAGAGTATCAGGAACCCTGGAGTATGGTGAAAAGGCAGGGAGGTATAGAGACTTGATCCCTCAAATCTGCTTCTGTCAGAAGGAGATGGACTGAGACACACCCTTCATGTGGGTCAAGAGATGGAGGGCCATGCAAGCTAATAGAATAAAGGATCTTACTCAAATGTTCAGGGCAGGCAGTCAGCACTGACCACAAACCTGGCTTGGGTGCACCCAGAATGTCTGGTCTAAAGTTTTCCCTTGTATCTGAGCATTCCAAGCTTGGCCCTCGGGCTAGCGTCTCCACAGAAACAAAGATACCTCAAAATTTACCACAGCCAATCAGCTCTGACCCAACTTGAGCTTCTCATCTGGGCACGAGAATCAGTTGAGGTCACCACAATAGCCAGAACCTGAACCTTGTAAGGCAGAGCTCAGCCTGTCCTTCCAGATGACAGCCCTGGTTGGTCACTTTTCTGATTGTTGGGGTCTCTCTCTGCAGAATGAATCCTGTGGTCAGGACTCTGTGGGAGGGGGAGGAGAAAAGCTTTATGCTTTGCCCAAATGGCTTTCCTTAGGGTCCTCTCTTGGTTTTTCCCTCCCTGTGACCCAGAACAAAGAGAATTCCTTGTTTGAATGGACTTTTAAAACCTTGTCCTCTTCCGTGACAATCCTGCCATAGACCTTTAATCAGGATATTGAGCAGAAGAACCACTTCCCACCAGTGGGCCATTGTCTATGAATGCCAAGACCCAGCAGGGCCAGGAGTCTGCCTCTCGCTGTGGCAGGTGGACACAGCAATCTAAGAAGAGGGTGAGACAGGCCCTCTGTCCACCACCCTGAAATAGGGTGCCAAGAACTAGTTCTCTGCCTGCTCTGTTCATGGTCTATGTGGACATCAACAAGTCTCCTAATCCCCCTTTTTCAGGGACCTCCAGGGGCTCCCTATGTGCAGAGAACACAATCTCGGGCCAAAAATCCCCTTCAGGATTGTCTTGGAGTAAAGCTTGACTGTCGGCGGCTAACGTTTTAAACCCCAGTCTATTTTTCTAGCCTCAGCTCCCCTCCGATCTCCCACTTTTAGATTCCCACTAACCCCTGCCCGCGTCCTTCCGTCCACCCCGTGTCATTGCACACATTGTCCTTACTGCTTGAGACGTCCTACAACTGCCATTTTTTGCAAATGTCCTTCCTTTGGATAACAGCTTTCATGGTAAAAGTTTCCTCCCAGAAGCGTGGAAGCTTTCTGTTTTTCATGCTCGTAAATGCCCGCAGGAAGCTTTTATGACACCCCATCCCAGGGTTGGCTGTTAATCCAGGAATCAATCCTCTTAGATGGGGAGCTCCTGGAGGGCAGGTACAGCACCTGTGGATTTGTTTCCTGAACAACACAAGTCGTGGTGTCAACGCCACACACGAGGACTTGGTGCATGACTTTGAGTTGCAGTGATAGCCTGGCGCTTCTGGACCGAAGCCAGACAGGGGGAGAGATAATGAGCTTAGATTCATACGGACTTGCTACAGTTCAGCTGGAATCACTCACTGGCTTCATGGTACTTATCTCCCCAAAACCTCATTTTCTTCACGTGTAAAGAAGGATTATAAAAGCCTGATGAGAGATAATACCAAAATCCAGTTGTCTGAATACTAGTTCCCCGTCCTGACACTTCCTGAGAGAAGAATCCTAAGGCAGGTATTATATGCACAGCAGGGAAACAGCCAGAGACACAGGCTTGATTGCCAAGGAAGGATCTGCCTGCAAGGGCCGCCACAACTCCCGCAGACCTGGCTGACCTTCCTGTAAGCCACGTAGCCCTACTCCTCTCTGCCCAAGACCTACACCTGAAAGCAGGTTTCAGAGACTATAGCACTGATGCTCTTTCTCCAAAGTCCCTTCCTGACCCCTCTTGGTCTTAGCAGAGAGGAAGACAGGCACAGCGTCCAGCTTTTGGATGGGAAACACAAGACCCCTCCCTGAAAGGATTCTTCTGAACTCTGTCTGTGCACTTTCTGCTCTCCTCCTAAGACTACCTACTCATCTGAACCGGCTTGTTTGATGAACTCCAAGCTCTCAAATGCATTATTGAATATTCTGCTTGCTTCAAAACCATGGATAGAAAAATAGCACGCATTTATATGTCTGAGATCAGGCCCTGCTTTTAAAACTAACTATGTGAATAGCAGCCTGAATTTACAACCAGAATTGGGCAGATGTACAGTGAGGAAGAAAGAATATACTGAAATTAGTGTTAGATTTTACCTTCTTCCTCCTGTAACACCTTGAGAAGGCTTCTTAACACCTCTGAGCTCCAACTGTGAAGTAGAGATGATCACATCTCCCACCCAGGCTGTTTGACCATCACATAATACAACGTGTGTGAAGGTCCTATCATAAGAATTGGCATGAAATAGATGCTTGGGATCCATTGCATCTTTCTTTCTTTCTTAATGTTAACCCAACAAGATTCTTTCCCCATCTGACTGCAGGCAGTCAGTCAGTTTCTTATGTGAGAAGCCTGGAAAATTAGGACCAGGATTCCCCACTAATTTTGTTACCTCGTGGCTTGATGTCATCAATAGGAAGAGAGCTAAAGCACCATCAAGGGCTGATTCCAAACTTCTGCAGAGTGAATTTTTTCAATAAAATTCCAGAACTTTTCCAGACTACTTCGTATTTAGCTATTTAATATGCTCAAGCTTCCTTCATCAAACCCACTGTTTTTGCTTCCAAACTTTCAGATCACTGCAACTAATTTTTGTCCCATGGAGAGTCGTGGAGTTGCTGACCTGGAAGCACCGAGCTCTGGGACTCTTTTATTGAAGAAGGTGGTTGTTAGTGGTGGTCAGGACCCTTCCCAGCACACTAGACTTTGAGTCCAGACCCCGCCCTTCTGGACCAGTGCAGCGCCTCTTCTCTTGCTGAAGTTGAGCTTAACTCAAAGCGGGGGAACCACTCAGACCCAGAAGACCCCTGTCTCTTCACTAGCTGGTGCACGTTAGGTGCACAAAGATTTTCTCAAAAACTTCCTGGGAAGCAATAACGGTGGGGTGTGGCCCGAGATTTTTCATCAGCCACAAGGATCAGAACTAAAGCTCCTCCATCCCCACCTTCTAACTCAGACAGCCCCTGAGACTGAGAGATGACGGCTGGGCTCTTGGGTGCTCCTGTTCTTCAGGCAAGTGGTGCAGTGCAGCTATCAGGAGCAGGAATTTGCTTGGTTCTCTGCACCTGTGAGTCCGAAGTCAGTGCATCTGTGCAACCACGACCTGGGTCCTGAGTTTCTCTATGTTCTGCTCCCTCTGGGTGTGCATGGCCAAGTGTGTCCACTTTATGCTGTTATCCATAAGAATGAATGTTAAATGCAAATGTAGTATTTGACACTATTCAATAAAAGCTTCAAATTACTTACATGTTTAAGCATTTGGAAATTACAAAATGACAGGAATCCAAATCAGTTCAGAAAGGATTGACTTATTACAGTGAAAGTATGATTCGTCTGGTTCCAATGTTAACTAAGTAGGAAAAAATCCAGGAGTTTTCTCTTTTTATTAAAGCTACACAGATGCTGTATTAATTAAAATCCTCTACGTTTTATCTCCATGAGATATTGGGCCAGGTATAGACCCAAATCCATCAACTGATTGAATTTGCCAACCTGATCCCCAGTCGTGCATTTCCTTATTGATCCATTTCCTTTGGCTGTCCCCCTGATGTCCACTTGGACTGTCCACGGCAGGGGAGCCGTTCCCAGGTCCTTGGGCAGAGGCAGCCCTTCCCCGGGTAGACCACTTCAGCGAGGACAACCTACGTGACCACTGTGCCATGACAGCCTTTCCATTCTCTCTGCCATGGCTGATTACTGTCACCCTCTACCTCGCCCTTCCGGTGCACAGAGAGCCCTGATTCTTCATCAGTCTCATTGCCCTAGTCGTATGCGTGTGCAAGTTCATATGCAGACATCAGATGAGCACACAGAGCAACGCACACACAGATGTTCATGCAAACATACATCACCTAAGTCAGAAGCCCTCTGATAAAACACGTATGTAGAGGCCACATTTGGTAGACATGAAAGGTAATACCTGCAAACACGCTTACCTATACCTACACATGTACACACACATGTACACATGCACACACACATACACACACAAATTATGTGGAGATTTTATATATATATATATATATATATATATATATATATATAGCAGATAGACAGTTCTTCTTGTTCAAATCACATTGTTTTTATGAGGAGTTTTCTCTAGATCCCTAGATCAGCAGGACAATTCCGTATCCTATTACAATCTGCCAAAAAGAAATAGATAAATCTATTAGCCTGCTCTGTGCTTGTTTCATCATTGTGACAGCCTCTTGTGAGTCTCCATCCATCAGACCCCCACACCACCTGACAGCCGCGCCTCCACCACCAAGCTGCAGGTTAATAGCTCCTTAATCTCTATTTAATTGCTCATTAATAATTCCAATACTGCTTTCCTCTGTTAGTTGATTAAAAAATGATTTCAGGGGAACCGAATAATGAAATTCGCAGCAACCACAGTGGAATGAGCTTTCTTGTCATCAAGATAATCAAGGAGAAGAGGAACAGAACACTCCATGCTCTACCGCAGGTTTCTGGGATGCTGGCCTGGCAGCACCTTCTGAATAAAACCCCATCAACATTTCCCAGATTGCTCCAGGAAAACCGTGTTCTGTGTTCACACAGGTCTGGCAGACGTACATACAGGCCTTTCTCACACACTGAAATTTTAGGCTGACATTTGCAATATTATGAGCTCTGAAATTCCACAGTTTGAGAAAACCATTTACCATACATCATCCAGCCAATCTGCACTGAAATTATTTGATAATGAAATTACGTATCATATTTAGCATAATTTTATAAACCAATTGCGGTGTAACAGATCATCCCAAAATTTAGTGGCAACACAGAACATGGGTTATTTTTCATGTTTCTGTGAATTTTTTGTGTCAAAAGGCAGAAGATGGTTTTACTCACTTCTCTTTCCTGTGATTACTTACTCTCCAAAAGTCTTGCTTCCAAGATTGTTTTGAGACAATATCAGTAAAGAAATGACACGAACCATGAGGCTACTAAAAACCCCAAAGCCAGACAACCTCACTTCTACCCCATACCAAAAAGATCAAGTCACAAGGCCAGGACAGGAGGACACACAAAGTCACATTTGGTCACCTGGAGAGGAAGCAAGGGTCATGATTTCACCCGGGAATGTAATCTACCAGGAAGTGTTCAGTAGATTGTAGTGTACAGTTTAGAGCATGCTGGTGTAGATGATGTCTCCATTGTTAAATATCCCTATACCTTTTCTAGTTTGGGGTCCTGAGATGTAAGGATGCAGAGTGACCTGCTCAAGGGCACACAGCTGGTGACAGTAACAGCTGAGTTCAGACTGTAGCTCCGCATCTTTTCTCTGTTTCCAAGAGATGCTTCAGTGATCTTGAAGAAACTGAGGGCTGTCTGTCTAATCACTCGCTGCTTGTGTTCTGGGAGAGCTCCTCTGAGGCTGGTCTTCAAGGAGAGTATATCTGAACTTGTTGATATCAGGGATAACTGCATGAACCAGGAGACTGAGCTGCCCGAGACTTTACTCCATGAACGAGAAGCTCTGGAAATAGCCAAGCTTTGAAAGTTTGAATGGTACACTAGGTGAGGGCTCCCTCAAACTGCTTGTGAGATAAAGTACCCTGGCCTATTTTCTTATTAGCTGTATTTCTTGGTTCTTGATTAAACCCTGCACAGCTTTGACCCACAGTCAGATCTCTACCTCACTCACACTGCCTCTCAAAGTGGGATCCACCCCAATCTCATAAATGGAATTACTTGATGCTCCTCCGACTCAGTAACGTATCCCCAAATGTGTAACTGCAGTGTCTAAACGCAACCCCAGGAATGATTGGTCTTTTGTGAATTTTCCTGAACTGGTCAAGATTGGCACAAAAACTGACTCCATCTGTGCGTCTGCTCAGTCTCCCTCTGCCTTTTAATCATTGTGGTCCTTTGCATCACCGCAATATTTTTTGGAGACTACTGAAAATACATTTTCTGTTTGAATATACTTTATCCATTTCAGTCTTTATTTATGGTATATGTAAATTCATTTTAATACTCGTACTGTATCTCATGGATTCTAAACTAAGAGGTGGAAGAGATCATATCTGAATCGCTTCTTGAAGATGCCTCCAGTCAAATCTGCTACCCCATGCCTGAGGAACTCTTGGTGGTAATGACTTGATTAATATCTCTAGGACGCTGGGCTCCTAGCAACACTGTTTAAACATTTTGTATTGACTTGACTTTCAATGTTTCAATTTCCTTTTCTCAGAAAAGATAATGAAAAATGAACATTCAAATGAGAGCTAATGACTACAGGCAAAGTTATGTAGCTCACTTTATAAACAATGCGTGAGACAACATTTCCCCAACCGCTTGTAACACATTATTGTGAACAACAGCCTCTCTCCGGGCAGCATGTCACAGTGTGTGTGGTCTGAAGATTGCATCCACTTCCCACTCTTAGTCCGTTACAAGACAAGAGGAATGAGGGGATGGAGGATTTTGTGGCTGTGATTTATGCATGAAGAACAGGGTAGATATTAAATGTCCTTACGCTGACATTTAAATTTAAGATTACCTAGAAACTAAACAAGAGAAGCAGAGAAAATAAAAACCAGATTGTACTATAAACATAGCCTGTGTCAAATAAAACCAAAAGATGTCTCTGGAAATGCTGTTAAAATTCGGCTCAAAACCTTGATTTGTTTATTTGTTTGACTTTCACTGAGACTGAGGCTACCAGAAACAGAACAGCAAACACCCTGGGCCTGTGTTTGAGAACCTCAGTGAGGCAGGCTGACTGGGGAGCTGAGAAGTCGGGGATAAGATCCCCTTTGAGCCACCTCAGGTCTCGGGAGGTGCCAGTCTCCCGGTGCCCGATATTGAAGTCCTCTGAGTGTAACACTAGGCCCGCTTGGCAGAAAGGAGCAGCAAGTGACATTTTGGAGACTGGCCTGATCTGATGAACAGTTAAACCATGTTCCCTTGAAATTTGCTTTTCCAAATATTGTCCATGTTCAAGTCAAGTGAAAAGTCAAGTTGTGAAAATGTGCTGCTGTAGAAATGAAACGACCTCTGAAATGAACTCAAGCGATTCCTCTGTCCTTCCTGTCACCTTTCTTGAGTGAGAAAGCTCCGTGTGGTACCTACAGCCTCCTCTTCCCCTTTAGCCCCTGCCCTTCCCTTCACACACTCTTCTCCTTCCCTGCCTTTCTGTTTATTGACGCAGCAGAATTAGTCACTCAGCGCGCTGCTATTTCTGCTCTTGGGTAACCAGAGGTAATGCGTGTGGAACTGCGACTTGCTTGCAGCGCTTTGGAGTTAGAGAAATCAAAGCCACGCAGAAGTGCAGAGGTGAGAGGGCTGACAGGCAGCGGCAAGGCTCTGGCAGTCTCTTAACAAGCACGTCCCTTGCGCTGGGGATGGGGACTGCTTCCTGGGGAAATGTCAGCTTGCACGGAAGCAGGCGATGAAGGAACAAAGATCAAAACGCTCCTCCTTGTTCTTTTTAAAGAGGCGAATCACTCAGGAGAGAAGCGTGTGCAATTCTCAGAGAGGAAGCGGTGTTCAAAGATGTGCGTGAGGAGGTGAGTTGAGGCGGGAGGAGGATCATAGCTGAAATACCCACTCAGGGCCAAGACCATCAGAAGATACGCACAGGAGAATTTGTGGGGATCCTGGCGATAGAGCGTGTGTGATCAAGTGGATTATGAAAAGTGAAAATAGGTAGAAAATGCCAAGGCCAGAAAGGGACATGGCAAAATGATAGATCTTAATACACCAGCTGGCATAGGGTTAGGGTTAGGGTTAGGGTTAGGGTTAGGGTTAGGGTAGGGTTAGGGCTAGGGTTAGGGTTAGGGTTAAGGTTAGGGTTAGGGTTAGGGTTAGGGTTAGAGTAGGGTTAGGGTAGGGTTAGGGTTAGGGTTAGGGTTAGGGATAGGGTTAGGGATAGGGTTAGGGTTAGGGTTAGGGTTAGGGTTAGGGATAGGGTTAGGGATAGGGTTAGGGTTAGGGTTAAGGTTAGGGTTAGGGTTAGGGTTAGGGCTAGGGTTGGGGTAAGAGGGTTAGGGTTAGGGTTAGGGTTAGGGCTAGGGTTAGGGTTAGGGTTAGGGTTAGAGTAGGGTTAGGGTAGGGTTAGGGTTAGAGGGTTAGGGTTAGGGTTAGGGTTAGGGTAGGGTTAGGGTTAGGGTTAGGCTTAGGGTTAGGGTTAGGGTTAGGGTTAGGGTTAGGCTTAGGGTTAGGGTTAGGGTTAGGATTAGGGTTAGGGTTAGAGGGTTAGGGTTAGGGTTAGGGTTAGGGTTAGGGTTAGGTTAGGGTTAGGGTTAGGGTTAGGGTTAGGGTTAGGTTAGGGTTAGGGTTAGGGCTGTTAGGGTTAGGGTTAGGGTTAGGGTTAAGGTTAGGGTTAGAGTTAGAGGGTTAGGGTTAGGGTTAGTGTTAGTGTTAGGGTTAGGGTTAGGGTTATGTTAGGGTTAGGGTTAGGGCTGTTAGGGTTAGGGTTAGGGTTAGGGTTAGGGTTAAGGTTAGGGTTAGAGTTAGAGGGTTAGGGTTAGGGTTAGTGTTAGGGTTAGGGTTAGGGTTAGGTTTAGGTTAGGGTTAGGGTTAGGGTTAGGGTAGGAGGGTTAGAGTTAGGGTTAGGGTTAGGGTTAGAAGGTTAGGGTTAGGGTTAGGGTTAGGGTTAGGGTTAGGTTTAGGTTTAGGGTTAGGGTTAGGATTATGGTTTGGGTTAGGGTAGGAGGGTTAGGGTTAGGGTTAGGGTTAGAGGGTTAGGGGGTTAGGGTTAGGGTTAGGGTTAAGATTAGGGTTAGGGTTAGGATTAGGTTTAGAGTTAGGGTTAGGGTTAGGATTAGGGTTTGGGTTAGGGTTAGTGTTAGGGTAGGGTTAGGGTTAGGCTTAGGGTTAGGGGTTAGGGTTAGGGTTAGGGTTAGGGTTAGGGTTAGGGTTAGGGGCTCGGGTTAGGATTAGGGTTAGGGTTAGGATTAGGGATAAGGTTAGGTTTAGGGTTAGGATTAGGGTTAGTGTTAGTGTTAGGGTTAGGGTTAGGGTTAGGGCTGTACACCTACCAATAGCTGTTGATTAGGGTTAGGGTTAGGGTTAGGGTTAGGGTTAGGGTTAGGGTTAGGGTTAGGGCTAGGGTTAGGGTTAGGGTTAGGGGCTAGGGTTAGGGTTAAGGTTAGGGGTTAGGGTTAGGGTTAGGGTTAGGGCTAGGGTTAGGGTTAGGGTTAGGGGCTAGGGTTAGGGTTAAGGTTAGGGGTAGGGTTAGGGTTATGGTTAGGTTTAGGGTAGGGTTAGGGTTAGGGTTAGGGTTAAGGTTAGGTTTAGGGTTAGGATTAGGGTTAGTTTTAGGGTTAGGGTTAGGGTTAGGGTTAGGGCTGTACACCTACCAATAGCTGTTGATTAGGGTTAGGGTTAGCGTTAGGGTTAGGGTTAAGGTTAGGGCTGTATATCTACCAAATAGCTGTTGATTATGGGAAACCCAATATAGTAACACTGAATGCAGAACTAGATAAGCACACAGTTACAGTTGCTCTTTTTCAACAATGGATGTGCATGTCAATGAGATACAGAACTACCTAGCTCTCATAACAATAGGCTGAAATTTTTGTTATACAATATTCTACCCAACAACACAATACATATTCTTTTCAATCATCTACAGCCGTCATACCCAGATAGACTACATCCTAAGTCTGAAGACAGACTTCAACAATTAAGTACAATATCTGAAATAATACAGAATTTGTTTTCCACCCACAATGATATTAAAGCAGAAATGAAAAGTAGTTAACAAGGGTACCTTCACATACTGAGCAAACTAAGTGACACTCTGCTAAATAGTCCATAAAATCCACGTCTCAAGAAAAATCAAAGTATCCTGACTGAGCTATGAAATACAAATACTACATGGTGAAATTTGTGGACTAAGGCTAAAAGTTTAATAAGTGGGAAATTTATGGACCTAAATACATGACACAGAAATTTTAGAAATGCTCAACTCAGTTATCAAAGCTCCTACCTAAGGAACCTGCAACATGAGTGGACTTTATGATGCTACGTGAAACAGCCAAGCACAGAGATACGAGGACTGAAAGGTAGCACTCTCTCATGCAATCGGAAAGCTGACAGCATAAAAGCTGAGGGCAGGTGGTGGTTACAGAAACTGGGGCCAAGGATGAGGAGGGGGGTGAGAGGCACGGTGCGTCAGAGGGATCTCAGTCCCGTTTGCTGTTGCATGGTAGCGTGACTACAGATAACAGATGTTACACTTTTCAGAAAGTTACGGGAAGGTATTGTGAGAATTTTTACCATAAAGACATAAGAAATATTTGAAGAAATAAATATGGTTAATCTGATTTAAATATTATACAATATATACATGTACAGCATTATCATGTTACTTGATTAACACGTACAATTATGATGTTTTTATGTACTCATTAACATGGATTTGCTTTAAAAAGCAACTAGAAAGAGATGATCAGAATATAGCCGAAATATATAGGAAATAATAATAGGAAGAAAAAACAATGAAATTAAAAATTGTAGAGAAAATCAAGGTAAAAATGTTGATTCTTTAAAAAGATAATCACAATTGACAAATGTCGCCTAGGCTGATGAGAGTGATGGGGGAAAGGCATTAACAATTTCAGGAGGAACAAGGGGGACTAACGTGCAGTGACCTGAATGGCGACCCCAAACGTATTGGGCCCCAAGCCCGAGAAGCCGTCAGTGTTTGCTTACTTACAAAATTCTTGGCAGAAGTGCATGATTCAAGACCTGTGAGAAAGGAGGTCAGGCAGGTTATCCAGGCGGGTCCTGAATCCTATCACATTCTTTATAAGAGGAAGACAGAGGGAGACTAGATACTCGTGGGCCAGGAACAGGCAAAGCGGCCATTGGAGCAGAGGAATGTGGTCCCAGCTCGAGGAATACAGCAGAAGCGGAAAGAGGAGAGGTCCAGAGTCTTTCTTAAGCTCTCAGAGATTACTAACAGCTGAAGCTTGATTTTTCACACTATAAACTGGTGTTGAATTTACGGCATCCAACTCTATGAGAGAGAGCTTCAAGGCTTCTTTAGCTCACCAAGCTTGGGGCAGTTTTCTACAATGGCCGTAAAAATTAATAAGGGAACACAATGACTATCTCTACCAAACTGTGATGATTTAAATAATACAAATCACTTCCTTGAATTGCACAAACTTCCATACTTTGTCCGATGTGAAACAGAGAATTTGACTAACCCTACAACTATTAAAGGAACTGAACTCCTAATTATAAGGTTTCTGAAACAGAAATCTTCAGAGCCGTATGGTTTCACTGGAGAATTCTACCAAATATTTAAAGGATAATTAATACCAATTGTACACAGTCTTTTCCAAAAAGCTAAAACAGAACCTGTCCCAATTTTATGACATTAGCATACTGAAATTAGATACAATATTAAAAGGAAGACTAAAGAATAATGTATTTATAATTATAGATGAAGACATTCTAAGCAACATATTAGAAACACAACTCAGCAATGTACATGAAAATTATATGTTAACACTCAGAGGGGTTTATTTGAGACTATAAGCTTAGATTTGTATTTTGCAAAGCAGTGTAATCTGACATATGAAAAAGCTAACAAAAAATTGTGAGAGCCCATAAAACTGTTTCTGTTTTGATATAAAAAATTTAACAAAAATCTATATTTGTTCATAATAAAAATATTAACAAATCAATATTAACAATATTAATAAGGTTAATGTTGATGAAATTAACCAAAGTATGAAAAAAGATTACAGAAAACGTTGTGCTGAATGCTGTTACCTAACATTGGGAACTTGGAGCCAGGCGAGGGAGGACTGCAGGGCTGAAAATTCTAGGCTGTCCAATAGAACAAAAGTAAAAAGGTAATCAAATGTACAGCAATAGGCAAAGAGGAGACAAAATTATGTCTGTTTAAAATACAACATGATTGTGTAGACGGGAAAGCCCCAAAATTTACAAAATTGTGGGAACTAACAAGTGAGTTCATTAAGATCACAAGATAAACTCACAAAATCAATTATTTTTTGCATACTAGCAATGCACTCATGAATCTCAAAGTTAGAAATTAAACACCATATATTAGATTGACTGATATTAATAGAAAAAATCCAAGATAGACTCATAAAAATATGTCTAACTTGTTTTTGACAACACTATAAATGAAATTCAATAGATAAGGAAGAATTTTTTTTCAATACGATGTTGTTGCAGTATTGGAAATCCATAGTGGGGCTGAGAGAGAGAGACAGACAGACAGACAGACAGACACACACAGAGAGACAGAGAGAGAGAGAGAGAGAGAGAGAGAGAGAGAGAGAGAGAGAAGAGGAGAAGAGGGGAGGGGAAGGGAGGGGAGGGGAGGGGAGGGGAGGGGAGGGGAGGGGAGGGGAGAGAGGAGACAGAGACCCTAAGGCTTGCATTTTAAACAAAAGTTAATTTTAAAAAGAGTATCATGGATTCAAATATAAAAATGTAAAAGAATTAAAACTAAAACTCCCTGAACAGAGCTAATCTTTTGAATCTACATTTGGACAAAGAATTCTTATAGTTGATAACAAAACTCAGGCAATATCAGAAAGAGCGATAAATTAGATTTCACGAAATGACAGGCTTTATCATGCAAAAGACCTTGGAAGAGAAAGAAAAGGCGTGACCCACTTCAGGAGAACATATTTGGGAACGCTACCGGGGAAAGAGCCAGTATCTAAAGCATATGAGGAACACACAGCTCTCAACAGTAGCACAGAAAAGCTGGATGAGGAGAGGGACAGGACGCAGGCAGCTGTCCCGCTGAGGAAGTACGCACAGTCCATGACAGGATAAACATCATCAGTCACTGGGAAAATAAATATTTAGCCTCTCATGAATCATTGCCAGGAACCTATCAGAGTGGCGGGAGAAATGGTGACACCAACATCTAACAAGGACGTGGAGAAACTGGGTCACGCATGTGTAGCTCCCCAGCACGTAAAAGGGAACAGATCCTTGGGACCCCTCTTTGGAACTTTTGTAGAAAACTAGAGTACAATGCAACTGCTATACGACCGAAGAATCACACTTGTGGGCATTTCTCCCCTCCTGCCAGAAAAGCTTCTGCTTACACAAAGCTTACGCACCTGTTTATAGTGCCTTTATTAATAATAACTGCAAACTGCAAGCAAAGCGTATGGCTTTCCGTGGGTAAGGGGACCCACCCTGTGTCAGGGAAAACTTACAGTCACAAAAACAGGGTGCGGTCACTACATTCAGTGCGGATCAGTTTCCAGGAAACTGATCTGAGTGGAAAAGTCTCAGAGGTCACACGCCGCTTCCACCATTTGTGTAACATGCTTGAAAACTGTAAAATAAGCACAATTTAGTTGCCAGAGTTAAACCACAGGCGTAGGGTAGGAGGGAACTTGGCGTGGCTGTAAAGAGAAGCCGGAGGGGCCTTTGTGTGATGAGTGTCTCTGTCTCGAGAACGTTAAAGTCACTGTCTACCCTGCAACATGCAGGTTGTTGCTATTGGAGGAAATTGGGTGAAGTTACACAGAATTGGCCCATATTATTTCTTATAAATGCATGCACACTTACAACAACTTCAAAATAAGAAAACAGTTAAAACATTCCTTGGGAAACATTGTATAAAATTATACATATTTAGAACATTATAGAGAAAATTAAGAATGCCTTTAAAACTATCAGAAATGCCACACAGTCATAAATTGATGTGCAACTTTCTTTTTTCCCATACATAGATATGTACAAATGTATGTATCTTTTGAGAAGGAATTGTAATATGTGTAGCCTTCTATAATCTGATTTTACTTAATTATATCATTGATTATAAGTCCGAGTGCTCTTCTATTTTTATTGCTATGGCTGCATCATTTTATAAGATGAATATAGTATCATTTATCTAAAGATTTCCCTTTTGTGAGATATATATACACATATATACATACATGTATACATATATACACATATACGTATACATGACTCTGTGGTGCATATATCCTGATTCATAGATTATTTTCCCATATTCTCTGTGTCAAGTATACAGATACTTCCAAGCTATGCAACTCACTTTCTTCAGTTTGATGTCCTCAGGGGCTCAGGTCAGTGCAGGATTTAATTATATGTTTAATGAATGAATAAATAAGGTTCTGATCATTTGTTTTCCAAAATGTCTTCCAATTTGAGATCCCTATCTTCTTAAATGTGGGCATTATCATTTTAAAACTCCTAGTTCATTTATGCATATTTCCTTCTTAAAACTAGTAAATGTTTTTATATTTACCAATGAGATGAGGCATTTTTTCATAGGTTGATTGCACATTGCTGTTATCTGTTATATGAATGGACTCAGTGGATTTTGCCACTGTTTTTATTGGGTAATTTATGTCTTATACTGAAGAGCATTTTATATCACAACATCATTAGACCTTATTCATTAATGGTGTATTTTCCAATTTATATTTTGCTTCTCAATGCTAACTATATGCATACGTGTTGAATACATAATGATATTTATCTAGTAGTCTCTTAAGAAGCGATACCTGCATACATGACCTCACCTTTCTTAAGTGGTTATTTGTGTATATTCTTTAAACCTAAGAGCTGTTTGAAATATTTTCCATAATAATGTTGTTTTCTTGAGGAACAGAGATCACATTTTCAGTGCAAAGCTCTCTTTGGACATTGTAATATTTTATCCAAGCTCCAGGATAACAGATGATAAATTTTTAACTGAGACCAGTAGCCGGAAGATCATGGTATCTACTGAGACTTTGTTTAATGCTAGAGCATCAGTTTGCTAACCAAAATGTGAATCTTTGCAAAAACGGACATAGAACTGCCTTCAGAAGTATATTCACACCATTCAAGACACAGAAAGAGCACATAAATTTCTCATTCTCTTTAATTTTGCTCAATGAAAATTATTGTCACATAGCTATAGAAGACAACAGTTTAAACATAATGATCTAAGAATGGGGAAGGTAAGTAAAAAGGATTAAAATGCAATTTGTACGTGTACCCACCCCACAAAGACGTGTACTAAACCAGGTGTGATGGCACACGCCTGTAATCCCAGCACTCGGGAGGCCGAGGCAGGAGGATCGCTGCAAGTTCGAGACCAGCCTGGGCTACAAAGCGAGCTTACAAGAACTTGTATCTAAAAGACAAGATACAAAACAAGACGAGAAAATTCATGTACTAATAAAAAAGTTTTTTGAAGAATATTGATCTCGTTAAAGAGAGTATCGTGTAATCAAACCTGGTTTATAGCCATAATCCAGTATTTTGAAGTGTAGTTCTTTATTTGTAACAAACTCTTCAGACAATTCTTATGCAAACTTAGTATGAGAAGTATAGTCATAATCAAAATTGCTAAATGTTATCTAAATGCAACTTTGCTCTTGATCTGACTGTGTGGTTCTCATTCCTGAGTACATAATAATTAGCTGATCTCTTGGTCTTCATCTATATCGAGAAGAGCAGTATCACATAGAGATTAAAAGTGTCTATTTTTTTCACCATCACTGTATCCCAATCAGTACGATGGACAGGAAGGGCACCCTACTGGCATGGTGCCATCAAGTATTCAGAGAGGCAGAGACGAGAGGAGGGTCTCTCGCATGTTGTATTTGTGGAAAACACTGCAAATCCAGTTATGTTGACCCCACTGAAGATCTAGAGTAGCAAACAGAGGGAAAAAGCCGGATGCCCTGGGAATGGGGTGTTGGCAGGAGAGGGGAGCAGGCAAGCAAGAGCACCCAGTGACAGTTAAGGGAAGAAGCCACTAACTGTAAGCCACGATCAGGTGAGGACTCTGCAAATTCAGACCCTTTCTCAGACATTTGAAATATTCATGAAGTCTTAGCCGGAAGTGAGATGAAAGAGAGAGAGAGAGAGAGAGAGAGAGAGAGAGAGAGAGAGAGAGAGAGAGAGACAGAGAGAGAGACAGAGACAGAGAGAAAGACAGACAGAGACAGAGAGACAGAGACAGAGAGAGAGACAGAGACAGAGACAGAGAGAGACAGAGAGAGACAGAGAGAGACAGAGAGACAGAGACAGAGAGAGAGAGACAGAGACAGAGACAGAGAGAGACAGAGACAGAGAGAGAGGGAGGGAGAGAGAGAGAGTGAGAGACAGAGAGAGAGAGACAGAGAGAGAGACAGAGAGAGAGAGGGAGGGAGAGAGAGAGAGTGAGAGACAGAGAGAGAGAGACAGAGACAGAGAGAGAGAGACAGAGATAGAGACAGAGAGACAGAGATAGAGACAGAGAGAGAGACAGAGAGACAGAGACAGAGAGAGAGAGAGACAGAGACAGAGACAGAGAGAGACAGAGACAGAGAGAGAGGGAGGGAGAGAGAGAGAGTGAGAGACAGAGAGAGAGAGACAGAGAGAGAGAGACAGAGAGAGAGAGACAGAGAGAGAGAGACAGAGAGAGAGAGGATGAGAACCTGAAGCATTAGAAGCCCGGAGCACTGAAGCAGAAGGAAACTTACAGAAGAACAGGAAGATATCTGTGGGATTTCACCTTGGCTCCGCACGTCTTCTGGTTTAAAATGGCTCAGGAGGAGGATCCCTTACCAAGGACCCTCTGCTTGTGACCAGTCTCTATTGTGTTTACCCCCAGAGAAGAAATGACTGTCGGGCTTCCTCTGTCAACAGTGTGGGGCTGAGGGTGAAGGGAAATAGAGGAGGCTAAGCAGTGTGCGCAGCAAACTCTCACAGGAAGTACAAAATCCTACTCCTCAGCCTTCCCTTGCAAGCAGAGAGTTATGTTTCAGGAACAGTGTGGCTTTCCTAAAGCTGCAGAGAGGCTTTGGCAAAAGACAGGCTGACCAGGCCGAGGAGGCACCTCTAGTCCTAGTACTTGGATCGAGTCACTAAGAAAATGTTTCTGCTCATCAATGATGTCTCACAGCCTGATGAGGTGGTCTTTATATGCCTGCCTCTTAGGAGAAACTCACAGAACTAACCAGCATAGATTTAAGAGAAAGCATGTTGGGGAATCTGCCTGGACAGCTTCTTGACCGTGCAGGAGCCCGAGAAGCCGGGAAGGTCTTATAACCATGGTGGGCAAAGAGATACACATGCACCTGGCAGCAGCCCCTAGCCAAGGGCTAAGGGTGCACTGTCCACTGCCCCTGTGAGTAGTAAGACGCTTTGTGTATGTATCACGGTGGGCAGCTGAGGGAGTGGGGTTGAGGGCTGTAACATCCCAGTGCATTACTTAGGGACGTGACTGATGGGCCCCTGAGGGCAGGGTGCCCTGTGCTGGCATGCAGGGGCTGCCTGTGTTTACTTTAATTGATGCTCCTGACTTGGTCATGAAGCTTTCACTATGATGAGTCAAAGCAGCAGCAGCATCAGATAGAAGATGAACACAGAGCGGGGACAGTTACTTCCGCAGTGGCATCAGAGCAGGAGACACGGTGTTCCTATAAATGCATCCAGTTTTTCACGGATCCTGTGAAGACAGAGAAGATGATGGGGTGGGCCCAGGACCTCTGCGGAGAGCAGTGCATCTCCCTGTCCCCATCTGTTTTGGGGTCTCAGTGGCACCTGAGTCTGATGCACCTTAGCACTGGTCCTCCTGGCATCTGGTTGGCCTTGGTGTTCGGTCTCTGGGTGGGTGGCAGTGTGGAGACAGCTCATGTGAGTGGGTGCTGTGAGCACCTGCCCTGCTGCAGAGTGCAAAGGTGTGTACTTGTGAGAACGGCCCTCTCTTAAGGACCCCTTAAGTGTCTCTTATGCACCTCACAGGTTACCCCGGGTGTCACTTGGCCGGATGCTTGCTCACATACTGACCACCCCACACATTACTCCAACAGGTGCCATTTCAACCCACCACTTCTTGTATTGAATGAATGTGATCAGATTATCATCTTTCTATTATCTTGTTATATTATCTTATAAGAATTTGTGAAAAAATATAATTTTTGGCCTCCTATATTTAAATAATTGGACTGATACATAGTTAATTCTGTCTTTCTCTGAATATATATATCAGTTTTCGGTTTTACTAAAGGCTTCCAATTTTAACAAGATTCTTAGCAACTTTCCATCAATAAACTGAGACACGGATGCATCTCATATGGTTTATGTCACTAGATCTCCCTTGTGAGCCTGACAGGTTGGTGAGATCATGAGTGACCACCGGGTAGCTCGGAAGCCAGGCTCTCTCAGTGGGAAGCAGCTTTTATTGGGCTGCACAGATGAGGAGACAGAAGTGGAGCAAACACCAGGCCTTATGGCCCTATGAAAACACGCTCCACAGACAGAATTCTATTTACATAGTTGCTGGCACACTGGAGATGCTCATAAGATGCTGTTAAACGTCTGGAAGTCCTAGGTTCATGAGCTGTCGCTCAGTTAGGACCAGCCTGCTGCCTAATTCTCTGTTCTCTGACCAGAGCTGACGTGGCAGCCTGATCAGTGCTCTGTTTTTCTCATGATGAAGCACCACCGTCACCCTCTCCTCCATTGGGACAGTTCTTCCACCAAGCCACACATGAGCATGACATGGAGTAAATTTTTTGATGGGAGTAGCAGGAATGTGGCCTTACTTGTGGCCGGGCGGGGATGTGGTGGTAGAGGTCAGTAGCTGAGCACAGCGGGACAAGATCGCACCTCTTCTCTGAAGTAGTGAGGGGCCTCAGGGAGCCATCACATTCTGAGGTCTGTCCATCAGTGAACACAGGGACAGCAGGGTGGACGCTCGGGCAGGGCACGAGCTCCCCGGGCATGGCTCCTGGACGTGCACCTCTTACGGACCGCACTTTTGTGTCACAAGAAGAGTAATTATAACAATCGGTTTATCAGAGGACTCAGAAGTGAAGGCATTTGGCCCACTGTCGGGTTTCCGAGGTCTAAGCCTGGGTTGTTCCTTTGGTTAATATAATTGCCTACCTTAAACACGGCTTCGGTTCTTAGCCCGGCTCTAAAGTTCACAGGTCTACAGTGGACACCGAGACAGCAGATTTAGGATGGAGAGAGATGTTTTCTCAAGATTTGTTTGCGTTTTCCTGTCCAACTAATGTGAATAGAAGTTCCAATGTCATCCTGTAGGATTCAGTATAGTATCTGCTTGTAAGAAGGTTTTTCTTTCAAATGTTCACCTTTTAGGAAAAGTAAATATAGCATGTTTAGTAATATCACTGGTCATTCGAAAGATGTAGATTAAAACAACACTGAGATTCCGTCTTACTCCAAAAAGAATGGCTATCACCAGTAACCATTAACAAAACATGGTGGGCTGTGGGGAAGAAGAAACCCTTCTCCGCTGTTGGTGGGAGTGCAGACTGGTGCCACCACTGTGGAAATCAGTGTGGAGAGTCCTCAAAAAGCTAAGACAAGAGATCCTATTCCACACAGCTGTTCTCCTTTTTTGGTATCTTCCCAAAAGAATTAAAGGAATCATACCACAGCTATATATGCACCTCCGTGTTTATACCAGCACAGTTTGTGATAGCTAAATCTCGGAAACAGCCCAAATGCCCATCAACTGATGAATGGATAAAAGGCGTGTTTTCAGTGCAGTAGGATCCTACTCAGCCGTAAGGAATGATAAACTCAAGACATCGCTAAGTAACTGGATGCCCTTTGAGACCATATGCTTAAGTGACATAAATTTGACACACATGTATAAATATGACACTGTCTCTCTAGTGTGAGAAATTGAAAGTGTAAATAAGAACCAAAATACATAATAAACATTGTGAAATAGGAAGAACTTGTTTAGAAAGAAAGGGGAATTAGGGGCTGGGGATTTAGCTCAGCGGCATAAACACCTGCCTTGCAAGCAGGAGGTCGTGAGTTCGATCCTTGGTACCGATAAAAATGAAAAAGACAAAAAAAAGGGGGGGGGGTGAGGGCTGACAGGAGGGGAGGAGGATGAGGAAAACACAGAAATCGAGATCTACCATACGCAAACCCCTGTGACAAATGCTGAAACTATACACATTTCAATTCTTGCAATTTTTGAACTGGTAAAAATCATTCCTGAAATGGGGTCATGCATTACTTATCCACGACTGTGCTCCCAGAATATGCTGACAGCTGGACAGACTGTCACAAATATAAGAATGGGAAGGGAGAATTCCTAGGGACAGTTATGTTAGTCTTCCAATCGCCAGTCAACTGATTTTTATACAAAGGCTTATTGTGACACACTGTTCTTCTCTCAACATGCCACACTATCATTTCTTGGCTACTCTGCTGTTTAGGGGACCCCCCCCCCCGAAGGTCCTGTAGGAGTTGCTCCAGGGATGACCACCTCTGACTTCCAGAGGCCTCTGTGTGACCTCAGTGACGCCAGCATATCATACCAGGTATGAACAACCACGCACCCTCCTTTAGAGAGGATAAAGCAGTGGTTTGCCCTGGTCCAAGAATTTTCTCTGTGTGCTTGCTGTGAATCTACCCCTTATTATCAGGGATAAACTTGAGAGGAAATTCAGAGAGAATTCAGGTGAGAGCTCTCAGTTCCGTGTGTCTGGAAACATTCTGCTGCCCTGGAAACATTCTGCAAACATTTCTGACCATATCGGGGCAGGGAACATCCAGGGACAAATGACTTCATGGGCGGGGAGGGCTGAAAAAGTGCCCTGGGGGCTCCTCCTGGTAATGTGCACTTGGGAAGTTCAGCTGGTAATTTTCTTTTTTTTTTTTTCAAATTTTATTTTTTTTTAAAAAAGATTAAGATAAAAGAGGACATAACAACACAGGTCAGAACAGAACAATTTAGGCAACATAGTGTTTCACCACAAAATACCCTGATATAACAGTAGCTACCATAGTATCTCTTTCCTTGAAATATTTGAGTATACCCTCATACACTATAGTATCAAACATAACAAGACAGTATAAAACCATTCAAGAGAATGAAAGTATTACAGGGTATTTGAA
Organism: Cavia porcellus; assembly: GCF_034190915.1. Classification (NCBI taxonomy): domain Eukaryota; kingdom Metazoa; phylum Chordata; class Mammalia; order Rodentia; family Caviidae; genus Cavia; species Cavia porcellus. The sequence continues at coordinate 4,894,903 of NW_026947506.1, forward strand.
CCAACTAATAGAAAACAAACAATGGTTACCATATTATCTCCTTGTCTATAAAAATTTTGTTTACACTATCACATATAATAAAATCCAATAAGATACAACATGATAAAACCAATGGAGACAAAGAACAAAAGCTTGGTGACTTCAAAACAAGATGATATTAAATCAGCACTGGCTATTATAATGTCTTGTTTTCTTTAAAATAGCTGTTCATACCATCACAGACAATAAAATCAAACAACCCAGAATACAACCATTCCAATTAATGAATGAAAACATTATAAGGCTTCAAAGCAATAAGGGGAATCATGATAACCACATACTTTTATGTATTCTAACCATTTCTTACACTAGGGAAACTATTTGGTATTTATACATGTGAGTTTGATTTATTTCACTTATGAGTATGGTCTCAAGCTGTGTCCAATTATTTATAAATATCTCAATGTGATCATTCTTTATAGCTGAGTAGTACTCCATTGTATAAAAACCACAACTTTTTTATCCATTCCTCAGCTGATGGACACTTAGGTTGTTTCCAAGACCTGACAATTACAAATTGTGCTGCTATAAACATGGGTACACATACATCACTGTGGTATGATGCTTTCAGTTCTTCTGGGAATATGCCTAGATGGAATCTCAGTGTAGTTTTAATTTTCAGCTGGTAATTTTTCTCCTTGCTCATCTTTCACTCAGTGAGGGGTCTGAGTGTGGTCAGTAGAGTGACCGTAGCAGAGAGGAGAGCTCCGGCTACTCACACGACTTGGGTGTGTAATGGTATTAGAACAAGAGAGAGGTGTGCATGTATGACTCACACACTGACACTGTGTACAGGTCGTATGTAGAAGGAACATGTGCAGGATAATTTTGAGACTCCTCACTGAATAACGTTCATCACGCCTCACAGACAGGGAAAATTTCACTACAAATCGCCCAGTGCCATCTCTACAATCTGGAAGACGATGAAAAGTAGAAGAATAAACATTAATAAAAAAGTTTTACTTTAGGTAAGCAAGGAATTTTAAGTTACTTATCCGTGACTGAAATCACCAGACAGAAGGTGCCAAGAATGACAAACTCGTCTTCCTGCTGATAAACAAATGCCTCCTTTGGGTTACTGGACAGAAATAAGCAGCTATATCTTTATCAAAATGAGGTTGTCATGTTCTCACAAATGCCAGGATCATAAGGCAAATCATCAGAATTTTTATCCTTCCCTCCAGTCCCACATTCGGGTGACCTGGGCCATGCTCCAGGCAATCTGTGACAAAGGTGAGTAATCACTGGAGGACATAAATAAAGACACTGTCACTTGCAAAGGCACGTAGCTCCTTCCTGGAGTAGCTGGAAACTCGTGATAACAAACCACAATAACCCTCAGCTTAGCAATGGATTTGAAATTTGTTATTATATATTTTGCAATTTTGGCAGTTTTGAAGGTAAAAAAAATGTGCCAAAGAGTAATATATCTGAAGGACAGCCAGTGTTAAATCAATATTAATTAAATAGACTTACTCTTATGTAACAAAGCACTGAGGTGTGGAGGAAGGGACCGCTGTGACCATGTCTTTCATTTCCTTTTCCCGTCCGTCAGGTAAGGAAACACATCCAAAGTCCCTACATCAGCATTTTTAAAATGTAGCCAATTTTCAGCTCAGGTTGCTTAGCTAGTGATGTATTTACTGCACCTCACTCATGACTTCCTAGAGACAAAAGCTGTATTACTGTGCCGAAAGGAGCCAGGAGCAGCATCTGCAAAGACAATAGAAGATTGGAAGGAGAAAACTATTGTGTTTAGTTCTTTTAACCAAACTAGGAACCTCAAAGGAGCCAGAAGCACATAGGGCTTGAGAGGTAAGTACCACGTTTGCCATACAGAACATATAGAACCACGTGCGGTCCTGGGAAATTACAAAAACATAGTCCAAACAGTCTTTGTTTATCTGTTTTGTATATATTAAAGACCAAGGGCCCCACAAACTAACAGCCACAAATAAAGCACATCAAGGGGGGGGGGACACTTTCTCTGACAACCCGGTGTGTTCACTGCATCCTCTCAAGGTGCAGAGATCCCAATGAGCATCACTTCTGAGGAAGATATTACTGAGAGCTAATCATAAAGCTCCCTTTCACCCCATCACCACCACCAGTACCATCCAGAGCCACTCGGAAGGAGAACAAAGCTCGTTATGACAGATAAAGTCACTTCAGCAGCCTCAGACCTGGAGATCATGATTCAGAGCCTTTCACAATATCAGTCTGTCCCAAGTCTCATCAGAATCACGCAGCCCGAAGTCCCACGGCGCTCTCCAGGGTGCTGATGTAGTTGATGGTAATTACTTGTCTAAATGTAAGTCAGAAGTTTTACCTCCAAGCCTGACTTTCTACCACACCTTTGTCTCCTTTGATGTGTGCTTTGAGCAGCACCAGGTTTTAAACATCACTAGAAATTCAGAGAAGTACATAGTTGGAAGCCATCCCTAAATCGTTTTTCCTACTGCCATACCAACAAGCAAGAAGATACAGGCTATAGTGACATTAAGGTCTGCCAGAAAGTACCAAGAAGTTAAACAAACTGTGATAAGCACTTTGCCCCAGGAGTGCTTAGACAGTGCTGTGACCTCGGAGGACAGATTTGTCTGCCTAGATATGGAAAGACCGTCTTACAGCTTTGTCTTTCCTGAGTTAGACTTGGGATTGAATTAAGACACAGATACATTTACTCTTCCCTCTAAAGTATTAATTTTCCTACTTAACAATATTTCCGCAGGGATATCAGTGTGTGACATGGACCCCAGCTACAGCTTTCTGAGGGCGCCTTGGTCAGCAGCAATGTTCTATAGTATGTTTCACTGAAAGAGACCCAGTGCATTCCTTCATATCACTGTCAGTCCACTTCACCCGTGAGCTAACTCCAGACTGAAAGAGACCCCGTGTGTTCCTTCATATCACTGTCAGTCCACTTCACCCGTGAGCTAACTCCAGACTGAAAGAGAGACAGTGTGTTCCTTCATATCACTGTCAGTCCACTTCACCCGTGAGCTAACTCCAGAGCACAGTTTAGGTTGTGACGAACGGTTTAGGTTGTGATGAAGGCATGGTTTTAATTATAGTAGTTTTACCTAAAACAATCTACATCTATTATCAAACGTAATTTTCTTTTTTTTTTTTTTTGTAGGATCATAACACTCTATGCTAGAATGTTCAAGCTTTGATTTAGGTCTAAAATTTATGGTTAAATTCAATATAAATTATAAGAGACCATGAAAATTTCAAATCTAATTATCTAATATAGATATAGGCTATATAGATATATTTATATCAATATAGAGACATAGGAACATAGAGATCGAGAGCCAGATACAGATACCTGACTGCTTCTGAAGGTCTCTGGTTGCCATAAAATTTTTAGAAGTTTCGCTTTGGGAAGCGTGGCTGAACCACAGTAATGAAATGACATGGGACTGCCACATAAAGTTTTTTTAAAAAATAACTAAATGCTGATGGAAACCAGCTTTTGTTCTTATGTTATCTTCAAAGGTAAATATTTTAAAATGGAAAACAAATGAGAGCTGTAAGCAGCTCAGCTTTCCGAATATGTGATTATATCGTTTGTATTTTGCTAACCCTAAGAAACAATTTCGTAGTGAGAATACAGCAAAATACACTTACTTGTTTTAAATGAGGTCACAAGAATCGGGTCCCGATCTGGCAGAACCAGTGGCCTCGCAAAAAGAGGGAGCCCTCCTTTCCTCTTGCATATTTTGAGGAAAAATATGTGAAGATAACAACAGTGTCTCAGCTTAAGGCCAGGAAGGAAGCTCTGTCCAGAACCCATCCCTGTGGGAAGATTCTCAGCCTCCAACCCCGAGACAAAATAAACTTCACTGTCTAAACCACCACGGTGTCTGCGAGACAGCTCATGCTGACTAACACACACTATCTGAGAAACCACAGCTCCTTGTCAGAAAACACACTGATGCCTGTATTTTGATTATCCAAGCATAAACTAAAACAACTTCCTGGTATAACTTAGTCTTTTTAAAGAAACAGCCCCAGAAGCCCACCATCACCCTGGCCAACTTCTGTTTCTCTTTGGTTTGCCCCCAACAGCACTGAGTTTTGAATGTAGAAGTGTTTGTCCCTGACTTTTTCCTTTCCATGAACAACTATTCATAGATGAAGTCAAAGTTGCCCTAGGTGAATTTTCACAGCTATCAGGTGAGTGTAAACAGCGTGAGAGTGGGCACCGGAGAAATCACATAGGCCAGCACCTAGCAGGTTCTCGTGGGAGGTGCTGGATGGAGAACCTCCTTTTCTAAAGAAATCACTGGACTGGAGGAGAATGTACCCCCCAACCTCCAAACATATGGCTTGAGAGAGAAGTCTCCCTTAGAAACTTAAGTGACCGGGTTTGTTCCAGCGGCTCAGTTGTTAAATGCATTGGCTAGTAAATGTGGAACTGTGTGTAATATGCACGTTATAATATTCAGGACAGAGGAATGGCCAAAGGAAATCCCAGCCATGACTTTGCCTTTATGTGCGTAACTCTTACAGACAGCACTGTGCGTGTTCAACAGAACGCTAAGCTGCAGCACTGACAGTGGACGAAGCCACATGAGGCTGCCCCGCTGCTTGGCTTCCTGGGTTAGACGTCTGAATGAGCAGCGGAAGTCCACACCACCGTTCAACACGTGAGTCTTTCCAGGCGGAGCTGTGCATCATTTTGAAGTTTTAAAGAATGAAGCAGTTATGAAAAGTAAACACAAGGAAATGCTATTGCCACTTAAGTCACCAAAAATAAAATGGAGGAAGAGAGCAGTTCAAAGTTTAATTGATTTAGAATATTTAATCTGACAGCTTATGGTTAAAGAAGTTACTAAGTTACAAACTGAGCTTGAGATTTGTCTGAGAACTATTATTTTAGGAAGAACGTAGTTCCCTAGTATCACTAGGAGTCTTTAGCTTAGTTCATGACATCTTCAAATCTACTTGTAGTTATAAACTTTGCTTTTGTTAAGAAGGGAACTGCGCTATGATCCACCTTCACTGCCCTGACATACACCTGCAGGTATTAGCATACAAAAGAGACACCTGAACACCCATGTGTATCATGGCACAATTCACAGCAGCCAAGGTATCAATCAGCCCAGGTCTCTGTGAACAGAGGACCAGACAAATGGAGTATTACTCAGTCATAAAGAGAAAACAAACCATGTCATTTGCAGGAAAATAGAAATGGAGGTCATTGTGTTAAGCAAAATAAACCAGACTCACGCAAGCAGGTATGGGATTGTCTTCCTACAGCGCACCTAGAAAAACCCGACATGAAATTAGCAGGGAGACTTAGCCACGAGGACAGACGCTCAGTGAGAGGACAGTGTGGAGGACAATGGGAGGTGGGCATGATCAAAATATATTATATGCTGATGTGGAAATACCACACTAAAAGCCAACATTCGGTATCACTAATGTGCATTACTATAATATGTTTTATAAAACAAAATGTTAATTGACACATAATAATTATACACACTTCTGAGCTATAATGCAATGTTTCGTTGCTGGCATATATTGTGTACTAATGAAATAAGAGTGTTTGACACACCCCCAGTCTCATACACTTGTCATTTTTTGAGATAAGAACATCTCAAATTCTGTCATCCAGCTAAGATATAGTTCACACAATTCTATTACCCATGATCACTTGCAGCCCAATAGAATATTAGAACTTAATCTTCCTATGCAGCTGTAACTTTGTAACCATTAATTAGTTTCCCACTGTGCGCCCTCCTTCTCCCTTTCCAGCCTCTGTGACCACTGTCCTCACCTGCTGTTCTCTCTGTTCTATGAGATTTCCTTCTTTAGTTTCATACCTAATTGAGGACCTTGGGTATTTATCCTTGTGTGCTTGGTTTTCTTCATTAAACATAATATTCTCTGGATTCATCCATGTTGCCATACATGATGGGATTCAATTCTTGTTTGCATCTTCATGGTATTCCATTATAGACGTTGTAGTCAGGATTTGCAAGGGAATGGATTTAATACAGGGGAAAAAAATTATAGGACTGTTTTACAATTTACACCCAGAGTCAAATGCAAAAGCATGCAGGAAATCTGTCTACACACTAGAGACTCAAAGAATCCAGCTGAGGGCCTAGATTCCCTGGCTGTGCCCTTCACAAGTCCAGCTGAAGACTGCCCATGGCAGTGTCCTCCATGAGTCCAACTGGAGGCGTAAGCCCACGGCAATGTCCCATGCTAGTCATTCAAGCACCTGCCCTGGGAAGGCCCAGAGGACAGCGGTGGGAGCTAGAAAGTCTGCACCAGGAGGTGAAGGAGCTGTGCCAGCAGGCGAGGGGTCTGCGGTGGGTCCAGGAAGTGATACTCAAAGTAAGGACCAGAGCTCCCCCAAAGAGAGCCGCAGCCATCCTCAGTGACAGCGAGGACCCGAGCTCCTCTGATGATGAGAACAGCTGAAGTCACATCAGGGAACCAGTGTGACGAGCTCCTCCAGGAGAATCAGAGCACCATCTCCCCCTCTAGCTCTCCTTCTGTGCTGTGGGCAGCGATCCTCAGGTGGGCCTTCCACACCCAGAACCATGCTGATTCAGTTCAGCCATGCATCATGTCTCACGTTAGTCATTAATTAATCCACTGGAGACGTACACAACATTTTCTTTATTCATCCATGAAGAGATACTGAGCCTGGCTCTTGTGACTGAGCTGCAGTGTAATTAGGAATGGAGCTGTCTCTTTAAGACAGTAATTGCATTTCCCTTGGCTGTACACATCCAGTAGTGAGATTTCTGTATCATATGTATCTTAGCCCATTTAATGTTGCTGTAACAAACTACCTGAAGTTAAGTGCTTTATAAAGAAAAGAGGTGTCTTTGGCTCACAGTTCTGTTGGCTAGAAAGTCTGAATAGCATGGTACCAGGGCCAGATGAGGGTACCCTGGCTGCAGCCCAGCATTCAGATGATAGCTCACAGGTCACACACACAGAGCAGTGAATGAGGGTACAGAGGAGATCACACGGCAAGGAAAGAAGCAGGAGAGCTGAGAGGACCCAGATTTGCTCTTTTATAACAATCAGTCTTCCAGAACTAACCCAAGACCAGCACTGACCTCTTCCTAGGTACAGGCATGGCCCAGGCCCTCCCCGGGGCCCACTTAAAGGTCCCGTTACCAGTCAACACTGGCACACCAGGAACCAAGCTTCCAGCCCATGAACCTTTGGAGCACGAATCAGAGAGGCTCTGATTTAATCTGTTCAGGAGTCTCCACACTTTTCCGTAGGCCTCTCCCCGGTTACATGGCCATCAGCTCTGCAAAGCAGCCCCTGCTTGTTCTGTGTTTATTCATGCCAGTGTTTGTTATCCATAATGATCCTTCTGTCTGGCATGAGGTGATACAGGACAGCACCTTGGATTTGTATTTCTGCAATAATTCGTGATGCCAAATGTTTCATAGATCCGTTGGCTATTTTTGCGTATATTTTTTAGAAATTTCTATTCGGACCACTTGTCTGTGTTTCAATGAGATTATCTACTTCTTTTGCTTCTGTGTTGGATTCTTTACATGTTCTATGTCCTAACATTTTTTTAGGATGGCTTGGAAACGTTTCCTCGCATTCTTTAGAGTGTCTCTTCGCTCTGTTGATCGTTTCCTCTGCTGTGAGAACATTTTTGGTTTGTTATTTGCCTCTTTTTTGGTTTGTTGTCTGTGTTTTCAAGGTCTTCTCCAAAAAAAGCCCTTCCCTACATCAGCGCAACAGATAATTTCTTTTATGTTTTCCTCTAGTAGTTTTATCCTTTCTGGTCTTAAATTTAAATCTTTAATTCATTGTAAGTGGATTTGTGTGTATCATAAAAGGTAGGATTCTAGTTTCATTTGTCTAAATACATCCATTTTTTCCAGAACTATTGAAGAGACTATCCTGTCCATATTGCATGTTTGATATTTCTGTCAAAAATCAGTTCACTATAAGTGAATGGATTTATTTGTATTAAAAATAGACTTTATATATGTAGGTAATGAAATAACTACATGTATAAGTTGTGACTTTAATTAACTTTCAGGTTTGTAATGTAGCACATTGTACACAATAAAGAAATTTTACCTTGAATAAAAGGGGTTTTGTTTATTTTATTTTGCTGACACATGTACTTTGAATTGAGTCTAGTGTAACCTAACTTAGAATCATATTCTCTCTTTGGAACATGGACAAAGGTGACCCAAGAATTCGTCAGCACAACATCTGTCATTCTTGTTACCTGTTATATGGTTCGGGTAATCCTGCGACCCAGAGTTAGGGATGAAGCCATGAGTTCCATTGTAGAACTGGTGGTTTTCTTTTTGGTTGTTTGATTTTTAAATTTTATTTCTGCATGCTTGTGGTACAGAATGATCACATTCATCACAGGAGGTGCATGTACATAACATGTCTTAATTCTATGATTTTCTAAGTTGCCGAGTTTCACTAAGTGGGTTCTATTTTTGGCTGTGAGAGAGATCTCAGAGTGTGTCAGGTTTCACTCTAAATATTCTCTGCATGATGGACCCAAGTCTAGCTACTTCTACCTTGATCTTACATATAAGGGCAGGAATATATAAAAATATATATATATATATATATTCTATATATATATTTCAAAATTATGTTCATAAGCGTCTTTTGGAAAAACGTGCTAATGCGATAATGTGTTTCAGCCAATGGTAGGTTTTCCCCGGGATAAGAACTTTACTTCTGGAGCTATGCTCTACCTGACTAGGTGATAAATCGGTAATTATGTGGCTATAGTGTGTTGTAACAGTCCTCTTGGGCAGGACCAAGCTCTCCCAAGGGTAAGGAACACTGTTTTAGCTCCTCTCCTCTCCTGCCAACTCTTTCAATATGTTGCTTAATCAGGTAACAAACTAAAAGTCTTCTAGTAAAAGTCAAGATTAAATAGATAATAAATTTTTAAAGAAAGATTTCAAGACAAAATTGATAGAGGAATAAACATGAAGTCATTGAGACACTGTGACAAAAAAAAAGGCAATAAAGCTTGCCTTAAGGACAAAAGATGCCAGGCCTAGCTATATGTCAGAAGATTAAATGAAGTAAGGATTATAGGTCATTATAAAGTAAGACTAACAGTATCAAGCATGGGACTTGGGAGGTACGTGGGGAAAAAGTGTAGGGAGCTAATTTTCTTATCTCTGATAGAGCAAAGCAAACGCTGCTGGCCCAGATTTAAACATGATGTTAACTAACAGTCAATGACTTCAGTTTCTTCATTTTTTTAATATAATATTACTTCTTAAATCAGAAGGGGAACTTTCATGAAATAGTATCTTTTTATGGAAGCAATACTTATTTGTAGTTTGGCAAACCCTTTAGCATCTCATTAGCGTACTGTTTCTGATGAAAGTCAAATAGAAAATTTATTTTATATTTACATCCGTGCAAAAGAGTCTGGAATGAAAGGAAGCTAGTGTAAATAATGGTTTTAGGGGTTATACGAGAGATAGATGAGGGTAGAGAGAGACAAAAAATAGCATTTCTTTTTATTCTCTAATTTTTATCCTGTTTGAATGTTCTAATATTAGACACACTGCATAAATAGGTGTCAACAAAAGTAATATTGCCGGGGAGCTCATAGATCATTTTTTTTTTGCATAACTTCTTTACATGTATATCAACATATGTCATGTTTAGGTATTTTTAAAGTAAACATATGCAAATATAAATATAATAAAAATAAAATGAAGAGTTGTCTTAGTTACTGTTCTCTCATCACTGAGACAAAATGCCCAACATCCAAAGTTAAGGAAGAAAGGTTTATTTAGCTCACAGTTTGTAGAGGTTTCAGTCCATAATCAGTTGGTTCCAACACAGGGTGGCACATGGCAGAGGGGCAATAGTTCGTGGTTGTGGAAGACACAAAAGCAACAAGAGATGAGCATCAGGCCTGTTTTTCTTCCCTTGTTGTATGCAGGCCACTGTCTTAGGGAGGGTGCAGCACTTACACCTCAAATCCCAGCACAGAGTTCACTGTCTACAATGAACCCATCACAAACCCTAGATTTAGTGCCCTCTGAAAAGCCTGCCCCCATGACCACATCAGGCTCTAGGGGGACATCCAGATACAACCATAACAGAAGTAGAACTGAAAATCCAAAAACTGCATCAAAGAGCCCAAGTTTTAAAACAAAATGTAGATACTGTAACAGATTTCGTATGGTCCAAGGGAACAAATGAGGAACAATATTCTTTAATAAGAATATATATATATATATATATATATATATATATAATGCTTCATTTTTAATATAATATTACTTCTTAAATCAAAAGGAAACTTCCATGAAATAATATCTTTTTATGGAGGCAATATTTATTTGAAGTTTGGCAAACTACAAAGATATATGCATATATATATATACATATCACTTTTATACTATTTATATGTGAGCATATAAAATGTAGCAACACATTTGAACATATATTTTATGTAGTAGAAATGTTAAATGTTTCAAGTGAATAAATAATCTAATTTCATAAGTATATAAAGAAAAAAATAACATACAAATAAAGATGTATAATTAGAACTTATTTAAATTTGAAACTGGATGAGGACAAATAAGATGAAATAAGACTGCAGCTCTAAGAATTAGGAGACTTTAAAGCACAAACAGTTCAAATGAGGCAGGGCAGAAATAAAGGAGAGACATTTATACAGAAAGGCATTCAATTTTTAATTAAGATGTGATAAAGCTTTCAAATTAAAATAGAAAGGAGTTTTATAAATTAATAACAAATACAAAGAAAAGAATCCATCAAAATAAAGCATAATATTCAGAATCGTACTGGAAGTTCTAAAGTGATAAAATGGCATGAAGAGTAATTACGGCATGAAATTTAAGAAGAATGTAGAGGAAAATACTGTTCCAGATTGCACCGTCGCTGGTGTACTGAGGTGCTGGGTGGAGCCGAGCTGGGACCCAAGCTCCGGGCGTGCTGAGCGCTTTGCTGCTTATGCTGACAGAAAACGAGAACAACTTCACGTCAACTTTTCTTTTGTTTTCCAACTGTTCCATCAAACAAATAAACACACCAAAAATGAATATAAGGAGGACAATTTTAAAACAGAACTGGCACTCCCCAAAGCGCCGACTGTCTCTGTGCTCCTCCTGGAAACCCTTGATTCAAGCCCTTAGCAATGCTCACATCAGAGGAGACAAAAGGTTAGTGTGCAGAAGAAAAACAAGACACTATTTCAAAAGCAAAGGGGATGGAATGAGCTAACGACAGTAATGTTGAAAATTCAGGTAAATTACTAAACACTGCAGAGTGGTGAACCATAAGTGTGTAAGTATAAACAGACGACCAGCGGCAATAAGCAAAGCCTTGGATGAGGCTGCTGGGCAAGGTCCAAGTGCTCACAGCTTCCGATGCTGCAAACAAGAGGGGGACGCGGGGTCCCCATTTGCACTTATCTCTACGAAGGTAGCAGGAGCCCTGGACAAGCACTGCATGGAGTGGATCGAAGGAGCCAGAACAGAGCTTTGCAGAACAGGGCGAGGGAGAGTGCTGAAGACTGCAGCTCCAGGCACGGGATTCGCGTGCACAAGGCTGGCAGTTTCAGTCACTGACTCTGAGAGACCAGTGGCCAAGGGAAACTGTGAGTAACAGCTGTCTCTGCTGGAAGCTGTTCTTACATTTCTTGCATTTTTGTATAAAATGGAGCTATTTGCCTTTGTCACTTTGAACACACCCACAGACACACACACAACACACGCTGGTCACCAGTGATTTGGAGACTCATAGTTAACACAATGATTTAGAGCTATTGACTCATATTATACTTATTTTAACCTGAAGGTGCTTTACATTATTACTTGCTGTATTCCAGAGGCAAAGAACCACGCTGCAAACGTATGCAGTGCATACTAAGCCCTCTGCTCTTCTGGATGGCAGTGACCCATGATGGTTCGGATCCCGGAGTTTCCTGTAGGAAACCGATCACAGTGAGCTTCAGGGAAGATCTCTCTACTCTCTTATGGCCCCTAAAACTCAAAGCTAAGAGGAAAGATCAGTCAATGAATTATTCAGTGTCTCCTTAAGAGGGTTTATGGTAAGACCTTGGTCACAATAAGCAGAGGAATTGTTTGTGTGTTCTTCCCTGTACTCAGATCCATTTTTTCCTCCTCCTCCTCCTCCTCTTCCTCCTCCTCCTCCTTCTCCTTTGTACTGGAAATCGAACTCAAGTCCCTGGACCTTCCAGGTAGGCACTATGCTACTGAGCTATATCCCTGGATTGGTTCTTCCTTTATTATGGGGAGGGAAACAGTATCTGCACAGGACACTCAGAGGTGGCTTGGTGCAGCAGAAAGCAGCTCTCGGTAGCTGGGAAGAGCTTGTTTTTTTGAAAGCATGAGAAAAGAGAAAGTTACTGGCATCTTCCAAACCCTTTAGAGGGAGTTTAGGGATGCCTAGGGTGGCTCGTTTCATTTCAGATCAGCACCCCCCACCACTGTGGTTGGGAATCATCTGTCCAATGCTCATCCAACTCCCTGGCTGAGGAGACAGATGCGTCCCTCTGTAGAGAAGTGAGTTTGCTTTTCACCTTGACCACTGCCTCCTTAACCTGTGGGTGGGGTGCTAAGCAGTGCCTGTCTTTGCAGACTCCTGGAGGCTCTCACGTGCACCATGCCTGTGTCTAATGAGCTATGTCCAGGCAAAGTCCAGGAGAAACGAACTGCATAGGAAAATACTGCACACAGTGCCATGCAGGGGGAGTTTTTGAAGTTCTGGCTCCATTTTGCTTCTTAATCACAAGCTTCACTCATTCATTCTGACCTTGGTCGTAACAGAAAGTGGAGATTCCTTTCTGGCCTCCCATGAGCATGCCAGGTTTCCATGATCAGCCAGCATCCTTTCCTTTTCTGTCTCTTGAGGACTCTGTTTTCTCTACGATGTTTCATCCGCTAGCTGGCCACCTTTTCTCTCGGCAGTCTGTCATAGTACCCTCCTCTCCGCCTTTACCCCTTTCCTATGATGTAGCCCTGTGGGCCTTTTCTTCATCCAGATCTTACATCTGATGCTGGCGATGTGATCTTCAGTGTCAAGAGTGGACCTCGCACCTGACAGCAGAGCAGCTCATCCAGCACCAGAGAGCACTCAACACAAGTGCTGTGGCTTGAACAAGTGCCCCACCCCAAACCCATCCAGTAAAGGAAACTCAGTGGTGAAGTCCGGGGAGAATCATTAGGCTACCAGGTGTGCGCACTTGACGGGTCTCTCTGGCTACTTCCTTGTCATTGTTCCCTGCCCAGTCATCAAGAGATGACCAAGCCTTCTCTGTCACCAGCTGCTGCCATGATACACTGTACTGTCACATGTCCAAAACACTAGGGCCAAAGGACCGTGGACACCTTTGAACCTGAGCTAAAATAAAACATCCTCTTTTAAAGTTGATTATCCTCCATGACAGGGACAGAAAGATAACACAATCTACCTTGGTTCGTGACCAGCAATTCTCCAGGACACAGTTAACAACAAAGCACTGAACTTCTCTAAGTTGTATATCTGGAAATCGGTGCCCGGTCCCACCTACTTTCCATATCTCTAAAATGGAGAACTGCAGGGCATTTTTGTATATGTCTTGGCCATTTTTATTTCCTTCCTTTGTGCATTCTCAAAAGTAGTAGTTCTTGGTACCAATCTCTGTCCTGAAACCTGTCTTTCCATTTTCCTTTGGTCCCAACTCCAGTCCTTGCTGTGGGACAAAACTGGGAGGACCTTTTCTATTTTTCTTACTAAGATCCAAGCACAGCAATGCCTTTCTCTCTAGCCCTTAGTATGACATCACTGGTCCTTTGCCACTCGCTATTCAAAGTCAACAATGAGCTTATGAATTCCACTTACACCCAGTACTTAGAATAGTGGAAATAGCAGAAACAGAACGTAGAATGCTGGTTACCAAGGACTGAAGGTAGGGGACGTTGTGGTCAGGGGTTGTATGCACAGAACAATTCAGATCAGGACATGGAATTTATAATATTTTTATAATGGTCACTGGAAGTTAACACAGGAAAATGCAGGAAATCTCTCCGCAACACCAAAGACATAGATTATTTAGTCAAGAGCCTAAACCCCACAGCAAAGTCCCACATGAGTCCAGATAAAAACCCAGAGCTCAGGACAATGCCTCCCATGAGTCCAACTGGAGGTCCAGAGCCCACAAGAAGGACTCACACCAGTCTCTTTTATGGATCTGTGCCGGGAAGACCCAAAGGTCAGCGGTGGAAGCCAGAAAGTCTATGCCAGCAGGATGAAGGAGCTGTGCTAGTGGGATGAGGGTTCTATGCTGGAGTCGAGAAGTCACACTCACAACAAAGACCAGGGCTGTCCTGAAGGCACCACAGCCATCCTCAGTGACACAGAGGCCCTGAGCTCCTCCAATGACAAGCCCAGTTGGGTACATGCCAGGAAGCAGCGTGAGGAGTTCACCCTGGAGACCAAGCAGCACATGTCTTCCCCTCCAGAGCCAGGAAGCAATGCTCGATGTGAGGACCAGAGCTTCTCCAGGAGAACCAACAGCTCAGACAGCAACTCGTAGGAGAACCCACAATGCCTCCTTAACGCCTCAACCCTCAACACCTCCCTTCTTCTCCACCTATTTATCCTGGCAACCCTCCTCAGGTGGAGCATCTCTGCTCAATGCATGCTGATGTAATCCAGCTGGAGTTAAGTTGACCACCAGTTCTCAGTCCATAATAGGGGAGAAGGGAAAATTAGTATTTAATGGGTGTAGACCCTTTTTGTGAGTTGTCAGAAGCCACGCAAGGTCTGGGAAAAGTATAATAAGAAACCAATTTTCCCTTCCCATGAGTAGTACAAACCACGTGGAGCCCAGGAAGAGAGATGAGCCTTTCACCCTTCCTGTGAGCCACCTGGCATGCAGGCTGAAGGTCAAGAACATTGGGTCCAGGTGCATAGCTCAGCAGCACAAGTTACCTGCCTGGCAAGTGCAAGGTCCTGAGTTCAATTCCTGGTACAAAAAAAAGAACACTGTACCTCTCCTCACCACCCATAAGCAACCAGCTGATTTGGAGGATCACAGGCTGAGTTGATAGCAACTGAAATATAAAAGCATTTTAATGCTTGCATTGTTTAATTGACTTTGCAGGGCTAAGGCTGGTAGTCTGAGCATCTATTAAGAGGATAACAGTATGTAATATAGCAAATATAAGGGATTTTCTTCTGTGTTGTTTCTGAAATCCAACATTGTTCTCTCTGTTTTGTTTTGTTCCATTTTACTCTGTTTTGTTTACTTCAATGTTGCATTTTGATTGGTTTTATTCTGTTCTGTTTTATTTTATTTTACTATGTCTGATGGTATAGGAAGCAATTCTGGAGACAGCAGGGGGCATGAAGGTAGCCGCTGTTGATTTGCTATTCCCATCTTGAGGTCCTGTATCACTTTCACTGTTTTGTTTTGATTGGCTTTATTCTGTTTTATTTTGTTTGCTTTCATTCTTTTTAAAATGAAAAAGAAAAGATAACAAGACATGTTATGGTAGCCATTATTAATTTCCTATTATTTTGTTTTGAAGTTCAATATCACTTTACTCATTTTGTTTTATAGGTTTTATTATGTTCTTTTTATTTGATTTTGTTGTGTCTGATGGTATGGGCACTACTTTGAAGATAACAAGAGGCATTATGGTAGCCATTGTTGATTTTCTATTATCTTGTTTTGAAGTCCTGTATCACTTTCACCGTTTTGTTTTGGTTAGTTTTATTCTGTATTATTTTGTTTGGTTTTAGTGTCTTTAAAATTTAAAAAAAACCTGGGAAGGTATAGAATTGCCTTGTTACACAATGCAAAGAACTATAGTGATCGATTGTAATCATGTTCAACTGGACTGTACACTTAAAAGTGGTCACACTGGGCTGGAGATACAGCTCAGTGGCACAGTGCCTGCCTGGCAAGTGCAAGGTCCTAAGTTCAGCCCCTGGTACTCCTCCCCAAATGGTCACACTGATAACCCTTATATTGTGTGTATTTTACCACTAGAGAAAAGATTGAGGAAAATTCCAGTTCCAGGACTATAAAAGCCAAGAGGGTTCCAAGGAGTTGTGACAATTCTTCATTATGTGGTATCCATGAGGGGCTACCTGCACAGAGAAAGAGCACTAGGTGAAATCTAAGGAACTTGGAATAAAGTGTGGACTTCAGTGAAAAACTTCAGAATGAACCTGTTAGTACCCTGTATTTGCCTTATTTCTTTGTGAAAGGCAGGAGGCCTCTTGCCCAGGAGCTAAGGTGTTTCTTATCATCACCCTGGAGGCAATGGAAGGGTCTGAAAGGCTGGAGAACCGAGGCATGGTGTGCCCAGAGCACAATAGGGATGCTGCTTTTATTAGAACAGAGACAGGACAAGGGTACGGGAAACGTGAGGCGATGAATCATGAAATGATCTTATATTTCAATCAACAACCTTTTCTCCCCATCATCTAAATAGAGACGTCTAAAGCAGATGATCTAATAAAATATGCAATAGAATATAGAAGTACTTGGAGCTGAGGAGAGAGGACTGGAATGCTTTAATCAGAGTGCAGAGAGGTTTTTCCTCGTTTCCAGGTGGCCTGCCGAGCTGCACGGTGGCAGCACAGTACGCAGCCCGCCAGAAAGAGTATGCAGTCCTCCACTTTCCTCCTTCCCCTTGCCCTGGGTTCCCCCCTGAATTGATGTTTGAGTGAGAAATCAGAGTATTTAGCCAGTACATCCAAGTCAATCTAAGTCAATTTGTGTGCTCACATCTGGGTACAGTGTGATACAGTAGAATAAACACTGAAATTTGATGTAAGAAACAAACTCTTCTGTGGTCTGGTTTTAATTATTAGCTTACAAGATGACTTTAACCTCTTCGAAGAGGCTTTGTCTATGTAACAAGCCACTGATTAATAGCCCTTTCTCTGCCAGCCTATACAGTGTTGGGAAGGACACAACAAAATATTTACGGACACCTGAAAACTGCACCTCAGTATCTCAGTGATGGGCTGATTACGTTTTCCCTAATACGCCTTGGAGAAGGGGTGACTGTATCTTGCAACTTGTGCAGGCTGCTTCACTAATATATGCACTGATCGACCACAACTACTCCAGCTCCAGCAGACACTACACAAACAATGCAGACTACAGGAAATCGAAACAGAAAATCACCTGCACGCACTACTGTTTTGTGCCCTGGGTTTGGAAGTTTATTGCAGGAAAGAATTCTGCTCACCTTTAAGAGGAGACCTGGGAAAAGCTTTACTCTCCCTTTTAGATGGTTTTGTACTGTAGGCACTGATATAAAGTACCAAAGGGGACAAATGGACCAGCATGAATCGTGGGCTTAAACAGCCTCACCCCCACAGGGAGCATCTTCTCCCTGAGAGTCAGAGTCTTCCAGAGGGGCGGGGAGCACAAGCTGAGGCAGACTGTCCCATCAGCGCAGACTACAAGTGTGAGATTGCTTTATTAAGATGAAAACCTGCCTTGTTGGAGGTGCCTCGTGTTCCTGGGATACACACAAGCCAAGCCTGCAGGCGCCGCTACCATTAATACTCTCAGGATGAGAACCCCGACATTGCTTTTGGGTGATAATTGGGCCAGCAGGTATGTGTGCACACAGATAAACAGAGAGGCTGGAGAGGGACAGAGGGAGCAGGTAAAGAGAATTCCACATGCAGCAAAAGAAGCACAACCACGTATCCTGGCCGTGAACCCTGGAGGACCGAGACAACTCGTAACCACAAAGTCGGGTGAATGACAACCCCCTTCCTCCTCTCTGTGACGCTGTGTGGCTCTAGAAACATCGGTGGGGTTGACGCAGCTAAGTCCAGGAATACAGGAAGCCAAGGGCCTGGGCGGCTTCTCCTCCAGGTAATTGACTTCACTGCCTCTTGATTGCTGATTCTCCCCCCCAGATAAGGAAGCACAACCTTGAGAAGCTGCAGGGATATTTACTTCTCTACGCTATTCAAATACCAGGCAGTGTAGAACGTGAGGTTCTATGAAGGCCTCTTCTTTTGGGCTGTTTAGGCTGCTATAATGGAACTTCTACAACAAAAATTTATTTTTTGCAGGACTCTGGCCAAGCGCTGAGAAACCTCCATGGTTTCTCTGTTTCTTTATAGCTCCACGGGTGCCTGCAGAGGTGAGAAAGTGAATCTGAGCCACCATGTCTTTGGATGCCATCCTGAACTATCCCAAGAGCCATCACTGAAGTGCAATCCTGTCTAAATGATGTCGCTGCAATTATGCCTCCCGTAAACTGCAGGGATATTTTTGGAAATCCGTTTTTGGAGCCCAGGAATAATCCTTTGAACTGAAGAGCTGTAGACTGAATATTTGTATCCCTCCTCCAAAATTCACAGGTTAAAGTCCTGAACCCCACCATGATGGTTTTAAGAGGTGGGATCTTCAGGAGGTAACTAGGTCATGTGTCTCTATAAACTATAAATTAGTACCTCTGTAAATTACAGATGAAAATACAGAGGTCTCCTGGCCCTTCCACCATGTGAGGGTACCGTGAGAGGACAGCTTTCTGTGACCCACACAGCGGGCTCTCAGGAGACTCTCTATTGGGGCATTGACCTTACTGGGCTGGGGTTGGGCTTGGGTTTGTGTCACTACAAAGAGATATTAACACTCGCAGGTGGCTTTTCCCACAGTGAGCCAAAACAGGAAATGCAGTCAGACAATGAACACTCACAAGGAACAAAGCATTTTGTGCTGGAGCCTGTGGGCTGGCCGCAGGAGGGTGACTTCGCTTTGGCTTCTGCAGCTTATCTGGAGGGTTATTGACATGCAAAGCTTGCAGAGAAGGTGGCAGGGATGTAAGTGGCTAGCACCTGTACCAGCTCCTTCCCCTTCCCTAAAGTCCCTAGTGGAAGTGGTCAGGACACGCAGGGGCCCGTGCCATGGGCTCCGAAGTGAGGTACAGGCCCCAATGTCAGCGTTGGGTGTCCTCACCATCAAAACCTGGGGAAGCAGCCCCTTTCAGGCTCCTCGACTGTGCGGCAAAGTTCTGCTTCTGTATTTATAAGTACTCATCACAGGACCAGCTAGAAACAGGAAGTGGACAGCGATGACTTCATTTCTTTGAGCACGTGGGTCACTTTGGGCCACTTTCATGACTCTGGAATAAAAACACTGCTCTCCAGAGAGGGCGCTGCAGATCTCTAGAGCTCTTGAGACTCCATCAACCACTTTCTGCTGTCACCGGAGGTAACTACGACACTTGTTAGAGCAGCTAGACTCAGGTTCTATTACCACGACCTCTTGGGGACAAGAGAAGACGAATGACCACGTATTGATCACCTGCTGGGTAACGTCTGCACTGCCTAACCTTGCCTCCTCCAAGGTGCTAGGAGATCACTTGTCTGCAAATTAACTCTCCACCACTTCTTCTTAAACAAATGCTCTAAACCTCACCACCCCCTTCTGTATAGCGGCATTTATTGGAATTCAAATCTACATGCCAATTTAATTGTGGAGAGCACTTTAGAATTAAACAGATAGGTGGGCAGCGTAGGTGTTTGTGACAGTGATGTGATTGTGTAAAGTGTCTGATTTATGTCGAGGGTCCCGGGTTGCAGAGCCTCGAGGTACCTATAGCTGTTTGCTATTGCACAGAATGGATTTTATGTCCATTATCATTGCCACCCAGAGAATAATGACAGAGAGTGAGGAGATACCCTAGCAACAGCCAGGTCACCAAATGCAAGGCTTGGAGAAAATCCAAAGCACTGATTCTGCTCTTTGTCCTATGCTGGACTTTATTCAGAGTCACCAGTGCCCTGTTTCATGCATCCACTTACCTAGACCTTGAGAAAACCTTTAATGAATGCCACAAGTCCAAGATTTGAAAACAACCCGACAAGTACCCCAGCCACTCAGAGCTCCTAATCCACAGGACTGGATGTGAGCAGCTACCATACCATGGGACAAGTGTACAGCAAGAGAGAAGAGCTGAAATCCTACTCAGAGTAACCATGCCAAGCACCCTGGGGGTCCTGAAGCCGTGGCTGAGCAGTCAGGCATGTAAGGGAGTTTTCCTCATCAACAGAGTGGGGTAAAGGGATCTCTGTAGACCGGGGAAAAGGCTCCCAGGAGTCCCATGTGTCACAGGTCAGAGCGTGTGTCTAGGAGATGGGGAGATGAAGTGTCAGGAAGGCCCTCACCTTTCACCCTTTAGTTTTGGTTCTGTCGCCCTTGGTTTGGAGACTGAAGCTCACCATCCAACCGCAAAGGACAGGAAGATTAACTTGGGAAGAGGAGAAGAAAGCACGCTCCTAGAGCCAGTGGTAAGCAAAGAACCTGTGAAAGTGGGGACCTTTGCCTCATTTAAAAGAAATTCAGGGTTTCAGTTCTGAGCATTGACATTAAACAGACCGAGATCTATGCTGTGGTCAACAAGAGAGCATCATTAAGTAGACAAAGCCTATTTCCCGGGCTAGTATAAGGCAGGACAAGACCTTCTCTTGGAGGGACAGAAAGAGATGATGGGGTTTATCTTTCTGAATTATTGCACATTGACACCGATGCTAATCATGACTGCAACAAAGCCTGTCTGGTTTCTTCACTTTTGACTACTGTGATGGTATTTATCTAAAATCAACATGATAGGTGCACACAGTTTGCTGGGCGATTATAAGCCACAGGTAATTTACATACGCAGAAGTGCCCATTGCGTGATCACACGGGCTGCCACTCGGCATAGAATCAGAATTCACACTGCTTTTTCTTCCCCCTCTCTCCGCTTTTTTATTTCTACTTCTTTCTTTGATTGTTTTGATAGCTAAGGGAGCCATCAATCTAGCTCATGCTTTTTGCAAGTAAGGTTGAATTTATATCTACCAAAACCCCTGCGATGGAATAACAGTGCCAGTCCCTTCTGAATTTTCCTGCTTCTTTTCACCCACATGATTGCTGACGGTAAGCTCTGGGGTTGAAAGGTGTTTCCTGACCCCCTCTTTCCTCCTGCTCACTCATGGGGGGCCCTGTTTGCTCTGAGAACTTATTCCGGAGTCTATTATGGAGAGGATTGTGGCCACTGTTGTAGCAAAATAAGCAGAGACTATTTACCTTGGAACCAGAGCAAAGGGTGTGGTAGTGAAGACCCCAAAGGACCAGGAAAAAATATGCAGCCCCAGAGTCTTGGCCTGAGCTCTTACTGTTCTCTGGACCTCTGCGAAGCCCCTTGCACAGGACTGCATGACTCTTTCAGGCCTACTAATGGAACTTAGTGCTGTGCAGAGGAGTACAATTTCTGACCACAGAGCTTATCCTTTGAAGGGAGCATTTAATTAAACAGAGATGCAAGAACTCAAGAAGAAATGATTGTTTCCAATGAACGAACTCTAATGACTTGGCATTCCTCCAAAGAAGCCACCGCAGAGTTGTTTCTAAAATACAGGTCCGGTTAGATCAGGCCCGTGTGCACGAACCTTCTGCAACTGTCCTTTGCCCTCGGTATAAAGTTTTGCATCTGTTTGCATAGATAAGTAAAACTCATGCATTTAGAGTAACTTTTAAGTGCTGAAGCCATGAGCTCGGTACCAATTTTGAATTCTGCTTAGCTGTCCCTGAGTGTCAGAGATCTCCGTGTAAAACTCGAGCTGAGAATGCAATCGCTGCTGATTCTAAGGGAAATGTCTCTAATGGAGCATTTGCATCTGGCCTTGCGGGTGCTGTCCCTGTGTTTGGCTCATGAGTTCAGTCTGGGTGCTGTGCTCTTGGGGTGATGTTCTCATGATCCAGGGCACTGGACTGAGGTTTGCATACTCCATCCCTCAGGCTCTGCCTGAGGACAAGGTGCTCAGTAATGGCATGGTGTCCGTCCCTCTACGACATCCATGACTGAATGTGTTTAGGGCTAAAGCGTGGACGGCCCAGTATTCTGCCTGGAAAATGGATCTCTTCTTTCTACTATTGCCTTTGGAAAACTAGAACCTACAGGATGGTTTTGACTTCTCTACTCTAAATTTACTAAAAAGTAGAAGGTATTAGGAAGAGGCCATACAAAGGTGATTTTGGAACACAGACCTGGGTATCAGCTGGAGCCATAATAATCAAGAGAAAGCATATTTCCATTTTGATGGATTTTAAATCGTGTTATTCCACAACTCTGGCAACTTTGTATTGTAAAAGACATTTTAGGAAATTGTGAGGGGTTAGTAATAGAGTTGTCAGTTATCTACTAATCTCTGTTCATCAAAATGAACATTCATATTTCACTGATTACTTGATCATTTTTTTCATGCCTGAATCATGTAATCTGAACAACTTCTTTCAAGATAACAATATGCAATTTGTTAACCAGTGTCAATTCCTTATTTCTTTTTAAAAATTCTGCATCATTTTACCCTTTCAGTTTGTTTTTAAAACAAAAACAGGAAAAAATGAAATAGTGAGGGGGATTATTTTAGTTACTTCTCTCACAAAAAATTACAAAGAGCAGTTAAGTTCATCTACTCTAAAGGGGAAGAGGGACTGCTAGGAAGTTCTGGTACACCTAGCTAATTCCCCCTGCCAAGGTCAGATCTGTTACCATCCGTGGTAAGAGAAATGCACTCATATCACAGAGCAGAAGAGCTTCCACCAACACGCACCTCCACTCACGCTGTGGAGGAGAGAGGACTCGGTGGACTCCCGAGATTGCACTGTGTGTTTGTCTCTCTGGAAACTGCTCCAGTTGTGAGTAATAACCTCCGTGGGAATGAGGGAAGAGACTGCGTTACACTAGCAACAATTCTGATGAAGCTGCACTGAGGAGCGTGTTCAGAGCTGTCGGTTTTAATCAAGAAAAGACGTGGGCCTCACGGTTATAGAGTGCTTTGTAGCAACGTTAGTTAGATGTGCTGGTTCAGCCAGAAAGCTAGTAAACTTGAGGTACAGTGAAGAGGAAGATTGAAAACAGCAACTTCTGCCATTAGCTCTAGATTCAGAAAATATTTGACTGAACAGCTGCAATACATCTCTCTGCTGTAAGTAAGATCTACTTACCGCAATTTAGAGTAGAGTCAGATACTCGTCAATGCTACTTCAATAAAGCAAGAAAGATCAAATGCTCTTAAAGAGTTGGGAAACTCCAGGAAAACAGACACGATCGTAATGATTGGAAGCCACCAAAGAAGGAATACAAACAATTCAAATTCTCAGGAAAGTGAAGGTGGAGAGGGGTAGAAGCCAGTTCCTAAGATATCAAAGAATAAAGATGCAGGAAGATGAAAACACTTGGTAGAGTGGTATTTACATGGGCACAATGAGATAATCAATTTCGAGGAGGGAGGGCTCTCCTGGCTCATGATTTTAGGGGTTACAGTCCCTGGTCACTTGGTCCTAGGGTAGCAGTGCGGTGCATCATGGCGGGACTATGTGATTGACGAAGTCTGCTCATCTCAAGGTGGCCAGGAAGAAAAGTAGAAGACAAAAAAGTACAAGGCTGGGGGTTTAGCTCAGTGGCATAAGCACCTGCCTGACCAGCACGCATGAGCTTGTGAGTTTGATCCCCAGTACCCCCAGAAAAGGCGCAGAGTTTCCTGCAGATGATTTTGCACCATTATGCATTCTCATTGGTAGTAATCATTAGTTTATGCACCACTGGTATTCCTGAAATCGTTTCACTAGAAGGCCCTTTGATGGAGATGCTCCTTGACTTGTGATGGGGTCACATCCTGAGAAGGCCATCACTAGTCAATGCAAGTATGCACTTAATACACATAGCCTCCTGAGTATCCTGGCTGAGCACCCCTCCCGTAGAGTCTCCTGACTGCAATGCTGCCTGGAGCTTGTGTTTACTGCCCCTGCCCAGCTTTGCAAGAGAGGATTGCACTGCATAATGTGTTATGGTTGGTACACTGCGTCAACTTGAGAAGTTTAGAAGTTTAGCTAAGAGGCTCAGCAGTTTGTAAATATTCTCATCCTGTGCAAGAGGAGAGCAAGGAGATTTTGGGAGTGCTGCCCCTGCCCTGGAGGGGGTGACCTGTGAACACCTTATAGTGGCTTGTATTCCCTTTTATTCTGCCTGCTGCCTTAAAACGTTGCCCCAGTGCCAGGCCACCCTGCCTTGGAGCCAGCTGATTATGGACTGAAACTTCCCCAAACTGTAAGCTAAATAAACCTTTCCTTCCTTAAGTTTAAATGTTGGGTATTTTGTCCCAGCAAAGAGAGAAAAGTAACTAAGACATAATGCCAGCTCAGGAAAAGATCAGCATTAGAAGTACAAAGAATGGTTTCTGTTGAATACATATTGCTTTGATAGCATTGTAAAATTTTAAAAATGCAAATGGGGGAACTATGCTGAGTCAGGAGCTACTAGTATATAGATTCACTCAATATGGGTCTTGGACAGATGCTGTGGTACTAGTAAAGTTATGGGAATTTATATCACACTTACAACTTAGTGAAAATCCAGGAAGCAAAGGCTCCCGCTCCTGCTTTGGTTAGTCTATGCCAATGTCATACCACCAAAGATTTTACTGCTCTTCCCTTTGAGTATCTACTCCCCACACCCCTCAGCTCTTGTTCACAGCATTGTTTGACCTCTTTTATTTTTTGTCTTTTTTTGAGATGTGGTCTTGCTCTGCAGTTCAGGCTGGCCTTGAGCTCACTTTGTAGCCCAGGCTGGTCTCGAACTCGCAACAATCCTCCCACCTCAGCCTCCCGAGTGCTGGGATTACAGGCGTGAGCCACCACGCCCGGCTTGGACTTCTTAATCTAAGTCATTCCATCATCCTTCTGGTACAGTAAGCAGATCTTTTCTATCAGGAGTGCACCTACCACCTGGCTGTGTTACAGGATTTTCACTCAAATTCTTTGAGGGAAAATCAAGAACTGTGTTCTTGCATTTGATTCAATTTCCAGTTCCTTACTGAGGAGGTGGCGTTTCTCCCATTAGGACTAAGGATACTGTAGGAAGAAGATGCCCAGATTATTACGTAAGGCACAGATAATCAATGTTGGACAAAACTGTTTTTGTAAGTTTTCTCCCTCTAGAGGTATAAATTTCTCCTTGCTGTGTATGTTAAGAGAGAAGTCTTTATTTTATACTTTGTTAAAGAACTCCAGGTGTATTACAAGTCTTATCTTTAAGCGTTTTTAAATTTCTTCCTCATGGAAGTACTAAATACCGTAATATGAACCAGTCCCAGAAACTGGGCAGAACGTGACACACGTACAGCTGGGCTTGTGCAATGGGTGTGCAGATTCGCACCTTTCTTGAGTCTTCTACTGCATCTCAACAAGGTCACCTGCATTAATGCTTTTAACAAGGAAGTTTTACAAGGAGCAAAGCTGAAGATATGTATTTTCACTTCAAGTTTGGAGAAATTATGCTTTAACACTTCTCTGTCAAAGATAACTCAAGACAGTGCAGTGCTGATCAACTGTGTCCTTCCTCCCCATTTTCAGACAATTTTGGAGGCTGGAGAGCCCCTGGCAGCTATGCAGCTTGTGTCAATATCCTGGGGTTCTCCTAATTAATTGTTATAGATTGTCAGCACCAGAGAACCATGGGCAGGAATAAGGAGGTGCCAGAGATGGCCACATTTTGTCTCTGCAAATTTCTTTTTATGGAGTGCTGAAGTGTAATATTGATCCAGGAGGCAGTGGTCACATCTGACATTTCCTTCCACTAAATTACAGAAGAAGGGAGAATTTTGATGAATTGAACAAAGTCTGGGTGCTTTATCTTGCAGTGACATTTTGATACTTTTAAGGAAATGCATTTCACAGCGTGTCCTGCAGACAGATAACTCCATTGCTCTACTCATTTCTGGGAGTTGGAAAGAAGAATGATGAAGCTTATCGCATGCCAGAGTCTTAGATTTTGCAGAGTGTCCTAATTCACACGGCTCCGGCACAGCCCCTGCTGAAGGGACTAAATATGTACAGAGGGACAGAAGCAAGACAGAACGGGCGGCATTAAACCCCAGGTGCTCATCTGTTCGTTGACACTCAATCTCAAGGACAGTGTTCAGTGGACAGACCTGAAATGCCCAAACCAGTGACTGCAATCCATGGTATAATATATTAAGTCATTAGAAACTGCATTGTAAGGTCCGAGGTGGACGGCCGTGAGAGTACATCATGCTCAGACATCAGACAACCAATTTCTGCCTTATAATGTCACAGAGTGGGGGCAGAGGAGTCAGATCATAAGGTTATATCATAAAGCCCAAAGTTACGGCCAGAATAGCATCACAATCCATGGAGTGTGGTCATGGATCCACATGATTATTTCCCGAGGGCAGCAGCCAGAGGACCACACTAGGAGGATCAAGAACACGTGCAGAGGCAGTTCATGACAGTGTCCTGGATTGTTACCAACAAAAACCGTGCTCCATAGTGCTCGGCTGGGTGTCCAGCTCGCTAGACTGTGAAGTTCAGAGTTTAGAGTTCCCCAGCAAGTCCGTGAGGTAAAGGGAAGTAAGAACCTGCGAGGGAGTGGGGGGACCTCACGGGTCAGTCGGAGGGAG
The DNA here is from genome assembly GCF_034190915.1 of Cavia porcellus. NCBI lineage: Eukaryota > Metazoa > Chordata > Mammalia > Rodentia > Caviidae > Cavia > Cavia porcellus. Next base: position 4,921,432 of record NW_026947506.1, read on the forward strand.
GACTAGACTTGAATTTAAGGAGCACCACAGGCGTGAGGTGGGAGTCAGGCTGGGCCAGGCTGGGAGCCACAGGCAAGCGACCGGCAGAGTCCTGTGATGACTCAGGAGCCTTTCATCTCTGTGTGTCACGTCATATTTGGTTGGTCACACAGAGACTGGTCTTGCTAACCCTCCGACACTGCCAGAGAAGCAATTCATTTTGGAGAAACGTTTTAAAGAAGGTTTGGAGGAAGGGGCAAGTGTCTATTTGTTCTGATTCATAAAGTTTTAGTCACTAGCCTTGCATCCTTTCTTGTAGATCTTTATAAGTCAAGCAGTCATGCTGTGCAATTGTATTCATGATCATTTCCGCATGCATGGTTTTCTGGTTGCTTTCTGGGTCCCCTCTTCTCATTTCTGTCCTCTGCTGTGTGCAGCTCCTGAGTATGGCTCCCTCCCCATCCTGTGGGCTTGGGAGCCCTGTGGAAGGAGGGTTTGGTCGGAGCATCAGTGCTTGTAGCTGTGCTCAGAAAAATGTATAGAGGCATCCTATGTTCCTCAACCAAAAGCTGGTTCCTCTGACGGAGGCTCTCTATGTACAGACGGCTCCATCTTGGGTCTGCTGAGTACTTTCTCCACACTGGCTCCCCAGCGAGTTGTAACAGTCCCTGCTTTTAATCTGAGGTCGGTATCTTAACTATTGGGATACCTTTTCTCAGCCCAAGTATCTGTCAATAGTTTATTGACTAGTAAACTTTCAAAAGGTCCCAAAGATTCTCTTTGTCCCATATCTGCCTGAACCTTGGATTTTTTTCTGTAACTCTTACTTTGTATTTGAAAAGTGGTGGTAAAACACCTTTTGTCAACGCTGGTGGAGTTGGGTTTCAGCTCCTAACTTGTCACTTTATGTCACTTGTCATGTGTCCTCATAAACTCAGAGAGCAATGTCCTCCTCTCTGAGGAAAGTGCTGAACAGTTTAAGATATCATGGGTTGAACCTATGAACATTCTTCATTTTGTTTTCTTAAATTGCATTTGACTCCAAAATGTCATTGGTTTACTTTGGATGCATCTAGTGATGGGTAACTCACCACTTCTCTGGAATTCTTCTTCTGTTACATAAGAACGCTGATTTGTGTGAGTTAGCTTTGTATGATAACATTCCTGCCGGAGGTCAGTTCTCTGAGTTGACATTGTCTGAATCCAATCACCGTTTTATATTACTGGCCTTTTCATTTCATGACGTTAATGCTTATGGCCTTCTAATGGTTTTTTTTTCCCCAAAGTAGGCAATTATAATTATCCCAGCTCTCGCTCAGTGAGAAGGTTGTGAATTCTGTCTCTAGATTTCTCATGTCCTTGAGAGTCATGTTTGTTAATTTCCCAGAAAGTATAAATTCTTGATATAAGAAAATCTTTAAAAATGACATGCATAAAAAGATAAAGAAAATAGTGATTTCTGATGCAGTGCTTTCCTGCCCCAGTCCTGATGCCTCCAGCTGGTATCACTCCAATACTAGTCGGGGACCTCTGTACCAAGTGGGCACACGTATCCCTGGTGCCGTCTTGATGGAACAGCTCTCCAGGACTGATAGTACTTGATGAAATATAAACCTTCTTAAACTGTACCCTGGAGGGAATGAAGAAGAAGCAGTGCTGGGCTCTCTGCAGGTGTGGGGAGCTCATTACTCCACCCTTCTTAATAATGTCATTAGCTCAAATTACACAGTCACTGCGTTTTTATATTTGTACGAAGGGAAATGGCCTGCGTGGAGGGCCCGAGGAGTTAGATAGGGCAGGTAACACGCAGCCAAGAGCCACATCCACTCCCCATGTCTCGGGGAGCGGAATCACACCTGTCCTGTCAGGTGCGGCAACCAGTCCCTATTTCCAGGTGTCACTTCCCAGGCCAGTCTCGTCTCTAAGCCTTACTGGTGACCTGAGAAGCATCATGCTGAAGTGCAGACTGAAGCTGTCCCATCTTCATTTGTTTTAGTGCTTAAGAATCCAAATACAGCCACTGCCTAGTACCCAATCCCCAGTTTGTGCCTGGCCTGAAATGCTAGCTTATTGCAGACATCCATAAAGAAAAGCTTGTGTAGTCAGAATCACCAAGGAACCCAGGCTGCTCCAAATGCAGGTGTAGAGTTTAAGATTCTATCCTCACAGCTTGGTTTATACTATTTGAATCTATCATTTCCGTGTGCAGTACACAAAGAGAAAAATGTATACGGCTTTTGTGTCTCATCTGCCTTAATGCACACACACACACACACACACACACACACACACACGCACATACATGCACGAGTGTGCACACACAGAGGAATAAAACTTCAGGCAGAACTGGTTCTGAGGCTTAGCTTTGCCTGTTTCCCTCAAGACTAATTTATCTCCTGTTCTTTCCAACCTCAAATCCTCCTTTTTGTGAACTTAAACACTTCCTTTACTAATTGCCAGTGGTCTTAAATCTGAGTGTCTGTTGAGCTGATGATAAAGCCCCAGATTTGCAGCTGACGAGGGGAAGAGCGCTCCCACCCACCGGGATGTAAAGCCCAGGATGTGGGGGACCCTGCAGTTCACAATGAAAAATAGTGAACACTGGGCCAAGAGGAGCCTGAAAGAAAATCAGGGGCAGAGCTCTTAAGGTGTAGTTAGCACTAGGTTCTAAGTTTCGGATAGCTTTTCTTTTTGTATGGATGTGAAGAGTAACATGGTTTTCTGGAAGCCGTGCATGGTGGGAACTCACGCCGCCTGTCCCTGGAGCGTGACTCTGGTCGCCTGTTCACTCCATGAAGCCAGCGGCTGGTGCGCTGGTCACTGTGACTTTTCGGGTCCTGACAGCTTTGCTTTGTGTCTTCGCTATGCTTGATTTTCTTTCCCCACCTTAGTTTTTGCTAACCCTTTCTGGAAATTCAGTGTTGTCTCATCTGCTTAGGGTTTAGACTGTTTTGAACAAACACTCACCAAAAGTTAGGCCAGAGTTTAAAAGTGACAGAGAGGAAGTGACAGAGTCTGTGAGCCGGCAATGAGGTAGGGCAGGAGGGTAAATGCAGGCAAGAGTCCCGGCAGGGACAAGGTCAAATGCAAGCCTGGGTTCCTCTGTGGTTTAGATTTAAATTTTTCTTTTCAATAGAATCTGACTCTCTCATACACAGAACATTGTGCAGCGCTGTTTCTGTTTCTTTAAGTAAAAACTCAAAGGCAGAGTGAGGAGTGTTGAAATGATCTGCCTGGAATCTGAGATGGGGAACAGGGTCAAAAGCTAGAAAGTTTCAGATGAAGAGAAGGAAAGGGCTTCAGAAACCGCCCCACCTGGGGCACCGTCTCCACCTGCGGACCGGGCACGGGGTCAGCCTCGCTCCAGAAAACACTGTCTCTGAGTTTTCAAACCAAGTTGCAGCCCTCTTGCCCTCCAGGATTTGCTGGGTAACACTGGAAAAATACCACGGATTTTCCTTACAATCCTAAGTGGATTGCTTCATAAAAAGAAAGAAAGGAGGTTGCTCTAAGAGATCATAATGCTGGGTACTGACTCAGCGCACGAAAAACGCGTGTGCCCCAGAAGACCGCACACAGCCGCATGGGTGGACCCTGGACCCCCCCACCTGGCTTGCGCCTCAGAGCTCAGGGTCCCCCTCCCACTGCACACAGCACATTATCTGGAGGGCAGTTTTTGCCGAAGGACCGAGGAGACAGAGCGAGGGATCTTCAACGTTCCCACCAGCCAACCTTCTGTTCTTCATCAATCCATGCAGTGCCTAGCATCACGCTACAGGCTCGCCTTGGGCAGATGAATTTCAGAATTACCTCCACGGGGAAAATCAAGGTCTTGTCCAATGGCAGAGAGAAAAATGCACGTGAACAATATTTTCTACAGAAGCAGATACAAATGCATATAGCTACTGGGTTATGATCCAGATCTAGAAGACCCCTAAAGGCTCATAGGTTCATAAGTGGGGCTTGGCTGATGGTGACTGGATCATCATGGTGCTGTTTCTTTCAGTGTGTTCATCCATAAATGAATGCATAGCTGAATGTGCTGTGTGCGGGCAGAGCTTCACTGGAAGAAGTGGTCACTGGGGTTGTGACTTTGGAGGGTCCATCTCGCACCCTGGACCCTTGCTTGTCTACCTGTTTCCCAGTTGCCATGACATAAGCAGCTTTTTTGCCATGATTTTTCTGCCTTGGAGCCCACCACGAACTGAACCCCTGAACAGTGAACCAAATTGGAGCTGTCCTCTTAAATAGTGGATGTCCGATGCTGTGTCCCAGAGATGGGCAAGTGACTAATAACAGTGCTTCCACCTCAGACAGAAGAGTTTGTGGTCACAGTCACAGTGTTGGAAACTCTGCAGACGTTTCTAGAGAAGAATACTCTCATGAACTCCCCCTCCCCGCCTCGCTGCAAGAGTCTCAGGTTGCCCTTTCTGTCTGTGACCAGCTCCTCCCTAATAGCCAAGGCACACTGTTTTTAATGAGAAAGGGAGAGGTCAGGCTAATGTGCCCAGCTGCACAGAACTAGACAAAGGCCGTCCCTGGGAGGCGAAGGCCCATCTTTCTAAAGCTGACAGAGAGCAAAGCAAGGGCAAGATGAGAACAAAATGAATTGTCTTGTATAGCTCGCATGAAAGGCAAGGGGTTTTTAAAAAGATTTCTTGGGTCTTTCTTTTTCGAAAAAGATAACAGCCTTTAAAATAACTGACTTTCTTTAAGATCTAAGAGACCCCAGGATCTCATTTTGAGCTCTGAGTTTTAAGCTTCAAGTGAAAACACCCCTGTCAGGATAAGGGGCAGAACCAGTAGAAAGTGTGCGTGTGTGTGTGCGTGTGTGTGTGTGTGTGTGTGTGTGTGTGTGTGTAGCGCTGGTTCCTGTGATTATGAAGGCCCACAAGTCTCAAAATACGCAGTCAACAATCTTCAGTCTTCAGAGCTGGGAGAGCACACAAACTAAGATTCGGTGTGAAAGCTGACGGGTTCAAGGCTCAAAATTAAAAAACAAAACAAGACTGTTTTAGTTGGAGTGTGAAACATAAAAACTGATGGGGCCCAGCACACAGGTCACCAGGCAGGAGAGTTCCATTTGCTCAGAGCTGATACTTTGCTTCCATTGAGCTCTCAACTCAAAGGGTGAGACCCACCCATGTGCAGGTAAGCAACCTGCTGTGCTGACGCTTTGTACTTAGTGATAATCACCTCACAGAAAGACCTACAATGATGTCTGTTGGAAGACCTGCATCTCTGTTAACCGGGACAAACTGACAGATGTGATCAGCCGTCCTCACCCAACGGTGCCTGCTCTGAAACAGGTTCTAAAGAGTGAGAGTTTGCCTAGACGAAAGGGAATGAGATGGAGTGCGAACCATCTTCTGGGAATATCCAAAAATCATTTCTTTATCCTGATGCGCAAGAAGGCACAACACACCGCCGCTTGTATTTGATAGATTTGTAGAGTCAGCTGTGTGAGCCAGGAAGCCAGTTATTTTGATGTTGGTCCATTTAGCTTAAGAATTGAAATTCTGTGTGTGTGAGGTGGTTTTTATTTGTCTATGCACACCTGATAATTTTGCATAATATGAAATAACTGGATCACAGTCCTTTTTCTTCTAATTTATTACATATTGTCTTCCAGAATTTTGTGTTGCAGACAAAACTTCTAAATCTAGTTCCTCTGGGTTTAGTAGTGGTTTGTGTCTCACGTCTAGGTATGTGTAGGAGTTTCTCTATTTTACCCTTGCAGTTGCAAAAAGAATACCCATGATTGATATTTTTAGAGATGTAGTGAACTTTTTGTATTTGCAAGTGTATTTGCTAACATTCACTGTTTGCCTTTCTGGGGTGACTGTACTTCCTAGCCATTTGGGATGAGTAGGTATTTGAGACTTTCCTCTGTTTTAGGATAGGCATTTAATACTCTAAATTTACATGTAAACACTGGGTTAGCATATCTCACAAACTTGATATGTTGCATTTTTGCTTCCATGTAACTATTTTCTGGTTTCCATTGTGTCTTTCTATTCGATCCATGAAATACTTAGAAGGTTTTTGCTTCTTGGTTTCATTTTCCAGTCTTTGGGGATTTTAAGTAAGGCACAGTACAAACTAAGAGAAAAATAAAGAAAAGATAGAAAGATAGAAGGAGATGGATCTCTTGCAGAAATATTTTTCCTACTTTGGTTTCTATTTAATTGTTATCTGATGAGAGGATGTACTTTGTATAACTTCATTTCTTAGTTTATTAAAGTTTGTTTTAAGGCTTAAAATACTCCAAAGCTTCTTGGTGAATATTCCATACATACTTGAAAAGTACGTTTTCTGCCATTGGATGAATTGTTCAATAAATGTCAGTTGTGCTGACTGAAAGAAATTAAATGTATGCAAAAACAGAAGCTGAGCTGAAGAAACTGAAGGTATCAGCTACTGAATGAGTCTTTCCTCAAACATTTCCGCCAGGCTTTCTCTCCTTCATTCAAGCACAGCTCTGTGTGTGTTCACGAACAGCGTCAGGAAGCCTGCAGAAGGGCCCGGACTCTTCACAAGTTGGCTGGTCCTACAGTCAGCAGGTTGGGACGACAGGAAAGCTGATTACTTATCATGAAATCTGAGTTATCACCCTGATGGAAGAGAGAATATCGGTGAGGATGGAGATTTTGTTGTAATTTGACTAAGAGCTTTATTCCTACAGCCTGATTTAACACTGGCATACCACAGAGGTTACTTACCTGTGCTGATAGGCTTTCAGGAGGAGACTCACCTCTTAATTTCCAAAGCCATCTTAATTTCTTTTTATTTTTAACTACCCAAATGCCTCGAGTAGCCATGAGAATGAGGTGGAGGCTAATGCTGGAGAAAACTTCTCAAGGTAAAGTGGTTTCGAAACTGCCAGGTTTAAAGATGCTGGCTAACTTACAGGCTGCATGGTCAGAAGGCTTCTCTGATTAGCAGGTGATACTTTTTAGTCCTAAAACTTTACCTTCCATTGCCCTCTTATTTTACACATTATTTCCCTACAATAATATCACCTGTTTCTTAGAGATTCATACAAGTTTTAGTTGAAATAAGAACAAAGGTATAGGAATTTTAAAAAGCTGGAAAACATTTCTAGGAAAGAAAGGAGGATTACTGGGAGGGTTCCACAGGAGGGTTTACTTCCTTTCTCTGTAGGGTCCTGAGTGTCCAGACAGACAGAGTGCTATTATAATATGTACTTGTGCATCTTAACAATTGTATACATTTATCTTGTGTGACATGCTGCTCCATGTAGGTATACATTAAGGAAGCTAAATTGAGCTAATTAGCCTAGGCTTTGCCTCCGTAAAGCTCCAGGGGAGAATGTTTGTCTGCAAAGGAAATTAACCCTTTCTAAACTAAGTCGTAGTACCCAGCAGGGTATAGTAACCCTCTCGCTTCCCTTCCTCTGAGGCCAGAAATATTCTCCGCACTTTTCCCAAGGCTACGGAACACACTCAAATACATTAATAAGAAATGGAAAAACACACAGAAGCTCCAGCTGACATCACGAGCCTTTACACCGCCGCTGAATGAGCCTGACTTCCACGCCAAGCAGCATTCCCTTCCACCTTGTGTGCCTTAACCGCCTTCCTTTCCATCCTCTCCCTTAAAACATCCTCCTATTCCCCTGGAAGATACTCCTTCCTTCTCCTTTCGTGACCCACTTAGTTTGCATAGAGTTCCATGAAGGCTGTGATCCCTGTCAAACCAGGCACCACGATGAGTTCAAAAGATTTTGCAAGGAGTCCCTGGAAAGAGACCCATTTTCTCCTCCACTAAGCTGAGACGGAAAGAGAGCGTGAGTCCCCACGGTGGTCCAAGTTCTCCGTGAGCAGGAGGCGCTCTGTGCATCCCAAGGCTGATAGCCACGGAAAGACGCTCCGAGAAAGCCTACCGCGGAATGGACCAGGCCCTCATCTAATAAAGCTGTGTTTAACACCAGCTCCCACTCTGCCCTCTGAGGCGCTTCAGGGCACCCACTCTTGTTAGGAGCACAATTTGCTTTTTCCTGTCTTACCCAAAACGGGCCCAACTGTTAAATCTTTCAGCCATCAGAAGGAGGCCGCTTGGCAGTAATGGCAGCAATCACAGTTGTGGGTCCAAGGAGAGCACTGGGCCCTCCACGCTACTGACCTCCTAATCCCTGTCATCAGGGTCCTGGGGCACCTCCCTCAGCATCTCCTCCATGCACAAAGGAGACACAGCCGGCTCCACTCAGATGCAGCACCTCCCCCTTCCATCACAGCATTGCCTAATCAAAACAACTAAAATCGACTTCCCCGAAATCAAACCCTTCTTCTGACTAGAGACACTCATCCCGGCCAAAAACACTTGATGGAGGCCCAGGAAGGGGGGTCATGTGTATCTCCTTTTTGAAAAACTCAGAAAAATGAGAGAAGCAGAGAGCAATCCATGAGGAGGCAATTTGTTTCTTCTGTCGGATGTTGCACAACACAGGTGATGGCTTAAATCTAAAGATTCTTTAAACAGCGTGCACCCAGATAATGAAAATCAAAGTTCAAGGGCTTATTTCAATTCTGATGAACAATCCACCCATTTGTAAGGATTTATGGACTAGCTGGGGAATATTTAAAATTTGCATTTCACTTGCCACTTTAGAATTCTTTTCCAAGAGCATTTAATCTTTTCTGTTCTCTCTCTGTTCTTCAAAAGGTCTTGACTTGCTATTCTTAAATGAAATTATCTTTGTCTGCTTCCTCTTCAGTGGAATGAAACCGACTTTAAATAACTCACCTACACAGCCAAGTTCTAAAACTTCCTGAACAAACACTTTCTCCCCACGTCCCTCTGTGCCACGGTGTCACCAGGGCACTACTCCGTCCCAGGACACCCCACTCTATTTTAAGATGTCGTGGTCAGGACCACGAAATTGCTTCTGATAAAATGGTTTCCTCAGTGCACGATTGTATGTACTTGGCTAGGCAGCAAAATCTTTGACCCAGCAAAGCCATTTTTAAACTTGCCTTATCTTTTTGTCTAACGTAAGTAATGGGACACGAGGGGTCTGCAGTTCTGATGGTCTTCCTGCTGTCACCGTCCACCTGGGTCCAAAAGGACCTTTCAGTAATTTGACATTGGCCTTTTTCTCTTAGGTAGATTCAATGTCTGTCCTCTGCTTTAGACAAAGAAGGCTGGTTTTACATTTCTCGGGGTCTTCTCTCCTCTGCCAGTTGGGATTATTCAAAAGAGGATGCTGGCAGGTAAAAGGGAGGTATCAGGGGTGATTCGGTCTCTTCCCCTTCTTGGCCCTGGCCGCGTCTCCATTTGGCTCCAAGGGGAGATCCGAGTCTGTCCTGTTCTGGCTCCACACGGCAGCGTGGCTCCTGGCCTCTTAGACGGCTCTTGTCTCGTTCGCCCAGACCTGAGGGGGCAGCGGCTTTCACTTTCTCATCTCTGTGTTCCTCCCGCATCCTCTGGGATGCTTCAGTGGCTCTGAGCTTATGTACAGTGCCTCCCATTCTCTCTCTGTTCCCAGATGTGACTCTGATGGATGAATGATCCGAGATTGGATTATACTTTTATTAATGTGTCCACGTCTTGAACTTTAGTCATGGAAAGGAGTAGGTTTGAGGATTCAGAATCCTGAACAAAAGGTGTTATGGGAGAACAGCCAAATAGCCACCACGAATAATTTTTCTCTTAAGGCATTTGTTAATTTCTAAGAGGCTGACAAACGGAAGAGAAATGCGAGAGACCGCAAAGCGAAATAAAATTTCAAGCAATTCCAAGATCTTTGAAAGATGAGAGAGAGAGAGACAGACAGACAGAGAGGCAGAGAGAGAGAGAGCTCAGGAAGGGAAGATACCCTGGAAACAGCATGAACGTTTCATTGAGACGCTCAATGACTGCTTCTGAGCATAACAGCAGACTGGAACTCGGCCAGTCCTCCAAAATCTGAATCACAAACTCGACTTCTTAATTTCTGATTAAATCAAAGTGGTCTTCCCAAGAAGTCTGTCAGAGGAAAATCCAGTTCTATCTGTAAGGATATAAATCATCCAAAGCCTCTATATTAAAAAATACAATAAAACTAAACATGATATAAAGTGATCTGATGACCAAAAGTCAATAGAAAAAAAAAGAAAGTGGATGCAGGCGTAATGTAATAAAACCCAGATACACAATTTGAACTTATTTGACAGGACTTTTTAAAAAGCTTTAGTTCATATAGTCAAGCAGATACTTGGAAAATTTCATTGCAAAACCAGAGTCTATTCTAAAATGTTCAGTGGGGATTCTCGAAGTAAAATGATTTCAACAGAAGGGTACAGTGGCAATTTGGTTACAAGAGAACCAATTAACAGCTAATTAAAAAAACTAAAAATATAGGTCAGAAATAAATATACAAAGGAGAAATATGCACAGAAAAGCGTAAAGCCCAAAAATAAATCTAAATATATGCAACTGAAATCTCAAGGGAAGAGGAGAGAGAGAAAGGGTGAGACACAGTGCTCAGCGTTTCAGGGTCAGAATGTCACAAAATCTCATAAAAGCTGCCAGGTCCAGATGGAAGATTCTAGAAGCTCGGAGCAAAATACACACGAAGAGATCTACAGCTGAGCACATCAGCGTAAAACTGCTGTAACCAAAGTCAAAGTGAAAATCTTAAAGGTAATCAAAGAAGAAAAGACTCATTAACCTCAAAGAAGGAGACTAATGAGAGAAAGAACACAACCACAAGTTCAGAAGCAGAACATCTTCAGGCCTAGATTCTATCTTTTAAAAATGATAATCTTATTCAAGATTATTCAGCTGCAAATTCTAACCCACATTTCTTCTCACCTAATAAGATTAGTAATATAAGCTTACATAATTTTGAAGTGCATTACGCTTTGTGCCTCTATCAAACTAAAGGATATGATGGGCCTTACTATAACTGCTGTAAGTTTCAAAACCCTGGAATCCTACAGAGGATATTCCCTGAGCAGAATGGACTCAGTCTTGGAATAAAATCCCTAAATACTTGGCTAATAGGCAAAACACACATCGACACACCTTTGAGTAAAAAATAAACAAAAATGGAAATCAGACAATATTTTATTCAAATACTAGTGAAAATAGAGTATATGATGTTGTGTAATATTGCTAAAGCTGTTCGTAGAGGAAAACATGTAGCTTAAGATCACTATAGAGAAGAATAAAAAATAAAGGTTCTAAACATGCTTTACGAAAAGTCAAGAAGAAACATGGAAAAGAAATACAAAAAGGGATAATGATGAGGGTTGAAACCAATAAACAAAAAATTGATCAAGTATTAATTCCTCATCATGTGAATGGATAGACCATGCCACAGCTGAACATGAGAAGTTAGGAGAGAGAGGATCACTCTGTCAGCGTTGATAGCACAGGGTGGTGCTGGGAGAGGACCCCTCACCCCACAGGGGAAAGTGAGCACAAAGTCAACACCAGGGTTCCCCAGACTAATGACACACTTCCCGGAGGTCATCCGCAACCCCAGTGGCTAGGACAGGTGAGCGTCCGAGGGCAGAAGAGGTGGGCAGGGGAAGGGCATGTCCAGAAATGGGCACGCAGCGCTCAGCAGCTGGCCGTGAGCCCTGCTAACCAGCTGTGGCTTCAGGAGGCTTTGCCTTCTCCCAGCAGGAAGCACGCGCTCCTGAGCACCCCGCGCAGCCCCGAGAGGCACGCCCGCAGCTCCCTTCGTGCCAGCCCCATGCCCACTCGGGCGCGGCACCTGCGTGTCCTTGCGCACAGCCTGCCAAGCGCCCTGGGCGCACGCGGGTCTCGGCTTCAGGAGCAGATTGTATCAGCCTGTTTGAGCCCGTGTTTGCTACAAAGATAAAAATCATCAATTTCTCCAGTGCAAATTGACAAGCGGACTCTGAAACTTTGTGAAAACCATAGGAAAACAGAATGGCAAAAACAGTTTTCAAGAATTAGATAAAGTTGGAGCAACTGATCTGTAAGCCAGCAAGTATGATTATAAAGCCACAGTAACTCAAATTGCGGTTTTTAGTAAGGAAAGCTGCAGGAAGGCACAGAACAGGACATGCAGAAATGGGCTCCCACACCCAACCTGTGACAAAGATGTCACTGTAAAGGGCCTGACAAGGGCGCTGTGTGCCTTCAAATATGAAGGAATCAAATGAAGATCCAATTTTAGAAACTGATCTCTGCCTCATCTCTGGACAACGATGATTATCAGTGAATTCTAGACCTTAACATGGCAAGGGAAGCCTACTTACATAATGCACCACGGTGCTCATATACTAAATGTGCTTTTATGTATGTCAAAAAGTAGTTTTAGGGCTGGAGACATAGCTCAGGGGCACAGCACCTGCCGGTCAGGCATGAGGTTGTGAGTTCGATTCCCGGAACCAAAAACAAACAAACAAACAAACAAACAAACGTAGTTTATAGACGTAAAATGCAAACGGCCATGGAGGAGCTGGACAAGTGGGTGACATCACATACCAGCTTCCAGACAAGACCAGGTAATCAGCGCCTTTGTAGGCGACATGATCTCTGTAGCAATAACCATTGTGACTGTGCTCCTGCAGTGTGAAAGTGTGACTATTTATAAATACTAGGACATGAATTTCACGTCATTTTGAGTAGATTTTTGAGACATAATACTCCTGTTTATGTTGTCCAGCCACTGAACAATCTCGAATGAAAACAAGTAGCAGAAGATTTGCCTCCGGGTCGTCCGCTGTGTTTGGAGAAGCTTTGTAGTTAGGTGGGCATCTTCACTCACTGATGGATGATTAAGCTGTAGACTGAAGAGTGGTTTATTTCAATGCCGTGAATTTGATAAAAAATCTTTATTAAAAATGCTGACAGAGTTTGTATGGCCTTGGGTTTGCCGCTGCAGCTTTAAATACACCAGAAATGCTATCCCCTTGAAAGAAAGAATACTGGAAAATTTGACTTCATTAAAATATAGAAAATGTCCAGTTGGTGAAAATCACTGTTAAGAAAATGAAAAGGCACATCACAGACTGGAAAAAAAAAAATGTGTGCAAAACCAATCTAATAAATAATGCATAGTCAGAATATGTAAAGAACTCAAATTTAATAAAAATATGAAAACAACCCAATTAAAAACTGGAAAAAGATTTGAGCTTAATCAAAAACGATGCAGATGGCAAATACACAGGAAAATATGTCCAACGCCATATCTGTAACCTATTTTCAAATAAAAATGACAGGGTACCAGTGTACCCTACTAAAAGGACTAAAACACAAACAAACAAACTGATGGTACTAAATGCCGTGAGGGGGGAGCAGGAGGAAACCTCACTGATTTATGGGCAGGCTGCATAATGACTGTGACATTTTGGAAGAGCTCCGGCAGCTTCTCATAGAGCTAAATATCAGTATTGCTGTCACAGGGAGCAGTATTACATGTAGGTGTTACCGGGCGAGTGAAAACTTCTCTACACGAATGCTAGCATGCAAACATTGCTAGACCTTGATTCCTGATCTCCAAGAACCAGAAACAGCTCAGATGTCCCTGAATTGGTGAATGGATACATGGGCTGTGGTATGGCCACAGTGGGCCGCGAAAAAACACACAGGTCAGTGTCTGAAACCCTGCCACTGCCCACTCGTGACTTCCAGCAAAGTGCAAACACCTCACTTCAGACTTGAGGCACAGGAATTGTTAGGACCATAAAACTATACTGATACCATGATGGTGGGCGCACTAGACTATGCATTTGCCCAAATCCACAGACCTGTGTCTCATGAAGAAGGAATATTAATATATGCACATTTTCAAAAAAGATTTGTGAGGTCAGGAGACACTAGACTAGAATTCGGTGTGACAGCATGATCCAAGGGGTTTACAAATACGTGTGGTTGCCACATAGTGGGGAAGGAGGCTCCTGCCCTGTGTAACTCTGGAAACGAGGGGCGACTATAACGCTGTAAGACTGAAGGTCCAAGAAACTGTCTAAGAACGTGCTCGTCTAGCTCATCTATTTTCCTAGAGTGGCACAGTTAACAAGTATGCAACTGCTCCCTACGTGTCCTGGGATCAAACCAATCAAAGGGCGGCCCGTGGGAGGAGCAAAGCTTCTCGCTGTTGAAATGAAAGTTGACTGACAATCAAGGGGCTCGGGGGCCTGGGACGGTCACCCAGAAAAGGAGCAGAGCTGGGGACATCAGTGTGGGCTCACGCTTAGCCTCGGAACTGTATGGAAATACGCGTGCGCGCGCTCAGACACACACACACACATACACACACACACACACACACACACACACACGCATGTCCTCGCTCTGCCAATGAGAGGGCCGTAAAGCAATGATACCCGAAAAATAACTAGCCCAACAACCTCACTTATCTGCAGGGAATAATTTGAAATGATAGTATCAAAGCTTACTCATACTCTGTCTTTCCCTGTGCATGCTAGCTATGGTAAAATTTCATTTATGAATTCAACACGGTAAATTAGGCTCGGTTGTGAAGAGATGATGATAATTTACTGTGGATTTTAGCAGCTTTAGCATATGTTTATCTGCTTTTCTTCTTTATTAATTCGAGGCTGTTGTTGTCACACCAGGGAACTACCTCATGGCTTTGGGACACTGAAGAGCCAGCCCAGCTACTCTGGGCCTCGAGTTCCTGATCAGTGAAATAAGGGTTATTTCATCACAAGCACGGAAGGATGGTGACGCTTACCAGATAGTGAGCTAGCTATTGCCAGACTATGTTGTGGCCACTGCACAAAAGGCTGTTCACATCCAAGGAGGGACAGAGCCAGATGATTTGAGGTTCTATCACTCTGCTTAACACAGCATACAGGTTAAACTCTTTAATTTGTTTACTTCTGGAGATTTTTTTCATAAAGTAAAAATGCAAATTAGGGTTTGCTACATATAAAGGAAAGTGGAATATTACCTGGCAAGGAAAAGGAATAAAATCCTGACACATATGTATTATAAAATGGACAACTTTTGGAAACCTTTTGCAAATCCATCTCAGCCCAGTGCTCAGCTCTTGGTCTTAATATTATTATCCAGTGAAAAGACGCGGGGGTCCTTAGAGAAATGGCTGATTCTAAGACTGGACACAAACTCACAAGATGACCTGCCACAGCAAGCCCTTCTTACCTTTGTGGGCGTTCACTGCCAGGCTGGAGGTGTGGGACAGAGTGTCCCTCTTCTGCCTCCACTTCCAGAGTCCAGATGCCTTCCTGCCCAGGGCTCCCTGACGCAGGACCCACCCTACCGAGCGGACTTGATCTCCAAGTCTGATCTGCTCTGCCTCGAGTTTTAGAGGCCTGATCTCTCACCAACACAGTCCACAACAGAGACCTGGAGCACTGGACCCCCTGCCCAGTTACCAGCTCACTCAGCACCAAGGCAGGGTGAGGAGATGGGATTACACTGACCGGACCCCAGCACCTGACCTGACTCCCTGTGGACTGTGCGTTTTTTTATATCATCATGTCTGTTTCTTTCCTCACTGCTGAGTTTATGTGAAGGCAGCTTTATTTTTGTTGCTTTGTGGTTATCTGTCATCCTTAGCTTTTCCCCAGGATCAGCTACAAATCCCTGAAAAAAAAAAAAAAAAAAAAACCCTGATGTGTGGCAGTGTTTCTCCTGCACGTGGTGGTGGCTCCAGCCATGGAAGACCCCAGACCTTCATTGACCATGTGAGAGCCAAAGATCCTCCGATGTACATGCTTTCTTTGGGCAGACAAGGCAAGCGAGGCAGTCCCTGGGTTTGGAGAAACAGTGGGTGCCACGCACACCGTGTCCTGTGGAGGCTGCTCTCCTCTCCTGTTTGGTTTAGTATCTAAGTCCTATGTTCTGGGTTCTCACAACATTATTCTTCTTCCTTTATTTACTTTTCTCTGTAATTTAATTTTAAAGAGAATAAAACAAAACAATAAAATGAATGCAAACAATGATAAGACAGTAGAAAATCTACAATAATTGCTATATTGCATATTGTTGTCCTCTAAGTAGTTCCTCAGATTACTGGCTTTAGGCTTGCAAAGTCAAACAATACAGCTCCTCAGAATTAGCTGGTTCCTATGTGGGTGGGGTGGGGGGCACTGTTTTTCTTTTCTCCCAGGCTCGTGTCCTGGCTGGCTCACAGGCAGGGACTTAGCCTCCTCCTGGTTCTCCCCATTCCTGGCTCCAGCTGGTTCACAGCAGAGGCTGCAGTGTTTTCTTCTTGCACTATTCTATCGTGGGGCTATAAAGGCCATGTACAGGGCTAGTGCTAGATCTTCAAACCACTGGTTTTCCTCTGAGGGGCACCTGAGCTGCATACACACTTCTCAGATAAAGATATACAAAAGACAACTAAATATATGAAAAAACGTTCAGCACCACTGATCATTCAGAGATGCAAATTAAAGCAGCACTGAAGACTTTTGGGAGAACATGGCAGACAAATAACAGCAGCCACGGAGGCTCTCTGAGATTACCAGCTTAGAATCCAGGAGCGGTGCCATGTGAGGAGTCCTATGCAAGGGGAGATGTACCCTGCCGACCCAGGAACGAACTAAGCTGAGAGAAACCAGCTGGAAATGCAATCCTGATGCTATAACAGGAACAGATAAAAGCTCATTGTGGAAGCTGGATCCCGCGCCATTGGAAGCCGCGATTTGAATTTCCTGCTGCCAATACTGCGTCCCAAACGGCGCGGCAGGGAGAGAGACACAGGAAAGCTCTGAGAGTGGGAATCGCTGAACCAAATGGCGTTGAGAGTGGGGCTGGCAGGGAGCCCTGCATTGACCTGCAGTGAGTGAGATAAATGGACCCTTCCATAGACTAGGAGGCTCCAACAGAGGACATTCTGGGAATGGGCAGACTAGCTAGAACACAGCCCTGCAGTAACTTTAGTCGCATATTCCCCTCTCAAGCAGGAATGGTGGGGAGCACTTGGCCTGGTGACACCATGGACTAAGATCCTGTAGGCTAGCCCAAATCAGGTCCCTGCACCTGGCAGTGCACCCTAGCAGTGAAACATTCAGTAGGTTGACCTGGAGGGGCGGGCCCAGCAGAGGCAGCCCAGATCTGTGTCTCCCTAGTAACTGCAGTGGGCGGGAACACCTAGCCAGTGGATTCAAACAAACTGTCACAGACAAAGAAAAAAAAAAAAAAAAACTGGGCCTCCTACATACACTTGTATGGAAGGAACAAAAAGTATGGGGAAAGGAAGCAACAAGAAAAGGTCCTCCGTCCCCAATCCTGAGAACACTGATGCAGGAAAGGTAAATGCAAAAGAGAATGAAGACAGAAGACATGCGATATCAGCCACAGCACCTATAGACATAAAGCGGTATCTCCGGAGCCTCATAGATGAGTTCAAAAATGAAGTATTTGATGAGATAAAGCAAGAAATAAGTAGAATAGTTAGAGAAATGCTAAGCACTGCCCAAGAAAAAACAGATGGTGGAATGGAAGAACAGAAAAAAAGGGGAGAATTGTTTGATGGAGAAAATAGAGAAAACATGGAATACGTGAAGCAGGTTCACAGAGATTACCAGGAAACTAAAAACTCTATTGAAAGCTGACATAACAGCTTGAAAGAAACTAAGGATAGATTATCAGAACTGGAGGACAGATTTGTAATGTGGGAGCATGAAATGAAAAACTTCTTAAAAATAACAAGAAAACAAACAGCAATAATACAAAGGCTAGAAGATGATAAGAGGATCTATAACTTAAGAATTAAGAACATAAAAGAAGAAGTAGGGACACAAACAAATGAACTACAAAAGCTACTCACAGAAATAATCCAGGAGAATTTCCCTAATTTAGCAAAGGTAAAGATAATCAGATGTATGAGGCATACAGGACCCCAGCCACCTACAACCCAAACAAAGCTACACCCAGACATATAATAATCAAAATTCCAGAAATACAATGTAAGAACAGAATATTAAAAGCCATCAGAGACAAGAAACAAATCACTTACAGGGGAACATCCATCAGAATTACACCAGAATTCTCGGCAAAAATCATCAAATCACGAAGAGCGTGGGGGAAAATAATTCAAGCTTTGAAAGATAATAACCTCCAGCCAAGATTGATATATCCTGCACAACTGTCCCTAGAAATTGATGGAAAAACAAGGTGCTTCCAGGATAAAGAGGAACTAGGGGAATTTGCAACCACCAATTCAACTCTACAGAGATTACTGCAGGATATTCTAAAAATGAAGAAGACAAACTGACAACAAACGACAGAAAAAGAGCTCAACAGAAATGAGGCAGAGTATATTAGATGATAGGAAGAGCTATTTTGGAGAAAACAAGACATCATAATAGGTAGTGCTGATTTAATATCCTCTTGTTTTGAAGTCCCATCAAGCTTTTGTTCTTCTGTCTCCATCGGTTTTAACCTGTTGTATCTTATTGGATTTTATTATATGTGATAATATAAACAAAAACTTTTATAGACAAAGAGATTATACAGAAACCATTGTTCATTTTCTATTAGTTGATTCTAAATACCCTGTAATACTGTCATTCTCTTGAACGGTTTTACATTGTCTTGATATGTTTGATGCTACAGTATACGAAGTTATACCCAAAGATTTTAAGGGAAGAGACACTATGGTAACTACTTTTATGTCAAGATTATATTGTGGTAAAACACTATTTTGCTTAAATGGCTATGTTTTGACCTGCACTGTTTTGTTGTTATGCCCTCTTTTTTTTTTATCTCAATCTCCTTTTTATTATCTACATTTTCATTTTATTCTTTTAATTAAAGAAAAATAAATAAAAATAGCTGTATATATTATAGTAACCCACATTGATTTCCTATTAACTTGATTTGAAACCTTGTATTGCTCTCACCATCTTGTTTTGACTGATTTTCCTCTATTCTGTTATGCTTGATAGTACCAAGTTTGAAAGTATAGGCAACAACTATGAAGACAATAAGATTCACTATGACACCCATTCTGGTTGACTATTCTCTTCTTTTGAAGTCCTCTAATGTCTCCAATGTTTTGGTTTTATTGGTCTTGTTCTTTACTGTTTTGTTCAATTTTATTGTAACTGATGATGTAGGCAATTCTTTTTAAGATAACAAGAGGCATTATGGTAACCATTGTTGATCACCTTGTATTTTGTTTTTACATTATGTATTATGTCCATCCGTTTGGTTTGACTGACTCTGTCCTGTTATGTGACATTTGGTTTTACTTTCTTCAAAAAAAAAGTAATAAGAAATGTAGGAGTAATATAATCCTAAATGTGTAATTGTCATTGTACAAAAGAAAGGAAAAGAAAGTGCTCTAAAGGATATAACTGCATATATATTTAAGTGTATAAGATAGATAACCATATTACTGAGTTTGTTGGATCATTGAACAAAACTGTTTGCAGTCTCATTGTTTGAAAGTCCCCTCTATACACTTTAGTTTTGTAACTTGAACAACTATTTCTAATATGACAATATGTAATTAACTAGTGATTTCCTACTGTTTATTTTTTCTGAAATTCTGTATAACTTGTACCCTTTTTCTGTTTTTTTTTCTTTTTTCTCCTTAAATAAAATTTTTTAAAAAAGGAAAAAAAGCAGCACTGAGATTCCATCTCACTCCAGAAAGAAGGGCTGTCATCAAGAAATCAGCCAATGACAAATGCTGGAGGGGTTGTGGGGGAAAAGAATCCCCCTACATTGTTGGTGGAAGTGTAGACTGGTGCAGCCACTGTGACAATCAGTGCGCCCATCAACTGGGAATGGATAAAAAGATGTGATATTTTTCTATGGTGGAGTACTATTCAGTCATAAAGAAGGATAAACATGAGACTTTTATAGGTAAATGGGTACAACTTGAGACCATGCTCAGGAGTGAAACAAATCCTACTTACATGTGTAAACACTGTATTGTCTCTCTCGTAGGAGAAACTGGAAGAGTAAATAAGATCTAAAATATACGATAGATATTGTAAAATGGGAAGGAATTGTTAAAAAGGAACTAGGATGGGAGAAAAGGGAAAGAAGAGAGGGAAGAAAAAGAGAAAAATTCAAGTTAGTTCATAGAAAAGGGACGTTTGCACTTGCATCGATTGGATAATTTTTATGCCCGTATCTTGTACTCTGAGTAACTACTTTAAACATACTAATATGCAGTGTATTAACTATAGTTATTCTTCTGTCATATTGTTATGAAATTATATTTTACCTTTTTTCCATAAAATTTAAAAAGGTCTGATTCCCACTTGCATCAGTGGTGGGTGAGAATCCCACATCTCCACACCATGGCTAACGTTTGACGGTGTCGATTCTGGACCCCTAACTGCCCTGCTCGGTGGGTAATAGGTCCCTTTGCATTTTAATTTGCGCTGCCTTCGTGACTGTGCAGTATAAACCAGCTTGATATGATTTATTGGTCATTTGTGTGTCTTCCTTTATAAGGCGTCCTGAAGTTTCTAGTTACCACTTCTACCTCATCTAAAGGATGGAATATTTGTTTAGAAAAAGAAATTATAGTTAATCACATGTTTTAAAAGCTGCAGTGTATACTGAGATTTGGAAAGCCAAGAATGTAATTTTTTGACTATTTGATACTCCCCTAATACTTTTAAATATTTTTAATTTTGTGTATGTGTTAGTCTTTTCTCTCTTCAAGTAACAGCATACTTTGTAATATTAATTTTCGCGAGCACAGTTGATCACATAATTTACTTTGTTGTACAAATTTACAAAGGTGTCTTTTGGCTCCATTGCTGCTGAGCTTCACAACTGAATGTTGTTAATGTCTTGTACGCTTTTAAAATGGCTTTGAATATTACAGACACCTTTATTGAGCGTCTTCCTTTTAAACGCTCTAATTTTTCAAGAAAATTAGGGTTTTTATCATGAATATTCTGAAAGACCCTTGGAATTAATGCCCTGCGTGCTTAATGCAAGCAGGAATTCTGATAAATCCCATCTTTTGTGACTCCTATTAGCAAAGAAAAAAGTGTCTGTCTCTGTAATTTGGGACATTTTTGAGAGCAGAGAATTTGTCAATCATTAACAAATGGAATCAAGCCCTTTCACTTACACTGCGCGAGCTAAATGAAGGAAACTCGTTCTAAAATTAGCTTCCTGCTTGGTAACTAAAAGCCCTGCTTACATTTCTTGTTTCTCGTCTACTCACGTAATTTAGAGCTCGATACCCCGTGTCACATGTCCTAGGCGTTTGCCTTTGTGTCACACTCCCGGGAAACTGTTTGCCAACAAATCAGACAAATTAAGAGATACGTGATCACCAGGAGTAACAGAAGCGTCCTTGGAAGTTATTGGGACGTACGGTTGGAAGTAGCACCAGCCTTACCAAGAAGGGCTGGTGGGCACCAGGCCTGCTTCCCAAATTGAATGCCCCCCCCCCCCCAATCTGAAATCGTTTTAGGGCATCTCAGAGAGACCGAGATGTGTCCAGTATCACCTGACGTAAAACAATACAGCAGCTGACAAGGTGTTCTGCGGCCAGTTACATTAATAGAAACAAAACTTCGTCCTGGGAGGTTTTCAAGAATTCCCCCGTGCGACGTCTTGCAGGGTCTTTCCCATCAGACTTCACTGTGTTTAAATCGGTCCGTGTTCGCATCACATAATTATCACGTCCACCTTGGGGAGTTGATGCACGCACGGAACACAGCTGAATTCTCTCCATCCCTGACCTCCACTCGCTCCTCACAAACCCGTAACTGTTTCTGTCTTACTCTGTGGCTTGCAAATGTATTTTTTACCAATATTCTTAGGTGGACCAAAAATGCAATACGTTTTAACAGATTTTAATAAAATAAAACGTAGGTGATAAATTTTCTGGATTGTCATTTGAGACAGTTACCCAGTTTTGTATGTGGTTAGCAAAAATAGGTAAGAAATAGTCATTAAATAAAATTCCTCAAAAAAATGTAGTATCGACCGTAGCACTTACACTGTGCGTTAGCTCTCTAGACGTGGTTTCTCTATGTAGCTGCTGCTTGGTGCTTCCTAATGTACAGCCCCCTTTTCCTCCCTGCCTTATCCATCCTTTTGTAACTACTGATTCATTCACTTGTGCTGTAGATTTGATCGTCTATCATCTACTCCTTATCTACGCTTCTATATTTTTAGAATCCACAGAACAGCAAAAGCATGTACATTTTTTTCTGTGTCTGGCTTATTTCGCTTAGCATAACACCTGCTGTATATTCTGGCAAATGACACAACCTCCTCCTTTTCAGGGGTGAATGATATTCCAGTGCGTATGTCTTCCATGGTTCTTCACGACCCTCTTGTAGTTGGTTTTGTGACTTGGTAACTGTGAACGATGCCACGGCACGCGCGGAAGTCAAGTGACTTTTGCTAGATGCCTCCTATTTCCTTTGAGTATGGCTCCCAAAGAAGAATTGCCAGGCCCGGTGTAACTATTTTTCATTTTTTTACAATCTTCCACATTATTTGGGGAATTGAGAGGAAATTAAATCAAGCTAGTTCTTTGTCGGTTTGAAAACAAAATTCATCTTGCAAGATTCTACAAGTAATGAAAGAGTCTCAGGATGAGCAGTGTCTCGGTGCAAGCATCAAACAAACGGTGTTGAACCTCCTTCTCAGAAAACGAAGCTGCCCTGCCCCGTCCCTAGAATGTGAAGACTCTGGCACTTTGGGGCGATGTCTGGGAGGAGGGCAGCCAGGTTGGTGGGAGATGGCTTGCGCTCTGACTAAAATTCTGGCTTTTGTTAAGATCGTGGTGCACAGCTTATTAGCTATTGCTGTTCTCTCACTATTTTGTTATAAAATGTTGTTTTTACATAGAAGAGTTTTGGTATTTTCTTTATTAACATCTATACCTATTATAGTATAACTGGTGGGGCACCTCCAGCTGTGCTGCTGCGGTCTCTGGTTCTCTTGGCAGCTGCCTGGGGACCCCTTTGGGATTTCCACAGAGCACCCAAGAACCCTAAGTCCATCTCAGTGTGGGTGCAGTCCTGATGAATGTAGCAGCCACCAGCCAGACATCCAGGAAACCTGCAGCGTTGTTAAAATAGTTATAATCCATGACACGCAGCGTTTGGACCAAGGGGAGTTGTGATCAGACTTCAAGTAGCAGAAAACAAAATGATAGTCAGCTGGGAAGGGTGGCCACTGCCTGTGGGCATCAGGGGCCAGGAGCAGGAGTCTCAGGCTGGCGGAGAAGCTAAAGGAACACTGCCTGGGGAGCGTGGATCCTGAGTTCGGTTCCCGGTACAAAGCAAAACAAGAAAATAGAAAAAAAGGTGACAGGAGGGGGAGCCAGTCCTGGGGAACCGGGTCCTCTGGTGACCGCTCCTCAGTCCGCCTCCAGATCCCCCTTTCCACCGAGGTCCCACACTCACCACCCTCAGGCAGGGGGATCCGGAGGTGCTGGCTGGCTGGGATCACGGTCCTCAGACACAGCACGTGGGCACAGCGCTTCTCTGGGACCTCCGTGGGGCTGAGCTGCTGTGCACCAAGGCCAGGCCTGGTGGCTGGCCCCACTCCTCCCTCTGGGCCTCTGTGCACGTCCTTGTCCTAAAGTGATAACTGCAGAGTCTGTTGGCTGGAGTGAGCAGGGCAGGAAAATGAGCCACTCAGAAGAGAGAGAAAGTGATGAACGTCTCAGTATTCTTTAGTTAAATCCGGTTTCTTATCACCCATTCGGGCTCTTTATGTCTTACAAATGATTCTCTAAGTTAACGTAGAAACGTTAACAATGACCTTATTCGTTGAAATCGAATTCCAGGGCTCCATTAGGAACAGCGTGTCCTTCCTGTAACTGTGACCCCAGAACCTCTTAGGTGACAGACGCCCCTGAAAACCGCTTCTGAAACGTGAATAGAATTCAGAGGGTTGTACTTCAGTGTTTGTTAACTTTGCTAATAATCCTGGCATGCCCAAGGTTTTTTGAGTGTGTATTTGTCACAGATGATTTAGCACATATTTAATATGCTTTAAAGTGAAAGTGTCTGTGATGTATTAAATGAGTGCTTTTCTCTATCTAGTGGTCTGGCCCACTTCTCTGCAATGAAGAACACTCAGAGGTCTCCAGTTGCATGCATCTTCCCATAAATGTCTTAAGTTTATCCTTCTTTAGGACTAAGTGGTACTCCATTGTGTAAAATACCACATCCTTTTTATCCATTCCCGGGTTGATGAGCACTTGGGTGGTTTCTAAGAGTTATCTATTCCAAATTGTGCTGCTATAAACATGGCTGCACGTGTATCCCTGTGATATGATGTTTTTAATTATTCTGGGAGGATACCCAGAAGGTGAATAACTTGGTTAAATGGGACCTCTAATCCTAGGTTTCTCAGGAATCTCCACAGTGATTTCCACAGTGGTCGCACCAGCCTACACTCCCACCCACAGTGGAGAAGGGCTCCTTTTCCCCCACAGCTCCTCCAGCATTTGTTATTGGATGATTTCTTGATAATAGCCATTCTTTCCGGGGTGAGGTGGAATCTCAGTGTTGTTTTAATTTTGCATCTCTCAAATGACCAGTGATGCTGAAAATTTTTTCGTATATTTATTTGTCATTTGTATTTCTTCACTTGAGAAGTGTGTGTTCATCTCAGCTGCCCATGCTTGGACTGGTCCTTGAATCTGGGAGGGTCTGATACTTTTCAGTCCTTTCTATAAATCAGACTCACACGTGTAAGCATCACAGTGTCTCGCTAGTGTGAGAAGCTAACAGAATAAATAAGATCCAAATGTACAATAGACACTGTGAAAGGGGAAGAAAATGTTCAAAAGGAAAGAGAAACTGGGAGGGGGAGGAGAGGGGGAAGGAGAGAGGGAAGAAGAAAGAAGGGAAAAGAAGGAAATATAAAATAAATTAAAATTTAAATATACACACACACAAAATTTTTAGGATAGTTACACTACTAACTGTTGATAGTTCATGGGAAAGAAAGGTTTGTGCCCACACTATTGGTCAATTTTTCATGCCTGTATCTTGTAACACGAGCTACCACTTCGAAGAAAACAGTACACAATGCACTAACCACTGCTGCTCTCTGACAATCTTGTTTTAAACTCTGTACCACTGTTTTTATTATTTTTTCTTTAAAATAAAATATACAAACTGAAAAAAGGAACCCTCATTGATACTAAACTTTCCCATCAAAAATGGCTTTTCATATTCTACAAATTTAAAGCACACAAAGCTCGTTGCTGTAGTGTACTTCCATTTATTTTGTGAGAGCGTTAATTCTTGGGGGGCTGATTAGAGGGGTGACTGCTTTACCGCTGACACCTGTGCCTGCCCCAGGCCGTATGGTTCGCCCCGAGAGGTGAGCCACAGTCTGGCTTCCCACATCGGAGGCACACCGTCTCCGCTGGGGCCCTTCGTCAGTTTGGCATGGAGATCTCAGTTCTCAGGTGCACATCAGTTCTGTGGAGTCTTTTATTTCCCACAAATATTGGTTGGCTTTCCTGCTGCTACAGGAAAAGGCCTGATATTTATGACTTGAAGGAGGAAAGATTTATTTAGTCCCATGCTCTCAGAATTGTTTTTTAGCACGTGGTGGCTGAGCCCAAGACACACACAAGACAGTGGAGAGCGTGGTGGACAGAAGCTGCTTCGCCCAGAGCAGCCAAGAAGCAGAGAGCACAGGGACAGAGCCAGTGAGGGAAGGATCACTTTCAAGTCCTGCCTCCAGTGACCCACCTCCTCCCAGTGGGCCCACCCCCGATAGCACCCCAGCTATGGACTCATCCTGAGATTAGCTCCCCATGACAAAGTCACCTTTACAAAGCTGCACCTGTGAACACAAGCGCCTTCTGGGGACATATTATGTCACTTTCTCATCTCTGGGACAAAATACCCAGTGTCCTCAGCTTAAAGAAGGGTTTTATTTTGGCTCACAGTTTTGGTCCATGTCAGCAGGCCTAAGGCAGAAATAAGATGCCAGAGGAGCACGGTGCAGGCAAAGGTGCTCAGCTCCCCACAGCCAGGAAGCAGAGAGACATGGGAGGGGCTGCCGAGCAGGTGCACCTGGCCGGGGCGTTCCTGGGGATGCGCCCCCAACCTGGCCTCGAACAGCCCACTCAGCCATGAACTCATCAGAGAGCGAAAGTGCTGGTGAGCACGGTTCTCCTCCACACGTGAGGATCTGGGCAACAGTTTTGGTGCGCAGCAGACTGCCTGTTCTCTTGGTTTTTAGCCTCTCTCCGGTGTCAAGCTAAAGTCTGCACTTCATTAGCTGTGAAGAAGTTTCATGAGATCCTTATTTCCTGACCCCCAAAGTATCAAAAGCTGAGTCTCCTCTCTCCCATACTCAAATTCTTTCTTTGGTGGCATTCTGTATACCTTAAAAACTCGCGAGCTTCTTTTGGTGCTGAAACACACACCACCGGGTTCCTGAGGCACCTCGGCCTGTGCCCAGCCGCGCCTAGCCATCGGTGTGCAGAGGAGGAGCTGGGCGGATACGGAGTGCCTGCAGAAGCCCCTTCCTTTGTCTGGAGGAGTGAATATTTCTGCAAGCAGGGAGGGATCCCAGGTTCCTGAGGCACCTCGGCCTGTGGTGAGTGGCCAGCACAGTCTGCCCAAATCTCAGACTGAGGCACCTCGGCCTGTGCCCAGCCGCGCCTAGCCATCGGCGTGCGGAGGAGGAACTGGGCGGAGCCGGAGTGCCTGCAGAAGGCCCTTCCTTTGTCTGAAGGACTGTGGATATCTCTGCAAGCAGGGAGGGATCACAGGCTCCTGAGGCACTGTGGCCTGTGGTGAGTACCCTAACCTGGCTGCAATTCAAGAGCTGTGGATCTACCAAGGGGCAGGTGGGCGCACAGTGTCCCTGAGGCCCAGC
Organism: Cavia porcellus; assembly: GCF_034190915.1. NCBI lineage: Eukaryota > Metazoa > Chordata > Mammalia > Rodentia > Caviidae > Cavia > Cavia porcellus. The sequence continues at coordinate 4,948,183 of NW_026947506.1, forward strand.
TTGTCTGGAACCGCGGAGTTCTGAACAAGCAGAGGAGGGCCATTGGTTCTGCAGGCCCAATGGCCTGGGGTAGAGTGGTGCCAGAGTCTCAGTAGCTGCAAACATAGAAGGGGATTTTCAACAGATCCTGAGGAGGCTTTCAAATAACACTTGAAACACAGAAATATAGGAAAATGACAAAACGAAAGACCAAATTACAACCTCAAACCTCCAGCCCATCTCATGAAACCCTAGGAGGAATGTATTTAGAAGAAAATATATCCCATCCTCCTCATATATCAGACACAATAGCTACTGAAGTTGACAAGCAACTCCAGGAAGCTTTAAAGAAATTCAAACTCGAAATAATATCCCAGATAAAAGAAGAAATGATAAAAGAAATGAAAGAGATTCTAAATATATCTAAAGAAAACACAGATAAAAAATTGGAGGAACTAAACAAAAAGATAGAATCCCTAGATGAGCAATATAAGAAACAAACAGAATACCTAATGCAGATGCACAGAGATATACAGGAAATAAAAAACTCCACTGAAAGTTGTAAAAACCGCCTTAATGAAAGTGAAGATAGAATTTCAGACCTTGAAGACAGGATTGCAGCTAGTGAACAGGAAAGGAAAGATCTTTTAAAAATAACAAGGAATCAGGAAACAACAATTCAACAACTGCAAGACGATGCAAAGAAGAATAACATAAGAATGATAGGGATTAATGAAAAAGAAGGAGACAACATAAAGGATATCAAGAGGATATTTAGAGAAGCAATAGCTGAAAACTTCCCAAGCATGAGATCAGAAACTGACATCAGGATCAGTGAAGCATATAGAACTCCAAATAGTCATAACCAAAATAAAACTACACCCAGACATATAATAATCACCATCCCAGAAATCCAACACAAGAATAGATTATTAAAAGCTGTCAGAGAGAAAAGACAGATCATGTATAAAGGAAAACCTATCAGAATCACAGCAGACTTCTCATCACAAACAATAAAGTCAAGAAGAGCATGGAGTGAAGTATTCCAGATCCTAAAGCAAAATGATTTCCAACCTAGACTGACATATCCTGCAAAACTATCATTTAAAATAGATGGTGAAATACGATACTTCCATGACAAAGAACAGCTGAAGAACTTCATGAACACCAAACCAACCCTGCAAAAAATATTTAAAGACAGTTTAGATACACAAAGGAAAAAACCACTAAGCAAAGCAAATAATTAAACAGAACAGAAAGATAAAGATGCAACAGCAGAGAGATAAGATTCCTACAATTAACCAACATTTAACAGTAATAACCATTAATGTAAATGGTCTCAATGCACCAACCAAAAGAAACAGACTAGCAGAATGGATCAAGAAACAAAATCCAACCATATGCTGTTTACAGGAAACCCATCTAACCCAGAAGGATACTCACAGACTGAAAGTCAAAGGATGGAAAACAATTCTTCATGCAGCAGGAATCCAAAAAAAGGCAGGAGTAGCCATTCTGTTTGCAGACAACGTGAACTTTAAACCAACAATGACCATAAAGGATAAAGAAGGTCACTACATACTCGTAAGGGGAAAACTCCAAGAGGAAGAGATAACTATCTTAAATATATACGCACCAAACTCCAGAGCGCCCAGTTATATAAAACAATTATTAACAGAAATGAAAACTCAAATTATCAGTAACACAGTTGTAACAGGAGACCTTAATACACCATTGACACCAAGGGACAGATCGACCAGACAGAAAATGAGTAAAGAAATAACAGAACTGAATCATACCTGTGAACAAATGGGTTTGATAGACATATACAGAATGTTCCACCCAACAACATCAGAATACACATTCTTCTCAGCAGTACATGGATCATTTTCGAAAATAGACCATATATTAGCTCATAGAACATATTTAAACAAGTGCAAAAGAGCTGAAATCATCCCTTGCATGTTATCGGATCACAGCGCTCTGAAATTAGAAATTAACAATAAAAGATACTGCAAAAATCCCACAAACACATGGAAACTGAATAACACACTCTTGAGTAATCAGTGGGTCACAGAAGAAATTAAAGAAGAAATCAAACAATACCCAAAAGAAAATGAAAATGCAGATACAACTTACCGGAATCTGTGGGATGCAATGAAAGCCGTCCCGAGAGGAAAATTTATTGCACTGAGTTCCCACATCAGGAAAACAGAACGAATACAAATAAATAACTTGATGCTACACCTCAAACAGCTAGAAAAAGAAGAGCAAGTCAAGCCCAAAGCCAAAAGAAGAGAGGAAATTATAAAAATCAGAGCAGAAATCAATGCAATAGAGACTAAGAAAACAATCCAAAGGATCAACAAATCAAAGAGTTGGTTCTTTGAAAGAATAAATAAAATCGATAAGCCCCTAGCCAACCTTATTAAAAAAAGGGAAAAAAAGCTCAAATTCATGCAATAAGAAATGAAAAAGGAGAAGTCACTACAGACCCAATAGAAATACAGAAGATCATCAACACCTATTTCGAAAACCTCTACTCTCAAAAGTTTGATAACACAGAAGAAATAGACAGATTCTTAGAAGCATATGAAGTGCCAAAGCTAGATCAAGAGGATGTAAAATTGTTGAATAACCCAATCTCGGTTACTGAAATTGAAAATGTAATTAAGTCCTTACCCACCAAGAAGAGCCCAGGCCCAGATGGATTCACTGCAGAATTCTACAAGAAATATAAAGAAGACCTAATGCCGACACTCCTCAAACTATTCAATGAATTTGAAAGGGAAGCAATCCTTCCTAAGTCATTCCTGGAAGCAAATATCACTCTAGTACCAAAACCTGAGAAAGACCCAACTAAAAAAGAGAACTATAGACCGATCTCCCTAATGAACACAGATGCAAAAATCCTCAATAAAATATTGGCAAATAGGATCCAGCAAATCATCAAGAAGATTATACACCATGACCAAGTGGGATTCATCCCAGGAATGCAAGGATGGTTCAACATACGCAAATCAATAAATGTAATCCACCATATCAATAAAGCCAAAAATAAGAATCACATGATCATTTCTATAGATGCAGAAAAAGCCTTCGATAAGGTCCAACATTTATTCATGATAAAAACTCTACAGAAAATTGGAATAGATGGTCTTTACCTCAATATAATAAAGGCCATTTATGACAAACCAACAGCCAGCATCATACTAAATGGCCAAAAATTGAAAGCCTTTACTTTAAAATCAGGCACAAGACAAGGATGTCCTTTATCACCACTCCTATTTAATATAGTACTGGAAGTACTAGCCAGAGCAATTAGGCAAGAAAGAGAAATAAAAGGGGTAAAGATAGGAAAAGAAGAAGTTAAGTTGTCATTGTTTGCAGATGACATGATACTCTACGTAGAAGACCCCCTAAGCTCCATTGAAAGACTCTTAGATACAATAAATAAATTCAGTAATGTGGCTGGATACAAAATCAATACTCAGAAATCAATAGCATTCCTATACACAAACAACAAAATCACAGAGAGGGAAATAAGGGAAACTGGACTATTCACATTAGCAAGCAAAAAAATGAAATATTTAGGAATTACTCTTACGAAAGAAGTGAAAGACTTATACAGTGAAAACTATAATACACTGAAAAAGGAAATTGAAGATGATCTCAGAAAATGGAAAGAAATCCCTTGCTCATGGATAGGAAGAACAAACATTGTGAAAATGGCCATTCTCCCAAAACTGTTATACAGATTCAATGCAATCCCAATAGAAATACCATCAACATACCTTATAGATCTAGAGAAATCACTCCTAAATTTCATCTGGAACCAGAAGAGACCTAGAATCGCAAAGGCAATTCTAAGCAGCAAAGACAAAGCAGGAGGCATCACAATCCCTCACTTGAAGTTATACTACAAAGCAACAGTAGTAAAATCAACATGGTATTGAAATCAAAACAGAGCCGAAGATCAGTGGAATAGGTTAGAAGATACAACCACAACTACGAACACACTCAACCACCTTATCTTTGATAAAGGAGCCAAGCAGGTTCACTGGAAGAACGACAGTCTCTTTAATAAATGGTGCTGGAAAAACTGGCTCTCCATTTGCCAAAAACTAAAGCTAGACCCATGTCTATCACCATGTACTAAATTAAAATCTAAATGGGTCAAAGATCTGAATATTAAAACAGAAACGCTAAATCTATTGGAAGACAAATTGGGTAGAAACCTTGGAGACATAGGAGTAGGTAGAGAATTCATGAACAGGACTCAAACTGCACGGGAAATACTTCCCAGAATCAATAACTGGGACCACTTCTTATTAAAAAGTTTCTGCATGTCAAAAGAAATCTCCAGCATAGTGAAAAGAAAACCCACAAACTGGGAAAAGATTTTAGTGAACTCTCTCTCAGACAAGGGACTCTTGTCTAAAACATATAAAGAATTAAAAAAAACTCAGACCTCCAAAATTCAAAGATCCAATCCAAAAATGGGCATCTGAGATGAATACGCAATTCTCAGATGAAGAAATGCAAATGGCAAATAAATACATGAAAAAATGCTCATCATCATTGGTCATTAGAGAAATGCAAATTAAAACCACACTGAGATACCATCTCACTCCTGAAAGAATGGCCAGGATCAAGAAAACCAACAACAACAAATGCTGGAGAGGCTGTGGGGAAAAAGGAACTCTCCTGCACTGTTGGTGGGAGTGTAGACTAGTACAGCCTTTGTGGAGGTCTGTCTGGAGGTTTCTCAAAAAGTTGGGACTGGAAATCCCATTTATTCCATCTATTCCACTTCTAGGCATATTCCCAGAAGAACTGAAAGCATCATACCACAGGGATATATGTGCACCTATGTTTATAGCAGCACAATTTGTAATCGCCAGATCTTGGAAACAACCCAAGTGTCCATCAACTGAGGAATGGATAAAAAAGTTGTGGTATTTCTATACAATGCAGTATTATTCAGCTATAAAGAAGGATTGTATTGAGATATTTATCAATAAATGGGCGCAGCTTGAGACCATACTCATAAGTGAAATAAATCAATCTCGCATGTATGAATACCGAATAGTTTCCCTAATGTAAGTAATGATTCAAATATATAAAAATATGTGATAATCATGATTCCCTATTATGTGGCCTTGAAGCCTTATAAAATTTTCACTTATTAATTAGAAAGGCTTTATTCTGGGCTTCTTGATATGGAAATATTTGAAGCTATAGTATATGAAGTTTTATCCAAATATTTTAAGGAAAAAGACAGACACTATGGTAACTACTATTCTTTAAAAAAATTATTTAGCTATTTCTTATGTTTATTTTAATTAAGGGAAAAATTTAAAAAATTAGGATATATAATAGTAACTCTTTTCGATCTCGTATTAACTTGTTTTGAAGTCCTGTAATACTCCCACGATCTTGTTTTGACTGATTAGACTCTGTTCCATTCTGTGCGATAGTAGCAAGTCTGAGGGTATAGGCAACTAATTTGAAGGCAATAAGACTCACAAAGATGCCCATTCTGGTTTGACTATTGCCTCCTTTGGAAGTCCTGTAATGTTCACAATGCCTAAGTTTTATTGGTCTTGTTCTCCACTGTTTTGTCCAACTTTATAATATCTAATGAGATAGACAATTCCTTTTAAGGAAACAAGAGACAACGTTGATAACCATTGTTAATAACCTTGTACTCTGTTCTACATCATGTGCTATGTCTATCCTTGGTTTTGACTTACAGCTTTGTTTTGCCATATTTGACTTTATTCTCTCCCCCCCAAAAAAAGTAATAAGAACTAAGGAGTAATAAAATCTAAAATGTGTAAATTTTGTTGTAAAAAAGAGAGGGAGGGAAAAAAAAGAGCTCTAACGGATATAACAGCAAGTGTGGTTAGGGGTGTTAAATAGCTGACTATATTAATGTTTTTGGATCATTGAACACAGCTGTTTGCAGTCTCTCTGTTTGAATGTCTACTTTGTATTCTTTGATACTGTGATTTGAGCAACTATTTCCAAGATGATAATATGTAATCTATTAACAGGTGATTTCTTACTGTTATGTTTTTTTTTTTTTTTTTGTAGTTCTGTATTATGTGTAACCTTACACTGCTTTGTTTTGTTTTGTGTTTTTCTATTTTTCCTCTTAAATAAAAAAAAAAAAAAAGAAACACACACCACCTAAACATACTTAAATCTATGCAACACCACCTTACCCCAACTGTGGTAAGAACTGCGTCCCAAGGATTTCTGAATTCGTTTCAATATGCTATAAAAATGGATCCTAATGTTTCTTACTGGCTCATGAAAGCTACATTATAACAAATGCATCTTCACCATTGGATATATAATTAGTTTCTCCGTGGCAGATCAAATATGAAAGTCTAATTCTAGGTATAAACGAGATGGACAGAAGAGTCAGATGACAATTCTATGGAAGTTTACTTTTTCCCTATTGCATAAGAGAAAGAAATTAGAATTTATCCAGTTAAACAGATAAACTGGAGACATCTACTATCATGTTCATTCAGGATTATTCTAGTTATCACTGCCCTGAAACATGGATAAAACAACCACTTTATTTTGTTCACAATTAACCGGATCACATATTTGGAAAGGGTTTGTATCACTTGGATTCTAAGATGCAGGTACAGTGTGGTAATAGCTCAGACTGCAGAACTCTGCAAGCTTCCAGACTGTAGCTCTTGTTGGCTCTCGGTTGAATGCTTATCTAGACTGCTTAAAGTAGGACGGTGATATGTGATCTCTACATGATGCTGGTTTTGGAGTCCTTGGACATAACATGCCGTGACCCAGGAGAGCTTGAGAAGCGAGTACACAGACCATAGCCCACATCACCTCTTCCGACTCAGCCCCAGGTGCCACTCAGATCCACTTCCAGTGTTCCTTATGAATCAAACTCAGTGCAAGGGGAGCCAGACTCACTCCTAAACGGTGTCTTGGAGAAAGCAGAGAAGGGGATTTGGGATGACACTGTATCATCCACCCGGGAAATCCAATCAGCCTCAAAGATAATGCAAGATCGGCATCAGCAGGGAAACCAAGAGGTACCAGGAAGTCTGTGCTGCCCCTTGGTATAACTGAAGAGGGCACCTGGCACTCCAGCGGTGAGCAGAAGCTGGACATAGACCCACATTCGCGCTCTCAGGGAGGATGTGAACACCTAAGGTGGAGAAATCCCTCCTGTCTCCCAATGCCCGTAGCCCTAGAGGCTCTAAACAAGACAGTTTAAGTCAGCTATTGATAAGAAGGATCAAAAACGTTTTCATTACATCTCCAGCATTTCATGGGAAGTATCGATTCGGTTTGGTACTTAACAACAGGAGCAAAGCTGTGTCTCCCTAGATTCTAGAAGTCTGTGAGCAGGGAGGCCCTTTGCTGACCACTGGCATAGGACTGACAAGGGAAGGGAAGGCAGAGCTTGGGAATAAAGTTGGCCGTCACAGCGAGGAGAAGTCCACTTGTAAGGTTTTTCTAGAGGCTTTCAACTCGAAACTGCTATTTCCTCTCTCTCTCTGAAGAGTATCACTTTCCTTAATATCAAGAGGGTATTATTATTTGTAAAGCTTTGGAGACCTTTCCCCTCGGGTCACTGCATGGGCCGGAATGGAAATTTCCCCAAAGGACCTTTACTCTTCCTAACAGTAAAGGTGAGGTGCACGCTCCAAAGATCATACATGGGGTCAAATATCTTTTGTGAGTGAGCTATTCTTCTGGACGCCCTGATATCTCATTTTATCTCCAGAACCAGCCTGAAATGTTAATGGTATTTTCCCTTTGCAGATGAGGACATGCTCAACTTTAAAGGACAAATTCCAGTAAAGTTCTCACCACTGGTGCTGCATGAATTTAAAAATGTGTGTCAAATGCCGAATCCCTGGTCTCCACACTGCCCTGGAATGCCTTTTAGGGTCCCAGTGAGGCTCAGAGGAAATTATTCATTGTTCATATTTTTATTCTTCTTGGCCTTCTCTAAAGTGCTATTTTAATTTTCTCCAACTCACAGAGGAACACACTATTTCAGGAGCAACAAAGCTTCTGGCATAAGGGAAGCTGTGGACACTTTCTGTGCAGTCCTGCTGAGACCCAAGGCTGGGCAGTGGATCCCTGGACAGAGTCTTAAGACTTTCCGGAAGAGCTGGGGCTGCAGTTCCCTTCTAGCACGCCAGTGGAGAGCACATGCAAAGGACCGTGGGCCTTTTTACAGACTTTACTCCTGCACAGAAAAGGCACTGACCGCACATGAAAGATGGGCTAGCCCAAAGCTCCATGGACGAAATCATTTTCTGTCCTGGAGAACAGAATAAGAACATTCCAGGATTTTGTGGATCTGTGTTTCTATATGGATTTAACATAATCATGAAATTAATTTTTACAAAACAAAGTTGTATTGAGTGCAATATTTTTTTTGTTCATTCATCAACCTTTGATAGATTTAAAAATGTGCATTCTATGACATTCCAAGCATTAAGGACACAAAGAAGGCTCGGTTTTGACCTGCATGGAGAGTCTAGTTGAGAAAGAATAAAATGCACAGTTAAAAAACAAACTATTATGAAATCCTAAAATGTAATAACTTTTTTTTTTTTGTCTTTTTGAAACAGAGTCTTGCTGTGCAGTTCAGGCTGGCCTTGAGCTCATTTTGTAGCCCAGGCTGGTCTCGAACTCGCAATGATCCTGTTGCCTCAGCAGTTAGATAACTTCTATGAGAGAAAACCATACGATGCGGTGAGTATCAACATGACTCCTCCAGGCGGTGTGTCAGAGGGCCTCGCATTCGAGGCTGAGAGCTGAGTGCAATAGTGAGCCACAAGGACAGGGATCTAAGCAGAGTCTCATTCTCCCGGGATGAAGAACTAGAAGAGATAAAATTCAACGTCTTTCAAGAATTTAACAAGTTTGTCGTGGGTCACGGTGCTCACGAGGCAAGTGTTGGGGGAGCTAGCGCACCCCAGTCTCTGGACCGTGGTACCAAGTTTTCATTTCATTTTCAGTGGAGTGGGCCAGGTCAGTGTTGGAGGATTCTTCAGCGTGATGTGATCTGATTTATATTTAAATGACTGTTTGTGGATAAGCTGAGTGTCTGATCCTCAGCATTCTTCTGATGGTTTCAAATAATAACGGGAAGGACCAGGGCTTTTTCCCAGAGAGGAAATAATGGAATCTTACCTATTTCCTTGTTTTTTCTGCAGTCACCTAAACCTCTGATGAGCCAGATAACAGAAGGTTCGCTGACCAGCCAGCCCTAGTTCTGATGCAGGCTTGGCCAGACCCAGAACCAGCTGAGCTGGCTGGAGCAGTAGAAGGGAATGAGCTGAGCTCAGAGGAAGAGGAGGAGCTGCGGCAGACAGGGCATCCAGATCCTAGCTCAGGCTCACATCGGAGAGGAGCTGCGGCAGACAGGGCCTCCAAATCCTAGCTCAGGCTCCCATCGGAGAGGAGCTGCGGAGACAGGGCCTCCAGATCCTAGCTCAGGCTCACCTCGGAGAGGAGCTGCGGCAGACAGGGCCTCCAGATCCTAGCTCAGGCTCACATCGGAGAGGAGCTGCGGCAGACAGGGCCTCCAGATCCTAGCTCAGGCTCGCATCGGAGAGGTGCTGCGGCAGACAGGGCCTCCAGATCCTAGCTCAGGCTCGCATCGGAGAGGAGCTGCGGCAGACAGGGCCTCCAGATCCTAGCTCAGGCTCACCTCGGAGAGGAGCTGTGGCAGACAGGGCCTCCAAATCCTAGCTCAGGCTCACATCGGAGAGGAGCTGCGGCAGACAGGGCCTCCAAATCCTAGCTCAGGCTCGCATCGGAGAGGAGCTGCGGCAGACAGGGCCTCCAAATCCTAGCTCAGGCTCACCTCGGAGAGGAGCTGCGGCAGACAGGGCCTCCAAACCCTAGCTCAGGCTCGCTTCGGAGAGGAGCTGCGGCAGACAGGGCCTCCAGATCCTAGCTCAGGCTGACATCAGAGAGGAGCTGCGGCAGACAGGGCATCCAAATCCTAGCTCAGGCTCGCATCGGAGAGGAGCTGCGGCAGACAGGGCCTCCAAATCCTAGCTCAGGCTCGCATCGGAGAGGAGCTGCGGCAGACAGGGCATCCAAATCGTAGCTCAGGCTCACATCGGAGAGGAGCTGCGGCAGACAGGGCATCCAAATCCTAGCTCAGGCTCGCATCGGAGAGGAGCTGTGGCAGACAGGGCCTCCAAATCCTAGCTCAGGCTCACCTCGGAGAGGAGCTGCGGCAGACAGGGCCTCCAAACCCTAGCTCAGGCTCGCTTCGGAGAGGAGCTGCGGCAGACAGGGCCTCCAGATCCTAGCTCAGGCTCACATCAGAGAGGAGCTGCGGCAGACAGGGCATCCAAATCCTAGCTCAGGCTCGCATCGGAGAGGAGCTGCGGCAGACAGGGCCTCCAGATCCTAGCTCAGGCTCGCATCGGAGAGGAGCTGCGGCAGACAGGGCCTCCAAATCCTAGCTCAGGCTCGCTTCGGAGAGGAGCTGCGGCAGACAGGGCCTCCAAATCCTAGCTCAGGCTCGCATCGGAGAGGAGCTGCGGCAGACAGGGCATCCAAATCGTAGCTCAGGCTCACATCGGAGAGGAGAGGCGCCAGCTGCAGCAGACCTAGCACTGGAAGCAGGGGCAGTCACTGGTGCAGCACGTTTTAACTTTGCAGACGGCTGTCTGCCTTGATGCTCTGGGTATCAGATTGAAACCCATCCTGAGCTGGAAGAGCTGGCGGACTCAGAAGCAGCCCAGAGAGATCGACTGCAGACAGATCCCTCTTGCATGGCTTTGGTTTAAGGCAATGACGCCAAGTCCACAGAGACACTCACCTCCTTCTGCCTGTGGTCACGGGTGTGGAGGCTGAGGAAGACCTTGCGCCTGCCGACTGATGGAAAGAAGCTCCCTGCTGCTCCCGGTCCAAGACCTGCTGGACTGAGGGCTGGGCCTACATGAGTGTGCACAGGGTGAGGTCAGTGCTGGTGGCACCCGGGCAGGGGTGCTGGCGGAAGTGGCGGTGGTCCTCAACTCGTCACCCACCATCTCTCCCTTCCTCTCCCCCCTATCTTTCCCCTTCCTCCTCTTGTTTCTTGTCCTCCTTGTTCTCTTTCTCCTCCCCACTTTTACCATGTTCTCTTTCTCAATTAAATGACAGTAATAGAAACAGTGCACTGTGTTTTCACGCAGATGCATCTCACCTTTATGTGGAGGGTAAATCTGGTTAAATTTTAGGATCACTTTCAAAATGGGAGGTTTTTGAAAGAAAGTATTAAGGCTAGAGCTAGCTCCTGGAAACAGAGTTCAGCATGGGCTCAAACAACAACTTTGACAGAGTGGACAGAGTCTCAGGGTCTTCCAGGATCTGTTTAGGAGTTTGCGGTTAGAGGCAGGCGTGACCCACTGGCAACACCGGGCATCCTTCCTCAGTCACCTGGCCTCAGGAAGTGGGCAGCTTGCCACTGAGATTCTGAGTAGTGTTTCCTTAACACCTGACCTCGTGCTGTATAAATTCAACCTGGGGAGGCGCACCCTGGTGAGGTCAGGATTAGCTTTTACCCTCGCTAGAAATCCGTCAGGTTCTGAGTTTAGGAGGATTAGGCCTGGGTTAGACATCACCCTGTAGGTGAAGTCAGAGATTATTCTAGATTATTCTAGACTATTCTGGGCCTTGCTTGCTCTGTATGCAATCTCTTTGGACATAGCCAGTGTGGGTTGCAAAGGCCTAGAGTTAGGGCTGGAATCTTTAAGGCCTGGGACCCACTGACTTCTAACAATAGGACATCATTGTCTCCCCTCTGCACCAAAACTGGCCTCAGAGGAGGTGTGTGGGAGGTTCAAATACACTTGTTTGTTTCTTTAAGTGTCTGATGTGTTGCAAGCATAGAGTTAAATGTTTCCAGAGGCAGACAGCTATTCATCCTCATATTTTTTTCCTGTAAATCTTGAGAAAAAAAAAATTAAGGCCATGACAGTGTGTTTGTTGATATGTAGCCACTTGGTGGGGTATTTTCAGCTAGAACTTTTTGTGATAAGGCGTAGTGCATTCACTGCTCTGCACACATGGGGAAGGACAGATGGTGGCTCAGTGTGGCCCTGCGAATCCCAGCAGGACAGCAAGTTATGCTCAGGTTACACATGATGCCACATGGAACAAGGGAGTGATCCTTATGCTTCCTTCTCAAATTGTCTCACCCCAGACTGGCCGCCGTCTCACAAGGTGAGGTGATGAGATGCAGGCTCGGAGATGCCCTCTGTCATCACTAAAGCTACAGGAAATCGATAACTAGCAGAAGCGTTCACTGGAGTCATAAGAAGAGTTTCAGGGCAAGCAGGGCACGGCAGAGAGAAGGCAGGGTGGGAGCTACACCCCAACCCACTACCCTTCCCATCCCGCCTGTGGGAGAAAGCCAAACCATCAACAAGACCTGTTTCTGAGTATCATTGGCTAGGCGTGTGTCACTAGGGAAACATTCCCAAGTTCAAAGCATCAACTGATTCCATGCAATGGGGTGCCAGTAAGAGAGAGGGGTGGTAACTTTGGTCAACAGGACCAGACCTGTTAGTCCAAAGTTCCACCATTCGGCAGTAAGTTTCTGGTACACTGTTAATATGTTAAAATCTGGGGCCAATATTAACAGATTTTCAAGCTTCAAGGAAGGCCCTGCCTCCAGAATTTAAATGGCATAGCCTGTTTTTAAAAATCATCATGTAATTTTGTTGGAAACATTGTGCGGACAGACGGAACACATCTGCCGCGCTACATCTGTCCTGGGGATTATCATTTGCAACCTAGAGCTTTGCAAAGATAATGGTTATGGATGGTGATTCTGTTGCTCACTCTAATCCAATCTAATTCTCTGTGGGACTCTAGGTCTGCTGGGAAGAATAGCAACAAAGCAAGTCTCTGCACAGCAAATGAGATTGCGTGTAGGTGACCTGGCTGTAAGCTCCTCAGATACTGTAATAATGTGACAGATTCTCATCCCCGGAGATAACTTTATGTGACTATGGTGTTCCATCCCTGGGGCTTCCAGGACCAACACGTCTTGCAAGATCTGAGCAGCCACGGGATCTTCGCTTCAAAATTTACTGATAGTCATATCTGATGAGCACAGGCCAGTCTATTTTCTGTGGCTTGGATTAATCTAATCATCTCCCCCTTGTCCAGTGGCTGGTCTGTAATTGCCCCTAATAGATGACACAGCTGTAAAAACAGGAGTGTTCATAGCCCAGACAGCGTCCAGCAGCTGATCCAGGGAGTTGGTGTGGGAGACGAAGGTTAGACACCAGTCCCCAGCCTCACCTGTGGGTTTTAATCTCTAGGCCCTGGAAAACTGCTCTTGATTTTACCAATTTACCTCAGCCCTCTACGTCAGGAAAATGCCTCTAAATATTTCATGGGCAGCTCAGCCCTTCTCAGAGCCTCCACGGGAAGCTGGGGTCCTTCCTCCTGGTCTCATTAATTCACAAAATGTGCTTCGCTTCACTGGGTGGAAAATTCCTTTGTTGGAAAAGGAGAAGCAGCCTCCCAAAGGGTAAGATGCAAGTGTTTCCTTGTTATTGTTTGAGGGTAGCCGGACATCAGGCAATGGCCAGGCAACAGCAGGGGCTGCAGCTCTCCAATCCCTCCCTGACCACTGCTCAGCCCCGTGGTCCCTGGACTCCCAAACCTGTAAATGGAGCTTGTGGAAATCTCAAGTCAAATCCCTCAAAATTTCATTAGTAAGGAGGCCTGGAAAAAGATGGTCTCACACACACACACACACACACACAGAGCCAGAGTTCAAAACCCTGTGTTTTGGCTCCACTGCCTGTGACGTGTTTTCTGTATTCAGTGTTGGGCCTCATCTTTTAAATCATAAATACTAGAGATGTCATCACTGCCATGTGCAAGCTCCAGGTGTCACTGCTATCTTGTGGAGCCCCGGGTCTATACCCTGACAAAGTTCCTGGGCTCAAGTTAAGAGTATGGAGCCTAGCTGCTTCCCTCCTCCGCCTTTCTCAGAAAGAACAAGGGATAGTGGAGGTTTGTTAACCACAACTACTGTGCTTAGAATGGGTCCCAGCACCTTGGACACAGCGGAAAAGAAGTGTGTGCACCTCACACCTGGAGAGGACAGCTGAGGTCCTACGGTGGCCTTGATAGATGTCTACTTTGGACCAAAGGGATGGAGGATATTCCTGGAAGGACCCCTGCCCAAAGCAAGTATGTAAGGATCACACACTTGCCCAGGTGGATACACAGCATCACAGAGACATCCACGGGCAAGCAAAGAGCCCCTTCCCCATCGTATATGCCAAGAGTAGGCTGAGTTATGTGGCCCCACCTCTCAGGGGCTTGCAACACAAGAACATTTACATTATTTGGTACTCTTATGCCAATAGATGGAGAACATCTGTCTATATCCTGCATCTTCTCTGCTCAAAGACGAAATAAGAAGAATCAGCCCCTGCCTTGGAAATGAGTTCTTCAAGGTTTGGCTTATAAATGGGAGCAAATCATTTCTACAGTAGTCAACCATGGCTTGAGTTATCTACTGTCAATCCTGGTATACAAATATTAAATGGAAAATTCCAGAAATGAACTATTCTTATTTGCTCTTAGGAACATGATGAACTCTGGTGCTGTCCTCATGCATCCAGCCTGGGATGCGAATCATTCCTTTACCCAGAGTATCCACACGGTATATGCTACCCTGTAATTAGTCAAAGTAAGTGCCCATCATCATTTGGTAGAGTCACAATGCATATGTTCAAGCAGCATTATGTAGTGTCCCACCACTGCATCACAGGACTTTTGTTGTTCACCACATCCATCTCATCACACAGGTACCGCATCACCCCACCTCACCACACCTCACCCCACATCATCACAAGAAGAAGAGTTAGTGCAGTCCAACACTAATCACATTCATGGAAGCTTCATCAGAGTCAGTTGCTATGGTTTTCCTGTTTTATCATTAGTCACTATTGTGGGTTTTCTGTCTTATTATTAGTCACTATTGCAGGCCTCTTCCTGTGTCAAATTTGTCTATTAAACTTTGCCATAGTTAGGCACCTACTAGAAAGATGTAGTATATACAGTGGTACCTCAGTTCCAAAGCCTGATGCTTTCACATTCTGGTTGTAAACCGAGCTGGAAGAGCAGGGCTGTGCACACACAGGATGTTGGCTTTGCTGCTGAAGTCACCCACTGAGTCCAAGTGCAAGCACAGCATGACGCAGGTGTACTCCCCTGGCTGGTCTTGGAGCAGGGGGAGCAGGGAGAGCAGGAGGAGCAGGGGGAGCTTTGCAGCTCTGCAGGTAGAGCGGCTAATGATCAGTACCAGGATGACAGTGACACTGGGTACATAACAAATGGTCAGATCCAAACTACATTTTGACCTGGGCATGGTGGTGCATGACTAAAATCCCTGCACTCAGGAGGCTGAGGTAGGAGGATTGCTGTGAATTCAAGGCCAATCTGTGGTAATAGTGAGTTCAAGACCAGCCTATACCCTATCTAGAAAAAAAGTATATTTTAAAACTTGATCATTGATTTGTTGAAGAGCTGAATGCAAAATGTGTGAGAAGCTTGTGACCTGAGCAATGGGAACAGACAGATGGCATGCACGGAGACTGTGAGCTGTAACGGGAAAAAGGTAACAGTGAGAGGACCAGGGAACCTGCTCTGTGGCTCGGCCACATGGCTTGAGCTGTCTGATGGTTGTCTGAGACACTCATGGCTGTGCTTTTGGGTCTCACAAAGCTGTTTAGGTCAGGGATTTAAATCTAGAGCCATCGGCTCTTTGTTGTTTAAAACCCCAGGCCAGCTGAGCTGACCCACATTGCAGCAGGTGCAGAAATACGGCCCGAGGACTTCCGGGAGAACATGGCGGACAGATAACAGCAACTACCGGAGGCTCTCTGAAAGACTCGGCTCAGAAGCCAGGAATGGTGCGGACTAAGGAGACATAAGCAGGTGGAGATATGCTCTGCTGACTCAGGAACGAACTGGGCTGAGAGAAACCAACTTGGAATGCATTCCTGGTGCTAAAACAGGAACAGAAAAGCCTCGGTGTGGAGGCTGGACCCCGCGCCATTGTAAGTCGCGATTTGGGTTTCCCGCCGCACGGCGGCTGGCTGCCTCTACAGTGGCTCGGCAAGGAGAGAGACGCGCAGAAGCTCTGAGAATGGCAATCTGCGAACGGCAGGGAGGCGTGCACTGACTTGTGGTGAGGTGAGTGAGAGAAACTGACACTCTACCACAATTTGACTCCAGCAGAGGACTTTCTGGGCCCGAGCAGTCCTGCGGGAGCAGGGCACGGTGGCGACTCCAACCACACATCCCCCTCTCGGGCGGGATTGGTGAAAAGTGCCTGGCCTGCGTGACGCTGCTGGCGGGCCTGGTAGGCTATCCCAACCCAGATCCCAGAGCCTGACAGTGGCCGGGAGGGGAGACGCGTAGGCTGCCTGGTCCGTAACTCCCTGGTGTGCAGCGGTGAGCGGGAACACCTAACTGGCGCAATTCGATCGGGCTGTGGCTGACTGGGAGAGAAGCTGGGCCTCTTATATAAGCTTGCATATATAAGGAACAGAGAAGAAGAGGCAGCATGGGAAGAGGCAGCAACAAGAAAGGCTCCTCGGCCCCCAATTCTGAGAAACAGGCAATAGCAGACACCGCACCAATACACATAAGGCACCATATAGAGAGCCTCATAGACCAATTCAGGAATGAAGTTATCAACGACCTGAAGCTAGAAGTATGCAGAATAGTTAGAGAAATGCTAAGTACCACCCAAGAAAAAACAGGTGGTAGAATGGAAGAACAGAAAAAAAGGGGAGAATTGTTTGATGGAGAAAACAGAGAAAGCATAGAATACGTGAAGCAGGTTCAAAGGGACTACCAAGATACTAAGAAGTCTATAGAAGACTGGCATAACAGCTTGAAAGAAACTAAGGACAGACTATCTGAACTGGAGGGCAGACTTGTAATATGGGAGAATGAAATGAAAAACTTCTTAAAAATAACAAAGAAACAAACAGCAATAATACAAAGACAAGAAGATGATAAGAGGAGCCATAACTTAAGGATTAAGAACATAAAAGAAGAAGTAGGGACACAAACAAGTGAACTACAAAAGCTACTCACAGAAATAATCCAGGAGAATTTTCCTAATTTAGCAAAAGGTAAAGATACTCAGATGTATGAGGCATACAGGACCCCAGCTACCTACAACCCAAACAGAGCAACACCCAGGCATATAATAATAAAAATTCCAGAAATTCAATACAAGAACAGAATATTAAAAGCTGTCAGAGACAAGAAACAGACCACTTACAAGGGAACACCCATCAGAATTACAGCAGATTTCTCTGCACAAACCATCAAATCACGAAGAGCGTGGGGGGAAATAATTCAAGCTTTGAAAGATAATAATCTCCAGCCAAGATTGAGATATCCTGCACAACTGTCCCTGGAAATTGATGGAAAAACAAGGTGCTTCCAGGATAAAGAGGAACTGGGGGATTTTGCAACCACCAATTCAACTCTACAGAGAGTATTGCAGGATATTCTAAAAAAAGAAAAATACAAAGAATCCAGAAATAGTGGTGGGGAGGCCACAACGAATGGAGCAGAGAACAAAATGAAGAAGACAAACTGACAGCTACTGACAGAAAAAGAGCTCAACAGAAATGAGGCAGAGAAGATTGGGTGATAGGAACAGCTATTTTGGAGAAAATGACATCTTAATAGGTAATACTGATTTAGTATCATCTTGTTTTGAAGTCTCATCTAGCTTTTGTTCTTCTGTCTCCAATGGTCTAAATAGGTTGTATCTTATTGGATTTTATTATGTGCGATAGTATAAGCAAAAACCTTTTAAAGACAAGGAGATTATACAGAAACCATTGTTCATTTTCTGTTAGTCGATTCTAAATACTCTGTAATGCTGTCATTCTCTTAAATGGTTTCACATTGTTTTGATATACTTAATGCTACAGTATACGAAGTTGTACTCAAGGATTTCAAGGAAAGAGACAATATGGTAACTACTTTTGGGTCGGGATTATCTGGTGGTGAAACACTATTCTGCTTAAATGGTTATGTTTTGATCTGCGCTATTTCGCTGTTATGCCCTCTTTTATCTCAATCTCCACTCCATTATTTACTTTTTTATTTTTATCCGTTTAATTAAAGGAAAAAAAATAGGATATGTTATAGTAACCCACTTTGACTTTCCATTATCTCGATTTGAAGCCCTGTATTACTCTCACCATCTTATTTTTGACTGAGGTTCCTCTATTCTGTTTTGCTGGATAGTATCAGGTTCGAAAGTTTAGGCATCAACTGTGCTGATAATGAGATTCATTATAACGCCCATTCTCGTTGACTTTTATCTACTTTTGAAGATCTACTATGTCTCCAATGTTTTGGTTTTGTCGGTTTTGTTCTTTACTGTTTTGTTCAATTGTATTATAACTAATGATATAGGCAATTCTATTAGAGATAGCGGGAGGCATTATGGTAACCATTGTTGATCACCTTGTGTTATGTTTTTACATTATCTATTATGTCCACCCTTTTGACTTGACCGATTCTGTTCTGTTATGTCACATTTGATTTTACTCTCTTCCAAAAAAGTAATAAGAACCGTGGGAGCAATGAAACCCAAAATGTGTAATAGTCATGGTACAAAAGAGAGGAAAAGAAAGTGCTCCAAACTATATAACTGCATGTATATTTAAGTGTATAAGATAGAAAATGATATCACAGAGTTTTATTGGATCAATGAGCAGAACTGTTTGCAGTATCATTGATGGAATGTCCACTTTACAAGCCTTAATTTTGTGACTTGAACAATTATTTCTAAGATGACAATATGTAATCCATTAACTAGTGATTTCCTACTGTTCATTTTTTTTCTGTAAATCTGTATAACTTGTACCCTTTCCCTGCTTTTTTTTTTCTTTTCTCCTTAAATAAAATTAAAAAAAAAAAAAAAGAAAGAAATACGGCCCGAGGTCAGAACATTGGAGGAGAAACTGGAGAAAGAATCACCAGGCAGAGAAGAGGTGGACCAGGAGAAGGAATGACCAGCGGAGGAGGGATGCCGGGCAGAGAGCGCTCTCCAGCGAGGCAGGGACCACCAGGGCCCCAGCAAGCTGAGAGAGCTACTACATTTGGCCAAAGGGGACTGAGAAGAGCTGCGGAGGGAGGGTTTCTAGGGGAACCAGTAGTCCCGAGCTCCGGGCCTGCCATTCCTCAGCGCTGTCATCTCTGAGCTGCTCATGTGCAGGAGAAACCCAGCCACCACTAGTACATGAGTTATCAGCTGTCAGCCGGCTCGGACCTTCAGTCTGTGGGGCCCAGAGTCCCTCCAGGATGCCAGCACTCAGGCACTCACTGCTTCCCTGAGCCGTGACTGTTTAATTACAGGCAATCCTGGTAAACCTGCCCCAGACACAGGCTGTGGCCTTGAGAAGGAAGCCTGGCGTGACTCGCAAAGGGCACGGAAGGGCAGCCCGGTTCTCTACCGTGGGCTCGTTAGGAGGCACGAGGGAGGGATTATTCACCAGCCCAGAGCCAGAACCCCTTCCTGCCTCTGTCCTAGCCTTTCCTTTCTAAGCCGCCCAGTCTCTCCTCTCACACCTACCGGGCCCCAGGAGCCCTGGAACCCGCAAGCGGCTGGCCTTTCCTCCTGCCCCTCTCGCCTGACTCAGAGCCTGGTTTATTTATCTGTTTTCCTATCATGCAAGGCTTCCTGCCCTTCCTGATGCAGATTAACCTAGCCTTTCTGGTGGTCTTTCAATTTTCTCCTTCGCTATTTCTAAGATCAATAAAGGAAAGGGCAGGAAACTGGCCAGGCAAACAGAGAGATCTGCAGAAGAAGGGGAATTAGAAAAAGCAGCGTTGACTTCTCCATCGCAGCGCGGTTCCACAGCTGTGGGCACCTCTGCCGGGAGTGGCGCACGCTGCCAGCCTTGAGCTGGAGGTCCACGGAGCCGTGGCTCGGTGGGAGGCTCAACTGTGCCCGCCCGTTCCCACCTCTGCCCCGTGCATCCCTGGAAGCTCGGCTCATCAAAGGCATGGCCCAGCTTTCTGAGCCGGACAGCAGCTAAGCAGTTGTTTTGACCTATTTTTCCTTGCCTCGGGCCATGTGACTTGATTTTTCCCCTTTTGAGGATTTGCCAAAAACAAGAATAACAATTCCGACTGCGTGTCACTTAAACTAGAGAAGACTTGTTACATTTATTAGAGGGTACAAGGTAGGAGAGAGATAAAAACACAAGGTTAACTCCAGGGCAAGCATTCCCAGCGCCCCTCCGGGCCGCTCCTTCCCCCCAGGTCGTTTGCTCTTTCAGTTGCTGGGTAGAGGGGTCCAGCACCTGATCCCAAGAAAACCCAGGAAAGGGGTCCATGGGCTCCCAGGGGAGTGAACTGCAGTCCTGGGTGGGTCCTTGTGGTTTTCACGGGATGAGGATCTGCACCTCAGGGCAGCTACTGCTTCTGTCCCCTGCGGGGTGTGGGTTCTGCTCAGAGCTGGGCGTGCAGAGAGGCTGGTGACCCCCACTGCTACTATGCACTTCCGGGGTGGAGCCAGCTTCCAGCCTGATTTAAGGAAGCAAGGGGTGGGGTCGTCAGCTAATTATTTCAATTTCTGCCTTCATCCTCTCTGAAAACACTGAGAGTTGTGAGAAGTTGAAATGCAAAGTGCCATCCAAGTGCAATCAGAGCTTATTTAGGGTCTTCTTAAACACGGAATTCTCTGTCTCCTTGGAGGGAAGGCAACAGCCATTTCCATGGTTACAGAGATCTGTTTTCTAGGGAAAAAAATAGAGGATGCTCCAGAGTGAGAGATCAGAAGAGAGATGGAAATCTGAGAATATAATTAAGGTGTGTGAGTGTGTGCATGCCTGTGTGTGTGTGCAGCTCCAAAGCACCCTGACCTCGAACACTTGGTGTGTCCAAAGCGGACTCACACACACCCCGTGAGGCATTGGTCTCTGTGAGGATGGATTCTGTGTTTACTATGGTCACCCCCAGGCCCTCAGAGGTGCCCTGGTCACGGTAGCGAGCACTCAATGGACAGAAGCAGACGGAATCATTCTGCTCTGGGCTACGAGTCACTCAGTGCACCAGACGGCACAGCTGATCTAATGCCCAGCTGAACTTGAGCTGGCCACGCCTCCTGGGATGTGAGACTTGAGATCACCTCCCCGACCCCAGTAAAGGGTCACCGGAAAAGGACCCCCCTGGTCCTGATCCATCTATTTCCACCTTGTTCCTTTTCTGCCCTGGAAAGAGTTTGAACAAGAAGCATAAAAATGGCAAACCTAAAAATATCGTCCATACCGGTTCTCAGCGCTGGATTCTGGGTCTCCTTCACCTCTAAGGGTCACCCAGCAGGGCCTCAGAGGGGGTCCTCATTTTGTCTCTTGGGATCGAATGGACTGGAATGAGGTGGAGGCCAGGCGTGAAGAGGCCAGGAGTCTATGTTGATGGGGCGTAGGGAGGTGTGTAACAACCGTGCATTAGGATGCATGCACAAACTTTCCTGGGAGTTTCAAAGCCCATTCCTGAGGTGTACAGCCGAGTATCAGAGAGCCTGATATCAAAGGATTAGGGATCAAAGGCCCGATGGAGTGCCAAGGGCTGTGTTTACTGAGAACTGTTGAAGTGCTTTGTCCTGATACTGATTTTGTTATTGTGTGACTAGCTCATTTCATTGTCAACAGACTATTATATCATTATTATTTTTTGCTAGTATTGTTGGTACAGTGTAATGATATATATGCAGATTTACAACTTGTGTGCTTATTTTCCAGAGTAGATTCCTAAATTTTAAATCTACAGGTGAGAGGTGAACCATCTTTAAATTTAATAAATTTTACAGTGTTACTGCACGGAAATGTCATAGTAAATTTTAACAGTAAGGACTGGACCAAGGGCTTTGCACAGGCTGACCCTCTATCACTAAGCTACATTCCGGTTCTTTTCAGTGATTTGATTTTGAGATGGAGTCTCATTAAGGTTGGAGTTAAATTTGCAATTCTTTTGTCTGAGCCTCTGTACTGGCTAGGACACAGGTGCGCACCGCTTTGCCTGGCTAAGGAAAGTCTCCTCAACCGGTACCAGAAAGGTGTTCATTCTACGGACTAATAGCAGGCATTATACATTTTTCATAGTTTTATTTGACTGATATGATAGTATCTTATTGTTTGCAGCAGTCTTTATTTATTTAAAGTTTTGTAGTTTATTTTACTATTATTTTAGTGGAAATTTTAATAAAGTTTTGATTTTCTTATTGAAATCATACTTGCATTTTTCATTTAACATCTGCTTTTGGAAATAAAATCTCCTACAGGTCTCCTATGAATAAGCTAACCACCTCCTCCACAGCTTATTGACTGGGACTGAAAATTATCCAAGGGTGGTCTTCAGGAATAAAATGCAGAGACACTTGCACATGTAGCTTTGTTCTGGCGTGGTTATTTTAATACTAAATATGATATTTGTTATTCCTTTGCATTTGAGCACATCATCTGTGGTTTCCCCCAGTGATGCCCATGTTGGCTCATCCAGATAAGACCTCTTCTTCCCAGTGAGAGGGGTATTTTAAAATTTGATGAAACTTGAATCAAATTTAATGTCCCAGTCTGTATGCAATAATTCCACTGTTGCTAACTATGTGGATCACTAAGACACTTGTCAAAGAATATTTTCTTCATTGGAAAGACTCGATCTTTTAAATTATCTTTCTGAAGCTCTTGCCTATGGTTGGGAACCAGATGTCTTTGACTGAGGGAAACACAAACATGATCAAAAGGTCTCAGAATTACAGCCTTTAGTTTTGGCACAGAATTACTGACATCTCAACAGGAGAGGAACCTGTGCGCTGCGTATGATGAGAAATCCGTGACTGGACATTCATGTACCGTGGACACTTCTAGCAGAGAAGGACATCAGGACTTCAGTGAATCTGCCTGGCTGATGAGTGTGAAAACTGACTTTGTATTTTTCAGTCTGGAAATATAAATTTTTCTGGACTCTGTATTTTTTGTAAATCTGTCTCTGCTTTGTTTTATTTTGATCTGAACATCTTCAGAATGCCCGGAGATAATGACTATGTAATGATGCGTCCTCTCTTCCCATTTGAGCCCAGCAACCATCTGACATTATGGAATATTTTACTTTGAGCAATCAGACCAACAGAAGAGATGCGTAAAAAGTTGAATCCCAGGAGAACGAGACACTAGACGGAGGTAACAATCCTTCGTGCAAACCTCACCTAGCAATGGGCATGAATCAGGGCACAAACTGGGCACGGGCTGAAGCAGCAAGACGCACATTCCACAGTCCTGAGATGATTCAGCTCTCAAGGATCGAAATCATCAGAGCCACTGAGGAAGGAAGTGAACCAGGAGAATGGGTTTTTAAGATCTTTAGGAAATGCAATTGGGTAGAATACTGTTAGACAACTTGGCAGCTGAGACACGTGGTAGGCTCCTGGCACTGACTTCTGAACTTGCCAAATCTAATGAGCCTTTTGTCTTCCTGTCTCTGAGAAGACAATTTTTAAGCCGATATTAAGCTATGGAAGGAGGCAATGGGAAAATCTGCAGTCATCACGTATTTATAATTTAGGAAGGACCCATGCATTATGCAAAATGGTTCTGTTATTTTCAAACCCAATACAGTGACTGACAAGAGAAGGATTCTCTGCGGTTCTTGGGAGGAACAGAAAAGAGAATCACTTAGGACAGCTGACAGAGACAGACACAAACCCTTTTCTGTAGCTTCTGCCACTTGTATTCCTGTCTGTCCAGCCTCTCCTTGGAGGGAAGCCAGGCAGCAGTGAGCGTAGCCCTGGTTGATTTGTGATTGCATGAGTTTGTAAGAGCCCTGAATAGTCAGTGAAAGGACTGGGCAAGAGAGCCCACCTTTCCCTCTAGTACTGACAGCACTGTGGTACCAAGTGGAGGTTTGGGCTGTCATTTTCTAGGAGGAAATCCGAGAAGATGGAGAAAAACCTCCATCAGATGCATTCAAGACAAAAGTTCACAGAAAGAGAAAAGACTCTGACACACTCTGACCACCTCAGACCCCCAGTGATTCATATTTAGAAATACAAATTCTGTAATTGTCCCTGAGAATCCATCAGGCTGGGCTGCAGCCCCTGTGTATTGAATCCTGAGGCCCCGTAGCCTCTAGAGTTTCCACAGCTGGCATAGACAGATTCCTTTTGGGTGTTAACTGAAGAAGAGGGAAGAAGCCCAAGAAGTCTGAAGCCCCAAATATGAAGCTTAAAGGTACTTGTTACTCAGCTTAAGAGCAACGTTATACCTTGCAAGACTAGTGCATTCCGTGCCCCTCCCCACAATCTCACGGTCCCTAGTCCATGCCTCTGCCTCCGACCCCAGAAGCATACCCTGCCACTTCTTCCATTACAGACCAACACTTCTCCAAGACCCCTGGCTCCTGGCTTCATTCTAGAAGCTTCTGTTCAGCCTTCATCCTGTCTGCTAACTTGTGACTCATTCTGGTGTGGGCTGCCTCAGGCGGAACCCTCAGACATCCTCTGACCTTTGGTCACTCTTGGTCCAGGACTGGGGCCCTGAGCACTGGGCCCTTCCTGCTGACCTATCGTGTTTATCTAAAGAGAATCCAGGGAAGTGTGGCGGTAATGTGTGATCCTCTCCCATGTTTTAGATTCTGTATCTGTGCCCAGAACAGACATGTGGGATGGAAAAGCCCTGCTTTATCTCTCCATGAATCCTGCTGTCGGGCAAGTTATTGCCTTCTTTCTCTCCTCGCCTGACTGCTCATGTGCTTCTCCCCTCTTCCACTCTCTGTCCATCAGAGTTGAGCCCCTTCTCACAGCCTCAGAGAAAGCCAGCCACTCTCTGGCCATTTGCACCCCAACACATACAGGCGCCTGAGGGCCTCTGCAGTATCTGACTCAGTGGGAGGCTTTGTCTCTGAAGCTGTTTCACCCTTCAGCTTCCTAATGTCACACTCCTGCTCTGACACAAAAGCTGCTCAGTGTATTGCAACCAAGAAGCAGGGTGGAGGTGTAAATCCTGGCTTGGCCTTTTCCACTGGTAAGTAAGTTTTAACCTCTTCATCTATCAGTTAAACTTACTTTACAGGGGTATTTTAAGAATCAAATCATTAAGTACATGGAAATGATTTCAAGCAATACCTGACCATGTAGTGACGCCCAAGACATATAGACAGTCATGCACTATGTAATGAACATTTTGGTGCATGTGACCATTACTCCTGATATGTCAATGTAATTGTAAACAGAGGCGTGGTCTCAGGTGCAGCACAGGGTCCCTCACCACCTCTTCTCCAGTGCTGTCCCCCCACCCTGCTTCTTGTTTGCATTAGCTTTTGCCTGCTGTGACTTTTCCCTGGGAAGCTTTTGCCTTGAAGCCTACTGACAATGGACTGATGTCCCCAAACTGTAAGCCAAATTAAACCATCCCTCCTTACGTCCTAGGTGTCTAGTATTATGTCTGGCAATGCAGAGGCTGATGAATACAGACCATTGGTACCGGAGAAGTGGAGTCCTTGCTGTAATTGTACCTGTCCACTTGGTTTAGAAGCATTTGGACACTGGTTATTGCAGGAGTTTTGAAAGCTTTGGAGAAGTAAGCTAGGGAAGGCCTAGAGTGCTCGAAGCTGCTTGATGAGTGAATCTAGTTGGATTTTAGAAGACCAGGATGATGACAGAAATGCAGACAGGAAAGGCCAGGACGAGGAAGTTGCAGCTGGACTCCATTGGCATTTGGAGGAGAGGCCATGCGTATTACACTCTGGAGGAAACTTTGCCTACATTTTGCCCTTGCCTTGAGACTTTGCAGAGGACAGAGATTAAGGGTGACAGCCTAATTACTCTGGCAGAGAATATGTCAAGGTAGCCTAATACCCAGGCGGTGGCAGGGGTGGCACTGGCTGCTTTTAGCTAGATTTGCAATGAGAGTCAGCGGGGAAAGGTGGAGCAGAAAAATCTGAAAATTTAAATTTCAATTCAGAAATTCAGAGCTAATGGAGGTAGGTGTGTTTGCTAAAGAGATTAACAGTGGAGATTAATACTATCATAAAAAATTAGTACTGCTAAATCTTAGCTCGGCTTCTTGGCATATAATATCTACTTTCAAGGAGATTAATAAGTTCTTGTACCTGGCTCACCATTATTGAACTTATTTCCTCTGCCCCTTCCTCTCACCCCCTGCCCTGGTCTCTTGGATGCCTTCCCAGTTGCAAGAGATCATCCATGTGTCTTGTTCTATTTATTATTCTCTTTGTTTGTAGTGTGCCTAGCTGACATGTGCAAATAATATTTTTAAAATAATACAAATGTAGTTTGTACTGTGGTTAGGAGGAGGATGCCTTGAGGACATCTCAATAGTCAGCAAGACTCCACCAACAGCAGGCTCAAGTATGCGATTGTCAAATTTAGATTTGACAAGTGTCCCTGAGACAGCTGCTTGAGGGGGTCTCCTAAGGAACTGTTTTCCCAGTATTCATTTTACTTTGCTTGGTTATCCAGGTACTCAGAAGCCACTGTAACCATAGTTCAAAGGGCCACAGCTCCTGCTTTAGCTGGCAGCTAAGCTTGCATCACCCATGTGATGCTGGTTTTACTGGTGTGGAGAATGAAGCATGGGTGGTGCAGGAGGCTTCGTTCCAAATTCCACAGGAAAGACCTAGAGGCTCAGAAAGAAGCCCGAAGGGGTTAGACTGCCGGAACTCTCTGGAACTCCTTTTAACCGTGTGTCCCGGATGCCAGATATGGAACTACAGGGCTTAAAGTTTTCCCTGCTGAGTGTCAGGTTTTCTTTGGTCTAATTCTGTTCTAGCACTCTGTCCCTCATTTTAGGGATGGGAATATTTATCCTGTGCCATTGTAACTTGGGATTACGTGGCTTATTATTTTGCAGAGATTTACAGCTAACAGTTTGCCTTGTGTCTCATAAGAGTCTTGGACTTGGGCTTTAGGAAAATGCTAGAAGAGAGGAGACTTTGTGGGAAGGATTATTGCATCTCCATTAGTACATGAGATGGTTGTTTTAAATTAGGCAGAATTGTGACCTTGCTATTAGCTTTATCTGGAGATTAAGTGTGGTTTAAGGAAATGTGTCTGGATGGGAAGTTAACAAGGGATGGCTCATGACCCTTAAACCTGCTATATTAACATCAGTTGATTAGGAAACCCATGGCAGGTTAGTAGATTATGCTTCTCCAGGTGTCTGGGTGGCTCACAGGGCATGACTCTGAGTCTTCTCTGTGTCCTCCCCTGCTCCCCTCAGGCACTGCCCTTGCCCTGCTCCCCTCAGGCACTGCCCCCTGCCCTGCTCCCCTCAGGCACTGCCCCTGCCCTGCTCCCCTCAGGCACTGCCCCTGCCCTGCTCCCCTCAGGCACTGCCCCTGCCCTGCTCCCCTCAGGCACTGCCCCTGCCCTGCTCCCCTCAGGCACTGCCCCTGCCCTGCTCCCCTCAGGCACTGCCCCTGCCCTGCTCCCCTCAGGCACTGCCCCTGCCCTGCTCCCCTCAGGCACTGCCCCCTGCCCTGCTCCCCTCAGGCACTGCCCCTGCCCTGCTCCCCTCAGGCACTGCCCCCTGCCCTGCTCCCCTCAGGCACTGCCCCTGCCCTGCTCCCCTCAGGCACTGCCCCCTGCCCTGCTCCCCTCAGGCACTGCCCCTGCCCTGCTCCCCTCAGGCACTGCCCCTGCCCTGCTCCCCTCAGGCACTGCCCCTGCCCTGCTCCCCTCGGGCATTGCCCCTGCCCTGCTCCCCTCGGGCACTGGCCCTGCCCTGCTCCCCTCAGGCACTGCCCCTGCCCTGCTCCCCTCAGGCACTGCCCCCTGCCCTGCTCCCTGACCACGTGAATTAAGCAGCTTTTCTCTGCTACACCCTGCTACTATGATGTTCCTGCTTTGAAATCATTTAACGATGGACTTAATATCCTCAAAGCATACTTAAAAAATCCTTTCTTCCTTTAAGGTGTAAGTGTGACCTGAGGTATTGTACCCAATAAAAAGGAGCTAACTAATAAAGTCAATGACACACTATAGCTACCATAATAGTCCTCTAAGAATACATGACCCTAAACATTTTGTATCACCGAGGACACAATATCCTATTGCATCCCATCACTAACTCTAATCTTAACACTATATCTAACCCTAAGTATAGCCCAAAATCAAAATGTTGGGGTACACCCCCTTTGGGGGATCATCTTGCTATCATTCATTACAGTTCAATACATTGCTTACATGTTTGTGTTGACACAAGCATAAAATACACACTTTTTCCCATTGAGTAAAAGTATAGCACCTACAATTTAGTACAATACTTGATAATAGTAATGAATGGTTATGGTACTGGCGTATATATTCATTATGCTGTATTTTATTGCTATTTTAGAGTTTAATCCTTCTATTTATAGAAACAAGTTTGCTATAAAGTAGAACTCCATCGTATGTTTACAACAGACACACACATGCCTTGTGTACACCACAGTGCTTTTGCAATGCTGGGGATCAGCCCCGGGGATTCAGGGATGCCAGAAAAGCGCTCTGTCTCTGAGCTACATCCCTGCCTTTCTCCCAGGGGCCACTGGAGATGACTGACCTCTTTTACTGAGGACTGCATAAGTACATCTGTGAATTTATAAACACACCTTTTGACTTCTGTTTGCCATTATTTTTACCTTTCTATTGTGACAAACCTGCTCAGGTTTAAGGTCAGGAATAAATAGCCCGTTCCCAGTGGTGGCCCAGCACCCTTCCCACCCCAGGCTCCCAGCCCAGCACAGGATCTACCCGCTGTGCACAGAAATTGCACAAGCTTGTAACTGCACGGTGATATTTTTTTCCGTTCATCTCCTCGCTGCTCTTCCTGATCGCTGATTCAGGCATCCCACACTGATTCTGGCACTATTAACACGGTGAATGACAATTTGCTGATTGCGTTTTCCTGAGATTCTTTCTTCCCTGTCAATGTCGCCGCCACCGGGGCAGCCAAACCTGGCATCTCTTCCTGCTCTCCACAACTTTGTATTTGCAGAGTGCCTATGTGTGGGCAGCGGGCCCCTCAGGTCCCCCATGTTGTCACCGTGATTGACTCTCCTCTGGAATTTGGCAAACTTGCCCGCGGCCTGTTGGAATAAAACCGATTTGATTAACAGAAACTTTCCTAAAGCTCATGTGTGCGCTTTGTAATCAGTGTTACGGAATGCACAGGGTCACCCCTCTTAGCCCGAGCGCTCACATCCCTTTAGGAACTCTTCGCTTTGCTTTGTCTGTTTTTGATTATTTCAAGCATTTTTAGCTCAGAAATCTTGCACTTAAGAACTTCATGTTACATCACATGCAATTCCGGACACTACATTTCTTTAGTGTCCTGATCTGCATTTTGCTATTTAGGAGATATTTTAGGAGATTTTTGTATGCCTCATAATCTTAACAAGCAAATCTCCTGATAAGCAATCTATCATTTTTCGAGGAGAATTTTTCTTTAATAACCAAGAATGTAGGCATTTGCCTACATTAATTGACAATTTACATCATAAAGTAATAGGAGTTCAAAAAAAGCATAGTCACACACTACAACAATGTAGCCTAGTACTTGGAAATTTGTAAATTATTGCTTTCGCTATCAAACTATTATGCTCCCATTAAATAAAGTTTGTAACACTTGAAATGCAAAAGTTAAATTTTATTACTTAAAAATTTATGTTAAGACCCTTCAGTCTATAATTATTTTTGCAATTTTATTTAATATTTCACTTAATATGTATTACATTATTTGAGTTTATATGTAAGTTTTATGTAATACAGTGTTCATAGAAACAGACATTTAGAAACTATCTGCAATATTGTATACACACATACCTGGTACACACACACGCATACATGCATGTGTGTACATATACATACAATTTTTCTCTTTGGGGTTTACTAGGTAGCTACTATTATTTCATATTTATTGGAATCTGGCCTTATATTTCACTCTCAATTTATATTATTTTTCACTAAAAGAATGATTTTTTCCATGAATATTATGCTTATTATGCATATATTATACATTATGTATATCAAGAGAAAAATTACTGTATCAGAGATTTATAGTTATTTACAAAGGCACAATTCAGAATGGATGCTTCTTTTCAGCTCTGTTAGAATGATGTGTTTTTTAAATGACATTCGCCAGTTGTATAAATATGCTGGCCATTACATGACTTTCCACACTTTGTATTTTTCTGACTTTTAGCCAATTTAATTATGATTCATTATATTTGGTATAATTGACAAAATAACTGGCACCTTACATGCATAACGTGATGGAGTCACAGATGGCACAACCCTCTGAAATTCTCTGTGCTCTCAGGTAACAAGCACGCCCATCTCTCCCCTGTCCCCTGGTGTCCATTCCAAAGGGTTCTCACAGCCTGGCCTGCCCAGCCCCAGGAAATCCCCGGTAGGCTGCAGATTAAGTCTCCCAGATACATTCAAATGGAGATTTGCAGTATGTAAGCTTTTAGTTAGGCTTCTTCCACTGAGAATAATTGCCTTTAAAACTTCTGTGCATAAAAATATCCTATTTCTACCTTTGCTGAGAAGTTTACCGTTGAATGGAGACACAACAATTTATCCATTAAGCCATGCAGGCACATTTAGATGTTTTTACTTTGGTTATTTTGGGGAACGTTGTATGAAGATCAGATATGAGTTCTGAGGTGTTATATGCTTTCAATTCTCTGGGTACATATTTAGGGAAGGGATGGAAGAATTAAAATAAATAAATAAATTGGTATGTGTTAACCTTTCAAAAACCAGCAAAGAATGCTTTCCAAAGTGTCTGCACTGAATCCCCTTCCCGCTGTCTGCAGAAGGGTCCGAGCTGCACCACATCTTCATCAAGGATTAGGACCGGCAGTCTTTAAATTTTATTCATCCTAATAGGTGAGAGGCAGTGATTTTAACTTGGGATTCCCTAGTGACCAGTGATGTTAACCAGCTTTTACCCAATAACACATGCATTGTTTTTCTTTCTTTCCATATTTTTAGTGAGATATTTTCTTGATATTGAAGACTGATATTTCTTTATATAGTCATGATGTAAGTGATTTATTACATATGTGATTTGCAATTGTTTTAATTTGTAGCTGCTAAATTCTTTTGAAGAGTGAAAGTTCTTAATTTTAATTATATCAGTTATCTTTTTAAAACTTTATATATCATGTTTGCATAGAATCTCTTCACAATGTTCCCACCAAGCACAGCTAAAACCCTTTTTTGTGAAGACACTAGTCATACTGTGTTTGTTCCCACCCTGACACCTGATATCAGTTTCATCACCTATGTATGCTTAATTTTCAATGAAGGTCACATTTGGGGGTGTACGATGGTAGACCTTGAACATATATTTTCTGGGAGGATGTGATTCAGTCCATGGTGACTATGAGTGCTTTGCCTACTCTAAGATCACGATGATTTATTTAATATCTTCTTTCTAGAAATACGGTTTTCTTGGTTTTGCACACAATTGTCAGCCACCGTTTTTGGAAAAGGCTGCCCTTTCTCGACGGCATTGTCTTTGCGTCTTTGCCCAACATTGGTGGCTGCTGTTTGTGCTGCTCTGTTTCGGAACTGTGTCATCTTTATGTCAATGTAACTCTCTCCGCCTATTTTAAGCGTCCTTTCAAATAGACTCTGTTTTCCGAGTTCTCTAATGTTTGCTGGAACTTCTGTGGATCTTACGCTTGATCTTTTTTTCCCCTTGAGTTCTTAAAAACTTCTCTCTAGTTTTTTGTGACTTTGTAACTTTTCTTTATAATTTGATTAGTTTCTAAGGTCAATTATGTATCTCAGCTTTGCTGGATTAATTGTCAAACTCAGCTCTTGTGTTTTCTTAAATTTAATGACTCATAATTTGATGAACAGGATGGTTATTTTTTATATTTTCTTTTTTCTTCTAATATGGTTGGTTGGTTTGTTGGTTACTTGGTTGATTTGTTTGCTTTGAGACAAGTGGTCTTTATGTTACCCGGGCTGGCCACAAAGTCATGATTCTGCCTCAGCCTCCCAAATTGCTGGAATTACAAAGACCGGCCACCATGCCAAGCTGCAGGTTAAATGACAATTCCAATATTGGGATTTTTCTGAAGATGTTTTAATGCATCATTCCTCCTGCCCTTCATTTGTAGTACAATTTTCTAGGACCCCAGGAACTGACCCCAGGGTGTTTTCACTGAGTTGTGTCCTAGTCTTTCTATTTTTTATTTTTATTTTTTTTTTCCAGATACGTTCTCCCCAACTCACTAAGTTGCTCATGCTGGGCTTGAACCCATGAATCTCCTGCCTAAGACTCCCAGAGTGCTGGAATTACGGATGTGCATCACCAGCCAAGAAGTGCCATTTATTTTATGTTTGCATTTTAATCTTTAACCAAAATAATTTGATGTTTCTCTGCTCCACAGAGGACTGCAGTCCACAGAGGACTGCCATTTCTTCTGCCATGATTTAAACTGTTGTTGTTGTGTGTGTGTGCTTCACTGTTATTTTTCAATCACTGACATTGATAAATTTAAAAAAAAATTTGTAATGTTCAATCTAGAACTTTTAATAGTTTAAAGTGATTGGAGTCATCAGAATATCTGCTTCGTAGTACACCCTAAGTATAAGCATCTGAGCTTTTGTTTGTTAACATAACAATTTGCCTAATGACTCATGTGGCAGGAATGCAATTATATAGTTAACAGCTCACTGAACAGCGGTATATTTAATCCTCTCTTGTCACTTGATATAGCTTATCATTAATATTGATAATACCAGATATCTTACATATATTAACTTGAGATTTTTTTCTCTCTCTTTTTTTTTTGTCTTTTTCCTTTTTATCGGTACCGGGGATCGAACTCACGACTGCCTGCTTCCAAAGCAGGCGCTTATGCCGCTGAGCTAAACCTCCAGCCCATTAACTTGAGATTTTTATATGATAAAGATACTAATCATTTAATTAGACTCTACCAAATAAAAGATCTGATAAAAGGGGGAACTAAGATGAATAAACACTTCTCCAAAGGAGAAATAAAAATGGTCAATCAATACATGAAAGTCTGTTCAACATCTTTGGCCATTAGGGAAACTCAGATGGGAACAGCACTGCAATTTTATCTCACTCCAAAAAAAATGACTATCATTGGGAAGTCTGGTAATGAGTGGGGGACAAGGAGCCTTTCATCCTATTGCTGGGAATGTAAATTGGAATATCCACTATGACAATGTGGTCATTGTGGATGGAGATTCCTCAAAACACTGAAAGAAGCAATTTCATTCGATCTAGATATTCCCCTTTTGAGTATCTTCTTAAAGGAGATAAAGATATTCTATTAGAGTGATACATGCATACCCATATTCATACATTTGTGATTCATAAATAGCTGAATCTTGGAAGAAGCCCATCAACAGACAGATAGGTTAAGAAAATGAGGCATTTGTACACAATGAAGTACTACTCAGCCATCAAAAAGATATTTAAATAAGTTACAGGAAAACAGTTGCACCTTGAGTCCTTAATGCTAAATGAAAACAATGAGACCCAAAAAGGTCGGTGTCACATGGTTTCTTTTGTATGAGAAACTCAAAGTATAAATAAAATGAATAGTGAAGTAAAGGATAGATTGTAGTCAACAGGGAGGGAGATCTTTGCCGTTGGAAGGGAATCTAAGCATGGAGGATGAGGGGATGTGAGGAGAGGAGGGGGAAGTAGAAACGGATCAGATGTGATGTGTGTCCGAGGTACCACCTCCCCTCAGGGAGTGTGTGAGGCACCCGTGAATAAAAATGGTGTTCAGAGGTGATGTTTGGTTTATCACGGGCAACATTTTTCTTTAGGAAAGTCTTCCACTGAATCTCGAATTCAAAGAATCTGCTTGCAAAAGTTGTATAAACATGCAGGCTTATTTTCCAGCAATCTACTGAATTATTTCAAAATTATTTATCTGCCGGGGTCATCAGAAACTCATCGGGCTCTGAGCGAGTGCTGGCTCACAGCCTCCAGAGGAAGGGACAGCAGGCTCAGCACGTTGGCCCTGTGTCTTCTACTGTGTTTCATCCTCGAAGGCTCAGCAGAAAGCAGGACACTTTCCCTTCTCACTCTGACGAAGACATTGCCACACGCTGTCCTGCAAGTTCACCTCCTCCAAGGAGCTACACGCGCACAGCTTTATTACCTGAAAGCTCGCTTTTAGTTAGAAATACTTACAAATAGGCCTGATAGAAAAATATACACCTAGAGGAACAGCAAAATGTAATTCTTAATAGCCGTCCAAAACAACCCATTATACAAGGAATGCTATAAATTGGTGCACTGGTATTTCAAGGGACTATTTCATTTACCAAGCTATGATTAAATTTTAGTAAATTTAACATAGGCAAATTGCCCTGCAGCTTGAATTCTTAGCTGCTTTCAAGTCTTAAAAGCATTCTTTGACATTCCTCAGAAAATGTTTGAGATGAGAGAAACTTGCCCGACACGCTCCAAAAGGGACTTTTAAAATCCTCTGCTTTCTGGCATTTTGGGGGCTGGCCAAGCACCTTGTGAACCAGCCATGACCACACAGGTGTCTCATGGCCACTGCTTTGGCTGTGACGAGCTTCGGTTCAGGTCCATCCCAGATGATTCCACTCGAGGCCTCTCTGGAAGACCTCACCCTCTGAAGTCCCCAATCTGATCACCAGTGAGCCCCTTCCCAGTCCATGACAAAACAGAAAGTGTGAGCGGGTAACAGGACTCTGCTGTGGGATCCAACTTTTTCCCTGCATAAGCAGGATTCTTCACGCCCGCCTTGGGCCTCTCCTGCTCTCCTCCCCTTATGCTACAGCATTAGTCTGCATACAGACACTGGCAGGTGATATGCTTTTGTCCAGCCCTTATTTCTGTTTGAGGCTAGCAGGCTGAGCGGGTTACACCAAGAGCCAGAACTCTACAGGCTGCTGGCTTTGAACACAGTCAGCAGAGGACACTGGTAACACTGAGGGCAGCACTAGGCACAGCAACGGACAGTTTCTGGTCCCTAACGGCCTGGCTGTTGCAGGATTCCCAGAGGGGATCTGGCAGCTGCTGTTTCTAGCAGCCAGGAGGGCATCAAGAGTGGTTGCCACCCTTACGGCTCGTAGGGACTGGCATGGAGGAGACGGTGACACAGAGGGAGCTGTACTCTCTCTGTTCATGGCTTAGGTCCAAACCTGGTGAAACCACCCCAGCCCACTGATAACAGCCAGGCCAGGCCTGATTGGAGGAGGCTTTCCAGAAAAATCCTGAACTCAGAAGGCTTTGACCTCTCAAGTTGGAGGAGCACCGTGTTCTCGGGTCCTCAGGTAGCAGAGACTCTGCTATGTATCTCTGAGGACAAACATCTATTTCACTGTTTAAAGCCTGAAGCACTTTGCACTAGCTCTTTGTTAAAAGAAGAGACTCTCACTAATAGCCAAAACTGGCCATATGTTGACAGCAGCTTTGTGAAGGGTTTGTAGACCCAGTGGGTAACTGAATGCACAGGAGGCTGCTAATGTTAATCATTTTGAGTGATATTTAATTTTATTATGCAACTTCCATTATTCACTAAAGTAAGAATTAGGAACCGCTTTTATTTCTTTTGCGTCCATGCCTCCTAAAGGGCAGCCCACAACCCTGGAGGCCACTGCTGTGCTCTGAGGACTGTGAGGCCAGCCCGGTGGCTGAGGGAGGCCTTACCGAGGCATTCTAGGGACTCAGACTGTCACTATGGGTCACCCGTCCGTGTCCTGCCTTGGGTGACCTGCATCTCTTGATATCTGGAGTCTCTATGTTTATTGGGAGACTCCCCCTTTGCCTATGCAGAGACTTGATCTTTAAAAAACTTACCTATACTCAATTTTAAGGATTTCCACTCCTTAAGCATCTCCCTTATCCGTCCATTGCCTGCATCAACCACTCCCGTCTCCGTTGGGTCCTAACATCTCTTGTCAGGCTGCACATCTCCAGCCTACTCCATGCCTCTGGGGCGGGAATGAGCCTCTCTCAGACACCAGCAAACTTGTGGCTTTCTGACACTAAATCCAGAAAACGCCTGAGTATGTGTAACATCCAGGGTCTCCTGCAACCCAGCTTGTGCGTATGTCACCAGGTCGCCTTCCTACAGCCCTTCACAATGCATGCTCTAGGCAGTGAGGCCACACTGCCTCTGTTTTTCTTTATGTGGTGTTGTGAAAAAGGTTCCCACCAGCATTTCTCCCTGCTGTTTCTTATTTATCAGACCTCAAGTAAATGATGCATCTTGCAAGAAGCCTCCTCTCTCACTTGAAGTCTGCTCAACCTCTGTGAAGAGACCAGCGTGCACCTCAGTCACGCAACCCACACGGTGCATGTGTTTTAATGTTTGCGCATCCACCCCCCAGCCTGGTGTAGTGTTGTGTCCAGCTAAGCAGATTCTTAGCCAGACAGACTGGATTCAATTCTCAGTGCTACTTACTAATGCATTCATCGTGAAGAAATCATGTATTCAGTCTGTGTCTCACACTCCTCATCTGTACAAAACTGATTCTAATGCATATAACACATCGGGATGATAAGGTAACAACAGATAAAATGTAGTAGATAAAATAGATAATGGAATAAAGACTCAATGACTGCTGCTCTTGTTAAAATCGAGAGTGTTGTCCTGGTGGCATAATATCGGTATCTAGGGTCCTCAAGTAGTACAGCATATAGCTATTTACCTGGTTAAATTTTACAGCACAATTATGAGTCAAATGCTATTATTATTTCCATTTACATATGAAAAGTTGAGGCCCAAAGTGAGACTAATAAAATTGCTCCATCATTCAATGAATTTGAGGTGAAGTGGAATCTGATTGAAGCAGTCTGATTTCAGAGTTTTCACCCTTCTGAATCCTCTCAAAACGTATTGTGATGCTTTCTTGTACACGTTAATTGAAAGGGTGATTCTTTAAAAAAAGTGTGTAGATAGTCTCTCTCTAGATAGAAAATATATATGCTATATACATATAGGGCATCCTGCTCACAATTGCTCTTGAAGCCTCTCGGATCTAGAAGCATATGGTACAAGGAATCCCAGGAATTGAAATCTATTTGGTGTCTTACGGTTTCTGGGACTCATTGCATTGGGACAGAAATCTTTGCTATAGACCTAAGGCTTGTGTCTATAGTCACTAAAATGATGTGAACTGTTTGATACCCAAAGAAGGGCCATAATGTGGGGCATTAATGTAGAAACACATTCATGATACATTACAGATACTTCATGATCCATTAGAGGCCTCTGACCTGTTGCTGTGCTGCTGTTTCTGCTAAGTTCATTTGACCCTGATAGTGTCCATAGCCCAGCTGCAGATGGTCACTGAGTTGAGGAACTGTGTACACCTTAAGGCAGGAATGTTTCTATGGTTTCAAGACCAGCCTGTCTGTCAATATATAATTCAGTGTATGCAACCAATCACGTAACATTAGGTCACTTGCTTTTACCTCCCACTTCTAATTCTACATAGACTAACCTCCTTCCTGATTCAAGACGGTTGCTTTAGAGAAATTACCCCTGCCACTGTCCACTGGTGTGAAAATCCAACAGTCCACTGGTGTGAAGGTTAAATGTTGCAAAGAGTCTTCCTTTTTGTTTGGCTTGGCTTGGCGTGGCTTGGCTTGGCTTGGCAAATTTTCTGCGACAGTTAAGACCAGAGGCAGGAGTCAGCATGATATAGGAAGGTTACAATTTAAAATAAGTCAGACTTTGTCTCTCTGCTTCTGCCCCAGGTCAGCTGCCTCATTCGGTTAATAGTTTCTCCACATTCAGTCCATGTTTGTTGTGCTCTCGTGTGCTCCAGGAACCATGACTTCTTCCTGAACCTCTTTCTACTTAAATAGACATGGTCGTTCCCCCCTTTGAAAGATACCAGAGAAAAATCACTGGTACATACAGAGCGACACTGAAGAGGTGATTCCATGAGTGGGTGTCCCATCTTTTTGCCAGGCTGTCTCCAGCTGGGACTGAGTATGGTTTTACAGGCAGGAGCCAGAAAAGCAGACGAAAACTCAGAAGGAAAAAGGAGAGGAACCCTCGAGCAGAGGTAGAGTACTGGGAAGTAAGTAGGATCTTGAGGCAGATACCAAAGTCAAGTCAAGAAGCCAAGAGACTGAGGCTGAACAGTAAAGGAAACCATGATTAGATGGAGCTACGGAGGAGGCCAGTGTAGATCCTGCTCAGTCATTGATACTGGAGTCTGCCAATGGGTACTGTTACAAAGGGGCTCCTCTTCTCCAATCCTAATGTATTTAGCATCCTCCCTAAGAGTGCTCCTGGATTCTTATCTGCCATTATTTCCTCTTGTTTAGGTCACTTGTCACTGGACAAAGGCAACAGGTTTTGACACACTTCTTATTCATACAGTTAGTGTCCTAGGTTCTGAGCACAGGATGTGGGTTTGCATTGTCCTGTCTTGCACAAGACCACTGGGAAGAAGTGACCCGTGTAAGTGTAAGTGGATGTAGTTTACAGAATTACGCCTGCATCAAATATGCTTCCACAGATGTAGACAACGGTTTCTTAATCGTAGCACATTTTGGACTAGGTGACTCTTTCTTTGGGGGTGTGCAGGGGAGACTTTAGAGTGTGTTGTGTGATGCTTAATGGCATTCCTGGCCCACTAGATACTCATGGCATTTTCATGGTTGTGACAAGTAAAAAATATGTGCAGATATTTCTAAATGTTTCCTGAGAGCAGTCTCCCCAACTCTCTCTAAAACCAGGACTCCCAGAGAGACACAAGGAGCTGGCCCAGCAAATGATGTTCTCAAATTCAGCCTCAATAACAAAGCTGATGATTTGGCTTCCATTCTTATTCTCCATTTTAACAATGCAGCTTGTTCAGAAACCAGGGAAAGGTCCTTCTGGGGGGTTTTCAGTGCCAGACAGTGTGTGGGTGTCAGGTGGAACAGACTTCTGTTCCATGAGTGTTTCAACCCTTCCATAACTTCTCGTCCCCCAGACTGTACTTGGACAGCTATAAAAGAGCTATAGAAGAGTCGTGCTACCAACCTGCTACTAGGCTGAATTTCGACGAGAAGTTCCCCTGCGTGTCCTGAATATTCAGCCCTCAGGATCCTGTGGCCACGAAGCTGGGTCAGACTCAACCTCTCACCCTCACCTCAGTGGGTAGCTGGCAGGTAGACCAGTTGACTGTGGTCTTGGCCACATTTCCTAGAATGGCAGAGATGAGATGATTTTATGGCTGAGGAAGTTTTCTGCAATGCTTTTTTGAGCAGTCAAAGGCCAAAGCCCAGCCAGCAAACTTTAGTTTGGGTTTTGCAGAGGTTCTTTGTCAAGCATGGGCTGTGGTCCTGGCTGAGCATCACCCATGGGCACTGTGCCCCAGCCAGCCCGATCCATACAGCAGAAAGGCTCGTTTTCAGCTCTGCAGAGGCAGCAGCCTTTAGGCTAATTAATAAATCATCAACACATTTGTGGTGTGAAAAATGAAATATTTATGCTCGCCAGAGTAATATTTCTCTCTTGCAGCCCCATGCTCTGTTGATGCCTGATGGAGGATGAAGTAAATACCAGCTGGTGGAGAATGGGTGGAATATAATTACTGTCTACAAAGTTAAGTGAATATTAAAACACAGAAGTCACAGACACTGGCACTGGTCCCTCCCTAGCTCCAGTGCCCTGTAAATGGCATCCTGATCTGATGCTGCTTCTCAGCGGCTCACAGTGGAGTTCTCAGTGCAGGGCCAGGTTGTCACTGATGTGGAAACAGCCGGGTCACAGGCACTGAGAAAGGCAGAAATGCACTACCTTCCAGAGCACAGAGAGATTTTCCAGGTGCAGGGCAGGCTGTGACCTTGTGAAAAGAATGTGACCTTGGAGTCAGAGAGATCAGGTTCTGTGTTCCTCTCAGAGAGGTGCAGGTGAGTAACCTTGACCAAGGTCGCCCACTTCTCTGTACCTGGATGTATTTGTCCAGAAAACTGAGTAGCTCGTTATCAGGTGCCCAGATCAGCGTGCTCTAGAAAGGGATGGGCAGGATCTGGTCCGGTGACACGGAGGAGGAAGGGACTTGGGAGGACTGCTGCAGAGAGCAGGTACGTGGTCTAGAAAGCGAAGGTGTTGGCCGGAGAGGTGCAAAGGAGAACTTGGGACAGGCAGGATGGATTGTAGTGACAGGGACAGCGAGGGAGACCCCGCTCATGAACCTGCGCAGCAGCAGCAGTGAAGTGCCCACCACAGAGGCCAAAAACAGCAGGAGAACCCAGGCAGAGGACACAGGCCGAGAGGGCGGAGCCCTAGGGTTAAAACTGAGGCGGCATTCCAAGTGGGGTGAGCCATCGGTAGGATTCCCAAGCCTTGGAATGATAGAGCCCTTCCTTCGAATCTGTGGGCTCATCACCCAAGAATTCAACTTAACCAAATTCAAAAATTTTGAAAAAAACTGTGCCCATACGGGATATATACCTTTTTATCATTATTTTTCTAAATAATACAGTAGGACAGCTATTTATACAAGATTTACATTCTGTTAGGTATTATAAGTAATCTAGAGATGGTGTGAACTGTTTAGGTGAACACGTGAAGGTTGTGGGCAAATATTGTAACATAAAGGAATTGAGCGTCCGCAGATTTCAGTACCCATGGGGGGTTCTATAACCAGTGTCCCTCGGGTACAGAGGGATGACTCTGTGTGTATGTGTGTTCGCGCGCAATTTTGTGTCAATTTCAACTAACAATTATTTAGAAATACAATTTTTCTTTTCATCTTATTTTACTGTTTGGAAATGTTCAGGACCTCCACACACAGCAATTGGAAAATAATTTTGAAACTCTGAGCCTATTGATGGTATGTGTTTTGTGGTCAGAGTTACTTTACCCTTCCAAGAAGAAAATAAACACTTGACCAAGATTCTGTCCTCTCTAAAGCTCCTCACAGTGTGCGTGTGTATGTGTGTGTGTGCGCACACACATACACAATCTCTCAACAAAATCCCCATCATCCAAGCGGCATAACACTGTCTCTGTTCCTTTCTGAATTTCCTTCTGTCTTTCATCTCTCATGTTGAGCTCCTTCAAAAAGGTCCCCGTACAGCCTGGACATGTCTGTATGAGGCCCGGGGGACTCAGCCTTACCATGATCATTCTTTACCCTCCCTTGAGCCTCACCTGAGTGTTCACTGCCACTTCTGGGTGAAGCTGCTGTGTCACTGGTCCTGCTCAGCACCTGAAGAGACAAGTAAATGCGCTTGGTGAGAGCAGGATGGAACATAAAGGATATCTCCATTTCCCAGCACCCCACACACTCCAAAATCTCTGTCCTTCAAGAGTAGAGAGTCTCCCCCAGAATACAGTACAACAATCACAAAACAATTACAGAAGCAAAAGGCTGCGTGCTTGAGCATTGTAGCACTTAGTAGACGGAAGGATTGCTATGAAGAAGGAACAAAATCATCTTTTCTTCACACTTACTATGTAGAACTGCTGCTCTTAGAATGCTAGAAGAGGAATCTCAGTTTGATGTTGAGAGGCATCTCCTAAGGGAGGCCTTTTAGAGTTGGGAAAACACCGAGAAATAATAAATTGCCTTCAGCCACAAAGCGTCCTAGTGCAGGTAGAAGGCACCAAATCCATCAGTATTGCTTTTAATTTGCAGTCATCTGATCTTTCCTGCCACACTGTTCCTTACTGTTCTGATTTCTCGCTACTCCTTCTCTTCAGTGTCATTTTCAAAAGTTCTACCCATTTGGTGACTTTTGCAAATGCCTCCCATCCATTGTGTTCCAAGCGTAAAGTCTCAGATTACAGAGAAGCATCATATTCCTGGAATTCCTTCTAGGGAACGGCAGCCAGAGGGCACAGCTTTGTCCACCAACATGAAGGGGAGAGGATGAGTCCCACTTGCTCGGTGCCCAGCTGTCCTTTGCCTTCTTGAATGAGAAGAAGGGAAAGGGGCTCCTCTGTGAGCACGGGTGCTGTGCCCTGCATGCAGAAGGACACCCAAAATCAAACACGGCCTCTTCGAAGACATGGTGGACCAGCCTCCCCATCTCTGGACGGCCTCCCTCCATGCGTGTCCCTGTGGTCAGGGTCGAAGCTTTCCTCCTGTTAAGTGGACCACAGTTGCTAACTTCCTACGTGGTCCCCGTGCTGCCTCAAGCACTGCAGGAAAGAAAGCTCTTCACCTTCCCTTCCCCACTCAGAGGACACCTGGCAGCAGGGGCTGGCGCAAAGGCCTCCCGTGCTCATTCCGCACCCGTCATTTGTAGACATCTGTGAGCACCCCGTGTCCACCTTCTCAGTACGTGAGCGGGTGCTCTCCATTTCTCTGCACTGACAGCTTCTTTCCATGTGTGTGAAAGCAGCACTTCTATTTAAAATACTAAAATATGTACAGGTCGTCCCTTTCCTGTGTGTGCGGAAGAGTGACTTTTAAAGGGGGCGATTGTGTTGCTAGCCCACAGCAGACATTTGCCAGTGCTTGGCAGCGTATTTAGCTGACAGGGCCACAGGGATAGGAGATGCAAGCGGGTGTGGGTGTTGCCAGGCGTCCTACAGTGAGCAGTGTGGCTCCCTGCAGTGAGGAATGATCCAGCCTGGAAGGGTAACCATCAGATTTAAAAGTCATGTGAGGTTGAGAGACCCTCTCTAGCATATTCCGTAGTACAGTTACGTTGTGCTTTGTGTAAGCAGTCACTGCTAATCAATACTAGCTGTTTCTTCCCATGCTAA
Organism: Cavia porcellus; assembly: GCF_034190915.1. Taxonomy (NCBI): domain Eukaryota; kingdom Metazoa; phylum Chordata; class Mammalia; order Rodentia; family Caviidae; genus Cavia; species Cavia porcellus. The sequence goes on from NW_026947506.1 coordinate 4,990,954, forward strand.
AAGGAACACACCACAGCCCATACGCATTTGAGACTACTTAAAGTGTTTTTTCAAGAGTACAACCTTACACAGGGAATTACTTATACAGAGACTGTGCACAGATAATATTATGATCCTGCTGCCAAATCACCTTCTACAATTTTTTCCTTACTTTACACACTTTTTAAAAGTGCAATAGACACTGTCTGCTTCCCTGGGCCCTCACCAGCGTTCTACAGCATCAGTCCTTTAAACCTAGTGAGCCAATGAAACCACTGCTCCTTAATATGCATTCTCTGGTGTGAATGACTTCGGGCATCATTTTGTCTGTTGATCATTGTTTCATTTTTTATGTCAAATGCTTCATCCTTATCGCTGACCCATTGTCCTTCTGGTTACTGTCCCTTTATGTGCTGATTTGTAGAAGCTCCTCTCCTGTATTGGATATTGTTTTTGTACTGAATCTGTGAGGGCCATGTTCTGCCTGCCTTATCCTGCTACGCAGCCTGTTTAGGAGAGAGAGGATGCAGGAGGGTGTGGCTTCTGGGGACCGCTTCAGTTACCACTAAGTGATGAATCTTGGTTTATCTGAGGGACCAAGATGGACCACGCAGGTACCATGAGAGCTGTACCAGCAGAGGAGCCCATTTCCACCTGCACACGCGGATGACAAAGAATGCATATACTGCTCTTATTTTAATACTTGCAAGGAATCCTGGGCCTAATAATAATCCTTATTCTTCATGCACAAAAATCTACTTAAAGTTAAGACAGGAAATAGCAGAAGGTATGTCAAAATACTTCTTTTTTTAACCTATGATAATGACACTGGAAAGAAAGGCGTGTATTTGTAGATCACAGTCCAGCACTGACTCCCAGAGTGGGTGACAGACCTGCCCCACCTGCAGGTGTGCTGGCCCCCTGTAGGTCTCCAAGACAGGGCCAAGACGTCCCGCACGAGGAGGGGCATGCCCAGGAAGAGGCGGACACGCTGCTTGTGCTGGTGAGGGCTGTGCTTGAGAAGAAGCGTCTTTCCCCACCTTTATAAATCAGATACATCACTTCATACACCGAGGAGGAAGAGGGGGTGACCAAACAGAGGGAATCTAAGAGTACTGAGTTAGAGACGCTATTTCACCTGGGAGGAAACGCACAGATAGAGATTAAGCATTGCCTCCATCTCTGCTGGCAAGAAATAATACACTAAACTCTTAAAGACAAAGGCACAGGCAAGAACTTTCTGAACGGAATCCCAATTGCACAAGAAATAGTGTTAACAAACATGCTAACATAAGTTAGAAAGCTCATGTACGTCAAAGGAAACATTTCACAGAGCGGGGCGAGTCCACAGCTGCTCCTGGGGGAGAAGGTGACATCCAGAGGACATGAAGACTCAACAAATTAGCACTTCTGAAGTAAAATACCCAATAAACATGGACAGCTGAAATGAATAAACATCTCTCAAAAGAAGAAGTACACGCGGCTAATAAGTACGTGAACCAACTCACAAAGTGGTCCTTACGCCCATCAGTAGGTAGACGGATAAGGAAATGTGGTATATAGACTCAGCAGGGCACAGCTCAGGCTTCCAGAATGGACCCATCTGAGTCATTTGTAGGAAAATGGGCAGAACGTGAGACATACTGTTAAGGGGAAAAATGAGCCGCAGATTAAATATCACATAGCCTCTCCTATACGAGGAATACAAATCATTTAAAGAACAAATAAGGGCGAGATAGCAGGAAACAGGGAGACAGACTTTTGGAGATGAGAAGGGAACTGGGGGAGAGGGGTAAACACGATCACCACGAGAACACACGTTACAGCTCCCAAAGCAAACGCAGCTGTCATGAACCAAAGCACATCTCAACCAGAAATGAGCCTGCGCTGAGTCCCCCTTGGCACGTGCTGCCCTTGCTTCCTCACCACCCGTCTCAAGCCGTTTGTCCCAGTGCGTTCCGCCGCCTCCTGTCACCTCTGCCTTTGTGCACTCTGCCTTGGCCCTTGGCACGGAGAGCTGGTATCGCGGTGGGAACAGCCGTCTGCAGTCGAAGCTGGTGTATTTCCACGCACGTCTGCACTCGGTTTCCTCCTGTCTTCCTCCGTCAGCCTCCATGTGAGGTGACACTTCACACCTGCGAGCATTTTGGATGCACAGCATCGGAGACCTCACACCTTGGTTCTGCTCCCCCTGTACGATTCTCCCTAGACCCTCCCTGCTCATTCACCGCTGCCTCGAGATATTTGTGGTTTCTTTCTTTGCCCTCTCACTACATAAAAGGTTGCTCTCCCTCACAGGAACGGCCTCAGCTTCTCTCAGCCTCTGTCTTGTAAATGTCTGATTTCAGGACTCAACCATGTAATGACAGTTTCATAGCGCGACTCTCCTTCCCTAAGACGCACACGTGTGCACCTGTGTGTACAATGCTTTGTGCATATGCACATCTGGCTGCCATGCTGGCGTTTCAAACTCAGCTTCACCAAATCCTCTTTCCTTCCTGTATTTGTCTGTTAGCACCAATAGCATCTGTTCAGTTAAAAATTTATATATTGTCTATGTGCAGCTCTCCCTCTCCTGTAAATTACAAGTTTCATTGTTTGATTAAAATTCCCATTGCCCGAAAGATTGAAAAATGCACAGCAATTTAAACATGCCTCCTTACTTTATGCACGTGACTGGATCACAAAGCTCAGATATTTTATGTCACATTATTCTGGATGTTTCGGTGAAAATGTTTGTGGGAGGACATTAAAATCTAAGCTAGTGGAATTTGAGAAGGGCAGGCTACAGCTCGTAATGTAGGTAGGTCTCATCCAATCAGTTAGTTCAAGGCCTTAGTAGGTCAAGCCCTAATCTCCGCTGACCAGAAAAATTTGGAAGCAGAATGATTTTTTTGTTTTGTTTTTCCCTCTTATTTCTTTTTTTTAAATTTATTTTATTTTTTAAAAATTTTATTTAAGGAGAAAAAAGAAAAAAAAAACAGAAAAAGGGTAAAAGTTATACAGAATTTCAGAAAGAATAAAAAGTAGGAAATCACTAGTTAATTACATATTGTCATCTTAGAAATAGTTGTTGAACTTACAAAATTAAAGCATATAGAGGGGACTTTCAAACAGTGAGACTGCAAACAGTTTTGTTCAATGATCTAACAAAACTCAGTAATATGGTTATCTATCTTATACACTTAAATATACATGCAGTTATGTCCTTTAGAGCACTTTCTTTTCCTTTCTTTTATACAATGACAATTACACATTTTGGGTTTTATTACTCCCACAGTTCTTATTACTTTATTTTTTTGAAGAAAGTAAAACCAAATGTGACATACCAGACAGAGTCAGTCAAATCAAAAGGATGGACATAAAATATAATGTAAAAACAAAATACAAGGTGATCAACAATGGTTACCATAATGCCTCTTGTTATCTTAAAAAGAATTGCCTATATCATCAGTTATAATAAAATTGAACAAAGCAGTAAACAATAAGACCAATAAAACCAAAACATTGGAGACAGTAGAGGACTGCAAAAGAAGATAATAGTCACCAGAATGGGCGTCATAATGAATCTTACTGTCTTCACAGTTGTTGCCTATACTTTCAAACTTGGTACTATCAAGCATAACAGAATAGAGGAAAATCAGTTAAAACAAGATCAGTCAATTCAGAGTTTCAAATCAAGTTAATAGGAAATCAAAGTGGGTTACTATAATATATCCTGCTATTTTATTTATTTTTCCCTTAATTAAAAGGATAAAAATGAAAAAGTAGATAATAAAAAGTAGATTGAGATTAAAAAAAAGAGGGCATAACAACAAAATAGCGCAGGTCAAAACATAGCCATTTAAGCAAAACAGTGTTTCACCACAAGATAATCTCGACATAATAGTAGTTACCACAGTGTCTCTTCCCATAAAATCTTTTGAGTATAACTTCGTATACTATAGCATCAAGCATATCAAGACAATGTAAAACCGTTCAAGAGAATGACAGTATTACAGGGTATTTAGAATCAACTAACTAAAATGAACAATGGTTTCTGTATAATCTCCTTGTCTATAAAAGTTTTTGTTTATATTGGACGCTCCTGGTTTTTCAGTCTTCTGAACTATGAAGATTTGGGATTTTCCATGTCTCTACACACACATGAGCCAGTTCTTTAAAATCTCTGTCTCTCTCTGTCTCTCTGTCTCTCTCTCTGTCTCTCTCTGTCTCTCTCTCTCTCTCTCTCTCTCTCCATCTTTTCATATGTTAATAAAACGAAAAACAGCAATATAAACAAATGAAAGCAAACAAACAAAATGTAAAAATTTTAAAACCACCACCCACAAAATCCAGGCCCAAGCACCTCAAGGCACCATCCTTTGGAGCGTATGGCGCATTGCCCACTGTGCAGCTACCTGCTGGGCTTTTGCCTTAGACGACTCTTCTATTTTTCTTTGTCTAGCTTTTGCTAGCTTCTCTGGGTGGGTTCAGGTGTGATCTTTGCACTCTGATAATCTTTTGTCCCCATCTGTATTTTTGTAGGTCCCAGGCAGACGTCGGTTAGTCATATCTGCCTTCATCAAAAGATTTAAACTTCTTGAAGGCTGGAGCCCATAGCCCCAGGATTCAATGTGCCTTAAGTCCACCTTTGTGGTATAGAATACCTTTAATCTATAGCTAACTCACCCGCATTGCACTTTTCTAATATTTAGGTGTATAAACAATTCATTGGGAGGTAATCAAATCTCTCACCCTCCTCTCTGGGTCCTTGACATTCAAGCATGAGTTACATCCTCACTTCCTAATGCACCGAAGCATTATCTTGACTTCAAACTGGACGCCCAGCAGTCAAGGACAGCTGACTTGGGGGAATCTGAGGTCCTGCAGCCTGCTGCAACCCCTCAGGGACTCATGGTCCACAAAAGCCACATTTATTGACCATAGGCAGAAGGTGGCTTAGCGAGAGGCTACTGCTCTTTGCTTTGCTAAGATTCACAAGTGCAGACACCATGACAGTGAGAGCACCCCACCTCATCCTTCCTTAAATGTCCAGACCCCTTAGTCAAGACTGGGGCTCCTTGTGGGCCTGTGTTCTCCACTTATAACTCTCCATTGTGTGCAAAACAAATACGTGGTAAATTCTAGTAGCTGCCAGTATATATCGTCTTGAGTTGAATGGCATGCTAGGAGGGCCGTGTATCTCCCTGTGGAAGGCTGGTTTATTTGAATAAAAGAGAAATATACTGGGGGAGCTTCAAGGAGAGCTAGGAAGAACTTTGTTCCTTCCTAAAAGATGCATTGCTGACATTGAAAGTTATTATTTCGTCTGGCACTTACCTCTACATAGATCATGAGATTAATGCGAGACACATTAAATCTTGAGTTTAGTGCTTACCATATTCTTTCACTCTGTAGTTTTAATTTCCTCTACAGTTTCTGTCTCCTCATCTGGGAGTCCCTTCTTCACAACGTTGTAGTGAGAAGTAAATAGATAAAATATGTCCGAGTGCCCATAGCCCGAAGTCCCTCCATCAAACAGCTGTTGAGTCTGAGCCTTCAGCACCGTTTGTGACAGGCGGTCACCGTGCTTCCCCCTCCCTGGGCTGTATGCCTGGCCTGGCCAAAACGCTCAGACTGTGTTAACCTCACAGTCACAAACAAAAGCACCGAGCTGATTTGGGATGCTTCCAGTAGCAAAAATGTCCATTAAAATTTGAAAAAGGTTTTAAAAACCCTATGACCACAATGAACGCTTTCTGTTCTGCTTGGGAGCTAGAGTTGAACATCATATTTCTAGTACTTGGCTCTCGCTATTTGCTTCCAGAAAAGACAGTTTAACTGCTGGTTATTAGAGCCTGTCAATAAATTTCAGAACTAAAGCAAATCCCACTCAACTGACTGACAGCTACAAATTAATTCTGCTTTCTTTAAACAACTAACCAGCCTAATGTGCTTGCAGCTGACAAGCCTCACTGTGTGCATGGGTGGCTCTGAGCCACGAGGCTCATCTGTCACCCTGCTGTGCAAATTAGTTTGCCTTTGCTCAGCTTCTTAACAGGGAGCCCTGCAGGCTGCTCTCACGCCTTGGCCATAGGGTGCTGGGCTTAGGATTCTGCCTGCTGAGCAGCACAGAGCCCAGTGAGGAGGAGGAGGAGGAGGAGCAGGTGCAGGAGGAGGAGGAGGAGGAGGAGGAGGAGGAGGAGGAGGAGGAGGAGGAGGAGGCATGGCTGACAGCAGTGGCCTCCCACTCCTGAGACCCCCAACTCTGCGTCCTCTGTGATTTCTCCTCCCAGTTCATTCAGTGACATGTGACCGAACACTGTGTCTAGTGATCAGGATGAAAAGAAACACACTGCTCCATCCCTTTCTATAGAGATGTAACAGGCCAAGCAGGAGAAGACCCTAATCAGGACTGTTTACTGTGATTGTGGGTCTAAATAAAAGACTGGACTATATCGCAGGGCAAGATGTTTGCTGTCTGCTTTGTGGGTCAGCCCCAGAATCGCGGTGTCTAACCCTGAGCTATGGTCTAAATAGAGGAAGTATTAGACTCATTACTCCGGTATGAACATGGGGAATTCAGAAAGCACAGGAACCCAGACACAGGGGACTAGAGGAGCAGCCGCTGAAGTGACCCAGGCAGCCTGACTTGGATTCAAGGGAGAGAAAGAAAAGGACTGATCAGAGATGGGAGGGCTCAAGGAATGGGATTAGTTCTTTGGATTGTAGATTGCAAGCAGAAGCAGCTTACTGACTAAGAAATAAGCCACCACTGCTGATGTTGACTTACACGTGACAGTGAGCCATCCAGGTTCCACGGGCACCAGTCTTGCTCAGGTCCACTGCCCCAACCCCAGCCACATGGCCCTCGGGGCACAAGGAGCAAAGATCAGAGGAATCCTGCACATTTAATCCACCTCCAGGTCTGAATTCCCGGGCGGGGCTGTTTCTTGCTACTTTGCCGTTTCAGAGAACAGCACACTGGGGTGGGGGGGCTTTTCATCCCTGCCCCGCGGTGGTGCCCTTTCCGAGAGAATAAGCCTCAAGGCATGTTGCCAAGAGCCAGTGACATTTGCCATGTTTGAAAAGGCCTCATTTGGAAGAGTGATTATTGATTCTTTTTTATATTTCAGATCACTCTTTTGATGCTGCCCTTTCTTGGCCCCAGCAAGCGACCCTCAGCTGTGTTCCAGGCTCTTTGACTCCGCAGTTCACCCACGAAGAACGCGGCGTTCCTCCAAGTGGCACTCACCAGGGCCCTTTTCAGGACCCGTCACTGTTGCTGTGAATATTTCATCATGTGGAGGAGCTTCTCCCTGCCTCGCCTGGGTGGCTGCAAACATGTAGATGTGCTTATAAGTGAACGCAGGTGACAATGAAGTGTGTGGGGATGGGAAGGAGGGGGCGTCAGTGCGCTTCATCGGAAGAATTCTGGTAGCAATTCTGGGGCCACATGGTCCCCGCTCAGCTGTGTGCTTATGAAATCTGCAGGGAAGGAGAGGTCTGCAGAGGGCACAGTAGACCAGAAGAAAAGGATATGAAATACATTCTGACACACAATCGACTCTCAAGGAATACATATTGAAAAGCATTCCAAAGTATGAATAGAGTTCCTGCAACAGAAGGCCCTGATTTCTGATTCTAGAATCTGAGAGATACTCAGTCATCTATCGGAGGAGCCCTGTCATCACCTGTGTTTGAAGTGGAACTTGACATTCAGTGGCAGTGAGGGCTTTGTGAGTCTGATGGGAACGGTAAAGGCAAGTAGGGGCTGGTAGCCTTGGTGTGTGCCCCGCACATTCGGAGTGGCTGTTTATTCTCTGCTATGTCCATCCCTGGACATTACACTGCTTTCAAGATGCTGGCAAGGAGAACAGAGGGAACACAGCTTGTCAGTGAAGTTTTAGGGCTAGAAGTAAAGTTTTACCAAACACTAATTTAAGTCCTCCAGGGAAGATAGACAAGCAGCCCAAGATATTAGAAAACATACACATACGTATTGTACAGACATACAATGCACGTAAATTATATAGAGTTGCATACTTACCCCAAAGAAGGTAAATTTGATAATAAATGCATGTATTATTTGCTTTGAGTGTTTTGGACCACGAGAGGAATGGCTTTCCAGCCATTCAGAACAGAGAGCATTATTGTCATTCACAGAGGAAGAATAATGAATTTACAAGTGGTAACGTCATGGTCCCAAATGTCCCCTTATGGGACACTAAGTCAAATAAACAATATTTTAGTCAACTGAGCAAAGAGTAAAAATGGCAAAATCTAGGAAGTATCTAAAGTGAACTATGAGTTCTATTTTAGAAACAGCTAAGGGAATTTTAAAGTGTGTCAAGGTCCAAGACACCAGAGAAGTCACCTTGGGAAGCAGGAGAGAAGTCTGAACCTAGGACAGATTCTTCTGGATAATGGACTCACAGACGCTGCTTTATGGGCTTTGGGATCCTGCTCACCAAGCTGCAGATGTTTCCACTTCTTCATGGATTCAAGAGCTCAAGAACCATCTAGAACTCTTGTGAGAACTTCCCTTTTAAATAACGTATTATTTGGTGCAATCTCAACCTCTGTGATGAAGTATTCACAACTTTTAGTGTCATAGGTCAACAAAGATCCATTTCTTGCTCATGGAGGCACAATGTAGATGTTCTTTGTCAATAAGTGACTTTCTCTGGACAGTGAGAGTGGAACCCAGATCCTTCTAATTTGTCATCTCACCTTAGAGTCCTGGCAGATAAGGAACACTTCTTAACTGCTGCAGGCCCAAAGCCACAAGTCACTCTTGTGCCCATCTGCCTTTGGCAAAGCCTTGTTGTATGAGCTCATCTAATTCCAAGGGACCAGGGATCCAGGGACTCTAAGCCTAGTTGGGCATCTACCTACATCAACTCAATAGCCAAGCTGAATTTTTCTATACCTGGTGCTATGGTCAGAAGGTTTGTGTCCCCGAAAAATTCATATGCTGAATGGAACCTAGTGCCCAGTAAGGTGACATTAAGAAGTAGTGGCCTTTGGCCCTGAGATTAGGACTGGTGTAACGTGGCCTGATGGAGCTTCTGTGCCCCTCCTGCTGTGTGAGGATGCAGGCAGAGGGCAGTATCCGTACAGAGGGTGAGACCTTACCACACACAAATCTGCCAGTGCCTTGGCTTTGAACTCCTCAGCCTCTAGAACAGCAAGCACTCAAATCATGTTGCTTATTGACTTTTCCCCACCCCCGATTTATGGTGTTTTTGCTAACTGGTTCCAAACCTTGATCCTAGGCTCAGTGTGCAATTCCTCCTCACATGCAAACACTGTATTTGTACTCTGTAATGACAGAAAGACCAACAAGGTCTTTTCTCTGAGATGCCTTCTGCCTGAGTGAATCCCACCTTGTTTTAGTGGCCATTTAGCCAGGATCTCCTCTTGATAGGCTGTTTGAAATTAATTCACTTAGTAATAGTAGTTGACTCTAATTTATTTTTTCTCATGCTTTTTTTTTTTTTTTTTTTCTTGTTCTTAAAAGGTCCTTTATACAGGGCATCTCAAGGACCTGCTGCTTCTTTTGGCGCAGTACAATTGCCAACAATCCGTAAGTAGAAATGAAAGGTTGTTGTAGTATTTTAGAAATAATTTTATTTGGCGAATATAAAGCAGATTCCCATCGGAGGTGGCCATGTGCGAGATGGTAGGTCCTACAGGGCGGTGCATTCCTGTGACAGAGACTGTGCACTGTTCTGAGCCAAGCATGGTTTTATGCTTAAAGCTGACGTGTTTGACCAGATCAGGATGTCACTGGAGAGCATTTCCTAATGTTGCCAAGTGACTAGATGCTAAAGTAAGGACTGGGGGTCACAATGAGCCCCATCCTCTAGCAGGAAAGATGCTATCTGTATCAGTCAGTTTTCCTGTTGCTGGAACAAAACACCCAACTCCCACAACTTAGAGAAGAGTTTTATTTGGGTTGTGATTTCTCAGCTTTAATCCGTGGTCAGCCAGCTCCGAGGTGGGAATATCACGGCAGAAGGAGCCACGGAGCGACTTAATCCGTGATTGCCAGGAAGTAACGCACAGTGGGAGAGTGCCCATGCGAGATGGTCCCTCCAGGCCATCTCCCCGTGACCCTCATCCAGTTCAGCCCGCTTCCCAACAGCATGTCCAGCTAGGAACACACTGATGAGCCCACTGAGGAGTCTCTTTATCCCATCGAGCTGACAGTAAAACCATCAAATCATCATAAACCGTGTAACTGGGGGTCAGGATCGGTTCTCCCAGTCGCTCTCCTGGAAGAAATTGGAGGAGCCCCAAGATGAAGACGTCTGACTACAACTTGCATGACACCCTTCCTCTCAGGCGAGATGGGGAGGCAGCAGATGGTCTTGTTACGTGCTGGTCCGTGATTAGTTGCATCCTTAATAAACGCTGAGAAAACAGTTGATCGTTAATGTTGACTCTGCTGTGGCACCAGTTGTCTGAGTTTTACTGACACATACACAGCATTCATTTGTCGTGGTCATATTTGGAGTTATTTACAATATCAAGCTTAAGAGTTACCATCCTTAGGTCAGGCGTAGTGGTGCATGCCTGTAATAATAGCATTCGGAGACTGAGGCAGGAACATCACTGCTAGATCAAGGCCAGCCTAAACTATGTGGCAAAATCCTGTTTCAGAAAGACAAAACAAGAGTTACCATCCTTGAGGACGGACACTTTGTATTGAGTGATTACTACAAGGTTGGCATTGTGCAGGGCATTTGTGAACACCCCACAAAGTAAATTATACCCTTTACAATAACTTTCCATAAAGGTAAATACTATCTCCCTCACAGAAGAGGAACTCTGAGGCCTGGAGGCGTTCCCTTCCTCGGTCAGGGCTGCAGGACTGACGCTGGCAAAGCTGAGTTTCCCTGTCAACCTGGTCCGACCACAGAGCCTGAGTACCAGCCTCGGGGTGGGGGGGGCAGGCTTCTCATTTATAATTTCTGACTGATTCACCCAATTCACTGATATTTATTAAGCGTACAGGGTTAAGCATTGGAAATATAGCAATAAACCAAAAAGTAAGCTCTAGTGTGAAAAGGAAGCGTGAATAGGGGTGAGAACCAAATGAAAATTACACACACAAGCATGTCAAGCGCCTATGGTAACAACTATGATAAAAAGCACAGAGGGCAATGCAAGGGTATGGAGGGACATTCACTGTCATCTGACCCACCAGGGATGCTCCTGAAAAGGAACCACTGGCTCTGGGACCCAAAGGTAGGCAGACAGGATCCTCAAAAGAGGGGAAAGAGCCCGCCACCTACAGGAAGCAGTGCATGCAGACCTAGAGAGCGGGAGGCCTGCAGAGGTGCAGGGAGAGGAAAGTCAGTGTCACTGCACTACGGAAAGCCAGGCAGAGGGGACAGGGCAGGTTGACCACAGAGGCAGAGCAGAGCTCAGGAAGAGCCACAGAATCCCTCCAGATGGTGGAGAAAAGCACAGACTATTCCTCGATCAGGCTTATTTTCAGAGACTCTGAAAGCTTAAATGTTGCTGAAGTCTCTGAGTTTATTCTTCTTCTTAATAACTTGAGACATAATCACTGGCAATGCATTAACAATGGAAGCCGACTTTCCAAAATAGGGATCTTATAGGACATCACACATGCTGGATAAATGAGCTATGTCAGTTGAACGACCGAATTGCAAATAATCAGCATATCGTTAAGCATTTAATGTTAAAACAATAAACAATTTAATTTTTTCTGAAGATCGTGGTTACAGGATTTTACTAACTAGTTCATAACAGCCTCTCAGTTGCTCCCAGCTTTCCACTCACCTAAACACAACTGCTGACGTCAGACTATGAAACAAACACAAAACCTTATCTAAAATTGAAAACACCGATTTCTGGAAATCTCAGGCTCTGGAAACCATCTAGGTAATCAACATCATCTACCGAGCAGCTACCAGGTCCTGTGTGAATCACTGCCTATGTTAATTCCCTCCAGCAACCCTGCAGGTTTGGACTCATAATTTTTCAATTTGCAATGAAAAAGCGATAGGCTAGTAATCTAAATACCTGTCCAACATCACAGAGCTGGCAAAGGGTAGACACCGCCTCTTCAGGGTGTGCTGCTGACCCTTAACACGTGACTTCTCTCACTGGGTGATGCCAGGTGTCTAAGTGGAGTCACCAAAAACTGCGGAGCTCCCCGGCCTCACTCAGTCCTAGTGGGCACACAAGAGTCCCCTCGACGTACACCAACTTCCTTCGCTCGGAGGCAAGGTTTTGCAGGTGCTTTGTAAAATGAGCACAGGGATTGTTAACCCGCCTTTCCCTCTCCATCTCTCCTCCCTAGTCTTGCCAGAGAGAAACCCTCTACCCTCATTTCTGCAGGGCTGCAGCTCAAATGTAGCCTCCAGGATTCCATATGAGGTCCAAGCACCTTCCTGCTAAGCACCTGGTTTCATACACAACATTCCCTTGTCTGAGCTGAGCCACCCGGTGAAGCCCACTTCTCTTGTAGCTCCTTGTCACCTTCTGTGCTGCAGAACTGAGCAGAGTGGGCGGGGTTAGGGCTGATCTAACTCCCCTGGGTGAGGCAAGCTGCTGGTTCACAGTGGCTGTTTCAGGGGCTGAGAGAGAACTCAGCACAGCAGGCAGAATGTGGTATGATTCCTGACAGGTACTTGGAGTGCAATCATCTCATTTTCTTGGTTTTCTATGGATATTCAACCAACTGTACAGGGCAGAGCAGGGCCAGGTAGGAAGGGCTGAACCTGGGCATTGCCCTGTGCCTGTACCCACCGCAGACCTGGCTTTGGGCAATGGGCTGTGTAAATTCCCCACCTGCCGATGTAACATCTGCAAGCCAGGTGAGTGAATAACAGTGATACAGTGCTGCCTCTGGTACATGAGAGGTGCTCGATCTCACAGACTTAGAGAGCAAAAAGTATTTCCTTTCCATGGAAAACTCCAGAAAAATCTCCACCAAGGAAGGTGTTAAAGCAGTTTTGCAGTCAGACTGATAGGGGACAGAGGAAGAGATAACATTTTATAAATAGGAAGGACTGTAATTCGTTCAGGGAATTGAACAAATATCACATTTTTAATATAAATTGATCTGTTGGTAAGAAATACTGTGAGAAATTTTGTGGTGAGCTCCCGTGTGATCACTGCATGCTTTTTTATATTGGGAAAAGACATGATTTATTAAGAGCACCAACAGATTCTGAATCACAGAAAGCAAGGAGCTCAGTCCTTTATGCAGAACCGGTCCTGGCCAATGCGCTCACCAGCACTGGTCAGTGGAAAGCCATGGGTTATAAGGTGGAAATCTTGCCAGCCTATGGCCATGGTCATTCTTTGATAGCAACAGCAAAGTTTAATTCGAGTGCTTTGTGGTCATATCTTAACATATTTTTCCTACTTCAGTTACCAGCTGTTGCAGGTCAGCTGGAGTGTCCACCTTACTGTCAAGAGAGCCACCTAGAATATTAGTTAAGCACAGTTCTGCACCTGGATGAGTCTTGGAGGTGTGACCATGCGCCCTGTCCCTTTCCTTTCTTGTGCTGTTCTCCTGATCTTTCTCTTGGCTGTCAAGCTGTTCCACCACACCCTTCTGCCAAGGAATTTTTGCCTTGCAGCCAGTCAATCATGGACTTAAAGCTCTGAAACCATCACCCCAAAATGAGCCTCTCCTCCTTTAAGCTTGGGTGTCAGGAACTGGGTCCCTGCAACAAAATGCTGACACACACACTAGAATCCTCGCCTTCCTGGGCAACGTGGCTCTAATCCTTGCCCACCCTTCACATAAACAGCTGTTGCCAAGGTTGCTTCAAACTACCTGGTTACCAAATCCAGGCACTCCCACCAACCTTCTTGTCATTGATTGTTCTACAGCTTTTGTCACCGTTAGCCACAGTCCTGGACGTGACTCTGCCTTCTTCTTCTGCCTCCCATCCCACTCCATCCCCAGGGGGGTGATGAGGCAGGCATGCACCCATCTGTTTTTCTAGCACCCTCTGCCCTTGGGTTCTTCCCTCTCTAAAGCTCACCACTTAGTTGCAACAGATGCAGAAATGGGGGACTTCCAGGATGGAACTGGTCATAGTTGGGACTCTAACCCAAGAAGGACCAAGAACTACTATTTCCTGGTAATGTTTGAATGGATCTGAGAAAAAGTCTCTCTCTGGATACCAGAGTTATCAGCTACAGACTGCAGGCAGCAAGTTACTAGGTGGCACATGAAAGGTTCTTGCCTTAGTAGAAATTACTGTACGGTTATGGCGGTGGTCTAATGTGGCAGAAAGCCAAAGCAGGACGCCTACCACTTCCTGCTTCTTCCCCAGCCTTGAGTGCAACTCCCCTTCCTGTTTGTGCGTGAAGAAAACTCCAATCAGCTCCTGGCGCCTCATCAATGCCCGCCCTAAGTGCCACCCCTGGTCAGACGTTATATCTATATCCCATGCCCCAGGCCGCTGGGGGTCATGGACTCCTCTCCACACCCTTGGAATAAAGGCTATTTTTACTTTATATTCTTTCTTTTATCATGCCAAAAACTCTTTCAGCCTGGAGAAGTGGTTCTGTGCAAGCTGGTGAGTGACAGGGAAGACAGAGAGAAGGGGAGAAGGAGAGCATGACCCTCGCTGTCTGAACCCATGTCTGTTCCTTGCTGGGAACCGGCTGGCACCCTTGGTCTCTGATTTCCAGAGGTCAGAAGAATGTGGCAGTGTTGAGGGGCTAAAGCACAGACTTGGGAAGAAGCCCAGGGTCACTGCAGCCCCAGGACCTGCGGACTGGGGAGAGGAGTTCTGAGAGCAAGTTCAGAAAAGACAGCAGGAATCCCAGTCTAAAGGATGCCCTCGATGCCCCTCCTGCAGGCTTTTTAAAGCTTTCATAGAAATTTCAAATTATTGGTGTAGATGCCTAGATTGGACTCAGACACACTCTGTTAATGACACGCGGACTCATGGAAAATCAGGTGGAGGACACCTAACACCGAACTAGCTGGTGCAGTGAACCAAGAGAGATTGGCCGATACTTTTATTTTCCTTCAGAATTTTTTTCCTCCCCCTCCATCTTAACAGAAGAAACTGGTGGCTTTTTTGTTTGGCTGATTTTTAACAAAGTCTGGTGGATCTTTTTTTTTTTTTTTGGTTGTACAAGTTTATCCTCTATTAGCAACAACAGCATTACCCAGACCATTCTGTAAGGAAGGCAACGCCCTTTGTAAGATGCGGGAGGAAATCAGAGGCAGCATCTGTCCCGCTGGAAGTGGCTTGTTCCTTCCTCCTGCGGACTCCTGTGGGGCTTACTGTTGGATGGCTGGTTCTTAGCCTCCCTGTGCATTAGTCCACCTGGGGATCTTTGGAAACACACTCTTACCAAGTCTTAGTGTATTTGCAGATCTGCTCTGGCAGAAATGGAAAACAGAAGCCTCAGTCTCTGCAGGGCACATTCTTGGCTGGCAGAAAGCAGCCCATGGGTCCTATTCTGATCAAATGAGTGTAAACTATCTTTTCTCTTGTGTTTTAATTACCAAAAGGATCCATTTTATATAAAATTAAAATATAATGCAATTATCAAACATTGAATATTAACAAACATCCTAGTACTTTAATATACCGGTAGGCAAGAAATAATACACTATTACATCTTCAATCTGTATCCTCTTATTAGTAGAAAATAATTTATTCAAATCTATTTCTGGATGTCAATATTTTTTCCTTTATATCATTAATTTTCTCACTTATTTTTCTGTTAATTTTTGCCTTTTATTCACACCAGAAAATGCACTGTAAATACAGCTCTGCATGCTTTGTGTACTGTGTACGTTGCAAACCATAATACATACATCACTTACATATCTTTTACCCTTGTTTGTGTGCTGTTTAAACTCATTTGAATAAAGAAAAGATGTCAGGAAAGGAGTAGAAATGTCTCTATTTTTATACCAGAGGAGAACCTGGACCCTACGCCCTCCACTCACAGTCTGATCTTTTGAAAGATTTCTAAATTTCTCTGAGCCTTTATTTCTCATAGATAAATAAGTTCACTATTATGTGACTAACATAGTTTGAGAGGATTAAATGAGATAACAGCTGCTCATAGAAACTAAAGCGCCTTTCAAATTTAAGTGGTCCCTGTGATTCCACACGGGTAGGTATTTGTAGCCTGAAAAGGGCCTAACATATCGGAGAACTTTTACCATGGCTGATTGAAGGCACTCCCCCCCCGGGCTATTGTTCTGCAGTCTTTTCCCATGACAGATGGCTTTGATTAGGGTTGTGTGGCCTGCTTGGCGCTCTCTGTCGTAGAGTGACAGGGAGGATGGCCTTTTCTGTGAACTGACCCACGCATTTTGTGAGCTCTTTTCTGCAGCCTGACTCTGAGCTTTGTATCTGTCCGTCTATCTATTTGTTACCTAGCAGGACCTCTCCTTTTCCTTCCCTTGCTCTGCTCTGTCTTTCAGAGAAGGCCATTTTTCAGACTCCCTTTCCTGATGGCTTTGTTTAGCACATCTTTCCTAATAAATTTTTTTAAAAACTTTATTTAAAGTTGTGTGCTATAAAATACTTTGGGCATTTACTTTTTTGAATTGATTAGGAAAATTCCCATCTTATAAGCAAACATAAAATATTTTGTAATATATTTATCCTATTTTATAGTATGAAAAAGAAGTTATACCTATCTACAATCTATTTCTATGTAGAATGTGAGGTGTCTGTATTTCGTTCCCAAACACTGAATTTTCCCAATATCATTATTAAATGATTGGATAATCTATTGTTTTTCACTGATTAGAAGAGCTACTTCCTGTATTTGTACATAGGCGACCCTACTCTGTTTTAAAGGATGCCCTATTTCTAGGCAATTGTAACTTTTCAACAAATAAATCAAAAAATGTCTGTTTTTTTGAGACTTTGAGACATCTCAAAAGGCCCTGTTCCACCATCAAAATTGAGCCAGGGAGCTGTTTGGTCCAGACGCTGCCTGGGTAGATAGACACTGGCTGCTCCTGCTGGTGTGTCCGGACTGAAACTCTCTTGGGGTAGTGTAAAACCTCCTACAACAAGCTGGCTCTGTAATGTTCTTTAAATATTTGTGTGCATTCTCTAGATTTATAAGTGTATTTACACCCTGTGATATTTAAGATTTCTCTGGTATCATTCTCTTATTTTGGAGGTGAGTTGTCTGTCCAAGGACCTTTGTCCACAACCAAGACTGGGAACTGTGCTTGTGTTTCCTTGATCACTTGAGGGAGAAAACAAAACTAAAGCTCATTTATAAAATCTGTTAAATTCTGATGTTATAATTCTGATCCTCATTCTATTTTACTGAGCTTATTCAAACCCCTCTTCTCGTTTTATTAGGTATAGGCCTCTTTCAGATTTCTACCTTTAAAGGCGCCTGGACAAAGTCATCAGACAGAGATGTCTGAGGGTGACCGCATGGCAGGATGGCCAGAGTGTGGGAGAAGGAAGCACACATCTCACGGGAACAGAGGCCAGTTCCCAACTTCGCACTCTCTTGTCACAAGGTCCAGGGAATGCCATGCGGTCACCAGCATTGCTGACATTCTTGGGGGAGCCAGGCTCAAGGGGAGGAGCGAGTGAGGACTTACAGGTCCACTATATCCCACAGTGATGGGAGTGGAAATGCCTCTCCCAGGGTCAGCTAGAAAACAGCTTCAGCCTGAAAGATCTAGATACGTTTCTCTCTCCAGGGATCGGGTTTAACTGTAAAGTCCATGGTTGCCTGGGTTTATGAGACCAGCTCTAGAGGAAGAGGCAAAGGGGTTCTTTCCCTAAGCCCAGTGCCCCCTTATCTGATGGTAACCACGATTACCAGATTAGGTATGTCTTTCAGCTATGCACGTACGTATAAATACGCACACAACAGCAAGTATTTACGAGGAGGGAAAGTTATTTAGATGATTCCATGTAAACTGTTGTGCACAACGCCTTTTTAGCATTTAACAGTGTCTCAAGGAGTCTCAAGAGGATTGCTATGGGTCCATTCATAAATGAATGGCTTTACAATAATCCATTTTAGAGACATAAAATAACTGTCATTTATTTTTCTACTGAAATATTTAGGCTGGTTTCTAATTCGGGCTATTATAATCAATGAAGAAATAAATATCCTTGCATGCATAGTTTCATGTGCTTGTCTAAACACCTCCACACTTGTCCGTACATAATTGACAAACGCTCTCTAGAACTGTGACTTAGAGCCCTCCCACAGCTGTGAGACTCAGCAGCATGCTTCTCCTCCTCGCTTCTCACGGTTACTCTGAGAGCCAAACAAGGAGATTTTCAACTGAAGGCGTATTTTCTTGCCCGCTCTAGGGGAAAAGCATTCATATATTTACTTGTCACCTTGCAACTCTGTCTTTGGAACTTTTTTTTATCTTTGTGATTTCTTTTTTCAGTTATGTTTAGAACTACAATAGAGTACTTTGTATGTCATGGATCCGTCACTGTATAAATCCATTATCAAAAATGTGAAAGGAATTTATTTTGAATTATTATTTTTTATATTAAACTCTATGCTATAGTCACTTGCATCCATCTTTTGTCCTATTTTATATGCTTCTTGTTGATAATCTCTTCACTCAACCTTATGAAGAGATTTGCTTTTATTTTTATTTAAAAATTTGATACTTTTCATGGGTGGATATTTAATACACTTGGGGAGATGGTATCATAAGAGTCTTTTTTATTTATTTCTTTTATAGAATGCAACGGTTTGAAGTGTTTTACCCTTGAGCATGCCAAGTTTCCATATGAGAGATTCTCCAGTTCTCTTCCTATTGCTGGTCATAATCTGTGTGTTTTTCTGATTACCTACTTCTGAAATATTAATACAATAGTTTTATAGTACATAACACTATTATAACTTCTAGTATCTACTAGAATATGTTTATCCTGACCTACTTTGGAAATGGCCAGAGAAAGAATGAAAATCTCTCCAAGGAACTTGGCCCACAACCAGGACTCTGAACTTTGCAAAGCCTTCTTAGCCAGATTTCATTAATCCTGTGGTAACGGGCTGGTCTTTCCTTAGAGGAGGTGCTGATTGTGGCTCCTCCATGACTTTCCCGTCACTGTGTATCAGAGAGGGTAGATCATCTGTTGTTTTTATTCTTAGGTCACTGGCCCTTGGGGACATACAAACAAACCTGGACAGAGTGCTTCAGCACTCACTGCTGTGACAACAATCACTGTCACGTGTACATGGCCTAGAGGCGCACAAGAGTCAATAAGCTCCTCAATACATGCAAACAAGCAAGGACAAGTAATAAGCATTGGAAATAAAAAATAATGGCACAGAATGAGAATCACCTGGAAACTGAGGACTTTCAACTAGATCTGAGCCATCTCCTTGTACAGGGACAGGACAAAATGAATATTTCATGGCTGAAAGGGTGAAGTGTATCAGATAAACTGCTACACATCTATCAGTGTCTTTTCTTACCTTTCTTGGGTGTAGAGAGGGACCAGGCTTCTCATTCATCCGTAAAGTTCGAGGGGAACCTGTCCTGCTATTTGCTAACTTTTAAGGAAGTGCATTTATGCTCACAGCTCCTGGGCAATGTCAGCTCTGTGTCTCTAACCATTCCCCACTCCTAGGATTCTACAGAACAGTTGAAAATGACAGGAAGAGTTGAGTACATCTTTCCCACCTAAGCTCTTTTCGTGGAGAGAACACACACTTGACAGTTGAATTATGTTTCATAACTTTATTACAGGTAATCATTTAGAGTTTATTACTTTTTAATGCGAATACTCCATGTGTTAAGATTCACTTTCTGATTTGTAGAGTAGATTCTTATTAATAAATAAGGGAAGTGTAGGGCATATGTAATTTTTTCCCTTTGATATAGAAAAAAATCTTGTTTTTCCTAGTTGAAGCCAAGTTTTAGTAAAACTAGTATATTTTAATTCAAAACTTTTATGTTTAGTTTCCATTTTAGGTGAGAAGTTGGATTTCAGTCTGATTCTTGCAAAAGATGTTGATTACTGTGGATCTAACCTCCTTGTGTTATGCTGCATATATTTTAGATCTTATTTCTTTGAGTTTTTTTAACTATATGCTGAGAGGTGGAGTGGGGGTGAAGCTGTCACCCAGCAGGAGAAAGGCCCAGGGGCCAATCCCCTTGCACTGCAAAACAAACAAACAAACAAATAAAACCAGTCGAATAAGCAAGCCGTTATGCTGAGATACATTTTCAGGTTGAGCTTCCAATTCACTAACATAATCTTTACCAGTGACAAATCCATTACTCAGCTTGATACTGTTGGTATAACTTTTGTTTCCATTGCTTTTGAGGTTGGTTTTAAAGATAGAGTCTTGCCCTGTCTCCCAGATTTGCCTCAAACTCCTGGGTCAAGACAATCCTCTAATTT
Organism: Cavia porcellus; assembly: GCF_034190915.1. Taxonomy (NCBI): domain Eukaryota; kingdom Metazoa; phylum Chordata; class Mammalia; order Rodentia; family Caviidae; genus Cavia; species Cavia porcellus. Next base: position 5,011,311 of record NW_026947506.1, read on the forward strand.
CAGCCTCCTGCATATGTGGTTGTAACTTTGCAATTTGGAAACATGTTTTTCAAAACATCCTTTAATCCAAATGAAAATATGAATTCAAAATAAATAAAATCCTTCTGTGACCAATATCAGCTCAGACTCCTCTGATGTTAGTTCTATGTATTATCTTGCTCTCCTCTGATGTTTCCCTTTCATGGTATTAGAGCCTTAAAATTATTTTTTATTTCCAATGCTTATTACTTTTCCTTGCTTGTTTGCATGTATTGAGGAGCTTATAGACTCTCGTGCGCCTCTAGGCCATGGGACTCTGTACATGTGACAGTGATTATTGTCACAGTAGTGAGTCCTGAAGGCACTCTGTCCAGTCAGCTAAAATATTTCTGGTTTCCAGGTTCACCACAGAGGTTCAGGAGGGCAGCATGGTGGCCGGTCCTCCACTGCAACAGCCCAACATCACCAATTCCAGGACTCTGGGAGAACTCCATGGCCTTCAGGCTCAAGCTGGCCCGCAGGGCTGTGCTTGCAGCACTCTAGAATCAAATGTTGCCTTCACGGTGGGGCTCCCTGAGCTGTGGCCGTGGTGTTGGCAGTGGGCTGGGCACCCGGCAGCTCAGGTCCAGCTGCTGCCTTTTGATGTCACCCGGGCTCTTACTCTAGCAGAGCTGTGTTTCTTTTATTTATTAAAACATCATTGCTAATTGGAAAGTTCTGAACTTGCAGCTTCCCTTATTTTTTATTTTATTGAGCCTTAGAAAGTCTTTAACATGGTCAATGTTGATGTACAACATGATGGACGGAAATACACATATACTGTTGAGCACCTGAGTTGACATAGCTTAGCTTTACCTGATACACTTATCTGTCATTGTAAGAACATTTAAAATGTTCTCTTAGCAACTTTCAAGTCATACGCTGTGAGCAGCTCCACTCACCCCTGCACAGTCCATCTCTTGCACTTACTTTTTCTAACTTGAATTTTGCATTCTTGGGCCAGGGTCTCCTCCACACCCTTCCCTCTCAACAGAGTTTTACAGATGTAGTTTCTCTCTTGTTCTTTCCCATTTTTATTAGTGTATGTTTGCAATACCTAATAATTACATTCACTTGGGAACATTTGCACATATACATAACACATGTTGATCAGTTGTTCCACAATCTTTGGATTTCCATAGTTTCAAATGAGGAGTCTACAGTAATTCGATTTATCATTGTCTGTGTTTGATGTATCGGGATTTCTTAGTGACCTCCAAATGTTTTTCTCTTTCTATTGAATTTTTACAATATGATTATGACTTGTGTAGGTGTGGCTCTCCCCAAGTATATACTGTTTATACATTGGAATTTTAAGCGGATTTGTTTGTTTTTGAACAAATTGGAGAAGTTCAGTTTCATAAATTCTCAAAGTATTTTTCTCATTCTTCCTTTCACTTCTAGGACTCAGATTTCTGGAGTCTTGGAAACTGTCTCTAAAGTTCTTAGACTATGTAGCTTATTGTTTTATTCTATTTCTTTCTAATCTTCACACCATTTGATTTGTGTTGATCTAATTTCTGTGTTCACAGATTCCTTCCTTTCCATTCTATAGTTATTAAACTCATCTATTGAAGATTTTGTTATTGTGTTTTACATTCTACAGTGACCAATCTGTTGTCTGTTACCTATTTCTATAGAGATCTGCCATCTTCATATTTATTATGTGTGTGTGATCAATACAGTTTCCATCAACTTAGTGTAACACGTATGTAGATATCTGATATTTCTAGCATCTGAGTCATTCAAGGTTGGCATCCGCTGCTCATCTTTTTCCTTGTTCTTTGGGTGTCAAGTGACCTTGAATATTGTCATGGGAAGTTCAGATGTGATTTGATATGGATTCTTATATATGTTCAAATGCTTGATTTTGTGTGTGAGAGATGCTGAGGTCTGAACCTATGATCTTCTCAGTACACCGCATTCCCAGCTTTTTAAAAATGGTTTTTTAAGATTTTGCGGCAGGTTCTCACTAGGTCACTAAGTTGTCCAAATTGCAATCTTGCAATCCTCTGGCCTCAGCCTCCCACAGTGCTAGAGTTATTGCCTTGTACCACCACGCCTAGCTTTGAGATTATTGATTTTTTTAAGAAGTCAATTATATCTAAGACTCAAATCCAGTTGATCATACCTGTAGTTAATAGTGTTTTGTATGCCAATTCATCTCACTGAGCTTGGGGTGTATGATTTCTACCCTTCCTCTATGTCTTAGGAGTTAGTCACAAATGTTTGTAAAGCTTAGGCACAGTGTTGGGAACTCCATAATTTTGCTTATCTTTCATTTCTAATGTTTCTCTCTAGCTTCCCAGCAGCCTTGCTGATTCCAGAGATGTCTACTAAATCAGGAAATCTATGTAGGTTTTCCATCAAAATCCCAGCTTCTTGTTGCTAACTGTGACCATGGCTGCTTCTCTAACAAAATTGTAAATGTGCATACAAACACACATGCGTGCGCGCACACACACACACACACACACACACACACACACACACACATACACACACACACACACACACTAGGGTGGTTTATGGAGGATGGAGAAACTCTTAGGAGATGTAGGAATTCACCCACTACATACTTTCTCTAGTAATCACAAGAGCTCTCAAATAGTCATTTGGTTTGTTTTAAAGGTAATTCAGAGTTCATACTTGGTACTCCTGGATATGTGAGTGTGTTAGGAGCTCACTTTTTCATGCTAAATGCAGTCCCATTGTTTTCAAACTGTCCTAGCACAGGTGCAGAAATTTCCACCTTCTCCATGCTGTATGTGATTGGTGCGTGTTGGATTTCTCATTAATTTTGGTAGGTACGGCTGGTCCAAATGCAGCATTACTTAGAGAAAGTATTTTCATACTTCCTACATTTTACACTCTTTGTGTGAATTTCTGTGAGACAGGATATTGAAATTCAAGTTTTCACCCAAACACCAAGCTCTATAGAGGCTGCTTATAAAGTGAAGTAGACCAGAACAGAAAAGCAGAATTTGAAAGTAAGTGGCTGAAACCTGATTTCCTGACCCGTGATCACCCCACTCAGGGAATTCTGGCACTAATCTCTGTTTCTGTACTTTGAGAGAATGCCAAGGGAAGTAAGATTTCATGATGAAATTTCTTTGACAAGAACTGATGTGGTTCCCGAGGTACCTGGTTCCCACCGTGGAGGACAGAAATGTAAGGATGCTGTTTCTTTCATGTCAAGGCTGGAGACCGAGATTTCACAGCAGCTTCACAGAGAACAGAGATATGAGAGAAGCTGGGAGAGGGGTTGATCTTGTGAAGGTACGAGGTGAGCAGACGAGACAGATTGGCCAAGTACTCTGCTGCTGGGAAGGAAGGTGAGTTATTGCTGCTTCCAGGAAGAATCTGAATTCCCTGCTGTTTGCAGTTCAAAGAGGAGCCAGTATTTTATGGGATCTGGATGTCGACTCCACCCGAGAGAGTCAACCTGGTTCTGTTGCTGGCTTCTCAAGAGCACCATAGGAAGAGGTGGTGAGCTCCAAAATAAAAGAAAGCGAGGTCTCCTGAGATGGGGTGGGGGCACGTGGACAGTTGGAGCCTCCAAAATTCTGCAGAAGTCCCCGAGGTAGTCAGGGTCATCATCTGTCAGCACCAGCGACCTCTAGGGTACCTTGTGTCAGTACCAGCCTGGCAAAACCTTACCACAGATTTGTTTCTTGATTTACTGGAGTGATGAATTAAGAGAGAAAAACTAGGGATTCTTTCTCCACTGCAGGTAAGTAAAGTTATTTTTGGAGATAATTAAAACTTTCGGAGCTTGACACCTGAATGTCTGAATTGAGGCTACGTTTAAGAAGTAAAGAAACGAGAGACACCATTATTATCTAAGAATAGTGCCATCAGGCACAGGACCGAGCTAGCACCGAGATACACTGAGATCAGAACAAAGTCTTCTGTCTCACATACTGCTGCACGTTTGGCCGTGCAGTGTGCTGACATTATACACGTTCATAGGGAGCAGGACGAGCAGTTGATTTTGTTTGAGGATCCTGGAGAACCGCAGGAAGAATGACATTTGCAGTGAGTCTTAACAAAGCTGAGTAATAAAGAAAGCAAGCATCTGAGCCCAGCCCTGGATTTTTGAACTGTAGTGTGTTATGAGCGATGAGGAGAATGAAGCGCTGTGTAAACAGAGGGGCTTGATGATGAATGAGGCGGGTCTGCAGAGGTGGCCTGAAGCCAGCGTATTAAAATACCGGCTACCGTTTGGATTTAAAGCAAAACAATAAGACAGTGGGAAGCTGTCAGCGTCTTAGCATTGGGACTGTTGGAGAGACAGTGCGTTTAGAGAGCTGATTTGATCAACACGCATGCAGAAACGGTGAGGAGGGAGAGCAGAGGAGCTTGCGTGATGAACAGCCGAGGAGCAGGAGGAGTTGAGGGGTGATTCCAACGGGCAAGGACAAAGGGCAGGGTGCGGGGAGCCACTGGCCTCGGGGACCAGCAGACAGGGTAACCAGGCCCCTGAGAACAGCACTCGGATTGTCTGCTTTCCCAGCCTCCCACCTGCTATGAGGAAGCTAAAGCCAAACTGGGGAAAGCAGGAGCTTTGGCTTTAAGGTCTGGGAGATGAAGCTGGCTTTGAAGATGTTCGGTCTGCTCACCTGCCGGGAAGCCACATGCAGATTCCGTCAGCTCGGGGCTAAGTGCCGTGCGAAAGACGGATACTTAGGAGTTCGGTTTCAGGTGTGGGCAGAATGATATTGTGGAAAATCACTGTGAAGCAAGAAAGGAGGCAGATATAATAAACAAGGAAAGAAAGCTACGTGCAGAGTGCAAAACAAGAGAGTTGTGTAGCAGGCATCCAGGAAGGAAACAGATTCTCAAAAACAGGACGCTTACTACAGAGTCAAACGGAGCACATGAGCAGAGCGTAGTGCTGGGGAGTCAGCTGTATGTCACTAGAGGCCTGTGACACAGGGACTTCAAAGGGTTAAGGCAGTGGGGGTCAGGACTCCCAGAAAATGAATGAAAGACCACAAGTACAAAGCAATGACTACTACTCAGCTACCTAAGCCAGCACTAAGGATGGAGCTGGGTGACTCTCCTGGTGCCAGTTTTAGAATGAAAGAGTTAAAAGTATGTAACACTAAAGCTCGTAGAGATAATAAGACTAGAAACCACTAGAGACGGGGAGAGAAAAATGTGTTCAGTGATGCCCTCTGCAATTCGTGCGATGATTAAGAACATCACTGATGGATAACAGCGTCTAATATGTTCCTACAGAGCGTGTTTCCTTGTCTTTGTACCCTTTGGCCAACTTTAATTAATTTAGATCTAGAGATAATACTTGACAATTGTGTAAGAAAAATTGGGCAGATAAAGCGTGATGCAAATATCAGTGCTGTGGAGGATCTGAACAGAAGAGGGGAGGCTTTCCCTTAGACTTCTGTGCTACTTTACTTCTAAATTATTTTTCTTGAGGGCCTAGGAGTTACTAGCGGCCCTTCCTAGGGCTCCTCCGGTCTGCCTTCTTGTGGTTTCCAGGTGTTGCAATCTAGGTTCGGTTGCTCAGTGATTTTGGGGGGCTGGAGAAAGGGCAGTAGGTTTGAGACTAAATGGATTTCAGCTTGAATCCTGATTTATATGCGACCTTGAGTCAGAAGGAACTGCTTAGCCTCTGTCTCCCCAGAGGAGATGCTAACAGGGCAGGGCCTCCCCTTTCTAGGGGTTGGTGACAGATGATTCGTGTCAGGAGGTGCCACTGTGCTTTGCAGATGGCAGAGATCGCAAATGGTAGAAGTGAGTACTGAACGTGGTCCAGCGTTCCCAGAGTGTCCCTCAGGGCACTTGTTTGGTGATATTTTCTTGGGGAACAGAGGAATACCACAGGCTCACCATTCCATCAAAGGTTTGGACCAGGTGGACAATGGACACTCTGACTGTGTAGTGAATATTGCAGACTTTGCACTGTATTTGGGTATGAAGAGAGAATGTTTTCAGGTGACTGATTTAGGTCTTATTATATTCTCAAGGGCCTGGGTTTTCTGTCCTCTGACTCTCTCTCTCTCTCTCTCTTCTCTCTCTCTCTCTCTCTCTCTCTCTCTCTCTCTCTCTCTCTCTCTCTCCTGTGCACATGTGTGTGCTTTTGTGTGTGACGGAGTTGTTGGTGACACATTTTGTCATCCTCTTTCACTTTAAGTCACTTTCAAGGCAATGCAGTGTTGTTTTGGTAAATTAATAAACACTAAGTCAACCTAAAGGTGCAAACACCTTAGCAGAGCTGAAATTTCCTTTGCTGAAGATGTCATAGTCTTCAGCCTGAGCGAGGAAGGGAACTTCTGCCTCCTCTCCGGGCTCTGTGCTATCATCTGAGACCTCGGTAGGGATGACCATGACTCTGCCTGGACACTTGGCAACCTGTTGCAGCCAGGAGCTCCAGTTCAAGGTCATGGTTGGGGACGTCCATGACCTTTTTCATGTCACCGTTCCCTCGAGGCTCCATCACTGACTTACCCTCCCTATGGCTCTTGCTGAACCCGCAAACTCCCTGCTGCTGGATCAGGCCTGCCAGCTGTGATCAGAGGCTCGGTTCTGCTTCACCTTGACCCAGGCAAGGCCTTTGGAGCTTCGCTCCTGGCCGCCTTCCACCCACACCCTGGAACCCTACTGACCCCCTCCGCACCTGCCATATGAGAGCCGAAAGAAAGGCTTGCAGTGGTCCATGTTGCTTTTGGGACCTGCAGTAAGGGCATCTGTTCCAGAAATTCCACACGTAGACCCCCATCGTCCTCCTTGGGGTTTCTTCTACTCTTCTATCCTCTTCTGGAGGCCAGGGACTAAGGTCCTTGTGTCTGATGCCCTCTGACTGTCATGCTCACCTCTCTGAGCCAAGAGAGCATCTCCTCCCCGCACCTCTGCTGGGAATGAGGGTGTCCCCATGTCTCCCCTGCCTTCCGTCCTCCAGCGGGCCACTGTGCCTAGTGCAGGATCCACGCCTCCCCCAGTGCAATAAACTCCCTGTTACTCATTGTCGGGAAACCATAGAGCCTCACGATTTAAGACACAGGACACTGTAAAGGTTCGTCTTTTATTACCAGGCAAAATTGTGCATGTTGAGGGGGTCCCTGCAAGGTTCCCCCACGTGTGTATATGGCACCCTGATCCTGTCCTCCTCCGTCTGTCCGCTCCGCTCACTTGCCTGCATCACCGCCCCCAGATCCCCATCTCATCCCTACTGGTTTCGTGATCTCTCATCTGCTTTCCTATCTTGGTACTGTCGTTTCCACAATAATAATTACAAGAAACAGGCAAGCCTTATTCTCTGGTGTCTGGCCGATGTCACTTCACCTAACATAATATCCCCCCATTCCACCCGTCTTCTTGCAGATAACATAGTTTCATTCTTTTTTACACACTATGTTGTCTTTATCCATTCATCTGTTGACAGATCTAGCTTGATTATTGTGAATAATGTCACAATGAACTTGGAAATTTAGGGTATGTTTATATGCTGACTTCTTTGTCCCTGGACAAAAGTGATATAGCCAGAACATACAGGAGGTCTATTTTTAATTGTTAAAGAAACTGCATATGGTTTTCCATAGTGGCTGTACTAATTTACATTCCCAGCAGCAGTGTATTTTGAGGTGTAATCTGAATTTTTACATCTACTTAGCCAATTTTACCCAAATCTATGTGTTTGCAGAGCCCTGCCTCCGGCACAGGCTGCCACTTACTAAGACCTCGGCTCTTGTCCATCAGCTCCAAATCTGTGTCTCTGTCCTTGGCTTAGTGAAGGTGAGGCTGGGCCTCCGCACACCTTGTGTTTTAGCTGCTCCGTCCCCACAGCTTCCAACAGGGGCACTGCAGGAGACCCCTGCTGAGGAGGGCCGGAGATGCCCGCTCCTTCCAGGCCGTTTCCTTGGCGTCTGCTCCACTCCCCCTTCCTGCTAGCGTCTCCCCAGACGGGTCCTTCCTGCAGGAGCAGCTGGAGTCAGTCTGCGGTTTCTCCCACACTTCTGCAGCAGATATTATCCTCTTTCTCCCCAAGACACCAGAACCACCAGTGACACCAGTAACGTCAGACTCCTTGGGACCCTCCTTTGAGCACAGATGCCAGCATCAGCAATCTGGGTCCAACTCCACAGTGGACCCTCTCCAGAACTTCTAAACTTGAACCGTTTTGCTTTGTTTTCTGTTTTCTCCCGCTCTTGAGTGCGAGTGGCTTCCTGTGCACGTTACCTCCATGATGCATAGTGAGAAACTTTATGCAATTCTGCATATTTAATATTCTCTGTTAAAAACCTGGTGTGATTTTAATCTCCTGAGTGGATCCAAACCGATCTCAACTCCATGAGAACAGGTGTTTGAAAGCCACACAGAGTGCACTGACCTAATCCACCTGGTGCTGGATGCAGAGGTGACGGAAAAGTGACTGAGGTTATGCATGGCTCTATAAGCTCTTTTTGATCACATGTGTTTGGTGTGCACATTTGGGCTTAGCAGGGTGATTCTCCAGCCAGAGAGGCAGACACACAACCGCTGAGAACCCAAAGACAGAAGAAGCATAGATCTTAAGACTAAATCAAGTTAATTCCTGCCAGACTTTTTCCAAAGCAAAAGGCCGAGCAAGGTCACCAGACTCATTGGGAGGGTGTCAGGAGCACAGAATCCTTTCCTCTGACCCAGATCTGCTGATGGAGAAGCTGCATTTAACTGTGTTGATCTTGATGCGTATTAATCTTTGACAAACACTGGATTAGAAATGATACCGTGCAGGATGAAATAAATACTACCTGAAGCAAGAATGATGTGCTGTCTCCACACTCCACCCACAGTCCCTGCCACTCCCCAGTGTCTGGATTCCTACACCTCTTAGGTGTAATCTCAGTTAAGCAGTTCTCTGAGAAGTTCTGTAGAAGGACACGTGTTGAAATTTCTAGTCTTCCAAGGTCAAGTATTTTAGACCAGGCAAGTGCATGAAGAAATGTAGGAGGAGCACAGATACAGTCTGATAGATATTACAACCAGCTTTTGAAAAGAAAATTAAAAAGATGATTTTATAGACCACTACACATTCTCCATGATCTCTGTTTTTACTCTGTTACAGCAAGAATCAGCCAGTAACATCGGAATGCATTTGTACTTCAGGGTAGTAAGGTGACTCATGAGCAGAACAAGAGTTGAAATGTGAGCAAACTTTCTCCAGCTGGGTCTCGGAGGTTTATCCAATGGGATGCAGATGAGCATGTGGTCATGTGGGTTTAGCCATGTCCCTGCCCCAGGAGTCAAGGTGAGGCCACATTCAGCGGCTGACTGTGTCCTCAGGGAAAAGATTTAGTGATGAACGCTGGTTGTACAAAAAAGTAGGTTAAGTCTCGGTCTTACGTTGGTGGTGGAGTGAGGGGAGAAGACTAATTTATAAATGTTGGACTCTGTAATCCCTCCCCAAACCAGAAGCCCAGACTGATTTCTTTCCTGACAGTTCCTCCAGAACTTCGAGGGCCAAATGGGAGCTAGTGACAAATTAGATGCACAGGGTGTCCCCCAGCTTTCTCTAGGGACATCCAAAGGCACAAAAGCTTCTGATAAAGAGCTGAGGGAATGGGGATTTTGTCTCCTGCCAAATATTTCACTCTGTTTGTGTTTGTAACTTTTTGTCTATGAGAAAACCATGACACAACAGATGTGGAGGACTCAGAGGGAAAAACATGCCTTTGACAGGGGCTGAGAAAATAGATCAGGTTTAAAAAATATTTGATGTGTGTTTTCTAAAATAAAGAAGAACCATGAAATGAGAAGATGACAGAGGAAAAAAGAGATGAGAAGAGAAGACAGATTTTAGGATAAAACTTTTAAAGACTGCCACAAAATCCCTCTGAAAACAGATTAAAAATTGGCACTGGGGTCAAAAAAGAATAAACTTTATGATGCATAAAATGGAATGGATGCTGAAGAAATGTTTGAAAAGTTATTTCAGAAATCAGAAGACATAACCAAATATGGTAGTGAGGAGACAAAGATTTATAGGAACATGAGAAAGATGACAGGGAGATGAATGACAGGCAGTCGGTGAGAATTATTACTCGAGACATTCCTGCAAAACATCGTCCCCTCTACAAAACAAACCAGAACGATGTCTGGAAGAAGGACTGTAACACACAAGAAGTTTTAAGACAAAATAAGAGAAAATACCCCAGTTTAAAAGGAACATCAGAAATTAGTAGTGATAGGTTTGATTGTAAAATGCTTGCTGCTTGAATGATTGGGGATAAATTCTATCCTTACCTCATATAATATCTCTAAATTAAATGGATTTAAATGTTCAAAAAATGTTTTATAAAATCACACAAAATGATAAAGTGAAATAGAAGTAAATATTTGCTACATTTCTGCAAAAGAAGAATTTTTTTAACAAAATTCTAAAATAGCTAGAAGAAAGAAGTTTGAATGTGCTCACTATAAAGAAATGATACAATCTTTAAGGTAATGGATATTATAATTAACCTGATTTCATCATTACACAATATGTATAAGATTGAAATATCACACTGCAACCCAAAAAGATGTACATTTATTATGTCAATCAAAACATTGAAGACTTTTTTTTTTTTAGGTCTTTTTCTTTTTTATTGGTCCCAGGGATTGAACTCATGACCACACACTTGCAAGGCAGGTATTTATGCCGCTGAGCTAAATCCCCAGCCCCCATTAAAGACATTTTTAAAGATATAAATCTTTGAGCTAAGGAAAACATTTAAAGAGTATTGCATTGCGAATGGAGCCAAGCTTAAAAGAAAAAAAAGGTAAAATACTGGAAAGATGCTTGAGTAGGTACAACCATGAAGTCCCAGGTGTCTTTCCCAAGTGAAGACACTCAAGCGAGGAAGGGCACGAGAACTGGAACCCAGACCATCATGTCACATGCCTGGCAGGGCAGACTGACAGTGTCGACCGTGCATCCTGAAGGTCACCCCTGTCATGTCCACTGACTCAAGGTAAAGCAGCATCGCGGCTGAACAGATTCACACTTCATCTTCCTCCTACAAGACACAGACTTATGCAACGCTGTGACCTCAGGATCAATGGGCTTTTTGCACTGTGTGCTTCGTCAGCCTGTGGGTTCAGAGGTTCACCCAAACTCGGATTGCATGGTCAGAAAAATGAAGAGCTAAACACAGTGGAAAATGGCCTGCTGTCGGGCAGAGAGCTGGGAAGGCAGGAGTTCCGCTGACTGTAATTCGCTCTGAGATCCCCTCCAGTACAGACTAAGGGGACGGCCACCCAATCTGAACATTTCTCCTCCTTCTCTGTCCTGACATGCCCAGCTTCTATTTTTCCTTATTTTCTTTCTTCTCTTCGTCTTCCCTGTCCTTTGCCTGATTTTTGTAAATTTTCCCTTTCTTCTTTTTAGCATGTCTTTTTCCAGGAAAATGAATAGACCAGAAATTTTGGAGCCAGCTAGTTACTTACTGACATTGAAACTTTAAATAAATCATGGATGAGTTATTTTTCTCTTCTAAAAAATACACAAGAGTTCAGGGAATGTAAATAAGTGGTAAAGTGCCTGCCTACTATGTGCTGGGCTGTGGGATTGGAGCCTGAAGCCCAGGACTATAAAGAAAGAGAAGAGGAGAGAGAGAGAGAGAGAGAGAGAGAGAGAAAGAGAGAGAGAGAGAGAGAGAGAGAGAGAGAGAGAGAGAGAGAGAGAGAGAGAATGCTAGATGCTAAGCCTTCCGACCTTCGGAAGGTTCAGTGAATAATACTGTGAAGAATTTGGCAATATCAGAAGCACAGGTAATCTTAGGTGCTTTTTCTCTCATAGCTTCTTTTCCTATCAAGCTCTCTACGAGGCTGAGGGCTTCTAGGGGTCTCAGGTTAGATCATCCATAAAGCTCTACTTGCCCGCATCAATCTGTGATATTTCCAGTGACCTTTGAGCAGCAGGAGATGGCAGTGAAGCTCATTCTGTGCCGGTCTCCAACCCTGAAAACCCCACAGCTCACCTGCTCCCTCACCCAGGTGCAGCCTCCTAACTCCCCACATCCAGGTTAGCACCATCGTCTCATGATAAATCTCTCTGGGCCAGAGACGTTCGGGGTGTGCGGTTCTCCATACTCAGTGGCTTGCAGCATACGAACTGCATGAGGATGAAGCAGCTCCACACCACTGGCAGAGTCAGAGGCTCCTCCCTAGGACTTTGCACTTGATCTGCAAGTCTCGTGGCATAATGATCATTTCTGTCTCCATGGTCACCTAGACTTGTGGCTCTGTCATGTTTTATTTTTTATTTTTTTTAATTTTATTTTGAAAGTATACAACAGAACAAGTCAGAATAAAGCTAACTAAGATCGTACAGTGAAATTGGTACAGAACTTCACAGCAGGTTACCTGGATAACAGAAATAGGTGTCATAGTATATTTTGTTATCCTTATAATAGTTGTTCTTTCAATCCCGTATATCAAAATGAGATGAAATATAGAACACTATAGAACTTATCAAAACAGAATATTGAATAGAGCAGTACCATTCATCAGAAAAGACCAAAACAGTAATAAAAGTATTTGCCTTCAAAGAAATGGTAGAAGGAAGTCACCCTTGTTTGCTATGATCAACCTCCTAGGAGATGCTCAGATTTCTGGTTCCCATTTGCTAATGGGCGGGGTGGGGGGAGGATGGGGAAAGTGGGATATTTGACTCTAGGCTATGTAGCAGTAGGTTCATGACTGCTAAGCAGGGAGACAAGATGGTCATTTGTTTTCACAGTGTCCTCAGTTCCAACATGGTGTGGATCTCAGGAGACACTGCTGGTTCTCTCCCTGGAAGGGCTGCAGTCTGTGACTGTCATGTTTTCTAAAGTAGGAAACGAGATCTAACTCCCTTCCAGAGGGCCCTGGATACTAGACTGTCCGGATTCAAGAGTGTACTGGCCAGCTTCCTTCCCCAGGGGCAAGCACATGACCTCATCAGCAGTTTGGATGGAGGAAAAGCTGCTCCCCTCATGGCTAACTGGAAGCAGAGAGAGAGAAGACAGACAGACAGACAGACAGAGAGAGAGAGAGAGAGAGAGAGAGAGAGAGAGAGATCGAGAGATCAAGGGTGCAGCAGGGAAAGGAGGTCGATTTACACACATAACCTGTATGGACCCCACCTCCCAGCATCAGGTCAACCATAACATCCTCATAACCTGATCAGCTTGCAAAATCCCAATCTCTGAGCTCATGAGGCTTTGGGGGACATCCAGACATAAACTATAATGGATGGTCTTATATAATTGAGCTCAAGTAGTGACAGTGTATACTAAAATCTGGGCAAGTAGCTCAAGTAGTGACAGTGTATACTAAAATCTGGGCATGAAGACAAAAGAGACGATTTTGACACTGAGGAACCCACTGCCCAGTGGGAGAAACACCTGTGTAAACAGGTGCAATTAGTGCTGGTAGTTGTTGCCATGGAAGTCTGAGAGGCTGTGTGGTGGCAGGTGGGTGGGAGGGTGTTGGGGAGCAGGGTGACAGATGATTCATCCTGAGTGGTTTGCCCTGCTCACCCACACTCTCTGAGAGGCATCTCCAGGGTCCTGTTTTGAACATCAGGGCTTTCTCTGTGCAGTAGAAACACCACCTACACACCCCTGCCGCCTTTCAGGGTCTTGATAGTTTTGTCACGTAGAATCTTATTCAACCAGAGACACAGACTCCGATTTCAATTATGTGTTCTGAGAAAGACTCCTTGGATGCAATTCAGGAGAAATGCCAAAAGTGATTTCATAGGCTCCAAACTGTCTTACCCTTCCTCCGACTCCCACACCAAAGTCCCTCCAAGAAGACCTATAAATGTTCGGGGAAACACAGCATCAAGGCAACCGGGAAATATCTGCAGGACACGGGCAGATCTTGTCACCTCTGGGCCACATGATTAAATGAACAGAAAAATGGAAATCAAAGAGGAATCCAGGCCAGCCCACGCGGCCCACGGAGCCTCCCTTTCAGGCTAATGTCCTGAGTTCTGTATTTCCCTAACTTCCCAGGTAATTGTCTTCTGCCATTTCAACAAACTGTTTGCTTAAGCCCTTGCTGTGTGGCATGTCTCACCAGTAGGTGAAATGTTTTGGAGTTGATTCCATAAAGGACGGTTCCAGTTCTTTCCATCTGGTCATGGTCAATTACATCCGAATGAAAACTGCGGAGTGAAATCTGCAGAAGAGCAGCCTCTGCTCACACACGCAGTTTGGCATTTTGTGCTCCAGAACACTTGCACACAAACACTACAGAGGGCAAAATGGGTCCCTTAGTAACTATCGGAAGACTTCAGAGTGGTATTTGGATAGAGGGAAATCGCTTGATTCCAGTATTGACTGTTAGACAACAGGTCTCCATATGGCCTTGCAGGCTGATCCAGGCAGGAAGAAACGTCCTCTCTTGTATTGAGGAACACAAGCTGCTCTGTCCTTGCCCCCCATTTAGGGAGGCTAAATTAGTGAGTGACTTGCAAGAGCTCTGAAACAGGAATGCCTCCAGTTCTGGGCTAAAAAACCCAATGCTTGTGACTGCTTCTCAACGAGATGGTAGCTTAACAAAATTGGACGTTCCAGGAGGAAGAAGAGAGCCACCACTGGCTACCAGTAAACGTGCACTAAATGCGTTTCACTACTCAAAAGGTAATTAGCATGTAAATTGAGTTCTGAAGAGGAGAACACAAATAATCATGTCACTAAGGACCCATCTACAGTGGGGTTTTGAGGCCCGTTTGATGGCAATCCTCTCTAACGAGGTGATAATGGGCTGTGAAGGCCTGGAGGAGCTGTTGGGTAGCAGGGCTTGCAAAGGGAGGGGGCGAGCACATTCCTACAGGCACAGTTGGTCCTGGGATACAGCAATGAGCTATTACCATCACCTGTCATAACTTCTTTCAGAAAGATGTTCCGCTGGAAATAACCCTCACGGAGAAGACATCCAGTCTTGTGTAGTCATTGGTGATTCCCAAGGAATGACCTAGACATTAAGAAACCAGAGCAGACCCAGCCATATAGACCGTGGCTTCAGGAGAATGCACAGCCCACACCTACCCGTAGATGGAGACATCCAACTTTAAACGTCAGACGCAGCCTCATTTCCTATCCCCAGGATTAATTCTAAATACAAGCCAAGGGGAATTGGAAGTTCCTGCCCTCCTTTCTGAATTCATTATTAAATTCTCTTGCTCCAGTGGGTCTGGGGCTCTCATCCTTGAATCTGATAGCTAAATGCCTGCCTCACAGTAGAGAAATGAAACTTGGAAGGATTCAGTCTTCCCCAGATAGAGACCCTGTCTTGTGTTTATCAAGAGATTTGAGTTCTCTGCTTAAACGCCATGGGAAACTCTAAAACCTGACCAATTTGTTTCGAGGTCCAGCTGAGAATAAGTGGTGATGGATCTAATCCCTAAGTACAAACGAGATGGCAATCCAAGCCCAAGAAATGTGCTCAGAGGTGACAGGAAAGGAAGCCAGGAGAGGAGGTGAGCTACTTGGTAAGAGAGCGTAAGTTCTCAGAAATAAGACAAAGAAGAGCCAGGAGTTTGAAAGCGATCCGTGCCAGACACTCATCTTACAAGGCAGCATAATGATGTCATTTTTTAAATCCTGCAAAACATGGTTGAGAAGCAATATGAGTGACAAACCAGCCTGGGGTCCTTGGAGAATGAGATCCTTGGAGTATGAGAGGCCACAGGGCAAGAGGACCGAGTCAGTTTGTTCAAAGTCCTCTTCCAACTGAATTTAATTGGAAGCCATCTCCACGTGGGGCACTGTGTTAGTTACTTTTTACTCATCGCTGAGACAAAATACCTGAAGCCCAAAGTTGGGGAAGGAAAGGTTTATTTCTTACAGTTCTTGGAGGTTTCAGTCCACACTCAGTTGGCTCCAAGGCACGATGGCACGGCGGGGTCACAGTTCATGGCAGCTGCAAACAGCAAGGCAGAAACTGGCAAGAGACACACACCTTCTTCCTGCCATTACGTCACATCCTGGCTCCACCCCTATGTGGCTGTAGCACTGACACCCCAATCCAAGCACTAGACAATGAACCAATCACAAATGCACAATGCAAATGCATGAGGTCTGGGGGCCACAGACATAAACCATGACATGCACTGTGGTTCTGACATTGAAGAGGAGGTTGACCCATTACATGGGTGTTGGTTAGATGCCAGCTGGTAGGTTTGGCCTTTTTTTTTTTACCTTTTTTTTTTTTATCGATACCAGGGATCGAACTCACGACCACCTGCTTACAAGGCAGGTGCTTATGCCACCGAGCTAAATCCCCAACCCTAGATTTGGCCTTTTAAAACCAGGGTATTCTAGTTCTTTCACCCCTGCTGTTCATTCAGAATCATAAAGAGAAATACAGGGTACAACAAAAC
The DNA here is from genome assembly GCF_034190915.1 of Cavia porcellus. Taxonomy (NCBI): domain Eukaryota; kingdom Metazoa; phylum Chordata; class Mammalia; order Rodentia; family Caviidae; genus Cavia; species Cavia porcellus. Next base: position 5,027,689 of record NW_026947506.1, read on the forward strand.
AGATGACAAGAGATGTGCCCTTGTCTATAGGACCAGGCAAGGCCATCTGGGGAAGTGACAGTTAGCAGGTTACCTGGAGAGTGGGGGGGTGGCATCCCATCCCACTCAGATGGCGTGGACTCTGCCAAGGACCTCAGGGGTGAGGCTTCCAAGGAGTCTGGTTCAGTCTGTCCCTGGCCCATGTCCTTGCAGGAGACCTGCCCATAGTTGTGCTGCCCTAGAGATGGCCACGGGGAGGGGACAGGAAGGAAATGGCTGTGCTTAGCTGCAGTGATGCCCAACGTGTTCAGGGAAGAAAGAAATGGAGAATGGGGGAAATGAACAAACGCCCAGAGAGACCTAGTTTCTAGGACCGTGGAAATTAAAGAGGATATGTCACAGTTCTGACGTTTCACCACAGTTTAGCTGACCTCAAGTCACAGCTAGAAAAAATGGCAAACCTCAGACTCAAAGAAAAAATACTTTATATACACATGGAAGAGAGAGAGAAAGTTCCACTTTATTGTATGAATCAGTTGGAACTCACCATATATTTACTCAGTTGTGCATAGCAATTACCAAACAGCTAAATGGTCAAGAATTTCTATAAAGTAAAACACAGCTACCTGATATTTACATTTTAAAAGCTCCTCTTTTAGCACATGGTAATGTAACCCTTGGCATGGAGGTGCCCCATTGACACGGAGGCTTGAGTGACAGGAGGGATCAGCCACTGTATTTTGTTTCCATTGGGATCACATCACCAACCTGTAATTTCTCCATATTAGAAAAGTAGTGCTTGACTTCCAAGTAATAAGCAGTTGGAGGATGACTTCACCCTGTGGCCACGTAACACTAAGCCCTTTAGATACCCTCTGGGGAGAGATCAGAGACGGACCTGCGTGCTGTGCTCACTGGGAGGTAGGACCCTGGGTTCTCTGTGACAAGAATCAAGCTATCTTTCTGCCATGCTTTATGTAGAAGCCCTACCTATCACTTGACTTCACCCCTGAGATCCGGGGGTTCAAGTAGATTGTGGCCTCTGTCCAAGGAGGAGCATTTCCAAGAGTCTTCTGCATGAAAACAGCCTTCCTGAGGGACAGACATGGTATCTATGAAGACTTCAGGACACAATGAACTGCACGTAGAAATCTATTAACTGGAACACAGTTCAAACACACTCTGTTAGGGGAAGTCCTGTCCAGACACAACACTTTGTTCTTGAGAAGTTTCGGGCATGAAAGTTCCGAGATCCAGGTAAAGGCTGGCGATGATTCATGGTCCCAGAATCCCCAGGGAAACTGCGTTCAGGAGAGTGTTGCACCTGCTGCCCAACCCACCAGAAAAAAGGGACAGAGACCGAGAAGCGGGGATCTGGGGCTTGTCACTTTACATTTAAGTCCGGGTGAACAGAGATCAGAACCGAGCATGACCAGTGGCTCGGGCAAAGCTTGGGTCTGCTTCTTGGTGTGTGCTGTTTTCTGTGGGGTCCTGAAGGGGTGTGATTCTAAGGAAGGAGCTGATGACCTTAATACTCGGAGTGTCGACGTGCAGAGCTGGGTTGTATCTGGGGAGGCCCCAGGACACAGCATTGATGGTGAGGAATAGGAAGTTGGCCAGAAAGGTGGGAAAGTTTCCTAGGAGGCAAGAATCACCATCCACCCAGGTTTCAAAGAACCTGAAGGTGTGGGATGGAGGCGCCTGAGCCGCCCTTCCCAGTGGCGAGGCCTAAAGCCTAGAAGGGGTTCGCTTCACTTGGGAAAGGCCTGCTCTTGCCTGGGGCCACCTGGTGAACCCTGTTTTCCTGCCACAAAAGGGCTGGGACAGGAGTGGACACAGGCAGGGCCAGCAATGCCTGGTGATGTGCTTTTTACAGTTACTGAATGTGCTGTCTGTTCACGTTGGAGTTTAGCTCTGTTATCCTCTTACAGGCAGGACAGTCCATTCTCGGGTGAACAAACAGATGCCCACAGAGCTTATGCAACTGCTCTGTGTCCACGCAGTGACTAAGTGGTGCACAGAGGCTGATTGCTTTTCCTCCTGCACGCAGGGCCCCATCAGTCTTCTCTATGGAAAGCCTGCGGGCTTAGTGCTGGCATTCCGTGATGTACCCTGCCCGATGCTGTCTGCAGACTGCACAAAAACCCAGCTGGCTTTGTCAAGTTGACAATGGATGCCACCACGGTCCCGAGGACCGACAGTCCTGGAGGATGAACTGTGGCCTCTTGGCCTGGTGTCCAGGGAGATGCCTGAGTGATTGATCACCCCAGCGGGCCCTGGGATGATCTGGTTCAGAGAGCAAAACTAGAGGTCCTTGGGGAGACATCAGGCCAGAAGCGTGCCCTGCAGGAGACTAGGAGACAGCTCCCTGCACAAAAGAGCCGCACAGTTAAACAGAACCAGAAGATTCAATTAAAATCACGTACAACCCGAATTTCATTTTACGGTTTTATCCTAATCTCCAAAAGGGGCTTAAGATTTCTGTTTCATATTGTACACCGGAAAAGATACTTCCATAGCTTATTTGAGTTCTGTCGCTCGTATTTGCCTTTCAAAAAAAATTCTCATATTCAATTCTGTATCAGGTTATTTTAATTAGTTTTTCTATAAAAATACATTTGCAGGCATATTCTGGCTTAAGATCTAATGGAATCATAGTTTGTAAATGCTCAGTTAAAGATGTAGGTAACTATGATTGTTCCTTCAATGAGTTCTGTGGAAATTTGTTCACGGAAATTAGATTTTTGATGCGGCTTCATTTCCCGGGTGCCACGTTATCATCTCCTCAGCTGCATTTTCAGTGGCTCCTTGGAGCGGATAGAACCTCCATGTTAGATTGTTTGGGGAAAACAGTGTCGTATTGTGAGCAGACTCCAGCCACACTATGCTGCCATTAGAGGAACGGGACAGATTTTCCAAGGTTCAGTGCCATCCTGCCCACACCGACCTTCCAGGAGCTGCGGGCTGGCTGTTCCCTGCCTAGGTGACAATTGATTTGGAAGCCATGCAGGACTGAGGCTTGGAAGCTGGGAGTTGCTGGGGAGGACAGGGCTGGCAGAGGCAGCTTGGAAATTGTCAGTGCCTAATTGCATGGCTGCCAGGTTATCACTATTCACGGGGTGCACGGGATCACATTCATGCACTGACAGCCAATGCTGTAGGGGAATGGCTGGGTAGAGAAGCACCTTCCCGAGACGAGAGTCAGAGCCTCATCAGGATGGGGACAGAAGCAAGTCTCCCTAAGTGTCTCTCCATCTCTCTTTCCCTGCTGGATGCCCCTTCAGTCAACTTATTAGTAATGGTCACAGTGGCCGCAGGGCAATTCGGAGTCTGTAAACCCATCTAAGAGCAGGCCAGGGCCTGCTGAGCTGCAGCAGTGTGCACCACTGAGGGTTGCACTTGTGGCCATTGGCTCTTTGGAGTTAACCTCAAGGCCAGTGACTGTGATCCAAATGCCCCACATGAGCAGGGGAAGGAAGATGCTAGAGCTCAGGCAGCCAGAGGATTGACTTGCATGAGATGATGTAGGAGCCATTGCTGTCCTTGGACCAATCCAATAGCTCATGTGCCCTGAGTTTGTAGAAAGAGGAGGAGGATGAACGCAAAGCAGCCAACCCCAACAGGATCACGGGACAGCACAGATCAGGAGGGAGGACACTGACAAACCTCAGGACCCTGTAGCCATGTCCTAAAGTCTAGGCTGAAAAGTATAACACGGAAGGGAAGGGAGAGGACTTCCACAGCGGGCCAGTCTTTGCTGGGCACTTGGAGCCAACTTATGCCACTACAAAAGTGAGTGGTGAGGAGGCCAGAGCAGAGCTGATCCTGGAGCCTCCAGCAGGGTTGTCCTGGTCCCCCAAAGACTCACAGGTTCTGTGCCGGGGCTGGGTGCGCCACGGGGCACTCAGGGGAAGAGCCTGCAGTTTCCATGCTGGCAAGAGGATGCTAGACAGGGCAGCAAAATAGCTGGAGTGAGACCCGCAGGGCGAGGGACAGGGGCCCAGAGCTGGCCTGGCCACCTGCGCCTGCCTGTGGGCAGGCATGGAGAGATGGCTCTGCACTTTCCCTTCAGGACTGGGATCCTGAGCCAGGTGAGGCAAGCCTCCAGCTCTATGGTGCTACTCTCAGGCAGTCCCGTCACGGGCCAAGCATGGTGGCAGGAGGCACCCCCTACCTAGGCATGTCTTCCAGGGGGGACCTGCTTTGGGCACCTTCGCTGTGCTGTCTGCTGGGCTAGCAGCACGTGTGTGCTCCAGCCTGACCACGTCTGCCTGCTTTCTGGTTCTTTCACAGGAATGGCTCCACGAGATGTATTTGTTATTTCTTATTCATTTCAGAAGCTGTGCCCTTGAGAGTCTAGCTGGTACCAGGGCTCTATGCTTCGGTCTCCTCATTGCAAATTAAGTATAATAAATTTAAAAATTAATTGATTGCTGTTGCAAGAAGAAATTGTCATCTAAACCACTTATCAAGTGACCTCCCTGCCGTGGTTTCTGCAGAGTCAAGACCAGGAAGTTCAGATTGTGCTATTTTCTCTAGATATAAAGCTCTGTTCTGCCTTCTTCACCTTTCTTCCAGCATCTGAGAACTTCGACGTGTGCTGCCCTGCACACCGTGGCCCCAGGAACTGAGGCTGGCCCTGGAGAAAGCTCGCTTCCTGAGATTCCCACACACAGATCTCTGGCCTAGACATCCTTATTTATACCAAAGCACAGTTAATCAGCAGAGGAAGAGCAGGAAACCAGAAGAGAAAGCCTCGGTTATCGTGACAGCAGGAAGGAGTCAAGGCCACTGGAACGCAGATTTGGGTGCTCCAGGGAGGACTACACCCTTGGTATCTCAAGCCAGGAGTGAGGAGCACCGTGGGACATTTGTGCTACTTGCCATCCACAGGGCTACGGCTATTTCAAGGCGAGGAGACCTTGTCAGCAAAAGTTGGAAGTTCATGAGCTCCTGATGTGAAACACACTGAGAGTCACGGACCAGTTGTATTGTTCACGAGACCCCTGAAGCTGTACCAATCTTCTGCTGAGGTATCCTGGGAAAACTACCTTTTCCCAAGGCACTGCCAGTCCCCGGCAGCAGTCACAGTGACAGTCACAGAGAAAGTGTCCCAACACCCATATGATGATCCCAAGGGACAGTGTGGGGTTTAACTGCGTCTCCCAATCCTTACTGAACTGGATGAAGCAGAAGCTTTGCCTCTCTTTTTCTTTCTGGTTTTCTTTTCTTCTTTTTGTCTACTCTTTTCACTGCTTCCCTTCTTTCTCTACTTGCCTTTTTCTTACTAATTACCCTGCAGTTATGAATTCAAAGAGATTTCCCAAAGTCTTGGTAGGCTTTGGAGATACCTAGAGGATTAAGATATCACAGTCATTGCCAATAGTTCCTTATTCAAGAAGCATTAGATCAAAACAACTACAACCCCCCAAAGGTTGATCCCCCACACCTTGGGGTGATTAGGGAAGGCTGTACCCAACACTTACAGTTGTAGGCTAAATCCTGAAGACCTATAACGAGGCTTCTGAGTGGAACGGAATGGGGCGAGAGTGGTGGGAGGGAATGGCGCTAACTTTTACCATGACTTCACTGTGTCTCCCCAAAAGCTGTGTGCTGGAAATGTAATATCCAAATTCATCATTGGTTGCATTTGGAAGTTGGACCTTTGGAAGTAAGTTAGGATTAGATGAGGTTGTTTGTGAAAGACGGGTCTTCAGGTTATGTTAATGGCTTTATGAGAAAGGAGGCCCAGAGCTACTAACACGCATTCTGTGTCTCACTGTGTGATGGTCTTCTTATAATGTAGCAGAAATGCCCACACCCTATTCTCATACTTCCCAGGTCTCTAGACTTTTAACACAAATAAACTCATATTTATAAACTACCCACTTTTATGTATTTTTGTTATAGCAACAGATGATAGACTAAAACAGACTATAATAGGGTGCTGGCAGATGAACAGCAGTGAAGGTAACTATTCCAAAGAAAGCCAAACAGCAATTAGAGCATCTGAGAAGTAACTTTAGAACAATTCCTTCCATGTAGGACGAGGACTCAGGGACCCGCAGGCGTGAGAAGTAAGCACTGTTCTTTAGAGCAGGGGTCCAGAAGTGGATCCTGCAGGGTTTGTGAGCGAGAGACAAACCCTCTCACCCAAACAACCTCATCCAATCCTAATTTACTTCCAAAGGTCCAACCTCCAAATACAACTACTGTATGAATTTGGATATTACATTTCCAAATGTAACCCTGTCACATTGCAGGGGTGTGAACCACAAATATTTTTCACAGATAATCTTCACTATTTTAAACAGGACAGAACAGGAACCTGGACCCTTAAGCCTGTATTTGCGTGCTTGGTTTTGACTTATGAATATTATCCCTCTAAAGAAAGAGGACTCCAGGGACTTCCCCATCCTTACTTCCTCTCTAAACTGATGCATATTCTGAATCCAGAGACAACCACTGGTTTCTGTGTAACTTAAGTAAGATTCAGAAATGTGGTCTGACTGGACAAAAATCAAGACAAATCTAAAAAACAAACAAACAAAAACTAAGAAACACCAAGACCTCAAAATTGAGGAAAGATATTCTCTAAAAATACACAATTACTCTCATGGGCGACATTTCAGAGAATTTGTTCTCTAAACAGTACCTCTGGCAGTGGCTGGGAATGCCTGTGGCTAAATTGTTTTCTAACCCTCATTTGCCATTTTCATTGACTCTAATAAATCACATTCCATTTATCACCATGCTCTAAATTTATGTTTATTCACTCATTTTCTATGTTTTTCAGACCCTGCAGATTTAATAAAATGCTAAATCTGAGTAGGTTGTTGAACAAACTTATGTAGCAGATTGGCATTTATAGTTAAGTGCTATCTTCACTCACATTCAGCTCAGGTCAATCACCACAGACACAGCTTTTCCCTCTGGCTGTGGCATCTGCATGTCAGCCCTCTGGTAGAATTCTCAGCTCTCTGCACCTGCCATCACCAAGGTTACTATGATGCTGAGTGATTCTTGCAGTGTATGTATCAGTCAGCTTTCCACTACTGTGACAACATACCTTAGATTAGTGGCTTTAAAAGAAGAAAGGTTTATTTTGATTTGTAGCTTCAGAAGTTTCTGTCTACAGCTGGCTCAGTTGCTTATAAAGGCCACACCCCCAATAACCTACAGGCCTCCCATGAGGCCTCACCCCCTCAAGGTTCTATCCCCCCATTCTGCCCTCAGTAGCACACCTGCTGGAGACCAAGCCTTCAACACTGGGCCGAGGAAGTCACTTACCCAAACCATGAAGCAGTGTGCTGAGGTTCCCGTGCTCTGCTGGAAACTGTCCTGTAGCAAAATGCAGCTTCTATTTCTCCCTCTGCATGGTTGGACAAAAGAACCAAAATTTCCACACCCACTAAATCAGTGATAAGCATCCAGCAAGGTGATGTTTAGGGAGCCAGAGTCCTGCCCGAGTGTTGCTCATGAGATTCCTCACAGTCAGACACAGAGCTCCATCTCAGTCCTCTGAATCCTTGGAGGGAAAGATAGCTCTCCACACCCAAGTCATGGATCAGTAGAGTCCTTTCCTCATGTCCTATGTGCCTTTCTGCTCCTGGCTGTCTCTCTCACTTTCTTGCTGTCTGCATGTTTGTTCATCTTTTTCACACAAACACACACACACACACACACACACACACACACACACTCACATTCACGTGCACACTCTCCCTTCTGTTCTATTCATTACCATGCCTGCCTCCTTGTTTTCAAAAGAAAGAAAACAATCAAGAACATTTCCACCCAGTAAATCTATCTCCTGAATAGGCTAATATATTTCCCCCAGCACACTGTGTGGGAGGTCAAGTGATAGCAGAGGTTTTCTAGGACTGCTGGAGAGAGAATTTTATATCTCCTATTAGATGCTGAGCTTAGATGCTCAACGAGCAGAGAGGTGCGATCATTAACTTTTTATTTTAAGGATGTAAACCAGAGGAGGTTATTGGTCAGTCTCATCCAGAGGAACAAATGAGAAATATTAGTCAGGCTTCCCAAATGGCCATGAGGTGCGTGACCTTGGACAAGTGATTAAACGTATTCCTCTCGACTTTATCAAATGGGATGACAATCATATTTTCTTTATTGTAAGACCATTATGAAAATTAAATGGAAAACTGCTCCCCGCCCTGGAACACTTCTGGGAATAGAGAGCAAGCACTCCCTGGATGTTTGATGTTAATATTTTTGTTTCTTAGCCTGACAAAAAAGATGTCAAACACACAATCACAAGAAAAATAGTATTCTAACATATGTCTCTAAATTTCCACGGCAGGTTTTCTGTTCCTTTGACAATTCTGTAACATTTCCAAGCATAGTTATGTGTGCCCCAGGGAAAGTAGGGCATTGGGTTGAGATGTAGGGGGAGTGGTCCCCTGTTTCACATTCTACCATACAGATCCAGCACGAAAGGCCCAAAGATCATGTTCCATCTAATGAATCATGCAATCCGTTCTGTGCTTTACTTTTTCACAAATGAAATGTTAATGCTGGAAAGATCATTTACATATGGCCTACTAGTTATTTAAGAAAACAACAATTAAACATGTTGAGATAATTAACAGTGTGCACATGATTAACAATGCTTTTTAGATGCTAGAAATTAATGGCGGAGATGCCAAATAAATGTAATCCCACACTTCAGCTAGCATTTCTTCGTTAATTACATTAATTTGCAAATTTAAAATAACAATCACATTCATTCAAACAAAATGAGTATCTTAAAAGTGGAAACAATCAAGGGGTCTGTGCTTTGAGAGTGGAATGTAATGGATTAACCTTGTATCCCCTCTAGCACTGGAGGACAGAGTAATTAAAGGCGAGAAATAACCTGCACCACTGCGGGCTGTCCATAGTGGACTCATCCAACCCTGTCCTAAGCATAATTTGTTTTCTAGCTAACTCTCCTCCTGGCATCCAATGAAAGGGAACTGTTCTGCAACTGTGATTCTTGCGCCCTTCCCTGGGTCCCAGTCCTGCACTGACCTCACCACACAGTATGAATTCTAAACAAGGCCCAGTCATATGCCTTGGGCCAAATCCTAGCATATGAGCCACCCCATCCACTCAAGGTCACAGCCACTTGGCCCAACCCCTGGGCTGCCCTCAGATCATCCATCATGGTCTATTTCTGAGGGAGTGGCCCAGACATGACTGCAACTCGGTCATCCGTGGACATCTGACCCTCCAGTGTCTGCTGAGCAACCAGCACAGGAAGAAGTCTCCTAGGACACAGCCTGGGCCAGGGTAGATCTGGACAGACCAGTTCTGCTGCTCCCCAGCTGGGTGGTCTTCAACAAGATCTCTAACTTGTAAAATAGGGATAGTATGTTATTAGCTACTTCAAGGAGTTATTTTGGGATTGAAATAAACCCACCCTTGAATGTTAATTTTTTCCCACTCGTTGTGAATGTGATTAAGCTGTATCCAGGCAGCTGCAGCAGGGTTCATTTAACTTGGAAGGGAGGAAGGAGGAAAAGAGATCCAGAGAGGGGAACTGAAGTTCTTCAGTTGATTATTGCGGGGATCTATAGCCCACAACATAAGTCTGACTCTATAGATAGATAAAGGTCAGGCTAGTAAAGAAGAATTTCAAAAGGAAATTGTGGGGAAGTCACTCTGGCACATGATAACTGGGATCTGGCTTTGATTCTGAGTATTGTCACTGAAATGGGATATGATAGATATGGTGATTAAAGGTAGAGAGGGTTTGGGACCCTGGGGTGGGCCTGGGGGGCCAGTGAAGCATGCTAGGGGTGTCAGGGCGGGTCATGGAAGTCTGGTCCCTTGCCCCTTCCTCTCTGACACTGTTTCTCGCTCAGCTTCATGGCCACCATGAGCTACGCAGTGTTTCCACCACGCCCATCCATCATGGTGTTTCCATCTTGGAGCTGGCTGACCATGGCCTGAACCCTCTTAAAACCTGAGTCAAATTAAAGTCCTCCTTCTGTAAACTGTGGACTAGGGGTACTGTGTCCAGTGCAGGAAAGCTGTCCGACCCAAGAGAGAAGTGGATCAGCATCAACTGATCATCCGTGTGGGTTTAAACCTGTGGTATTCCACTCACAGCTCTGATTTGAGCTCATATCTATCTTCTGTGTTTTCAGAATGCTAGAGGTCAGGCCTAGGGCTCCCTGCCTAGACTCTCCCCCAATCCCCACCCCACTGTGCCCGTGTGAGTCCCAAGAGGTGGACTCCTTGGTGGCTGGTTGTCAGCATTCTTCACATGTTCTTGGGATCCCTTGTGTCACAAGGCTCTAGAGAGTGCTGTCAGGCTGAGAGAGGACCATGGTGACCCTGAGTGGACCTCCCTGTGCTGCAGCCCCAGACTCACAGTAGTGCCCGTCACTTCCTTCCCAAAGCCCACCTCTTTGTCACGAACAGAGCTGAGCTTGGGGTTGTTGGCTGCAGTCAGATACGTCTGGCTCCATTTTCAAAATTCTCCTTCTGACCTTGCACAAAATATGCTAACTTGAGCTTCTGTGTACAAAATAAGTTTTTTTAGCCAAAACTGGATCTGAAAAAGAAGCAAAATTTCAAGTATTTTGTCATTTGTAGGCTCTCACTGCATTTCTTCCCTGTGCCTGTCTCAGACCTCCTTACACCCCATCATCTCCACAGCCTCAAACCTTCTTATAGGTTACTCAGACTTGTCCCAATAATTACCCCCTCCACAAACTGTCCCCGACTGCATTCCTCCCACCAAACACGGCTTCGTCCAGAAGCTTCCATTGTCACCATCACCCTGAGCACTGACTCTCTTCATGTGTGGGGAGCCCACGGTGTGTCACATCCCTCCAGGCACACACTACATCTTGATCTTCATGCTCTCATGCTGTGCTCATCTGTTCATGCCCAGAACTAAATTTAGCTGGACTCATTACCCAGTCAAGATGTTGGGGACTCATGGAATCCAAGCTGCTTTGATAATTCAGGAAAGAAACACTTGTTTGATAAATCCCAGTACATCTTCGTTAGCATGGGCCCTGATAAAACTCTTGGTGTGTCCCATCTACACTTCCTTGAGAGGACTGAGGTCCACCGAGAGCAGGCAGTTTCCCCGGACTCAGTTTACCATGCTCATCTGCAGCCCCGGACAGAGGGAGGAAGGCCAGCCACTGGTGCCCCAGGGTGTGATCAATGCAGAGCCCGTCAGAGCCTGGTCATTCACTGCCACTTCTTGGATCCCATCACAATTCAGTCGGAAGTGAATTTTCCTCTGAAATTTCTGCTCCTTTGCCATTTTGCTGTATATGGAATGGCGCTTCTCAAACCTCTAGGTTTGAGCCTAGGGATCCCCTGGGGACACTGATTCGGCAAATCTAAGGCTGGCCCTGTGGTTCAGAGTCCAGCAGGCTCCCAGGTAAGCCCTGCCCTGCTGGTCATCCTTAGCTTCTACCACACTGCACGATACCTGGTTGGTCTTTTGAAGTGCCTGTTCCAGGTCCTTCCCCAGACTATTTAAGCCAAAACACACATGAGCCCCAGGCTTTGGATTTTATAAAATCTCCTCTTGGCTTCTGATGGGCAGCCAAGGTTGAGGACTATTTTTCTCAAAGTTCATGTTTGACAAGTGCTCTCACAAACTAGTTTCAAACTGTGGCCACTAAAAGAGAAATTTGACAAAAATGAAAATTTTGGTGACTGGGTCCATAAATTGTTGTCTATGCAATGAATGATATACTACTCAGCAATACAAAGCAATAAAGTACAGTGTTATAACACAGACAGACCTCAGGAGAGTGAACTGTATGGAAAAAGGCAAATGCAAGAGACAAGAAGGATGAGTTTATGGGCAGAAAACACATTAATGTCTGCCTAGGCCTTGGTGCAGAATCTGGACTCTGAGCACACGTTATCCTTGTGGGGCGGTGGTACTCCTCCAGAACTAGACTATGCTAATAGTTTGCACATGTAGGTAAAGTTTCCACTGAATTGCATGTTTTAAATCCTTGACCTTTGCAGTTCTAAAGTATATCTCAGGAAAACTATTACAGTATGCAAAGTATATGCCAGTGGAAAATGCAAGTTCTCTGGCTTCTTCTAGACCTGTTAAGTCTATAGTAGGATCCAGAACTGTTTGTTTATGCAGCTCTTCAGGAATCTCTGAGCGGCACCGACACTGTGGAACCCCTGGCCTGGGCAGGAAGATCTTGAGAGGTGCCTGCAGCTGAGGCAGTGGTTTGGGAGAAGTTTTAGGGTACAAACAGAAGAAAACTCCTCTGAGAAACTGTCAGATGAGAACAAAACAGCACTCCGCACTGTGGCATGAGAGGTCTTAGAAGGTAACCGCAGGAAAGCTTACATTCCTCACCTGAATCATCACTCTTGATGGTTGGATGAACTTGGGGAGGCTATTTCCCTTTCCTTAGGCTGTGCAGCCTCTTTCATAATGGAAATTTAAAAAGTATGTGTTTCTGGTCTGTGGTACAGATAGAATCAGAAGTCAGACCCGAAAGCTTTCAACAGTAATAAATCTATACTATGCCCTTATACAATATACATTGTGAGCAGTAATTGTGGGCCTTTTTTTTCCCTTCATATGAACTGCTATAATTCAGTCTCTTCTGAAATTTTCTGTTGCACTGGGGACTCTTCATGCTGCTATATTTAGAAAATTTTTATCCCAGCAAATGCATATTTTTCTGGATCTTTCTTTGCCTTCAGGTATTATTTAAGACTGCTTATTTTTCAAGCCATTCATATCTGCTACATTTAAAAAAGCTTTAGGACAAGGCCTTGGATTCAGTTTCTTCCTCTTCATTATAGCAAGAGCAGAAATGGTATGTTTACTGGAGAAATTGCTACCCCTGAAAGAGCTCTGGGCCTTATCTTGGGTGCGGGAAATTGCTCTCTGTAGACCTTCAGCTAGTGAGTCGGAAGAGAACACACACGGGTTCCCTAAATCCAGCAAAGGATGTGCTAGGAGAACTAGCCTCCCACGCAAAGAGGCAACACAAAGCAAATAGAATCAGCCTTCAGTAGAATATATTGTAGGGTGTTATAGAGCACTCTATAGCAATTGAAGCTCAAGTCAAGATGTAATCAACTAATCATTCGTAATCATTTGTAATTCTGATGTGAATCAAGCTAATTTTCAGGCAAAGAGCCCATCACATGGTCCCACTGAATTGCAGGCATGGGTTTTGTGAAGAATAACACTTGGATCCAAGGACCAGCCTTGGAGCTACACCACGGAGCAGCGGGACACAAAACCATTCTAAATCCTCAGACCTCTTGTGCCTCTTTCCACCTTATGCAGCCTGCAAAAAAAATAGAGCTGTGTTCTTCTCTGCTGACCTTTCATGTGCTCAAAAAGCATTCTCTTCAATAGGCTGTCTTCCAGTGCTCAGTTAACATACCATGATCCAAACAGAAGACTCCATCTCAGCCGATATAATTTATTTGCCATCTCTGTCCCATTCTAAGGTTCTCTAAGGAAGTGTCCAGAGCCCATCACTGATATGTTCTGCACAGAGAATGCTGCACTTTGTAGCATAGCACCATGCATTTAACAAGTTCCATAGACAGATGATGTGGACCCTGCTCCTGGGAGGTGAGCATGATTGGCTGAAACTTACCCAGAAACACATGAGAGAAACCATGCGCCAACTCATGAATTTCAAATGCTTGAGTCCATGCTCTGCATTTGGTCCGTCTTTAATTCCTTCCATACTTGTACCTAGAAACAGGTAATGAGTTTGGAATGCGGGGATCTGACCTCTGCTTCGTCCTCTAGTTTCTGGGTTTTCTGGAATGCAGAGGTTTATGACACTTGTATGTTCGTGCAGCAACAAGACAGGATGTCAGGAGGACAGGTTTATGCTCCTTGCTTGATGTTTTCCCAGGCGGCCCTGATTGTGTGAGCCAAATCCATCTCTTCGGAAACCTCTGAGTCCAGTTCTGCCAGTAAGCTCTTTAAACAGCTTGCTCATCCTGCCTATAACAGTAAAAATCCCTCATACAACAAGCAAGGAATTGCCTGAAATTCCAATTAAGCCAAGTCTTACCCAAGCCCTTTCCATTATCTCAGTAAGCTGCTTTCTGCCTTAAAAGGCTCCTCTTAATTAATTCTCCTTGCTGGTCTGTGGATATGCAATGCTTTATTATGACCTGCAAATTAAAAAAAAAAAAAATCAAGCTTAGATGAGCAGTACCGTGAGCTTGTGCAGCAGATCAGAATAGCATCACATCACCCCGCTGCTGGTCACAGCTGTTTCTTACATCAAAACAGAAAGCACCTTTCTACAGAGGGCTGGAGGACTTTGTAGAGGGTTTGTTGACATCTGTGGTGTGAATCATGGTGTTGGTTGAGATGCTGCTGTTGTAACTGGATCACAGTCTGTTCTAGATGGCGGAAGTAGGTGCAGAAGGAGGAGACTCTGACCTACACTTCTAGACAAGCGGGCTTACTGTGACAGATCACAGGGTGGCAGGAAGTTCTTCGTGGCAGAGACAGGTTGCTGGACCCCACATCTGACCATCAGATACCTTCCTGCCCAGGGCTCCCTGACGCAGGACCCACCCTACAGTTGACTTGATCTCTGAGTCTGTTCTGCTCTCCTCAAGTTTTAGAGGCCTGATCACTCACCAACACAGTCCACAACAGAGACCTGGAGGCACTGGACCCCCTGCCCAGTTACCAGCTCGCTCAGCACCAAGGCAGGGTGAGGGGATGGGATTACACTGACCGGACCCCAGCACCTGACCTGACTCCCTGTGGACTGTGGGCTTCTCTGATATTGTCATGTCTGTTTCTTTCCTCACTGCTGAGTTTATCTGAATGCAGCTTTATTTTTGTTGCTTTGTGGTTGTCTGTCATCCTTAGCTTTTCCCCAGGATCAGCTACAAATCCCTGAAAAAAAACCCTGATGTGTGGCAGTGTTTCTCCTGCACGTGGTGGTGGCTCCAGCCATGGAGGACCCCAGACCTTCATTGCCCATGTGAGAGCCCAAAATCCTCTGATGTACACGCTTTCTTTGGGCAGACAAGGCAAGCGAGGCAGTCCCTGGGTTTGGAGAAACAGAATCCTTGGGGACCAGGATTTTGTCAGTAGTGCCAATAGTGTCAAAAAATGATGCTCACAGAGCCAGGGATATAGCTTAGCAGCACAAGTGCCTGCCTGGCAAGTGCAAGGTCATGAGTTCGATCCTTAGCACCCAAAAGAAAAAAATTGATGGTCACACTGTAGGCGCCGAGCAGAGTTTCGATTCAGTCTGACTGTATGCTTAGCCCTTAGAAAGGCTGGGATAAAGCTTTAATTTAAAAACGAGTGCTATCATTAAATAAACCCCAAGCATCCATGGTTTCTCTGTGGCTCAGGGCTCTGGGCTGTGAGAGGCAGGATCTTACTATAGTGTTTTTCTGTCACCACACATGACAAGCCGTCCCCCGAGTGCAGGACTGAGATTGGCTGGAGTCACATCTATTTCTCCTGAGTGTGCAGAGTGACAGCCTTGTTTGTGATGAAGAAGACGCTCTGAAGATATTTCTAATTGCTTTCATCAAACCCTGCAAAACAAAACCAGTGTGGCAGATAAGGTGAGGTGTTTTCTGGGAATCTACTGCCTCCCAGGAGTGCGCCTGATTTATGGCTTCCTATGGCTGAATCCGAGGGTTCTACCACGGCTTCTCTAAGGCTGTTTCTGTACCCCCATCCCCGCTGATATCTGGCTTGAGTGTGAGTGTGCGTCTTTCCCCACAGGGAATATTCCCGCACCTTCTCACGCACCTCCCCGCCACCCACACGCAGCACTTCGAGAATTTCCCTAAAATGCACAACTGGCCATGTCAGCCTCCTAATGGAGATGCCACTGTCACCCCCCATCTCCTCTTCTTCAGGATGAAGACTTCAAGTCCTTGTCACGGAGCTGCAGAGGGCCATCAGATGATGTTTGACATAGACCATAGCTGACCCCAGCGCCCAGCTACTCCCAGTGCTGGTCTTCCGCGTTCTGTCTCCTCCTCCGGTCTCCGTCATATTGACTTCCTGTGCATCTGTGGTTTCTGAGTCTTAGAACATTCTCAGGGACTTTGCCCAGTGCTCTGCTTCTCCTGAGAGCTGCTTTGGGTTAGGACATGTTCGAGACACTGAAATCAGAGCTCACCACTCTCACGGAGGTCGCCTGTGCACGCCAACTTCATGTAGGGCAGCCAGAGAGACTCCCTGCTCTCAGACACCAGCAGAAGGCAGGGAAAAAGAGTGTTCCTGAGCCCCGATGAGCTCTCTCTCATCAGGAGATGAGCAACCCAGGGCCTTCTCGGGCAGAAGCTGAGCGAGCAGAAATCAGGAATAGCCAAGATCAAGGAGCCCACGTGGCTGGAGGAGAGAGCTGGGCAGCGAGTGGGCTGGGGTCAAGACAGAGAGGGAGACCTGAAGAGTCACATGGCCAACGAAGAAGACTCAGTGTTGCCCCAGTGATGAAAAGCAATTGGGGTATCTTACAGAGAAGTGACCAGACTAGACCTGGGTTTTCAGAAGCACTTTGTAGGCTGCTACCTGAAAAGCAAATGGACTGAAAAGGGCTGGGCAAGAGGGCGGCAGCTGGGAGATGGGCAGCGTGGTCACCCTGGGGGTGGTGAGTGACTGGATGCCGTGCACACCTGGAAGGCAGAGGTAACCGATGTTGCTGGGAGGCCAGGAAGAACGGCTCCAAAGCTCCTGTCTGGACACCTGCAGTCATGGGAAGACGGCGAATATGCTGTGACAGCGAGGGAGGGAATCAGACATCTGCCCGCGGTGCGGTGCTACTGAAGGCTCAGGTCTCTTCTTACACGCTCCCCTCCTTCACCACCTCTCCACAAGGTTGGGGAGCCAGATCTGGGTTCCTGAGGTTTCCTCCCCCGGGTCCTGACTGCAACCCAGACACAGAGCTCATCAAAGTCAGCTTTCATCACCAATGACGGTGGCCCCTGTGTGACCACCTTCAGGTCAGGGCTGCAGTCAGCACTGCCCTCCTGATAGTACTGGTCTATCTGTCCTTTAAAACTGGCCTTCAGATCCAGCAGTGGTGGCACAGGCCTGGACTCCCAGAACTCTGAGGTCAACGAGACCTTGAGTTCAAACCCAGGCTTGACCACTCAGTGAGCTTCTGTCCAAAAAAAAAAAACCAAATGGTGAGGGTCTAGAGATGCAGCTCAGAGGGAAGCCCTTGGGGTTCATTTCTAGCACTGCAGACACGAAAAGCGAGAGAAGCCTGACACTCTAGGAACAAAAGTGAATAGGACGTTGCAAAGCAAATCCCAGCCTCACCTCTTGCTCTAGAATCTTTGTTCCTTTTCCTGTTGTCACGACTATTATCACAGACGATCACATTTTATGCACATTCTTGCCTGATGTCAACCAGGCCACCTCCTCACAGTGGGCGCTGCCCTGTGTCTGAGCCAGCCTGGCCGCCCTTGTCCACACTCCACGGTCCTTTCTCACAGCCCTGGGGTGGGATGTGCACAGCACCCCCGTTAGGACACAGCATGCACTGCAGCAGTGGCCAAGCTGTCTCCCTCACATCCTGCCCCGCAGCCACCATCGCTGGCTTTCAGTTCTCGCTACACACCTAACCCAAGGCTGGACACCGACCCTTTCCTTGGACTTGAACCCTGACCTCCTCCTACATCTTCCACAGTTGGTGAGCAGTCTCATCTTCCATGTACCATTTCTAGCACTGTCTCCTCACCCCGACCCCAACTACCTCCTCTGAAGGACAGCCCAGGTCCCTGCAGCCATGGTGATTACTTTACAGTTTATCAGACCACTTGTTTACTGGTCACCTCCTCAGGGAAGTAAGCTCACTGGGACAAGGAATGTGTTTGTCTTCCCAAAGCTGCATCATCATCCTCCATGTGGCCTGGCCTCTAATAATCCACTGAACTCAAGGGCCAGTGGAGAACTGTGAGCCAGGTCGCACTAGAAAGGTCAAGAGCACTTAAAAACTGGAAAGTCCCCTATGTGTCTCAATAAATCACTGATAATAGTTGCAGGCAAGTCTTTCTGAAATTTTTCTTAATATGTCTTTCTGACAATGATGAAAGCATTCTTAATAAGATGTTGATTTTTAAAATATAACATCAATTTGTAATCTTCACCCCACAACGCAAGTACACCATTAAGCATATATTCCTGTTAAGGCACACACTGTATTCCATGCATTGTGTATAAGACATGACAGGTGATGGTAGGAGTGTCCTGTGTCATAGGACATCTACGTCGCATAATTTTAAGCCTCTTCTTGACTGGTTCATCTCTCCTCCTTCAATTATGAAGGTTTTATGCAATGTTTCAAAGAACAGACTTTTAAAAATGTACTCAAATGCTCGACTAAAATTAGCACATATACTTGTAAGTGCATCAGCTGAATTATTTTGCATTTGTCTTATTAATCACAGCGTATTTGTAAACATTTTTTAAATTTAAGATTAAAGGCAGATTCATTGCTGGCCTTGCCTGTTGCCTTCTGCTCTACTTAATTCTGGGATTAATTTATGGTGTTTCTTCCTATAAAACTTTCTAGGTTTATGTCATTCAGACACATAATGGTGTTCTTCTTCGGTTCTTTCTCTGATGCTGCTTTTTTTCTTTCATGGCCTGCTATTTAACATGTATTTCCCATTGTTAAACTTTTTCATGCTTTTATTTGTGACTTAACTATATCCCACCACAGAATTTCTGGGAACACTATGGAGTGAGGCTCGAGATTATGCTGTTTCTTTAGTGGTGTATCAGCTGTTAATTTTAAGAATAAGCAAGCTTCTTCATCAATGATTTTAAAATCATTATAAACATCATTTAGTAACTCATCGACAGTTTTTAATTTCCCATCTGTTGCTTGTTATTTTATTTTTCTGTATCAGTTACTATATTTAATGTTCTCAGCTTTTTAAAGTCATTTTTATAATACTTTCTTAAACTCAGTTTTATGATAGCTTCATAGTTGAGTGTTCTTTATTTTATTATTAAATACCATTGGATACAATTCTTTCAAGGAATGATTCAATTTGAATACTTATTTTTCAGGAAGTTTTTTTTAACAACATGTACCATTTTCCACCACAGTTAATATTCTATTTCTGCAAGCTCTGTGAAGGAGCTTTGGTGATATATTTTCTGGAAAAGTCGTTCCTTGGTGACTGATACATTCTCCCACTTGGGACACTATCTGGAGTTCTGTTTCTGTCTTCATATGTCTGCATACTTCACATGCATAACAGTTTTCTTTATGTCATTTTTAGTATTAAATAAGATATTTATATTATTGCTTTTCTTAAAAATTGTGTCTTCTTTCTCAATTTTATTGAATCTTATTCTAATTAACTTTTGCTTTTATTTTCCACCAACTTTCTAGGTAGTCTTATTGATCACTGCTCCTAACACAGAGAGTTACATTTATTAGGTTTTTCAAAGTTAATTTTAAAAGTAAAAAAAAAAGAATAATTTAGTAAGTGTATGCATTCTTGAGCATATCTTTGTGTGAGATAATCTGTAAGCTACAGTCATAGCTTAATACTAAGTATTATTTTAAAATTTTTTAACAGTGACTTTTCTTTAATATTGCTACAATCAAAATTAATACTTTAAATCTAAACATATGAAGCGTTTTGATTTATTTTCTATTACTTGGTTTAAAATATTTCAATTATTTTATAATTGTAATTATTTAATGGATATTTTATACATGGATATTATTAGGTATTAGATATTTGATTTATTTACAAAACAATTAATCTTTTGAGAATTGCAGAATGTCTAATCTTGGATTTAGTGACATTCTCTGCTTTTTAATATTGGTCATGATCCATCTCTATAAACATTTCCCAGGCATCATAAATACATTTTGATGTATGTGTACTAGTGATGGACTAGCTAATTAAGTGGTGTGTGTAACTTTTTTTTAGATTGCTGTTTCCTCAATATGTCAAACACTGAAACTTGAGCTTTGGGATACTCTCTGTAATTATCAATTACCTCTTGTGTGGATTCTGTGTTTTAATCAGTGACTTATTATTCAGTTCATATACTTTCTGTCTTAACTGTAGATTAACGTTTTTAAAGTAGAGACTGCACACTCAGCTCGTTGGTAGAGTATGTGGTAAGCAAACCCGAGGCCTTGATCCACTCAGCAGAAAGAAAGAAAGAAAGAAACAAACAAAGAAGAACGAGTGCAGTGTATTTTATCTCACCTTCTGTCTCTGTGTCATTCATTTCTCTGTTTCTGGTTTCTGCATTTTCATTTGTCTGATCTAATGTCTGCTGTTTATGTCTGAGCCTTGTTTGCAAGTAATTTATTTTCCACTTTGCATTTGTGTTTTGACCTTATGTGAGGCATCAAACTTAATAATTTGCTCTACTTTTATAGCTGAAATCTTTAGGCTGAATTTGGTTCTCTCTCTCTATCTCTCTCTCTCAACTTGAAAGTTGTAGCTTTTGCAGGGAAATTAAAAATCCCACTGAGGCATGCGATTCAATTAAACAAAAATCAATTCTACCCAGGCGGTGGGTGAATGCCACGAAATGACCAGGAACCTGAGAAATGACCAGATTCTTTCCTCCACAAGCTCCTCTATCATTCTCACAGGACTACAAATGTGCCTTGCAGTTCAAAGGGGCAGCGATCACCATGATCAACCTGTCTGATTTACAATTCTTCTTCCCCTTCCACTCCATCTCAGGTGCCAGGGGATGTGGGCTCATTCGGATTTTAAACTGCTATTTAAAAAACTTAAATCCATACAAAAATTTTGAAGTTTTCAAATAGCACAATAGCCATCTGCAAACTTTATATAGATGGCCAAATGGGAGTGTTTTCTACATTTCTGCTGTGTGTGTGTGCACATTCATTGAATCACTTGACCATAAGTGATAATTGTAATAATCCTCCATGCCTAAACACTTCAGCACTAGTTTTTCAAGAACAAAGTTGTCCTTATACATAGCCATGGCACAATGATCAAGTAGTGGAAATTTAATATTAGGTAGATTTATTACTTGACACACAGCCTATATTTGAATATGGCTAATCATGCCAATAATGTCCATCAGAGGAAAACACATCTGTCATTTTCTGGGACTGCCTCAGCTAGATGACCCACACTATCATCATCCTATGGTGGAAAATTCGAGAATATTCTTCTAGTACAAAGCCCAGAGAAAAGCACCTCCTCTCTGCAGTGGTGCCCTACTGGGAATGCAGAATGTACACCCAGTTGGGAGAAAGAAGCAGGCAAACCCAAGGTGAAAGAAATTCTACAAAATAACTGGCCGAGGCTCTTCAAAAATACCAGTGTCAAGAAACACACAGAAAGGCTGGAGAACGAATCCTGATCCAGGAGAATCAAAGGCCCCGATGGTTGAGTGTAAAGCATCCGTCCCGGATGGGGCTGGCGTGAAACCGTTCAAAAGCAGAGGCTGGCAAACCCTTCCCACCCCGAGCCAGAGAGTAAGCATTTCCGGCATTACGGGCCATATGGTCTCTCCTGCGGTCTCCCCACCCCGCGGCTCTGGTGTGGAAGCTGCCCCAGACAACATGTAGACGAATGGCCACGGTTTTGTTCCAATGCAACTTTGCTCGTGCGAGCAGATGCTGAGTGGGGCGATGTCTGCCGACCCTTGGTCTAAAGGCTCGACCAGGACGACTGACAGGGTGAGGATGCGGACGGAGGGTAATGTTTTTATGTTCCTCGGTGTCAAATTTTCTAATGTTGACTACTGTGGGATGATTCCATGTCATTGTTAGCAGATCATACACACAGATATGGAAGTCAGAGGTACACAAACATAGACAGGTAGCTAGATAGAAGATAGAGAGAGAGATTATTTTAATAATAGCTTTAATTCATATATTTGCTTTTGCAAACTTTAATCTAGGGCTGTGCCCTCCTTGTAGGGCCTGTTTCTCCTCTTACCTTCCTCTCCCATGACTTTGACATTTTTCAAGAGTCAAGCTGAGTATTATGGAACATCCTTCACTCTGCCCTGGTTCCATCAGATCCAGGCTACACACTTCCTAGGACTGCAGTTGAAACCTTCTGTCCCACACAGGGCAGCCACCAGAAGGCACTTAGTGCCCGTTTATTCCACTGTCCGTGGGGTTGATACCCCTCCCTTTGCTAACTGTAAGCTTTCCAGATTCCTGACTTTGAGGGAAACCAGGTCTACCATCCCTAAGTTACTCCAGCAGCCTCCACGGTGGAATCTGATGTCTCCCTCCGCCCATAGGAGGCGCCCTCCTTAGCATGTTACCATTTACAGAAAGCAGCCCTCTGCGTTGCCCTGGTAACCTTTACACCCAGCAGGTCCTGGTGAAACCTCGTCTTAAGCATCAGCATTTTGTTTCTGCCATGGTGAAAGCTCCTTCTGCTATGTTCATACAAAGAGTGCAACACACAGACTATTAAGCCTCCTAATCATGGGGGTGGGCCCCTTGCAGAGACCCAATGTGTTTGAGAACACACTCCTCTATTAAAAGTTTATTGTGCAAATACCAAATAACTACCTCCACTGGGCGTGAGTGGCTTTGATTCATGGGCCTTTCAGAGCTTCTGTGATTTGCATTACTATAGCAGGAAGGTTTTATTAAAAGTTGTACATTATTATAACCTAGATTTTAAGAAATGAATATGAGGTTTATGATATTGATGTACCAGCTCCACAGCTAATTAAGCCTTCAGAAAAATCACAAATACCAAGTTGAAGGTTTTGGATATTTCGAATGAACTTTAGGAGTAAAAAAGGCACAGATTTAGTGGCAACCAAAATGATGTCTTTTTGTTGTAGCTGCACATTCTCAGAAACACTGACCAGGGGGCCAGGACCCCAGGGAATTTCACCTGGGCAGATATCCACGGGCACACATTACAGTAGATTTACCTTAGCAACTGACATCACAGCATAATGATAAGCATCTGATGGGTTATGTGGGGAATGAAAAAATGAATGGCAAAATGTCCTATAAACTAACATGTCCATGGCATTGGTAACATAGGCACATCCTTCAGGAGGACAGGGGCAAGAAGCCATGCCCGCCTCAGATGGAAAATGCCAGGCACCTCATAAAGCCAGAAGATTAAAAGAATCCTCAAGCTTGACACACCAGAGCTGAAAAAGGAAATCATTTGGGCTTCCTTCAGCTTGATGGATGGGGCCATGTTGTACATTTTGGCTTTGAAAACAAATATACCCAGAAGAAAGACAGGAAAGTAACTGTTGAAAGACAGCAAACTCAGAAGTCACCGTCTTCCCAATTATCTCTGGGAGAGATAAAGATTTATTGAAGGATTTTGCTCGGGATGATCAATGGTTCCCTGTCCAGGGCCAGGTACCCAGCAGAAAATTTTCATTTTATATGGTGAGTGAAGAACATCTATTTATCTCTCTTTTTGGAGGTTACGCTTGACGGAGGTGCGCAGAGTGAGCAAACCCAGCTTGGTCTCTATCATCACTATCTTCAGAGAAAGGGATTCCACAAATTCACCTTAGGAAACTACGCACGGGTGCCTTTGCCTCCCAAGAGAGTCTTGATGGTCACTTCCGGCAGAGTTGAGTTGTAGAACAGATCTGGGCAGCAGTGACTGGAGGTGGGGGGGCTGGGTAAAAATCAGAGCAGGAAGGAGGAGAACCCCAAGACACCGTCCAGAGCTTCTCCAGCGAGGGCCAGGCGACGGGGGGTTTAAGCCGGAGCTGAGTGGCGAGACAGGAGGAGGAGGAGCAGGTGTGGTTATTGATCTGGCTTTCATCGGCCACTGAGTGGCCTGTGTCTCAAGCGCTCTGCTCACTCCCAGAATGCCCAGTCCACAGCCTGCAGCCCCTTGGGCCCAAGCCAAGTTCGAGCGATGGTCCTCGCTCGGAGTCTGAGACAAGGCAAGAACATCTGACAGGAGCGCAGTGCTGGGAAATGCAAACGGCTCGCAGCCCAGTTCCTGCTGGTGGCGGGAGACACGCCTGCTTCCCCAGAGGCCCTGCCCCGTCCTTCTTCCTGTCCACCCACCCGCCTTGACCGTCTGTCCTTCAGAAACCCCACACCAGGCCGGCGAAAGTGCCCCAGGAGCCGCAGCCCTTCCCCATGTACGGGATCTGCTAACCGATTTTCCACCTGAGTTAAGGAGACCAAGTGAGGTGAAAAAATCTGACCTTGATTCCCAGTGAGCCTGTAAGCGAGTCTACATTTAGAACAGAGCTCACCTCTCTCCTCCCTGGCTGCTCCAGCATCCATGGGTCCCCAAGCCTCCCAGCTGTATTCCGACCTGGTCTAGACTAATGACCACCTATAAGCACCACATGGACACCTGCCAGCCTGGCCCAGCCAGCAGGACACACTGCGAGTCCGTCCCCCTCCTCAGCCAGCCGCATCCCTCCGTCCACCAAGCAATCAATTAGCTTCTCTAGATTACGAAAAAGCAAATTTTCCAAAGGGCCCGTTGTTCCCCAATCAGCCCTTTGGCACTGCTGTCGCTGAGGACCATCTGACGGCTGTTTCAGAAGGGAAGCAGCAAGGGCGGGCAGGCCCAAGAGCCTGCAGAGACATTTTCTTATGCACTGCTTGAGACAGAGTATTTTCTAGCCTCTTCTTCCGTTCTTTGTTAAACATTCAATTCTTTCTGAAAAGCAGCGAAACTGTCCATAATCTGATGCATTTAAATAGTTTCCCATTACTAATGAAACCAGCTTTTAGAACTACCATTCAATTTGGTGGTTTTAATTATGGACTTTTTTTTGCAGCAAATGTGGTCAGACTTCCCAAGATACCCTAGACTGTGGCTTTTTATTTTATTCTAGGAGGAAAACAAAACCCTGCTCTCGGTTCCCCAGAGCACTGGCTTATCCTGTGGTGATCAGGAACACGGGATTGGTGAAGGACATGGAAACTTTAGGCAGCAGGAGACCTTGCCTTGAGGGGTTCAAAGACACAGATCCAGAAATGGCTGTGGACAAGGAGACCCTGGGCACAGCACACAGCACAGTGGGGCGAGTCCGCGTTCTGTGGGAGGCAGGGTGGAGAATGAGTCCCAGCCCCCTGGAGCCTGGAAGCCACAGGAAGCCACATGCAGAGGTGGCCGTGTTGAGGACTTATGTTAAAATGCCCTCCTATCTAATTCTGAGTGATGATATTAGCAAGAATGGGTAGCAGGCAGTGTGTGAGGGACCTTCAACTTTCGCTGGCACAGACCAGACTGCCTCGCATGGAAATTCACAATTCACTAGGCAGAGTTTATCATAGCAGGATGGAAGGTTCTAGCTTTCCATGTGAATACTGTACCTCCAGGTAAGGCAAGAGACGCAAAGCACTGAGCCCAGTGCCTTCTGTAGAGCAGAGGCTTGTAAGTGTTTCTTACACAAGCAAAACAAAGAATGGGTAAAGAGATGTGAGTTTATTTCATTTCCACATTCTGATTCCAGTAAATTCTGTGACTTGGTGACCAGGGGAGAATCTTACGAGATCTTGCTAATCTTGCCAACCACTCTACATCTGAGACATCTGAAATATTAGCCCAAGCTCAGCAAGTGCCCACTTACAACTAGTAGGAAAAGATAAGATACAATAACCAGTGCTGGTCCAGAGTGCACTGTCTGCTTCATGTTATTCCCAACGCACATATTTCATCTTTACAGCAACCAGTAATATAGATGCGATTGTCAGTTCTACTAACAGATGAGGAAACTTAAACCCAGACAGACACCTACCTGTCTTGCTCAAAGACACCTTACTAGAAAAGGCAGATCCAGGATTTGAATTCAGGCAGCTTGGCCTTGGGCCCAAATCCGTAACTTTGGTGTTATTACCTCTCCAGCAGGATGAGCTTCTGTGGATGACCCTCACAGGAGGAACCGTAGTCCAGCACCACAGCCTGACAGAGGCTGGTCTCGAGGAAGAATGTGAACTAGGGATCACAGGTAAGCAATGAAGGCATTCACATCTGAGGAAGGCACCTCGGGGCTCAAGGCAGTCCATCAGTTTGGCAGAAAACTCTCAAAAGCGACGATTTACCAGGACAAGGACTTTCTGAGGAAGAGCAATACAGTAGACACTAAGCAGGACGTAAGCAACCCAAAAAAAGAGTGCTGAGCCAGAGAGCAAAGAAATAAATGAAGCAGGACAAATACACTACACTGTGGACATGTGCCGGGGATTAGTGACAGTCCAGGACCTCCTGAGGATGAGCTACCGTCCAGGGTTAGGGCAGCAAAATTAATCCTGTCACCATCTGCAAATGACTGGGCTGGCTGAAACCGAGCCAGACTTTCTCCGAGCCTCCTGTACTCTGGGGAGACCCTGATTGCTGAGGTCAGAAGCCAACCCAAGTATGCGTGGGTTGACACAAAAGCAAGCCATCTGTCTCAGGGAGGGGAGAGCAGGTGGCAGGCAAGTGGTCCTGGCAAGAGGCTGAGCTCCAATCTGGTATCCAGACTGGCCTTCCGAGCAGAGCATGTGCAGATAATTGGCAGATGGGGGGCATCAGGTGTCCAGCGTGTGACAGAAAGGGCAGCCAGATGATATCTGTTGATTACCAGAGGCATAGGAGGGCACACCGCTGGCAACAGGTGGCTGTGGCATCCGGGTAACTCACTGAAGAGTTCAGGGGTCAACAGAGTGAACAAAGTTAGGGCGTCACCTTGCAGGAGGACTGGCATTCAGATGGCACCATGGGATCTCTCCGAGTCCAGGTGTCCCTGACTATCCAAATTCTCTGCCTTTGAAACGAATCCTGGTTGTGCAGGATGGGCAGTGATTCTCATCTGGGGACCCAGTCTCCTGCAGTACGGGTTTGATGTGCAGCCCATCATCAAATGTCAGGAGTCACAGGACCTTGATGCCAGGGACATCAAAGTAAGTGCTACATGGTCTTTGTGAGTAGAATCTTAGCTCTCTGGGTGAATCAGACCCAGGTTCATTTTCTCATCCAGTGGTCCATGTGGCCATTTAACATTCTGTTTCCTCCATACTGATTCCGTGTGTCACAAGAAACCCCATGGAGGGGCTGGGGATTTAGCTCAGCGGCATAAGCGCCTGCCTGTGAGTTCGATCCCTTTTATCGATAAAAATGAAAAACACACACAAAAAAGAAACCCCATGAACCCCCCATGCTGATGGAAAGAAATTTCAATAGTCATTGCTCCTCTGTAAGTAAAGGCACCTTCTGAGTCTCCC
The DNA here is from genome assembly GCF_034190915.1 of Cavia porcellus. Lineage (NCBI taxonomy): Eukaryota > Metazoa > Chordata > Mammalia > Rodentia > Caviidae > Cavia > Cavia porcellus. Next base: position 5,054,853 of record NW_026947506.1, read on the forward strand.
CATGTGTGTTTGAAGCCATGGGAAATAATGTGTCTCATGTACACTATTTTTTCTGTACTGTACCTATATCCCTGTGATAAAGCTTAATTAGGCCCAGTGAGAGATTAACAAAATAATTAATAGCAAAATAGAACAATTATGCCAAAGGGCTGTAATTCAATTGCTAGCATGACTTCCCTTGTGCTTTCAGGCCAAGTAAGGGTCGCCCAAGCACAAGCACGGTGAACCAGAGGAATCCATCTGATAGCAGAGAAGGCTGCTCAGGGACTCAGAGGGGACAGCACAGACAGCCCAGATCCACCAAACAGAGAGATGACTCGTGTCCTGGCTGGGTGAAGGATAGGGTGAGATCACAGCACTTTAAAACTTACAGATTGTTTATTTCTAGAATAACAGTAAATATTTTGGGACTGAGGTTGACCATGGCTAACTGAAACCACAGAATGTGAAATCACACTTGGGGATGGGAATTCGGAGATGTGATGGACACTGGACCCAAGAGCTGCTGTGGGGGCCCCACAGAGGAGTCCAGAGTGCAAGGTCTTGGTCCAGCAGAGGGCTCGAAGAAATCCCATTGGGTGACCATGTCCAGCTCAAGTCTTCAGGCTGCACAGGGGTCCTTGGTCTTCTGATTTCTCCCGCCCTACATGGGCTCAGGCAACCTTCCTGGCCACATAAGGAGAAACCAGCCCCTTGTCTCCTGCTGTGAACCCAGCCTCTTCCTGACCACGCTCACACCACCCTTCAGCCTCCTTCGAAACTCTGGGTTAGTCAGTAGACCATCGTGCAGAGCCCCACAGCCCTATGGAAAATGTCCATGTGTATAAAACCAGAGTGGGGTGCCCAGGGTCGAGTCAGGGGCTACCCTGTGGCTTTACGGGGCTCAGCTGAGGCTGGCTGCTGCTCAGACTTTTGGGCTTCACTTGGTGCCGTGACCACTTGACATGTTCGTGCTTTTCTGCTCCCTTGGACTCTGCGTACGAGCCACGTTTTCTGTGCCTCCAGAGTCTGAGCACTTGCTCCCCCGTCTTCCAGAATGATCTGCCCTGTCTTCTTCCCTAGATGCCTCCCATGAGAACTTTAGGTTTAAATAAACATCCTAGGAGGCCATTGTTCTGGACTAAGCATAAAAATCCGAATGAAGCCATTTGCGCTAAAGGTCTGTGTTCACCACAGTGAAACTAAGTTAGTATCAGCCCTACCCAAGCACAAAGGAGAGTTTTTGCCCAGGCCTGTGTCAGCTGAGTGAGGATGGAGCTTTCCCCACTCCAATCCTGACATGAAGAAGGTGCTCTGTGACAGCCCACTGGTTGATTTCCTTTTGTTCTGTTTCCCTCTCCCCCTCTCACAAGAAAAGTAATTGTCAAGTGCTTGTATTAGTCAGAGCTTTCCTGGAGAAACAGACATAACACAAGATATACAAACATACAAATGACAGGTTGGCTTGCGATGGTCAGCCACAGAGCTGGATGAGAGCGTGCAGAGGGTGTCTGCACGCCGGAGGCCGAAGGAGTCAGTCCAGGGTCTGGAGCTCACCGCAGTGCCTGTGCAAGTCCACACCAGCAAGCTGAGGGCTCTGCACGGAAGGCTGAAGGATCCAAGGCGGAAGCCGAAGAGGGAAACAAAGTCCAAATCAAAGGCACAGACTGGAGCTCCTGCAAGGAGGGGAACCCCATCCATCCTTCCTCCTTCCCTTTCATACCATCCAGGGATGAGCGCCCCAGGGTAGGTCTTCTGCACCCTAGGGTATAGAACTGCTAAGTTTGTCTAGTGAAACTTCTAAATGTCTCAGGCTGACACAATCAATCAACCACTACAGGGACCAATCTGTGTTTGTTTGGTTTCTGTTTCCTTTGACCTTTGTCTGTCTATAAAGCCAACCTCTGGTGGTTAGTCTGTCATGTCACTTGTTTTATTTTATGGAGTGATGCATCGCCCAATTCCCGAACTGAAAGCAAAGCCAATTAAGATGTTAATAACCTTGCGCCAGCTAACCTTACATCTCCACCTATGGGCTGACTTAGGATGGTTTTACTTAGGATTTTTGGCTTTACAATGGTATGGAAGGGATATCTATTCGACAGAAACGTATTTCAAACTTTGAATTTTGATCTTTTCCCAGACTACTGATATGTGTTGTGATCCTTCTGTGGCTCCAGACAGCAGCAGTGAACCGCAGCTCTCAGCCAGCCACACTGTAACATGAATAAACAACTGATACTCTGCCGCATCTGTGTCGCTACCATCTACGGCAAGAACGAATCTTCTGTCCGTGAAACCGTGAAGAAGGCAAAAGAAATTTGTGCTAGCTTTGCTGTCACACTTCAAACTGCACTCGTTACGGTTCCAATGTGTGATAAGTGTTAATGTAAGTTGGGGAAAGGCATTAAATATGTGGGTGGAAAATATAAACAGAAAACATGTTCCAACTGACAAGAATGTGTTTGTACTAGAGAGCATTGAGACTCTAGAAAACTAAGCAAGAATTCCTATCAAAAATACAAAAATTCCAGCAGAGTCTGAATCCACCAGGGAGGATTCCACTCCCACATGTCTGGCAGAGTTGAAGAAGCTGATTAAGGAGACTGAGTCAGGGGCTGGAGCTATAACTCAGTGGCAGAGCTGGGGTTTAGTACATGCAAGTCCCTTGGTTCACCCAGGTGGCACCTCCCTACACATCCAGGTGTTTTTGTCCTCTTCGTCCCAGGAGCAGGCGTGGTGAGTCTCCACTGTCCCTTGCTTGGGGCTCCAATCTGTGCATTGTGTTGCAGGACAGGGATGCGTCCTGCTCAATATACTGATGTCGATGTGAACTCTTCCTGCTTTAAGCTCACTTTTCTCAATGTAAGCGGGAATTTTAGTAACACTCACCCTAGAAGGTTGTTGTTGGTAAGCATTATGCCATGCTTAGCATCATCCTTGACATGATATTTAAAAATTGATCACTGTTTGATTATGTTTATATCTATCACAGGGGCCCAATTAGAGACACATGAAAGGAATATAAGAAAACAGGCCCAGAATTTGCCATGCCCTAAATACTTTCCTGTGTAGCTCAATCAGCCAAATGGGCATCCCTCTGGCGGGAGGAAGGTCACATAAAGCCAGGGGAGTGCCGCCATGCTGCTCTGGTTGGAAGACTGGGTTTCTAAAGTTGGCTTCTCAGTCTTGTCAGTTCAGCAAAATGCATTTTACTGAGACTTTAAAGTGCTCACTCGATCATATTTCCACTTATCCTTTCTGAATAGAGCTTTCTGTGAACCCTGCTAAGATTGGCAGTCGCGTTTCTCAATTCTCAAAGGACATTCCAGAGAATAGCGGGATATGTAATCCTCGGAGAAGATCAGTTCGAACTGTAGGTGGGCAAGGGGAAAAATTGCAAAGGATGAGCCAGGTAGAGGAACAAAGAAAGCTAAGAGATGGAAAGAAGGAGGGAAAGAAGGAATAAAAAGGCAGGAAAAGGAAAAGGGAAGAGAGATGGAGGAAAGCAAAGGACAGAAGGAGAAACAGGAGGATCCTCCCATCAGGAGCAGGCTGATGCCTGCACAGACGTTAAGATCACCTTAACAGAGCAGGGAGACTTAGGGAGACACTCCCCAGGGTTTCCACAAACAGGACCTTACAAAGAGGAGCTGAAACTGCATTTAGGGAGCCCGATAGCAACCCCTCATCAGGGCGGGAGATCTGAGTCGGCTGGCAGGTCATCTACGTGCTTATGCATCCGCCAGGACAGCAAGAAGCACTTTCAGAAACCCTGATAAAAATGTAGGACAGGGCAGGGAGAGGCCGATGGTTACTGGAAATACCCGGGAAGACCCTCGTCAATGGCTCAGCCCTCCGTGTGATCAATGCGGTCTGGAATTAGAGTTAGGGTAATTACCAATGCCACTGCCCGCAGCACAGGTGCAAGCACTAGCCTGTCCCGATGCAACCGGTTCGGAGAGAGGTGTAACCTGCTCTGCATGCTGTTGATATGTGCTACTGCAGCTCCCCAGCACCCCGAGGGCTTTGTAGGATTGACTAGGGTCGTAGAGAATATTCCAGCACAACCGAGCCATGCTCTATGGAAACAATGATAAGCAATTATATGCTGTGATTTAAAACACACACATTCATGCATTCATCAAGCTGTTTTTAGTATGCCTTAGGATTCTGTTATCTCTAACGCTGCCTCAACCCCAAATGCAAAACTGCTTGCTGTTTTTGGCGAGGAATCCTTGAAGCACACAGCTCTCAAATCTTCTTCATGTTCTCTGTATTTCCCTTGTTTACTCACTGTTCCACTGTTTTTATCACAGATTGGAAACACAGAGCCCGAAGCTGCAGTCCTGCCTGTGCCTTCTGCTAAGTGCACAGCCCCAGGTCATCTCTGCACAGGAGTGGCCTAAGGGTTAAGCGTCACCATGGAGACCAAGCCCGTCCCTGGCAAGCATGATGCTAAGGAAATGTTAGCGCTCCTTTTTCTGCCATGTCCTAGTGCACGCTGGACTCCTCTCACGATTACTCCACACTCCTAGGTTAACTTCACAAAACTTTTTGACCTGCCCTTTTCAAAGTTTGGACTTTAATACAGAATCTTTGCCAACCATGCACAAAGTCATGACTTCTTCAACTCTGAAAGATCGCTTCTGCCTTGATCCTAGACTGATCACTAGAGACAGATTTGGCTTCTCTTTTCCTATCTGAGTCACGATGGAAGGAAGAGATTTTGGATACCATGGCTGTTCATGGGGGGAGAAAAAGCTTCCAAACTAAATCTCCACTGAAATTTCCTCCCTGGCACAAATCTCCTGGTGTTTTTACAGTTTCAGCCAGGGCACTAGGTAAGTTAACCACTTCTTGCACACACTTTGACACAGACACAGCAGGAAGCAACCTCCATTTCCATGATTTTGAACTCAAAACGTCTTGTTCTTGGAGCTGAGAAGAGAGCACATACGTTTGGACTGGGCAGGGGCTTTGGAAATCAGCTACTGCAGTTGGCAGGGGAGAGGGTCCCTGGGCTGGTCAGGGCAGCATGCCTGTGACTGAAGATAATTATGTGGACAAAAAGGGGAAGTCTAAGGGCTTCTCATAATTACAAGCAGATGTGTTTGGCGAATGGCAACCAGTCTTTCTGGGGCGTTTCAGCCTGATGTTTCAACAGAGAAGTGAAACAAAATTGGTCTCCGTGCTTTCATTGGGACCCCAGGATTATCCACTGACCAACAGAACCCTCTTAAAGCATAAGTCAGCATGTTCAACTGCTCAGAAACTTTCTAACAGCTCCCTGGTACATTCCACTGAAGTCCACAGTCCTTACCCTGTAAGATCTGGGCTTTGATCTTTCTCTCTAAATTTGTGCATCTAAGACTTTCTTTGGGTTCCTCCAGCATGGCAAGCTCACTCTACCAGGGGATCATATGCCTGGTTACTTCTTACAACTAATCTCCCAGCTGATATATCATCCCTTAAAAGAGGCCTTCCTTGACTTCTGTCTTGGTTTGGGCTACCCAGAAATAAAGCCTTAGGGAAAGCTTTTATAGAGACAAAGCAGATAGGGAGAAAAAAACAAACAAACAAAAAAAAAAAACAAAACAAAACAAAAAAAAACAACACAGGCAAGAATGGAACTTAACTGTGCTGGTAGGTAATGTCCAGCCTTCAATCGACCCAGGGATTGGGGTGATGGGGGAAGTCTGGGGCACAATGCTGTTCATAGATGGGCCAATTTGGAGGGAGGGTCCAGGATTTAGTGTATCAGTCCTGCACTGATTGTGGCACAGCCATCTCTCACATCAAGGACAATTTTCCTGCAAAGGAGGCCTATTTAAGCTACCAGCCAGAGTTGTACCCTCCAACAGCTGCAGGATCTGTTAAATAAATAGGATCCAAAGGGAAATCAGCGCACCTGTACAACCCCTGGCCCTTCACACATACTGTCATATAAACTTGCTGCATCGAAAGTTATTCTTACATGACATTAATTTTCGGTTTCCTTGACTAGGGCAAGCTCTAATGAGTGAGGACTTTATCTGTTTTGGTTATGAATACATCCCTACTCTTCAAAACAGGCGCCAGTTCCACAAGTAGATCACCACACACCTTCTCCATCTGGAATCGAAAAATAATGTTTACGTGCAGACAAAAAAATGTTTTGAAAACAAAAGGCGAAGACGGCATTGTCCTTGTCGTGGTCACCTGTTCCCTTGTGTTCCTTGGTTTTCTGGGCCATTTTTATTTTCCATCAGTGGAGAGTCAGCTGGCTTTTTTTACAGCATTTCAGATTCTTGCATATAAACTGTTTCCTAAAACAATGCTCTCCACCACCAGGGAGGCAGAGTCAGCTCTCAGTATTTATCCTGAAATATTTACATTTCAGATTTGAGGGAAAGGGAGAGAGATGCATCTCCAGGAGCTTATCTCCTAATATAACTCCTTAATATAACTTCCCTCAAAGAGTCTCCCCAATCAGTTCATTGCTAGAGGGACCAAATTGGAAGGAGCATTTTGCATGGATGAAGCTTTTCCCTTAGCCACACGCCCCCAGATCTCATGTGGGTATCAAAGCACAATCTGTTGTGTTTGTCACTGCTGCTTCCCACCTCACTGTCTTTCAGGAGAAAGGATTATGGCCAAGTAGTGACACATTAGAAGATTAATGGGATAATAAGTTGGGTACCTCTGCTTCACACAGCAGCTACAAAAATCTGAAAACACATTCTCCCCATTGAAAAGCGAGGGATGCCAACAGCTTCCGTAGGAGCCGTTTTGAAAGTTGTAGCTTCCCACGGACCTTCTGGCCATCAGACATTCCAATGATTATCTGAGAAATTCTCAGCCATTTAAATAGCCAACCAGAGGTGGGAGGGGTATACGGCAATCTTGTAGCACAGAGAACACAGGAGAGTCACAAGGTCTGGGACATCGTAACACGAAATAATGACACTGAACTTAAAGCGCTTACCAAGACCTGAGCATTGTGCTCTGCAATTTTAAACACTGTCTCACTGAATCTTTGAAAAGTGCTGTGAGATGCCTGAAAGGATTGTTATACAGAGAAGGTAGCTGATATCCATAGAGATCATACACTGAATACAGTTGTTTAGTGGACACTTTTTTCCTCCCCATCCAAAATCCAGTTCCTCCCATCCTTCTGGCCATGATACCCTGATTCACTTGTGTAAATCCTTCCATCACCCTGACTCGGTGTGCATGAGTTTTGCAGCATGGATATGTAGTGCTGGGGGTAGAACCCAGGCCCTCACACATCCTAGGCAAGCACTGAGCCACCTCCCTAACCCCGACTCATGAATTTGGATGTGGCTCACCCCACTCTGTTTGGCCAATCAGCGTGTCAATTCTCTTGGCCATTATTTAGGTATATACACAGGCAATGTCCAGCCAAGCTAGGGAGACTCAGCTCCTGGATTCTTTTGGAAATTCTGGGAGAGAAATATCCCATTTCTTCTGGAATTGCTCAAGTAAGATCAGGATAGCTGGCTGTGACAAACTTGTCACCCCAAGGGACAGGTCAGTGACAAAAACTAACACTGGGGTGATGGATGCATGAGATCAAGAGCATTCTCACCCCACGGTCAGCTTGGCACCTGCATGCCACGTCTATTGAAGTGGGTTCAAACAATGGGATATTTTCAGGGTGCTAACG